>NC_135663.1:29910685-30529828 GCF_964188315.1 Podarcis muralis
GTAGAGCACATTCATTCCCTGGCATCTCCAGTTAGGGCTGGGAAGAATCTCTTCTCTGAAACCCTGGAGTCCTGGTGCCAGACAGTGTCAGCCATGTTGAAATAAATGGACCAATGACCTGACTAAGGCAATTTACTATGTTTCTTTATTTACATACTGTATTTATTTCTATTCCGCTAATTTGCTTTCCTAATTTGATTGTCTGCTTTCTTTTTGTTATTCCCTGTCTTCCTTTCCATTTTAAAACTTATTTTAATTTTTGTCTCTTATTTTCTGCTGGGTCTCCACTTCCCGCCCTCCCCCCCCCCCCCCAAGTTTTTAGTGGCTGCATCTAAGAGGGAGTTATGGAGAGGCCAACAGTGCACCCATAGCTTGTCAAGACACAAGCTCCTAATGGCTTATAATTGTAGGTCTGGAATAGAAAATAGTAATTTTGCTCTTTGTGATTCCAATCTAAATCTTGAGCAAAGCCCTCGACAGTCAGGTGTGCAAATTTGTACCTGATTATGACTTGTATCAGAGCCCGTTAAAGACAATATGAGGCTGTTAGTGTTTGGATCATTTCACTAACATGCTAGTCAGTTACATGTGAATCAGAGCTCTTCCCAACTGAAGTCCTGGAAGTTTTGAAGGAGAAGATTAAAAATGCCCCTTATTTCATATCATAGCTCTCATGCTGACTTTGGTTGTAGTTGAAATTTTGAACTATGAACCATTTAAAAATGATTTGCCAGTTGTTGTTGTTGTTGTTGTTATTGCCACCTGCCGTTCCTATAAGAATCAAGGCAAAGAACATATTTTTCTTTCTCATTTTATCCTCAGTACAACCTAATTAAGTAGTGAGGCTGAGAGTCTGTGATTGGCCCAAAATTACACAGAAAGCTTTGTGGCTAAGTGGAGATTAGAATCTGGATCTGCTCTAGACCAGCATTCTAACCACTGTACTACACTGGTTTACATGGACCTTTAGTGGATCTGAAGAACTTTTCAAGGCACCAGTATATGAGCCACTGCGTAGTTAGTTCCACTTGCCCATGAATATGTAGTTCTCAGATTCCATGTTGCATTTTTGAAATTTGTGGGAGTTTCATAATCAGTTTGCTGCATGGCACAAAGTAAAAAGTTCCACTAGTTATATGAAAGAACATGTCTCAAGTAGCTCACTAAACAGTGGCCAGGGGCTGATAGCTTAAATCAGAAGTGGCTAACCTCTGACCTGCTCAACATTTTTGGACTGCAAATCCTATTATCCCTAACCATTGACCATCCTTGCTGGGACTGATGGGAGTTAGAGTCCGACAACATCTAGAGGGTCACAGCTTAGCCACCCTTTGTTTAAATACACATATGATGGAGCAGACTACACTTGGTTGCAGTTTGTTCCCTGCTGGCTCCTGAAACTTTTATCAAAACCAAAATACTCCCAACCATCCAATTATGCCATTGTAAACTCAGTTACATATGGGCATTGTATCTCCTTTCTTAGATGGGGTATTAGTTTCAGAAAGTTTTACAATCTCTGTGTATTCAGTTTCTTGCCAGATGGCAAACAAGGACAAGACTGCTTTTTGAAAGTCAAATTTACATGGGATTAGCATATTTTGTGATTTATATTGTATTGTTCAGGTGCAAGGCAAAAATTCAATACTTGAATTGTGTTGGTTGCCCAAACTGGAACAGTTAGCTAGAGTGCATCTTACCAAACTGTATTTGATCTTGGACGGAGCTGTGTATTTGCTTTACAACTTTAAGGGTAGCAAGAAAATCTTTGAAGGAAAGATGGCAGCTTCTAAGATGGAATACAAGCACTTCCCAAAGTTGCCATTTTATAGATATATCTTCCACATGCCCTCATGCTTCTGCATTTGTGCACATGCACTCACACATCTTTCCCTCTGCTGGGGTTTTAACTGCATGGTATGACACTTGACTGGTTCTTCAAATAAATGCTATTGGTTGGGAAGTGGAATTTGGTTTTCTGTTGGCAGATTCGTATACGTATTACAGTAAATTGGTGTGGTGCAGCAAGAGACCTGTGTTCAAACCTCAACAAAACCAAGGCCTCATTGGATCACTTTGGACATATAACTAATGAACCTGCAAAATGGACCTATAAAGTCTGAATGGCAATACACTACCTCACCAAAAGGTTCTTTGGGTTTTTAAAAAAATATATATTAGATACAATTTAATCTTACATTCACACAGACCATACGATCATGAATATAGAATTCTTCGACTTCCTTCCTTCCTCCCCTCTGTGGAGTCGGCATTCAATCGCTTTTCACTGCATCCTATGTTGTCCTCTATATTACTATAAAACTCTATTTTTATCCATAGTACTCTTCACATTGCAAGTGTTATTGTAACCCTGCTAGTGTTTTTAACTGTTTACAGTGTTCTCTCAGATAAGTTACAAATTTTCCCCAATCCTTGTTGAAGTTTTTATCATTCTGGTTTCTGACTTTTCCAGTCATTTTAGCCATCTCAGCATAGTCCATCAGTTTTATTATCCATTCTTCTCTTGTAGGGATTTTAGCTTCCTTCCAACTCTGGGCTACGACCAAAAGGATCTTTGTGCATGACGTCCTTTTACTTGGGTCCAACAGCAAAGAAATCAAGATCCCCTATATTTGCATTGCAAAACTAGGCTACATACTTGAAGTCCCTTGCAGGATAAGCTATTTTGTTATGTATTTTTGTGTGTTTATACTGTAAACCGCCCTGTGATCCTTGGATGAAAAGTGGTAAATATATTTTATTATTATTAATAACAATAGCTCTCCTTTCCCCCATCACCCTCCATGAGCTCAAGGGAAACTGTCCGAAGCAAATAAGCCTTCTGTATTTGTGTAATCTTCCTCACAATGTAGAACTCTGGAAACCAAGATTCTACATTGTCTGTGGAGCTTACATGAGCAGACTCAGGTGACCCACTCCAAACAGTTGCCCGTGAACTCATGGAGAGTGATGGGGATAAAGGGACAGTGGTGGGTGCATGTTCCTGCAGACCCTATACATACAGAATTTCCACTTTACAACAGCACCTGTTAAACATGTTTAGGAGGATGCTGGTTGAGATCTTAGTGGGGCTATAGCCCTCTACAGCCATCCTACCCTCCAAGATCTCAACCAGCATCAATTTAGACACATTGAACCGGCAGTCTTGAGGCTTCACACAGAAGCAATTGCCCATTCCTGCCCTTTAGGGCCTCCTTCCTAAGAAGGAATAGAGCCTCTCAAAGTTTCATGAATGCCTACCAAGGTCCACAGTTGCATCTTCGGTACAGAGTATAATAGCTGGCTGTGCCTGCACACATACAGGTTTGCTTCGTTTTTTGGAGCAGGGAGCAAACATCTGCAAAGTTGATGCCAGCCGGCACCTTCCCCTCCCTGAATGAACTGCTAAGCATGCCAGCCAGCCAGCCAAGGATCTAGACTCTCATCTGGCTTCAACCAGCTAGGATGGGCATGGGTCCAACTCTCAGAGAGTAGCTTGCATAGCAGTGAGCATAGTCTTTCCATCGGCAGGCAAATCTGACAGAAGCCCATCCAATACAGTATCTTGAATTCTGATTCTGTTGTTAAAAATAGGCAGACTTCCATTGCCTTATGCAGAAGGACGTGTTATGACCCCCCCCAAACTATGGCCTATTAAGGCCCTTTTTTTTTTTGCTCACTAGAAATCTTTCTTCCTTTGCAGTATAAATGATGCCAGGTGTTATGAACCTGTGCCTCAGTAATTTCCCCCCTGGGAAGACATAATGGGTAGGATTTATTCATGCACTGATCATCAGAACTAGCTTGAGGTGTAACATAAATGGGTATAAATGTCAACCACTTAGAGTTTTATTATTATTATTATTAAGCAGTATGGAAATTTTATGTATAAGAATATTTATAAATCCCCAACCCATAAAAACATCAAGGTAGTGTACAATAAAATAATTAAAACATCTTAAAACTATAGCATCATAAAATGGTAAAATCCTAAAATACATCTTGGTAAAAAACCCCAAAATACAGTGGTACCTTGGTTTAAGAACAGCCCTGTTGACGAACTATTCGGTATACAAACTCCGCAAAACCGGAAGTAGTGTTCCAGTTAGAGAACTTTACCTTGGTCTACAAATGGAAGCCAAACGGTGGAAGGGCACTGGCAGCGGGAGGCCTTATTAGGTACCACTATATGTGTAAAGAAATGTGGGGACATTTTTTGGAAATATTTACAATAAGACTAAAATGAGTTAAAACTATAAAATCAGAATTCAATTAAAATGCCTCCTGAAATATTAAAAAGTCTTCAGTAGACACTTGTTGTTCAAGAGAGAGGGAGCTGTCTGACCTCAACTGAGAGTTCCACAAAATTGACCCCACAATACTGAACACAGGGATCCTAGTGTCTATTAACCATGAATCCTTGCCATGGGTGGCCACAAATAGTGACTTCCACAAAGACTTCAGCAATAGAGCAGGGATATAAGGGATCAGGTGATCCCTGTGGTATCTTGGACCCAAGTTTTTAAGGGCCTTGGAAATTAATACAAAGAACGTTGGGCCTAGGTCAGTAGCACATGGGCACCCCTTACAAGTTTTTGAACAATGGCATTATGTGCTGGGTCTCCATCAATGGTCTAGTTGCAGCATTTTGAATCAGCTGGAGTCTCTGAACCAGGCCCAATACACAGAGTGCATTGCAATATATATATTCTACACATTTTTGAAAGCAATTTAATATATGTGTTTTAATGCACCATTCCCCCTTATACACTCATTTTTTATATTATTATTTGTGGTTTGGAAAATCACAAAATTCAGAGTCATGCAACTTTTGAAGGGTAGCTGTTGGCTTTATCATTTCAGGAAGTGGGGAAACCGGATCTATCCCCCATTCCTATTCCAGAGGGGGGTTGAATATTGCAATTGGGTCCTTCAGATATCACCACGGGAGAACTGGCCACTTGGTTTTGTTTGCTTATTTTGCTTCTCCGTGGAAAGGATAGATCCAGATTAAACAGGGGAAAATAATAGGCTGGCATTTATGATAATTCATTAAGCTCTTTAATCACCTTACGTTGATTTTGATGCTGATGACATTGTGTGGACACATGCATGCACAAGATGCACTGATCCCCAAATAAAAGATAGGTACAGTAGATACCCGGGTTGCGAACGTGATCCGTGCAGGATGCATGTTCACAACCCGCAGCATTTGCAACCCGCGTCTGTGGGATTCGGCACTTCTGCACATGCGCAAAGCACGATCTAGCACTTCTGCGCATGCGTGACCGCCGAAACCCGAAAGTAACCTTTTCCGGTACTTCCGGATTTCGGCAGTCTGCAACCTGAAAAAGCACAACCTGAAGCGTCTGTAACCCGAGGTATGACTGCAGTGGCTAGATGTGCAAAAGATTTGTAAACAATGAGTGGTGGTTTATACCCCTTCATTCTGTTGTGGAACTCAAGGCAGCATTTGGACGAGTCCTTCAACAGAGCTGGCCTAAGACCTTTTGCTTGTCTGAGGCAGAGCAGCAACCCCCCCTCTCCTGTCCTGCCCTAAGTCAAGATGCATCCCATACCCCTCAGCTGCCCCGATTAAATAAGGACACCCCATTTTGGTGCATGCAATCTCACACGGGTCATGTGACTCACGCAGGAGCACATCCCTGAAGATGCGCACCCTGGTTTTCCATCGTGACATGTTGGAGAGCATATGCTAGTGTTCAAGCCAAGCCAAGTTATTTTGGTCTGATCCTGCAGGTGTTCAAGCCAAGTTATTTTGGTCTGATCCTGCAGGGTGCTTCTTACGTTCTTACAACAGCTGATATCTGCTAAACCAATTTACAATATGAGGTTTCATATTTATTCCCATATCTAGATAATTGTAATAATTCCCTGTGTGGCTGGGGAGGAGAAAGTGGGAAGAATTCACAGTTTGAACACTGAAGACTTTGTGTCTGAGTCGCAGAGACGTTTCCCAGCTCAAATTAAGCCCTGACATTAATTGCTTCTTCTTTGCATCACAAACTGCAATTTGAATGCGGCATTTGTTAAAAGTTTGTTTTGACTTACCATCAGACCCTAAAAGCATTAGTGAATGGTACCTCCGCTATTGCATTTTTCAAAAAAGAAGAAGAAGCAAAACTGTAGATTTGTTTGCCATTTCCTTAATCTGTTGTTAATAAACTTGAAAGAGCACAGGCCTGTCTAATAAACACATCAAACTAATGGGCACCGAAGCCGTTCAGAGGAGCGTTTGTTGTTTGGTGTTTAGATTTCCGTCAAAATTAATCAACAATGGAGGGGGCCAGCTGTATTTATTAGCAACACAAACCCTTGTGATTCAGTGCCAGGACCCTTTGAATCATTTCAGGGCATGCTGGCAGGGATACAGGACTGATAAATACTTACATCCTTGTGTTCAGAAAATGGGGAGGGGGGGTTAGGTGCAGGGAGGAAGGGTAAGGCAGCCGAGAAAGCAGACTGCACAATTGGCAAAGATTCCCAAAGAGCCATTTTGAATCCTCTCTATACAGCAAGCCTATGAATGGAAAGTAATTGATTCAAGAACAGTGGAAGCTCTCCCATTCCAGCCTCCGTCTCCGCCCGGGCTGCTTTTGTAAACCCTTCAGCCGTGCAGATGGCTGGCCTGCATAATCCAGCTGGGTTTTGTTCTTCCTTCCCCTCAAGGCTACTCCCCTTTTCCTTTAAATGTTCATTTCCCCCTCTTTTCTCGTTTTCTTTCTTGTCTAAACCCCCTCCCCGCTTCCCCCCTGTGTGGGGTTGGCTGCCTGCTGCAGTTGGAGACTGCTGTGGATGGGGAAGAACCTAGTCGCTTCCATCCTTAGGAGCACACAGTCTTCTTAACAGCTTGCGATCAAAGGCTGAAACCCAATCCTGGTGTTCGGAAACAAGGAGGTGTGGCTTAAGGCAAATTTCGGCTGCAATCCTAGACCTCGTTACCTGGAAGTGATTCCCACTGAACTCAGAGGGATTGACTTTTAAGTTGACGTGGCTAGAGTTGCATTAGTAAGGATCATTCTGGAAGGGGAGCTGGGAAAGAAAAGTGGGGTGCTGTTTTTTTAAAATTGGGGGTAGGGGCTGGAATCAGGGGACTTGCTCTTTCAGAGGAAACTTCACACACCCCTCCCCCAAATAGTACCTTCTGCTGAGAAAAATTAACAACCATAGCAAATGTACTCACAAGCAAATGGGAACTCTTCAGAGGCAGTTTGTCTCTGAACACCAGTTCCTGGTGATCCTGAGCAGGAAAGGACTACTGCACACATGTTCCACTTTGGGGCTTTCCATAGGCAACAGTGTGGTCACTGTGAGGACAGGATACTAGACTACATGGACCTCCTGATTGGATTCAGCAGGGCTCTGCTTAGTTTCTTATTCGACCATGTGTGCTTTCATTTGTGGCATTCAAAGTCCTGTTTCAGGGAAAGTTATTCAGGCTTAAATCCTCCTGAAAGAAGTCAATGGGCCGGAAGGAGAATAACCACCAGTGCTGTTCTCCAACCCTTCCACAAGAATTCATGCACTGCTATAATAGCTAATATTTTGATGCTAATGGAGGGATAAATTTGGATTCAGTTTTGTGTGTATTGGGCTACTAGATTAAAGCACATACCTGATAAGACTGCATTAACATCTAGTGAAGGGGCAAAAAACAAAAGCAAGTCAAAACCCCAGCCTAACCACCTTTACTCTAAATCTTAAATGCAGCCTGAATAAAGAGGTTTGGGTTTGTGTTAGGGGAAAAGGCAGCATATAAATAAACATAATAAAGAAGAAGAAGAAGAAGAAGAAGAAGAAGAAGAAGAAGAAGAAGAAGAAGAAGAATGCTTCTGCAAGGTAGTCACACTTAAAGAAAATTCTGAAGAGAGCCTCAAATCATTCTCTTCTACCATTCTACCCCCTCCCCAAAAAGTCAAGCAATCCCGCCTGTCTTTAATTAAACTGACTGGCGGGAATGGAAGAGAGCCACACACATTGCAAAAACCAGCTGTGTGTCATTCTGTTGAATTCAAGATGGCATGGCTCTTGAAGACGCTGACCTTGTGGGACTCCATTGCACTCAAACAATCTTCCATTCAGTAGGACCTCTGCACACATCCAGCTCAGATCACTGTGGGACCTAGACATGCCGAACCAGTTGTTTGTATGCTTTAGACCAGGCTTCCTCAACCTCGGCCCTCCAGATGTTTTTGGTCTACAACTCCCATGATCCCTAGCTAGGAGGACCAGTGGTCAGGGATGATAGGAATTGTAGTCTCAAAACATCTGGAGGGCCGAGGTTGAGGAAGCCTTCTTTAGACTGTCCTACCATAGGAATTACATCAATGTTGACAGTGCTGCCACTTGGCAAACTAAACAGCAATCTATCAGCCAGTTCTATTGTGCTGCCGTTAGGATAACCCATGACACACATTTTTAGTTGTTTTTTTTAAAGTCCATTTTCAGTCAGTTCTAATTACAAGTAATTCAGACAAGCTGTCTTGCCAAGTCTCTGTCAAATTAATTGGATCCTAAAAATAAACCTGAAGAATTATGAATGTTTTAAATTACTGCATATGACAGCCACTTTCCTGTGCAATTGCCTGTCCTTAAGGTCTATTAACCGGGAATGGCAACAGCATGAAGCATTTCCAGGACACCTGGCCGCTCTCTCTCACTTCACATTGTACTCATTTTCCTAAGAGGCTTCTTTTACTGACATGTCAGCTGGGGAACTTGGGACCTCCTGTGCAGATGTGCATCTATGGATTTCTCTGCATTTGTCAGCAGTGAGCAATGTTTTTGCTGAGTGCGCTAGTGAGGCCACTCTGAGAATGAGAGGGGACATACATTACAGGTCCCTTAATTCTTAGTATGTGTAGTAGTGTAGCATGGGAAAAATAGGCCAGTGGACAGTCTTAGTTGAATGCAATAGCAGACCCTCCAAGTGTCCCTATTTCCCTGATTTAGAGAAGCTGTCCCTGTTTCTGATTTGATCCTGGGATGTCCCACTTTTCCTTAGGGTGTCCCCATTTTCACTGGAAAAATGTTGGAGAGCACGGAGTTATCTGACCCCCGAACCGTCTGAAGGCAATCCTGTTTTATTATGTTTTTTATATATGTTGGAAGCAGCTCAGAGTGGCTGGGGCAACCCAGTAAGATGTATGGGATATAAATAGTAAGATTATCATTATGGAATGGGACGTCCCTATTTTCATTGGAGAAATGTTGGAACATATGTAATAGTCAGAGATACATTGAAGAATTCAATTTCTATGATCTGTACCTCTTGGTCGAATGTGTTGATTAGAACACAACTATCCTTCAGATTTTATGCCTCTCCAAATATAGTTTGCAAGTCAAAACAAACATACCATGAAGCATTAAAATTCACATTAGGATAAAAGATGTTTGGTAATGTGGACATTACAATTCTATGACTTTGCTTGCTCTAGCAGATGCCATATTCAGTGGAAGACCTTGTTTATTTATTATATTTCTGCTACTATAACATTTCCGACTTGCATGGCGCAGTTAACAATTGCGTAGATTTCTCAGCAGATGAGACTCTTTTAAAAATGGTTTCTCCATGCTGACAGTCCAAATTAGTTATTCTGAATAAAGGAAAAGCCTAGCCCAGAGACCCCATATGTGAGTGGAAACCAGTTCCATTTCTGCAGGAGGGTCTCCAGTTTTTGCTGCAAACAAACACATACACTCACTCACTCTCACGCCCACTCACTCCTTAGGCCTAGGAATATTTGGAAAGAAAGGTAAATGCTCTCTTGTCTCCGTAGCCATTTATCTCCTTCTGCTTTGACTTGCTGTGCTCTGCAGACACACAATTACAACTCCAGTGGGCCTGGGGATCAAATGACACGCTGCTAAAGGATTAAGAGCAATTCTATCCTCTTGGCATGGGCTTTGGAATTTTCATTAAAATGACCTTGGGTGTGGTGAGAAAGGAATTCATGCTGCACTGATCAGGAGCTAAATAATATCCTACCTGGGGGGGGGGGGGGACAGCAACCAAAAGGCTCATTCAAAACAATACATAGATTTATTATATCCTTCTGTATTAAGGGTGGGTTTTGATATGTGGAGAAGACTAAAACGTGTGCTGTGGTCATGGTGGGGGGAAAGGGATACCGCATGGTCAAATTCAGTACAAAGGAAGTGGTCTGTGCCTTGTGCATGGTACACACTCAAGAATCTATTGAATTGTAGCAGTAGTCAAGCAGGCCATGTTAAAATCTGACATGGGATGTGAAAAGAGCATTGAGGTCCGTCGTAATCTTTGGAAAAAGCAGCTATAAAAGAACGGGTGCTCTTTTGGGTGAGTTCTCTCTAACTGAGCTGCAGCCCCCCCCCCCCCAATTGTGGCCACCTTACAACTGCTAGCTTATATCCGGTCAGAGCTGAGCCATTTGCAGCAGTTGGAGGGGAGCCAGGCACCAGCCATCGGGAGCTGTGGCAGTGTGAGAGGTCAGAGCCAGAGCTGATGGAGAAAGACAGGGGTGGCCGAGGACATTCTGCTGCCTGAGGGCAAAGGGCGATGGTGTCTTCTGTTCCATGTGAGAAGTTAACTGGCAGTTGTGTTTTAGTTCCACTGTGGAGATGAGACTGTGTGCTCACCTCACCTGAGTGTAGCACATATGCTACAGCCACACGAAACATTTGAAACGCTGTGATGCCACTTTAATAGTCATGGCTTCTCCCAAAGAATCCTGGGAACTGTTGTTTGGACACCCCTATTCCCCTCCCAGAGTTGCAGTTTCCCAAGTTCCCAGGGAAGAGGTACTGATGGTTAAACCACTCTGGGAATCCCCGTGATGGGGTGAGCTCCCGTTGCTTGGTCCCTGCTCCTGCCAACCTAGCAGTTCAAAAGCACGTCAAAATGCAAGTAGATAAGTAGGTACCACTCAGGCGGGAAGGTAAACAGTGTTTCCGTGTGCTGCTCTGGTTTGCCAGAAGCGGCTTAGTCATGCTGGCCATATGACCCGGAAGCTGTCTGCGGACAAACGCTGGCTCCCTCGGCCAGTAAGGGGAGATGAGCGCCGCAACCCCAGAGTCGTCCGTGACTGGACCTGACGGTCAGGGGTACCTTTACCTTTACCATGTGCTAGGATTGCTACAAGCATTTTTCTCTACCATGATTCTAATGGACATCTGTTTTTGTCTTGAAATTGCAACCTTCTTTCTTCTTCTTAAAATTGTCTCCCTTGTTGAATTTTCAGCTTTAGCACCTCGTGGATGAGACAAATGCTCATTATTGATCAATGCTGCTCCCCTTTGCATTTGGGAACCTGACTCATCCTATTCTAATGCATCTGAAATTACTTCTAGGAAATGACTGCCACAGGGCATTCTAATGAAGAAAACAGATGACTACTCTGAATTGTAGTGGACCAACCTAGTTTGAGGAGCAAAGAAAATCACTTAACACAGTAGGACCCGAAAATGTCTTTGGGGAACCACTTCTTCCTCTTTTAAATCCTTCTCTTTTAAAGTAATAGTGCTGCTGTTGTGGCCTACTCTGGTAAGAAGGTAACCTAGCAGTGTGTAAAAGAACAGTGGACGAATATGGCAACCATGTCAATTATTGCTAATATTTGTATTCCAATTATTGTAAAGGAGGAAGCTATAATAGCAAGTGCAGTGTGTAATGTAGTATTGGGGTGGGGGGACGACAATATCTGACTCCACCAGAGTGAATTCTAACTTGAAACAATGGAAGGCAACAAACCATAAAGGAGAAACTGAAATGAAGGACAAGATAACACTATCAGCTTGCTCCCTGAACAACTTGACAGCCCTGAAATGTCATAAATATGTTTTCTCTCTCCCCTGAATGACTAAATAAATGCCAGCTCTCTGCACATGCCACTCATTCTAATCCCTATTAGTCAAGTGATATTTCACAGGTGTCACGGTGGGAGCATGTCTTGAAAAGAAACAGGAAAGAGGAGAATGTGTTAACTTTATGCATTTGTCCAAAGACTGCGTTTGAATGGCATAAACGTGGGGAGATGACTGCAGGAGGAATGCAAAAGTAATTGTGAAGGTCAGCTGTAATTAGAACAACCTTTTATTCTGTCTAATGTCCCTTGCTATGGACCATAAGCTACTTGCACAGCCAAGCTTACAGTAATTTGTGTCATTACTCATCATATCATGGGAAGCATATTTTTGTTCTACCCAAAGCTGCCAGGAGTTGTCAGCCAGTGCTTGTGCAGAAATGAAACAACAGAAGAAATGTATGAATTAGCATCAAGCATCAAGCTGCTGTTTTATGGAAGAGCACATGATTTAGAAATCAGGAAATTGATTGATTGCTTGATCGATTAAAGGTTATACTTCTCGCTGAGGGGTGTAGGGAATTTGAAGAATGGAAAGTGAAATCTGGCTTCAATGTACTACTGTCCTCCCCTGCCAAAACATTAATTTGGTTGCTGGCAAGGCTGGTGAGTCCATATATATTCCTTCCCACCAACGTTGGAAATACATTCATTTCCATTTCCTTAGCATAGAATCATGGAATTATAGAGTTGGAAGAGACCCTGAGGGTCATCTAGTCCAAACCCCTGCAATGCAGGAATCTCAACTAGATCACACATAACAGATGGCCATCCAACTTCTGTTTAAAAACCTTCAAGGAAGGAGACTTTGCCACCTCTTGTGGGAGTTTGTTCCACCGTTGAACAGCTCTTACTGTCAGAAATAATGCTATATTCTCAGATTACTCAGCAGTGCATAAAGAAGTACTCTGGATTAGTAGTTCTGCATGAAATGTAAGAAATAAAATAACAAGCATGAAGCAAACCAGAAAAACAATATTTACATGCCTAGAGAAAGTCCCATTTAAAAGCACCTTTCAGAACTACAGTGGAATAGAGTGTGTGTTTATCACTTCCATGTTATTTGCAAATGGATGTTTTCTGGAAACAAAGAACACAGAAATGAGCCCTAAACTTGCACTGTATTCCACATGGCTTTTTCCCCATGTGAAAGCTCAAATATAATGCAGATTTTAACAGTTAGAGAAAAATCATGAAAATGGAATGAACTGTAAATGAATTCCATTTATTCCATGAAAAACAGAATAAAATAAAAATCAACTGGATTGATTTTATTTTTATTAATATAATTATGATTTCTAATTATTTCTAATATAAGTATTTTGAGTTGTTATACTTAATTGTTCACGTGATATGTTGTGAGCCACATTGGGCACAATCTTATAGAAAAGTGGCATGCAAATAAACAGATGATGAAGATGATTTCATCTGCAGTAGGGTCAGTTGTGTTTTTGTGGTTCCTTCTTAGACTGAGTCCGGAAGTGATTTGCAGGCAAGACAGCTCTGATTTGCTGCTTTTATGTTTGCAAATGCTACTCATCCAATTTTGCAGGATTAGGATAACCAGCTGTCATGTACAACCCTATTTGCTTCAGCACCCTTTTATGCATGCCAGTTTGCATAAAATGTGAACCGTTGTAGTTAGGGATTGGGGGGCGGGCGGGATATTATGCAGTTTGCATTTAAATTCAAACTTATCAAATTGTGCTTTCCAAAACAAAGTTATCCTTCAAAAATTCACATTCTCTGAATTTTGCAGTGCTGTTCTCTAGCCGAGTAATGTGTACAAAAATGCATGTATGAGTGTAAAGTGTAGAGTAAAATGCAAATATTAGTGAAAATAGCACTCAGAAATACACTGTTACAGAAAATTTCTGATACAAAAATGTGTGTACTAGGAGAAATTTGCACTAAATTGCTGATGAATTTTCATGAAGCACTTCCTTTCTTTTCTGTTTTTGAAAACACAAACTGGTGCGGAGGACTAAGCTTAACCTCGGGAAAATGTAAAACTAAAAGGAACCAAATTTTACACATTTGCCCACCCCTAGTTGTATCGAAGCATAGAAAGCAGCTGTTAAGAGACCCATTTCTTATTCCTAAAAGCTTTTCAGTTGCTTCTGCTGAAACTTCCTACTTCTAAATCCTAGGAAGAAAAGCTGAGGCCTGGGCAGGAAGCCTGAAATCTGACCTTCTAGGTTCTATGCTTATGAACAATTTCACTTAGGTGAGCTGTCTGCCTACTCCATTTAGTCAAACTCTGCCCCAGATTTCAGCAGTTATTTCAGGACTAACAGCCAAATGTAATTTATATTGAAACAAAAGATTAACTCGCTCAGTGGGAGAGCACTGCTAGATGCATTTCATTAAACATGTGAATTACACCAAACACCGTCCATTAAGTTCATACATTTCTGCTTTTCTGCACGCAGTGTAGTGGGCTGCAAAGTTAAGTTTGAGCTAAACCTTTTATGCCTTTCAGCAGCTGACGCAGTAGATTCAGAAGAAGCCTCTGGACCTAATGGGGGAAATATACAGCTTACATGGTCTAGAAGGTGTTACAGAAGATGCGCTCTGTATTACCACACCAAAACTGGCACTTTCTCGTTTTTGTAACAACAAAGCTGCCCTTGTTCTTCCAAGCCTCTCCTTCCTAAGCATTCAGTGACAAAATGAATTACACTTTAGAGAAATAATAAGAGAAGTTATTTCAGCCTGATTATATTTCAAGGAGGCCCTCTTTCCACGGCAGGCAGAGTAGCAGAGAGCTGTCATATTAAAAATAGGTTGTTGGTTACAACATGTCCACTCCCTTCAAAACAATGGCTGGAGGCCATTATTATAAAGGGAGAGATATTATCAAGTCACTGAAATACCTGTGATTGTCAAAATGCTTTTGGATATCATGTGTATTTGTGTGTAGCAAAGGAGTCTTTGCCCATACAACTTTTTGCATTACAGCGTTCATTTGCCCAACATTTCAAGAGGGCAAATCAGGGCACCATCCCACCCTCCCGCCGCCCCTGACACTTGCCCGCTTATTCCCTTCCTTGCACACCCCTGCCTGCTCACCCTTCCTTCTCCCCTCGTACCTTCTCCCACTGCCTTCTCTGCCGGTGCTGCTATGGAAGGAGGAAGAAGAGCAGTGATGCCTGGGGCGAAGGTAGGAATCACTTTCTTCTCGTCCATGCTCTGGTGTGAAGAAGAAGAGTTTGGATTTGATATCCCGCTTTATCAGTACCCGAAGGAGTCTCAAAGAGGCTAACATTCTCCTTTCCCTTCCTCCCCCACAACAAACACTCTGTGAGGTGAGTGGGGCTGAGAGACTTCAGAGAAGTGTGACTAGCCCAAGGTCACCCAGCAGCTGCATGTGGAGGAGTGGAGACGCGAATCCGGTTCCCCAGATTACGAGTCTACCACTCTTAACCACTACACCACACTCACAGCCAACTCACTACTGCCACAGGACAGGGCAAAAAAATGCCCATCTTTGCTCTGGCACAGCATCCTGCTCTGTTGCCTGTCCTGGGTATCCTAATCTGCCTCAGGTGTGGTGAAGCATCACCGGTGTCCGCTTCTGTATGTAGAACAGGGAGGGGGTGCCATCTTGTCCACCTCAAACAAGAAAATGTTTTGTCCGAATTCCCCCCACCCCAATGAAAAAAGCCCACCCCTCAGTCATACACAAAACTATCTTGTCAGGAGGAAAGAATGCTTAGCCTAGCCGGCCTTCTTGACATGCTAACTTTCTACTTGTAAGGAGTGTATATTTACACACACACACACACACACACACACACACACACACGCATAAGGGAACAATCATGTGATTATCCTGCCTGGACTAAGAAATGGTGCTGAAGAGGAAGGATTCGACCAAATTCAGATTCTGCACATTTGATTCAATCCTATTCAATGAGATTGGTGAATATATTGGGGAATAGCAGATGTCCTGTTTTGCTGCAGCATCATTGTAGACTGTCCATTTTGCACTGATCCCAGGACATTACCTAACCGCCGTGTAAACAACAATATGGAAGTGAGCTGAAAACATCTTGCATCTCTGGGGAACAAGAATTCTGAAACAGTCCTCCCCACCCTCTCAATGACCGCCATCTGGACAAGTGTTTTACAGTGAAGCTGCGCTTTTAATTTGCAGTCATAAGCTCCTACTCCAGCTTAGATACTTTATGGTCTTGCAGCATCTGAACCTCAAGCTAACCTCTTTGAAAACAAAGCACATGGTTTAAAGCAGCTTGACAGAGTGCAGTGAAATGACAAGCCAGGATGAGTCAGGCTTTTAAGCTACTGCTCAGCTCTGCTGTCTCGTTGAATCCGTATGGTCTCAACAGTTGCTCCAAGTAAGCATGAAAACAACAACATTATTTCTGAATCTGTTGCAGAAATAAGGAGCAATATTCTTCTGAAATCAGGCTGGAGCATATGCTTGGACTCTGTAGCCAAAAATACGTAATCAGGTTTGACAAAACAAAGTTTGACACCAAATGTGCCAGAAAAAAAGGGGTTGTCAGTCCGAGATCTGCTCACTTTAACTCAGCCCTTTCCAGAGCACAGTGCCATCTGTACTTAATATACGCCACTTCATTTGCCATCAAATGCATTTTCTATTAGATTTGTAGAAAAATATACTAAGGATTATACAATCTCCCTAACATACACAGCCATAATTGAATATCTTGCATTGGCTGTTTTCAATCAGGATTAAAATTTGTTAGCCACATCCATTGCGTACAATTATGAACCAGGCATCAACAATGACAAGGGCCTGAAAAGGAAAAGAAAAGAAAAGAAAGCATTTGTGACCTTTTCTAATGAATGCATGATGGATAATATCCTGGGCAGATGATTGAAAACCGGCCAAGTAAGTTGATCAATTATATAATGATCAGGTTTGGAAGCCAAGAATAAAGAAAGGGACTCAAGATCAAAACAGTGCTTTAAACTGCTTGTCTCTTTCTTCTCGAATTTTGCCCAGTGTATGCAACATTTTTCCAAACCAAATCATATCTGCAAAATACCTAAGCCCTCATCTCCTGCCCACACGAAGTATTCTAACTACCATTGGGATATCTGCCCCCTCCCTCCAGCTGCCAATCTCCTTAAGCCAATTCCCAGCAGTGTTTTTCCAAGTACCAGTCTGTTGCCCCGAGCAACTTCTAGAGCAGCTGGTGCTTTGGCCGATGGTTTTCTTTAGGCAATATCTGTTAATGCCTCCCTTCCAAAGCAAAGGTCAGTTCCTCATGTCAAGGTCAAACTGTGGACAGTTGCTCGATGTCTGCCCCTGATAATCCAAACAAAACATACCATGTATAAGGAGCTTATCTCTCAAAATAAATGATAATTACCATAAGCCACTATCACCACCCATTCACATGACTTTCCATTTTGGCATATTAATGTGTCACTGTGTCACTGGATGCTCAATGTAATGAAACATTTCTTTTTTTTATTCAAGGCAAACCCTTCTCTGCACCCCTTCCCTGTATAATTTTTAACATGTTCCTCTTGATGTTGATAAATGTCCACATTCATGTGCAATTCAAATAACACACTTTATCAGACTATTGCTGACAAAAAACAAAACAAAACCTTCATAGTGTAGCAGCAAGGATCATCAGCTGGCCGGCCAAAAATTGTGGGTGACCGGGTGACCCCGGTCAGGAATTATCTTCATAGATTAGGCTGAGGGGCAATGATTGGCCCAAGGGCATCCAGTGAGCTTCATGACTGAGTGGGGATTAGAACTCTGGTTTTCCAGGTCCTAGTCCAACACTGGCTGTTTATTGCCTGGAGCAAGAGGTCAACTGGCCCACTTTTGCCATACTATTTATGTGGACCCCACTCCCTGCTGCCTCTCTGTGTGAAGATCTGAAGAGGGGAAGCTCTCCCTACCTGTGTAGGCTCTTCCTGTGGTTGCAGAGGGTTCTATGTCATGAGAGAAGTCTATGTACCTAAAGAAGGCCCTTTCTTTCACCTTCAGCCCTTCTCTATCCAATGCATGGCCAACATGAAATGGGATCAGAAGATATGGACCTGGGTGTGAATTACGGGATATATATTAAGCAAATAACTATGGATTATTGTTTTAATATATGACCACACTGTGAACAAAGATGAAAGGATTTATTATTTTCCAACACGGAGGAATGGTTGTTGAAGTTATTGGAGGCAAAGTTGTTATGTTGGACTTGAGGAAGATTATTTTGACATTTATCAATAGTAATTGGAGAACTACTTTTGAATTTTCTGTGTGAAGGGGGAAAATGAATGAATTTGAGATGCTTGAATCTGAAGATTGGGAAAATAAGAGCTTAGGCAAAGGAGGAAGAGTTGGATGTCATCCTGGACTTTGAATAATCTTTTTATATGTAACTGACAGACACCGAGTATCCATTTTATTTATCTCCCTTTTTCTTTTCCTATTTCATTCTTTTCTTGTTTTTATCTTCCTTCTTTTCTTCTTCCTTTGCATTTTTTGGTGTCCTCTGGATCACATAACAGTGATGAATGGTTGCTGAAGGACCTTGTGTGGGAGATAGGGGAGGGAAGAGCTCCCAGGGTTGGAGGCTGGGATAAGAAAGGGAAGCTCCCAGGTGAGAGCTGGGAGGGTCCACCCCTTTCTGTGTGGAATAAGGGCTAACAAATACTTTTGAGAGAAGACTTTTCATTTCATTTTCTGTTTCTCTTGTGGTTTGATTCTGTTTTCATTTAGATTAGTTTGTTTTTTATCATTTTGCATTATGAAAAAACTTCAATAATTTATTTAATGGGGGGGAAAGAAAATGGTGCACTCACTCATGAGGTTCTATCTCCCTCTGAGACCAGACTTGGAGGCCTGCACTTCTCTGAGGGACATGGGTTTGTTGCCAGCGGTGAAGGAGATGCCAAGTTCTTGGCACTAGGACAGAGGTCAATCACTCTTACTCCTCTTCTTGCCGCTGTCCAGATTACCTAGGCTTACAGCCTGGAGGGCTAGGAACCTACTTGTTCATATTAAATTCTTTGTGTTGTGCACTGAATTATAGGATCCATTTCGGCAAATGATTCAGATGCTGTAACAGCCATGGGAATTGGGTCTGACTTGCGTGCCTCCGCTGCATTTTCAAAATATACACATAGCAGGATAGAAGAATGCTTTTTTATTTTTGCCTTGTGAGCAAACAGTGAGATATTTTAGGATATAATAAAAAAGGAATGCTTTAGTTTTGTTTTTTTATTAAGGGTCAGTGAAGGTCCAGCTGAAAGATCCTAATTCTACGAACACATTTTGGGATACCTTCTGTCTGTCTCTCAGTGGAAACTTTCCCTCAGCAGGGCTACATGGCAGCTGCTTCTAACCATTTCTGATGGAAAAGGATCATCTGGCTTGTAATTCATAGCCTGTTGCAGACCATGTTTCTCTTCACTGCAGCTGGCTGCAGCTGTCCTCACAGAACCCAAGGACTGAATGTTCCTTCCTACAAGGTGGTTTAGAAGGCAGTCAGAAATGGTGCAGCTTGTTGGCTTTCTGCCAAGCTCAGCTGGTGGCACAGAGTTAACCTTTTAAAAAAACGATGTTGATCTCCAGGAGTAGCCTTTTGTAAAAATAAAATAAAATGGTACTTTAATTAAGATGATGACCCTCTTTGAATGTATCCTCAGGGATACATAGGGAACTCCGTATGTGAGGTAATCAAAGGTGCTTACCCTTTCTGTGTCCTTCTTTCAAGGCCTTTCCATCACAAATGGCTCTGGTAAAATCACTTATCTGCAACGCCACATTTTTCATCCCCCTGGATAACATTTTGAAATGGAAAGACCAGTCCATGACATACTTCTAACCTACAGAAATCCGGTGGATACCTGCAAAGAAGTATTAATGTGTGCTGCAGCTACAAGCTCCTTTTCTGCCCCTATTCCTGCTTCCAGGAATGAGACCATGAGCTGGGTAGAAAATGAGCAGTCATTTTGAAGGAGGCTGTCATCTGAAATGCACAACACAATTTATTTTCAGGTGTCATTTTCAAATAATGGGTATCAAATATAATTCTTTTGGCTATGTGGATTCCCACCCCCCCTGCACAAAAGAGAAACTGTTATCTCTGTGGTCCCAATGTATGAAAGAAAATGAGACAATGATGGTGGGTTAAGAAGTGCAGTCACTTGCCATGACTTGTTGGTTGTTTGGAGTAAATTGCCAGGAAACCACAAAAGGCCCAAATCACGCATGCAACTGCCCTCAATACATCTGCATGGAAGCTGCTCAACATCTAAAGGATGAAGTAACTTTATTTGCGGTTGTGGCAATTAAATTTATTTTACAGATTGCACTCTGAAGCAGGTACAATTACAGATCTCCAGTTGTTTCTAAACCATCATTCATTTTACAAGGTAAGTCAAATGAGCTTTCAGCCTCTTGGGCTAAGACTAAGCATAAACATTATATCTGGCCTGCACAATGTAGGACTTTACCAATCTGGAAACAGCCCACCAGCCAATAAAATCTCCCTTTGCCCCCCCTTTTTTACACCCAGGAAAGCAGCAAAAGCAGGTTGATCAAACTCTTGGGTTGCTGTTCATTGTTGGTAAGCTGCATTCAAGAACTTTGTGGGTTGCAAGTTATGGGGCTTGGTTTACAGGCTTTATTTATTCATAACTTGATGGGTCCATCCATCCACCCACCCACCCATTCAATGCTACATCTGCATCGTATCCTTATTCTAAGTAACCTGAAAATATCTTATAGAGAGCTACCTAGTTTGCTTTACAAAGGATGGACGATTTGTACTTTGGTTCCAAGGTGGTGCTGAAGCCTAACCGTTGCTACATCACCACAGGTGTATCTCCCCAATCTGCAGCCACTGTTGACAGCTACAGCAAAGCAAAATGGCAACTATATTGGGGTATTTTCTATTCTGATATATTCTTGAATTATATTTTAGCTGTCCCTCTTTACTGGGACTACTCTCATGCTCTGGCACCTGCTTCTGATAAATCACTATCTCTTTTTTGTTCCAATGCCTTGTCTGAGTTGCTAGAGTTGCTATTGTCCAGGTTTCAGCTCCCTTTCCATAGCCTCTAGAACGGATAGTGCTAGACTACAGATCCCATCATTCCTGAACCCTGGTCATAACTGATGGGAGTTGGAGTCCAACAACATCTGGATGGCCACTAGTTCCCCATCCTTGTACTAAAGCATCCTGCTTGCCATTTCACACTCAGCATGTTTTGAGCTGTTGATAATGCACTTGGGGATGGTTAGATTTTCCTAGCAGATCTTTAACACAAAGAGCAGATACACTGGCTTCTAAAAGAGGAGATGTTATTGCCCAGTAAGTGGGAAACCCACAGGATTTGAACACAAAACCTGCAGGATTTGAGCACAAAAGTACAGGAAAAGCAGAGCGACAGAGCAACACGAGTCCACGAGGCCCTGATGCAACTTGAGGTGTGTGTGTGTGTGTGTGTGTGTGTGTGTGTGTGTGTGTGTGTTATGGACTGCACTTTCACCTGGTTGGGGGCAGGGTTATTGACATTGTACTTTTATTTGACCCACCCCAATTCATCTTGTTTTTTGCCCCCCCCCCCAAGTTGATACACACCCCTAGTTAATTGCCTATAAGAAAGATGTGTTTTTTCTTTATTAGTGTACTTTGGAAAAGTTGAATATTTACACAATCAGAGATTTGAAAACCTTTCTATATTTCTGCTTCTGGAACATTTTTTTTTTATTTGAACAAAAGATGTTTTCTAAAAACAGATTACACCAGCCATCCTGAATGTGTCTGGGTTAGCAGAAGGCTGCTTTCTGCAGTGAGGCTTGCTGGAGCAAGTACTCGGATTGTGAAGGGGAAGATCAATAGTGAGACAGCCTGTGCTGCTGAAGTAATTGCGTTGCGTGACAGTCAGTCATTTGTTCGCTCCCATTTCTACATTACTCATAATCCTTTATAGTTTTTCCTAGCTGAGGAGTGTAAGAATGAACATGCGTGGTGACAGTTTTGTTTGCTTCTATTATTGCATTGTGCAAGAGTGTTCATGGTCATTGCAAAATCTGCCATATATGCTGCATAGGTCAGATTCCACTTGCCCTTCATTCTTGGATGGCAGATCCTACAGTAGCAAGCTTGTACCCAAACCAACTAAACGCCCTTTGGTTAAGTTCCTATTTTACATAAGGCAAGATTATTCACTTTGTAGGCATAGTACAAGGGGCTGTTTATTGATGAACAGCCTAAAGCCCACAACTACATAGGAAAATGATGTAACCATAAGAAGTCTTAGCTCCAACCCTTAATAACAAGAGGCAATATTTAACTCTAAAATGACCACTCCTTATTACAATGAAAATTGTCTCAATATGCAGTAAGCAGGGCATGAGGTAGCAAGGTTGCAAGGAAACACCAGGGTGTTTTTTGTATATGAAAAGGAAAAACAATCTGGCTCTGAACATAACATACATTTAAAGCATGTTAAAGAATGCTGGGAAATGTAGTTTGTTAAGGATGTTGGGAATTGTAGCTCTGTGAGGGTTAAAGTACAGTTCCCAAGATTCTTTGGGGGAAGCCATGTGCTGTAAGTGTACAGTATGAAAGCATCCTCTGTTAAGTCAAAGGGTATTAGAATCAAAATAGTTCCTACATTTTGAATACTGTGGATGGATTTTGGATCTGGGAAAAGAAGGCAGAGCTTGAATGCTTTTTGCAGCAGTTTTTGATATCAGGTCAGGAAGGTTCCTTATATGTATGGTACATGTCCAATGCTTTAAAAGGACAAACAAGCTGTAGCTTCCATCATATGTTAGGCAGATTAGGAAGCTCCCTTCACCCCTTACCGTCTTACTTTGTTCCATCTGAAAGAACTTGTTCCTACTCCATAGAATGCAGACAAATTTTAGTTATGTATAAGCGTGTGTGTGAAATGGCATTGCAGCCCTTTCCCCAGTGCAAGGTCAAGGTAAATGACCCTTCGATGGTTAAGTCCCATCAAAGGCGACTATGGGGTGCGGCGCTCATCTTGCTTCAGGCCGAGGGAGACGGCATTTGTCCACAGACAGCTTTCTGGATTATGTGGCCAGCATGACTAAACCGCTTCTGGTGCAATGGGACACCGTGACGGAAACCAGAGCGCACGGAAACACCGTTTACCTTCCCACCTCAGCGGTACCTATTTATCTACTTGCATTGGTAGGCTTTCAAACTGCTAGGTTGGCAGGAGTTGGGACAGAGCAACGGGAACTCACCCCATTGTGGGGATTTGAACCACCGACTTTCCAATCAGCAAGCCCAAGAGGCTCAGTGGTTCCGACCACAGTGCCACCCACTCCCCTATTCCCCAGTGCTATGGTATTGCTGTCTAGTCTGGTGTTGACAGTGTACTAGCTGCTGCTTGTACTTCTTTTCACTATCTGGCTGATGCAGAAGGCAGGGGAGCCCCTTCCTTCCTTCCTTCCTTCCTTCCTTCCTTCCTTCCTTCCTTCCTTCCTTCCTGGATGATAATCCATGTAGGATTCTCTGGGGCACATCTCTGCCTGGCTTCCTGTGAGCCCCACTCTGCTTTGGCACACGTGCAGAGCTGGGATAAATGTAGATTTTAGTTGTTGTCTTTGTTTTAGTCCCCTACTGTTTTCTATAAAAATGGCAGAATTACTCAATTTCCTGTTCTCATGCCTTGCTAAAATCATTCTTTCCCCTACTGCTCTCTTTCACTCTCTCTCTCTATGTTGTGGATTGCACATCTGTATTTTTTCTGTACTGGATGTTACCCATAATAATCATTTATAAAGAATGCATGTTAGCTATGACAACAGAACTGTGATAAAGCTATGCTGTAAGATGGGGGTGGCGGTGGAGGTAGAGGGAGACCAGTGATATTTATTGAATAAACAGCCATCCCCTCCTTCTCCAGTCACAATAGCTTCCAAATCTCCTGCATTCATAAGCTGAAGCCAGCCAAAGCCCACAGCTGTCATGCATTTTCAACAGATTCCGCAGGGCCTAGATGAGGTTTGAAGACATTCCTTTGCTCTTACACATTAGCTAGAAGGAATTACCGTAACATCTGATATTGTGGAAGTGGGAAATTTGCCATTCTGACCTTGCCCAAAGCAATCCGGAACTGGGGGTCCAAGGATTTATTATCTCAGATGGCCTCCAGAGGTCACAGGGGGCCCTTTTAGCAGTGTTCCAGCAGTAACCAATTCATTTGGCGGGACTGTGCGTTTTCCCACCCCCCACCCCCGTACGGATAAAATAATGTATGGACAGCCACATGCTCCTGTTGTGCTCTGGATCATTGTCATAGGAAAGGCATGTTCCACTGGAATAATTCCCAGCTGTCAGTAATATGCTGATACACCACAGCCAACGATCGGGGAACAGGCGAAATAAACAGGATGGCCACAATGTGTACAACTGCATGAGCGTCTAACAAATTTTCTGCATATTTCACAGTCTCCTATTGAGATTGACATGCACTCTTTAATCTCCATCTGTCTGGTGCAGAAATACCATAGACGCAATGTGTTAGTATGCATTGTTTCTTGCCTGAATGGCTGGTGATAGGGCAAGAGGAAAACTGGTAGGAATACTGTTTTAGTGTTTTTCATTCGTTTTCTGGGAAATGCTGGACAGGCAGCCAAACACAGATTGGAGAGACTGCTCATGTCATCAGAGTAGCTTTTACAGCTGCAAGATGACATAAATGGCCAAGGATATTGCGCAAGTTTTTCTTTCTTTCTGGAAATAGGTTGTTTTCAGTACTGCTATGAGAATTTATTAGGCTTGAATGAACTGGATCATATACATTTATAAAAATAAATATATGGTAAAAACTCTGGTGCATACTCTGATCATTGTTTGGTGTCCAGGCCTGCCTTGAACTGGATCTTTCCAGAAAAGTTTTACAGAGGGAGCAGACCTCTACATCTCCATCAGCCTGGAGGAGCCTATAGATCCAGTCATTCCAGCCACAGAACTGGAGGACAGCTCTTGAACACCGCCACTGTCTGCCATTCTTTCCTGCTCTGTTTTTCTCTTGCTGACGCATATCATGCCTGGAATGTCTGCTGGGAACACCTACCTGCATGATGCCATTTCTCTTCATTCAAAGCCTTTCTCAAAACCCACCTTTTCCTGGAAGCCTTTGGCTGAGCAACCTAGTTCAGGTGTACAGTGGTACCTCGGGTTAAGAACTTACAGTATTCGTTCTGGAGGTCCGCTCTTAACCTGAAACTGTTCTTAACCTGAGGTACCACTTTAGCTAATGGGGCCTCCCACAGCCGTTGGGTGATTTCTGTTCTCATCCTGAAGCAAAGTTCTTAACCCGAGGTACTATTTCTGGGTTAGCGGAGTCTAACCTGAAGCATCTGTAACCCAAGGTACCACTGTACTTTAACAGCCTGTAGCAAATCTAAGAAAATGGAACTGAAACAACCATATATTACCTTCCCTGTTTACCCCATCTTCCATTTCCCTCCACTTTCTCTGCTGCATCCTCTGCTCTGAATATTAGATTGTAAACCCTCCAGGGCCAACCCCCAAAATATCAGGGAAATGTTGGGGATCTCATGCACACCTGGCAAGTATTCAAAACCAAAAAGTGACGCCAAGGCGTAGTTCTCACTGTGATGGCAAAAGCTGTGTCTTGGCTGGACCACTTCACTCTGAAGATGTGTCTCATATGAGTAATACAATAAATTATGTACATTCTCTCTGCACAGGAAACTCAGGGTTAGGATCTGACATGTACTGTTTGCTATGTGGCTGCAAGACTTTGTATGAAGGCTTCCTATGGAAGACTAATGTGAGCCTCTACCTGCAGTGAGAGGTGGCAGAGCCTAGAAACATGTTTGCCACCTCAGTGAGAATGAGGACAAGTGAATACTGGCAGAGGTCCTTCCACATGCATGCGTCCAGCTCTACCCTCTTAATGCCATGCCATGAATCCTATCAACACTCCTGAGCTGACACATAAGGCGTCCACCAACATCATCATGTGAAGGCTTCCAAAATGGGGACAGAAACTCTGGTCAGTCAAGGTTCCTGTCCTTTAGAAACCCTTTGTGCAATGAAAGTGACCCGCTTCAGGCTCAGCGAATCATGTGTTGATTTGGGATGTTTGTTGGCATGTGACACATCCTCAAGGGGGAGGAGCTAGACCTGTGCATTCTGACAGGCCCCATTTCATGTTTGGCAACAAATGCCTTAAAAGGGCTTAGGTGATTAACAACAACAACAACAACAACAACAACAACAACAACAATTTATTACCATCTGGCCGGGCCTCCCCAGCCACTCTGGACATTCTTCCCCTGTATTTTCAAACAATCACTAGATGTATGTGGAATTGTCAACATTCCTTTATAATTCTTGATGACTTTCATATTTTGGACATTCACTGTAACATATATAAATGACTTTAAAGCCCCACAAATTCAAAAATATCACACGACAATTTACATTCTCCTTCCTCTCTCAGATGTCTAGGTGTGTTTATACAGTATATACATGTGTACACACACACACAGCTCAGCAAAACACTTCCAATGATCAGTTGAAGTGCCACAAGACTCTTTTTGTTGTATTTATAACAGGGAAATTGTCATTCAACTAATTAACAATTCCCGTCTTGCTTAGATGGTGTAACATCTGCACAAAATAGTCAGCGTGGGGAGGACACTTCACCCCCTCCCCACTCCGAGCCATTGCCATTTGAATGGGATGCAACACATATCATAAAAGAAATCTGATTCTTCACCTAGTAATGACAACCTGAGTCAGCCCTTCTGGGATTCAAGCGTGTGGTTCCAATAAGTCTAGGTATTTCCAACTTTAAGTCACTTAACGATTTCCTCTGTCTGTGATTAACCCGATAACAAATGGGGCTTGTTTTTAGTTCTCAGAAACGCTAGGCCAAATGCATTATGTTTGAAGGCTGGTGGAGACCCAGAGCCAGTTTGTCTACTCAAGTGACTGTATGGTGGTCTCTTAAAATCCAAATTCATTAAGGATGCTCCGAGAACATGTGAAGCAGTGGCCTTTGTGAAACTTTCATTTTTATATATATAATATTTTTTATTGTGAAACTTTCATTTTGACTGTGGCACTAAATAGAAACAAAGGGGAGGGCAAATAAATGAGGAAGAGGAAATTTGTGATGAAAATTTGAGGTTTGGTCTGTTGATCAAATGTAAAAGACCGAATAGTCATATGGAATAGAGACCTCTGCTTTGTTATGCGAAATGGGCCTCTAATGGGTTGATCCAGCTGATTACGGTTGTATAAGTTACGAATGAAAAGCATGTTGATGCATCGAGGGATTCCAAGTCAGTTCAATTTTACCTTGCCTGTGGGGACAATTTTACCTTAATTCCTAAATTACATATGCCATGTGGAAGTGCTGAAATGTTTCCATGTGCTGGCCATGTGGTGGCCATAACATTTGAGAGCTTCATACCATGTTATGCATTCAGTGGTTTGTGTTTGCCTGAGCTTGAGTCTGGACTAAGGATTCTGATCCCCTGTGTTTGAATACAATACATGATATCCAATCACAGAACATTTCATGATTTGGGCTACTGCCATTGGCCCTTAAACTCTGTGTTATGATTTGCAGCTTGTGAGTTTAGACAGCCAATCACATCGAGAGTGGGAGTGACCCAGGCCTTCTGAAATGTATATAAGCAGTTGCTTTGCCTCTGTTGTCCTTGCAAGGGTCCTTGCTGTTATCACTGTGTCTCACTTCATGCTAACACGATAGTCAGAACACTATGGAATTTGTGGAGATAGCCACCAGCTTAAGTATTTTTGGTTGGTCACTGAGGGAAGCAGAATGCAAGACTGGTTTGGCCTTTGATCTGGTTCAGCAGGGCTCTTATGTTCCATTTCTTCATAAATCCTCAACACATTACTTGTTGCAAGTGTCTCTCACAAATTATGTCAATTGTGGGGACCTTCCACCATACAGAAGCAAGTCTGGTGTGTCTTCCACCACCAGCTGAAACTTAAAAAATATTCCCTTCCTTTTTTTCCTCTTTGAGACACAACATTTCAAACAAATGTTCCAGCCCAATTTAACAATGCCCCAACATTTTCAAACAGTATGGCTGATAATTATCTGTCTTGAAAGAAGTGGCCTCAGAGTGGCTCAGTGCTATTTTTCTAGAAAAAGAGGTGTTGAAACTCACCATGAACCCCTCCCTTGTTTTCTTATCATAGCAATGGTGCCTACCTGAGAAGTGCCAAAATTTCTAGTGAGTTCCGGCTGAAAAAAATCCCTGGCTAAATTGAAAATACTGGGGCACCACACAAGGTTTGGAGAAGGATAATGGTTATGGATTGGGGAGATAGGTCTTCCACTCAGTTTCATAGGAATAGCAGGAAGCCTATCCAAAATGGGAAGTAAATAACAAGAGAAAAGTCTGCATGATTTGCTATAAAGCAGGAGACATGCTAATGTTCAGTAAATGAGGGTCCCTGGCATAGAGAAAATATTTATTATGCAAGGAGTGTACACTGTAAAACAGAGCTGTAGGAGATTTGGTGTTTCTTTTTAGTGACAAAATGCCAGCTCCTGTAACCTTAAAAATATCTTGTATATTTAATCTTACATTTTTGAGGATGACATTTTCTCAGTTAAAGGCCCAGAAGGCCAAAGTAGTGTTATTTTACAACTTTCAGTGTTTAAGATTCCATTGTATTATTAATCTATGTGAAGCAAAAGGCCGTAAGCTAGATGTTTATAGAGAATTGTTTGACTTAAAAAAGGTGGAGTTGACAAGGAGGACCAAAACTCCCTTTTTTTTCTTGCTACATAAACCTACTGTGTATTTTTTCACATACTTGGAACCACCAAATTAAAGCACAGACTTTGAACCAGTTTATAGGAGTGGAAAGGTCAGTGTCTGAAAACAGTGGAAATTGTATGCAGAAACCTTGTTTATTTTCTGTCTTTTATAAAAGCCATCCAATGTATTATGCAAAAACACTTTGTTATGAGGAGCGGAAGCAGAGACTGTGAATGTTTTGGTCACCCTGGAAACATGCAGGAACAGAAACAGATGTCTAAAACCTCCTGACTTTTCTTTATTGCAACCTGCCTCAGCAGAGTTCAGATAAATACGAAACCTACCCCTGAAACACCTGTCCATGCAGAACAACCCAGGGCAAATTAGGAAGCTGGAAATGCCAAATTGATTCAATTGTCACAGTACAGTCATTTCCTCTCCCACCCTCTCTGCGATTGTGTGTTAACAATTACTCGATACATTATCTGTGCATTTCCATCTTGCGTGTATAGAAAGAGCAAACATCCTCTACTTTTAATATGGCCGACAGAGAACTTGACAGTTTACATTTTAATGTCAATTAATGATATATGTGACTCATCACTGTACAAGGTAATGCCTGCCTTTCTTTCACTGAACAATTACGCTTTCAACATGTTAATGCTCTGGCTTATTAGCCTAGATCACTAAGGCATAGCCTAATGCACAGGATTATTTACAAAGTTAAAACATCCATTACATCCATTAACCATGAAGCAAATGGAATCAAGAATCAATGACAGTGTGTCCTGGGTGTTGAATAAAGTCACATGTTTTCTGAAAGCATCCTACTGTAGTACACTTGGAATAATATAAAAATGCTATCATTTTGGAAAGATGTTTCTAGGTGTAAAGTGATTGAAGATACAAGAAGGGATCCAGGTGGTTAGGGGAGTGGTGGTGGGGATATAGAGATATAAAATATAGAGGTACATTGGTCAAAGATCATTAATCACTTGGAAGCTGTTGGCACTTCTAGACAATTATTTATTAAGGGGATATTGGAAGACACTAAAATGCACCACGTAGCCCAGAAATAGATGATACAGAGGGACAATAAACAAATGGTAATAAGAGACTTCTCTAGTTTTGCACATTCACTACTATCAATTAAAATTATTTATTTAATTTTAGGGGCAATGGAATTGACAGGTTCATCAAATGTTATTTCGGGCAGCTAAACAAAAAAGCAGCAATGCAATTTTGAACTGAAACACCATGAAAACATGGTTGTGAGAAGTTAATTTCCCCCAAAGTCTTTCATCTGAAAGCTTTCCCCCATGGTATCTGACTTGATTATGGACTTAGCATTCAAAGTGTGAGCAAGGCTTGACTGCATCCTGCAAAATAGAAAATAAAATAAAATAAAATAAAATATAAAATAAATCTCCTCTCTCCCTGTAATATATCTACTACGCTTATCAAGCTCCTTCTGGTCACATTTCAACACTTCTATAGTGCTGGTGTTCAAGGCATTTGTTTAGTACCTACTGGGATAACATGTCTTTCTGTGGTTTCTTTTTCTTTCGTCATCATTATGACATGCAAGTATTTCAAATATATTTAGAATAAACAAATTTGGGTACATACAGTGAATGGGGTATTAGTCAGTGATACAATCTCTCTTCAGATGTGTCATCCCACATCTTAGATGTTATTCTGTGATATTTTGCCTGTGAGTCGTGCTGTTTGTAGTGCACACAAAAGCTTTTATTGACTCTCAGGTCAACAGTGTATTAACTTGAGAGATGGAGTGCCAGGTTTTGTTCATCTTAAAAGTCCTGTACGCACAGACACAATCAGAGTTAACTTTTCTTATTAAATCAACACTGAGCACATATTTGGATGCAGGGTTGTTTTAATAAGCAAAAGATCAAAAGTCAAAGGCTTCATCTACACAGAATAGCCAAGAGCTGTTTTTGTAATGCTGTAGTGATTGGACATCTATATCAAAGTTGTAAAAGGTAAAAAAAGGTAAAGGACCCCTAGACACCAGCCACTCCCCTGCCTGCTCTCTGCCCCCGGTAGCCGAGCATGCAGCATCGCCACTGGTACCTATTTATCTACTCGTACTGGTATGTTTTCAAACTGCTAGGTTGGCAGAAGCTGGGACAGAGCAATGGGAGCTCACCCCGTTGTGGGGATTCACACTGCCAACCTTCCAACTGGCAAGCCCAAGAGGCTCAGTGGTTTAGACTGCAGCTCCACTCGCATCCCCAAATCAAAGTTGTAGACATGAATTAACCAAAGTAGAATATAGTAGGGATGTCATCCTGAGAACTTGCCAGTATTTTGAATACTAAGAAGAGCATTAGCTTTGTTACAAATTCTTGTTTGGTTGTCAGAGAGAAATTCTCAACATCCCTCAGATCTTTCTGTTGAGTTTTGTGTGTATCTTGCATAGGCCTTATGTTAGGACTTCTAGAAAACCCTTTATACCTGCCCCAGGTGAAAAAGAGGATGGGGTTCCTCTGCAGAAGAGGAATTTTGAGCAAGTATACTTTCTCTTTTCTATGTAACCATTAAAACTTATGGGAGCCTGTTCGATTTTTTACCTGACCTCCCAATTCACTAGGAGGAGATAGATGAATTTGGTTGGCAAGTGTGAGGTAACAGGGGAATTTATCTAAAAGGAAGTAGCAAGCAAGCAAACAAATCATTTTTTAAAAAAAAATTAGAAATCAAAGTTTATCCATGTTAATGGTGTTTTTATTTTTAGAGACTTGTTATAATTTCTATTATATAGGCTTGCCATACATCAGGAAAATTCTGGACATGACAGGAAATCGGGCCTAAAATGGTGTCTGGGGGGAATTTTTAAAATTTTAAGATATGTCAGGAATTTCCAGGATGTATGGCAACCTGGGTTTTTTTCCAGGTCCCCCCGTCTTTTGGGTAAAAAAAGAAAATCTGGGCAAGGTTGCACCCCAGCGGCAGTGGAAGTGACAAGAGGTCACTTCTCTTCACCGGGGAGTGGGGGGAGAGTGAAGAGGCAGGGAAGGGAGGAAGGCAAAAATAACCCCAAACAAATAACACTGTGAACGGATAAAGGGGATCACTGGTCCCGACTGTGTGTGTGTCTATGCTGGTGCGAGAGGAGAGGCGAGGCACAGGGAGCGGGGAGCGGAAACAGCTGAGAGGATGTAAACACTGGCATCACGTGATCACTTTACAGTCATGTTTCCTTCTCTTTCGGACTCTGGGTCTGTGGATATTTCCCCCCTCCCATTGCAAGAATCTACTGACAATGTTTTCAGAAAGGAGGGGACGGAATCTGCTCATTGCTTTTTCCACTCCAGCCTGACTCTGTGGGAGTCTGAGTGTTATCTGTGTAGAGATAAGATGACTGCCTAAGCAACTGTAACACTCATGCAGTCCAGTAGCCTCCGATAGTCATTAGTCTTTAGTTTATTTCTAGTTTGCAGTACAGTGGTACCTCAGGTTAAGTACTTAATTCGTTCTGGAGGTCCGTACTTAACCTGAAACTGTTCTTAACCTGAAGCACCACTTTAGCTAATGGGGCCTCCTGCTGCCGCCGCGCCACCGGAGCACAATTTCTGTTCTCATCCTGAAGCAAAGTTCTTAACCTGAAGCACTATTTCTGGGTTAGCAGAGTCTGTAACCTGAAGCGTATGTAACCTGAAGCGTATGTAACCCGAGGTACCACTGTAGCTGTAAAAGGATAAAGAAGTTATGCTTCAGAGCCGTCGTTCGTGTAGTTCACACTCTGCTGTGCTCCGCTGACTTTGGAACTGAGTTTGGTGCTCACAGCTCAAAGTTGTGAGTCCATTGCACTTAGACCTGCTTCCTGCAGTGGAAGGTCTCTGGAAGCGCTTACCCAGTTCGCCTGGCCCACGCGGGGCTGAAAAGGTTGAGCCCAGTCGTTGGCACCGGCTCAAAGGCGAAGCTGACAGGGTTGTGCTGGGTGGGTCTCTGAGAGGCATAACAAGTGGAGGCAACTCGGTGGCCAATGGTTTAGTCGCCACAGCACCAGTGCAGGTATTCCCTGTCCTGCTACCTCGCCTTTGTTCCATCTCTAATATTCCTCTCTCTTTTGCACACCCACACCTACACACCCCTATGGCTACACAGCAGCCAACCGGATTTCCAGGGGTGGGGAGTGGAGGGTGTGAATGGATGTGGGGGCAGGAAATCATGGGCTTGCTGCTGTAAAAAGAGCAAGGAGCGCAAGGGAGCATTAAGTTTTAAAAAAGTAAATAACCAAGGTAGATAAAAGGAATGCCTCTTCCCATCTGTGTGAAGGAAATGTGAACTTGCCATTCCTATTCCTTCGGCAGAATGCTGGCATCTCACTCTGGGGTTGTGCTGCAATGCTCCATATCTGTTGGAAAAGGAATTCTGAGAAGGGAGTCTGTGTGTGTGTGTGTGTGTGTGTAATAAGCATTATCTCTGTCTCTGAAGATAGCTCAGCAGGACGCTCTTAATCTCAGGGTTAAGGTTTGAGTCCCATGCGTTGGGCGAAAGATTTTTGCATTGCAGGGGGTTGGACTAGATGATCCTAAGGGTCCCTTCCAACTCTGCAAATTTAAATCTAAATCTAAAAAGGCAAGCCTATAAAAGTCTGGCATGTATTGCTATTGTCTCTGTCTCTTTTTGTTTCTGCTTTGATATTTCACACCTGTTTTCTGTTTAGATTTTGTTTTATGCTTAATTTTGTATTTTAATATATATATTTTTAAAAGATATTGATTGTAATAGTTTTTCACTAGCAGTGAGAGGCAGATACGTTCTGGACACTTTCTGAAACATTCTTACAAGTTCTGTGGTAGAGCCTGGGATTTGCAATAGGTCCTTCAACTTGGGTTGCCATATTTCAAAAAGGAAAAACCAGGACACCCTGTATGGCAGCCCTACTTCAACTGAACTGTGGTCACCTCTTCCTCAGATTTAGCCCTGGAGAGACCTGGCTGGCTAACATTCTCAGTTCAATCCTTCCTAGGTTTATGATGGAGAACCCCATGGAAACCAGTTTAGGCTAGTTTTTTTAACTAACAATGTCACCTTGTAGGTAGTGCATATCCTTAAACATGTGAATTAATGCAGCTGTTTTCCAAATGATTTGTAGGAAGTCCTTTAAAATTACTAGGAATGGAGGGTCGGGTTCAAAAGCAGGGTGTTGACAAAGTACTGATTGCCTTTGCTTTAAAGCAACCATAAATGCCAAAGGAAAATAGTTCTGCTGCCTCTCTCTATTAGGGAAAACGCCACAGCAGATTTATTTTTCTGGGAGGTATCAGGTTGATAGCAGTCTAAATTCATTAAGAAATTCTGGAAATCTTAGTCTGAATAGATGAACTCATGCCTCATGATCATGTGGGGGTGGATTACCTATAAAACCATGCACATTTTTGGGTGTGTTTTAAATCACACAATGGAGTGGAAATAGAATGGGTATATGAATGAACTTCTGGGTCTTCCCTCTTTTCATGCATTTACAGTGCAATCTGAAGAAGGGGGTTCAAAGGCCGTTCTGTTAGCTGGACTTGAACTGTCTGGGTGGAAGGAAGGGCAGAGGAATGATACTGTGTTCTGCCAATTAAAAAAAAAAAAGTTTCCCCTCCAATTGGAAACAGAGCGAAAGGGGAAGGAGAGATTTAGCTTCACTCAAAAGTATTTCTATATGGACCGGGAAGGCTTTAGATTGGATCTAAGCTGTTGCTCAGAATACCCCTTTTATCCCTTCTGACACCAGAACTCTGACTTCAGCTGACCAAGGCTCCAGAGGAGCTGACATTGTTGAAGAAGGCTCCAACATCAGATCTCTCCCCTCTGCCGTTGGAGCTCTGTAGATTCAAACTGTACTATAGACAGATTCAATTCATCCTCTGCCCCCTTGGAAGTCCTTCCAGGAACCATAAGACTGCAGACTTAGTTGTTCTAACCGCAACAAATACAGTGGTACCTCAAGTTACAAACACCTCAGGTTACAAACGCTTCAGGTTACAAACTCCGCTAACCTGGAAGAGTTACGGTACCTCGAGTTCAGAACTTTGCCCCAGGATGAGAATGGAAATTGTGTGCTGGCAGCGCAGTGGCAGCAAGAGGCCCCATTAGCGAAAGCACACCTCTAGTTAAGAACAGTTTCAGGTTAAGAATGGATCTCTGGAACAAATTAAGTTCGTAACTAGAGGTACCACTGTATATTTCTGCATATTATATATGCGTTAGAGTTGAATTCTCCACTTGCTCTTATTAATTACGTACTTGCTTCTGATATATCTAAATATATATGCTTTCCTCTAGGCTGGTACATATTGTCCTTTGGGATGTAGACTTGTTATATATTATATACTGCTCCTTGTATTTTAAAACAATGTAATTTATCTCCTGGTGGGATTTTTTATTTTAAAAAAAATGGCTTCCACAAAAACAAAAGAAAGTGTGGAGTTATACTGATTTAAATAATGAGTTAATATTATCTAGGTCATACAGTATGGCATTTAACAGAAGCTATACTCTGGAGCGTAAGTTTGGCTTGGCCTGGAGCTGAGGCAGTGTTTCTGAATTGGAGGAGTTTGTTTCTAAATCCACCTGCCCTGCCCCCCTTCCATTCCATAGTTTGGTGCCATCCCTAGTTCCTTCAATTAAGAGGCTATGAAAAATATGCATTCAATTAATTTTTTATTGCATATTCTATTTTAGTAACCCACTAAAACATGTTCCCTCTCAAGTTATGTAAAACAATAACATTATTACAATCAGTGTCATCTTGCACTAGCGCCAACTCTTCCTCATTGTAAACATTTCCTGAGGGGTTATCCTCCTCATTGATAACTTACGAATATGAGTCAAATCCCCTTGCGTGGTATTAAAATCCAGTACATGTTCCAAATTAAAAATGTCCCACAGCGTTCTTGATCATCTTTAGCAATTAGCATAATGCTGGAGTTCATCCACAGGGTAAATGTTGTAACCTGACTTGAAGCTCTTAGCCATCAGGTGTTTTCAATTTGTAGCTATATCAAGTGTATGTAACTCCAGAAATGTAGAAGAAATCATAGTAAGCGTGGAGCTGGGGCAATTGTCTTGATGGGTTTTGATTTTGATTGCTGGCATGCAGTTGATCCTTCTGATTAAACCATTTCCATTGTGATACAGCCACAGGAATATTATGGAAAGGTTACTGAAATACTAATAAGCTAAGGAACTGACAATTCCCCCCCCCCTCATTGGTATTGTTATGAATTTGGGGGGTGGACAGATTCCCTATAATTTCTACATTCAGTGAAGGGTCAGAATTTGAGCAAACTGATAAATTCCAGTATTTAGCAAGGGCTGCGAATAAAGGGCTGGGAACACAACCAGCTAACTTCCTTGTGAACCCAGCCAGGAGCTCATGATGGTGGGTTGCTGAACAAACAATGGTGCTGATGGCCAGCCATTGGCTACTCAATGAAATTCATTGACCAGGGAGAAGGCTCTGCCAGGCACAGAGGGAGGTTGCCAAGGTAAGGGGGGGGGTTGTGATGTCACTACAGGAAGAGAGGGTGTTTTTGTACAACAGAGGTTTAGGGAGCAGGGGTTTCTAGGAAGAAGGAGCAGGAAGTGAGCAGAACTCCCTGTGGGGGACTTCACTGTTTTTATCCTGCATGTTTCATTTAATTATGCTTTTAACTGAGTTTCTTCATTTTAAGAAAATGAATCATAGAATCATAGAATCATAGAGTTGGAAGAGACCACAAGGGCCATCGTGTCCAACCCCCTGCCAAGCAGGAAACACCATCAGAGCACTCCTGACATATGGTTGTCAAGCCTCTGCTTACCTGATTTTTCAAAATCAATTTATATATTGTGATATTGCTTTAATTTTATGTGGACTGGTTTATGAGTGAGAGCCTGTGAGAGTCTATGAGCGACTCAAAGGTACTTGTTTCTTTTGAATTTGAAAATTCTCTCTCCCTCTCCACCCCCTTCAGTGGAAACAGAAAGTTGCCTGGAGTCTTATGAGAGACTTTTGTTGGGCCACTTGGGAGATTCTAAAGTCATTAATTTTAGAAGTAGATGGGGATAATTAGTATTTCATTTAAGTTAGAGGTCAACACCAGTGTTCTTTCCTCTACTGCAGACATTTTACAGAATGCTATGCCTCATTGCTTTTATTAGATTCAAGCAATGGATGAAATAACAATGTTATTAACCTCTAACACTGTTGAAAAGTTAGGAAAAACAGGTGGGGTGGTGGTGGAAAGGTCGGCAAGGCAGTTACATTTCCTTTCTAACTGTGTTTGCGTAGAACGTGGCAGGACTTAGTATTAGATTTAACAGTCTCTGGATTAAAAAAAAAGTTAGTGCAATTTCTTACTGGCCCTTTTGCAAGGGGTGGATAGCGACACTTAAAAGCAAAACAAAACATGCGTAATAAAACAATGCACCCAATTAAATTAAAATCACACCATGTCTGCTGTAGTCTAGCTATTAGATGCTAGCCCAGATAGGATCAAATATTTTACCTTCTCTGCAACAAATGTGATCTGGTATGACTCAATTTTGTTTTTACAAAACTGGAAATGAAATCTTCAGGAATACTTCCATGTAGTGGAAACCAGTGAAGGTTTTCTTGATACACTTGGCATTCAAAGTTATCAGGCCAAAAATGTGACAAACCAGTTAAGTCCTCTGCAAACGTCCAGTCAAACTGACTTTGTAGATTCTGATCATTTTAAAACTGTTTTGTATAGGGGGTGCCATATGCTTTAAATGTATGGTGTGGGTATAAGCCCAGTTATTAAACTGGATGTAAATCCAAACTCTAACCATTTGGGCCATGCTCAATGCTTGGGCCTTTCTTCTACAATCAGTTCAAAGTAATGTCCTACTGCATTTTATACTACAGAGATATAATTCAATAGGACATGTCCACCTGCAAATGGCAAGGATTTTGACAATAAAAAATTGATAAGAACAGCAATGTCAGACCAGAAAGAATTGCTGGACATGCATCATATGCATCAGTGAGGCATTTTCAGCATTACACCTCCAGTATCTAAACTAGGCAAAGCCTTCCTATACGGATGTTGTGGAGTCAAGTATACCTGAAACATCAAATTCTGCTGAATCAATTTCAAGTTTAAATCCAAGGAATTGTTATGTAGAAGAAGAAGAAGAGTTTGGATTTGATATCCCGCCTTTCACTCCCCTTCAGGAGTCTCAAAGCGGCTAACAATCTCCTTTCCCTTCCTCCCCCACAACAAACACTCTGTGAGGTGAGTGGGGCTGAGAGACTTCAGAGAAGTGTGACTGGCCCAAGGTCACCCAGCAGCTGCATGTGGAGGAGCGGGGACGCGAACCCGGTTACCCAGATTACGTGACTACCGCTCTTAACCACTACACCACACTGGCACCACACTGTATAAATTCTAAAGCAAATTTCTATTGTTTAGGTTGTATAGCACATTCTAATTCCCTATCCCATTGCTCTCTGACCTCCTGAACTTGTACTTTACAAGATCCCAATAAACATTTGTAAAAAATAATTATGGGCTCAGCTTTCTGTGAAGATGCAAATTATTACTTACAGCAATTTAAAAGATGCCAAAGCCCTCAAAATATGGACAGTCCTTTAATAGACATCATCAGATGCCGTAACTGAAGATATTGTCATTCAGCACTAATTGATAGATGATATCTAAACTGCAATTTAGGAAAAAGCAAAAATTTCCTATGATTATAATATTTTTAGAAATATAGGAAGCTATCCTATAATGAGTCTGTCTATTGGCCCATGTGTGGGTGGTGCTGTGGTCTAAACCACTGAGCCTCTTGGGCTTGCCAATCATAAGCTCAGCGGTTTGAATCCCCACGATGGGGTGAGCTCCCTTTGCTCTGTCCCAGCTCCTGCCAACCTAGTAGTTTAAAAGCATGCCAGTGCAAGTAGATAAATAGGTAGATAAATTACCGGGAAGATAAACGGTGCTTCTGTGCACATCACAGTGTACCGTGTGCCAGAAGCGGTTTAGTCATGCTTGCCACATGACCTGGAAACCTGTCCGCAGACAAACGCCGGCTCCCTTGGCCTGAAAGCAAGATGAGCGCTGCAACCCCAAAGTCGCCTTTGACTGGACTTAACCGTCCAGGGGTCCTTTACCTTTACCTTGCTGACCCATGTAGTTCAGCCTTGTCTACATTGACTGACAGTGGTTCTCTAGGGCTTTAAACAGACATGTCTTTCCTAGGCCTACCTGGAGATGCCAGGGATCTTTTGCATGCAGAGCACATGTTCTGCCACTAAGATGCATTGGGCCAGGATTCAACTAACCTGGTCTGTTAGCTGAAACAAGCCATAGGAACTCTAGAGCAACAGAGCCTCCCCCAAATCTACTCTGGAAGGTTGGAAGAAACCCCAGAACAGTGCACGGGAGGAGGAGGAGGAGGAGGAGGGGAGAGATTGTTCCATTAGTGCAAGCATTCATGCTTGCCCAATGGAACAATCTCCTTTGAGCAATGTTGAATTCCACAGCACGTAATTTTATGGACTGCAGCTATGTTTATAATGGATTTTGTGTTGCCTTGAGAGGATTAGCCCTGAAAGGCAGCGTATAAACTCTGAGGATAAATAAAGTAAAGGGCACCGAATCCGTTCTGCCAGTTCTTCTTCTGTGCAGCAGATGGGTAGGATTTTAGCTTCCTTGGAAACACGCATAAGCGCTGCTGCTGGAGGGACTCACATATGGACATAGCTGGGCTGGGGTGAATGCGTGTGGGGCAAAACGCCTGGAGGAGAGCCTTTTAATTCCCAACACCACCTCTAACCTGCTCCCTGAAATTTCATTGAGATCAGAGTCAGGGAGCAGATATGAAAAATACATGAATTAAAAGGCTCTAGTTGCAGGCCAGTGTTGCCCCCCGCTCCCGTAGGACTATAGTTACTTAGTGTGGAGGGGGTGCTGGTTTGCGAGGTGAGCTTTTTGAAGATCCACCTGTTCTTCTCACAGCTCTCCACCGACTCTACTGGAGTGGGTGCATATCTGATGTGTGTGAGAGAAGGGGTGTGGTGTGGCAATGCCCACTTTTGTTTGGGCCTTGCTCACCAGCAGAGTGGCCTTGGTTAAAGAAAGCTTAGCAACCCCTTTTTAGTGCATTAGACTCCTGTTTGCTACCTGTTTGACAAACCTGCCTTTCCAGACCAAATATTGCCTAAATTAGCATTTTGCTTTCAGTAGGCAGTGAGACGTGGACAGCCCTTTACCTCCACATTGATTATCAGCTACGGCTACCTTACTCTCCCAGCAACCAGGAGATGGTAACAAAGAAAGTTCAAAATGTTTTGTGATATTAAAGAAATTGAGATCTCAACAGGTGCTATATAAAGTTCTATTAAAACACACACATAGACCTAAGTAAATATTAAGTAGATGTCATCCATTTTGTACATCTGATAAAGCTGATTTGAAAAGATTAATCTGTATTTCCAAGGGACTGGAAATAATGTGTAAATGGATATTTCCCTTCCAATTACTATGTTTTGGAACATTTTAATATTTATGAATAGCCACAGATAAGGACACATCACTAAAATAAATAAATCTATTAACATCATTTAATAATCTTGCACTATAGTTCTTCTGGATAGCAATTAAGGTATAACCAACTGATCCACATTTCTTGCATTACCTGTTTTATTGACATATTTTGATAAAGGACATAAAAAGGGAATAAGTATAAGTAGAATCACATTCCTAGTGAGCTGTGCTACTTTAGAAAAATGATTGAATGTACTCTGCTAACTAGTTGGGAGTGTTTTTTTCTTTGTAACTATTTGAAACCAGCAAAATTACCTTGGGTGCTGCTCTCTGGACATTTAGTCAGCATGCCTAACCAGGCTATCATTAATGAAGATTTCTCAAATAAAGAGGAAAAGGAAGGCAGCGGATTTAAATTGTGGAAGTTGCTTGATTCCCTGGTCCTAAACACATTAGTACACTGTATTTCCCTGCTTATACAGGCTTTTGTATAGTGAACATGTGACTGTTCAAATGCCCCAGCAGGGCATCCAGAGTTTGCAAGGAGGAGAAAAAGGGAAAAGGGGAAAAAATTGTTTGGAACAAATTTGCATTAGTTCAAGGGCAACGTTAAGCATTTTACAGATGGTTTATTGCTATTCTTGTGCTGTTTAAGCTGTCTTTCATGTCAAAAGTCCTTTCCTGCTTACAAATCATCAGGAAGAATTCCGGCCACCATGCTGTTTGCATAAGCTCCTTCAGGGGTTCTGGCCCTTTGATCACAGATATCGTTTGCAATCGAGTTAAAAATAGGAGGCTGCTGCGATAAGCCTCGGTTCTGACAGTAGACCAGCTTTCCTTTTTCTTCTCTAACTTTGTTCTCGTCTTTTGTGGTATGGGAACACATAATCTCAACACAGAAGGGGCAGTGTTGAGGGATAAGAGTGGAGTTTAAAGAAACTGGGGAGGTCACTGAATGAGAACCAGCTTCTTACAAAGTGTGGTCCACCTTTCGAAGAATGAAAAGGAGGGGAAGTTCAAAAGAACGCAGATGCTTATCTATATATCAGTTTTTCAAGCTGATTAGCAGATTACAGGCAGAGTACAATTTTAACATCCTCAATCCTGCTTAAAACACTCTCCCCCGCCCTTAAACTTTGTGTTTTGCTCTTAATCCACTGAGACTGTTTTAAGGGACAAAGCAAATACTTCTTGAACTCAATCGTGGGACCCCCATTGACTTCTATGGATGTGGTGTCAGTCTCGAAGCACATTGCTGTGTTCAGTGTCATCATAAAGGTTCTTAAAATAAACTGCAGCAGAGACAACTTTATTTCATAGTTGCATTTTTTATATATAGAGAGATTGTTTAAATCATAGATTGTTGGTTAGCCATTGCAACATAAAAACAAGGTAAAAGAAGCATTATGTGTGAAGAGATAAAAAATTCAGTTTCTGGGGCCTGGTATCTGACAGCTCATTCACATATATGAAAGTTACCATTTGGTGCTGCAGTCAGTAAGCGATGAACACATATGTGTTCATCAGCCTCAAGAGCTGAATACAGACCTTTCCAAAAAGCACATGGGATTTGGGATGGGGTGAAAACTCAGATTGGGGAAGGTACTGTAATCAATATGTGATGCGCTGTTTAAAAATAATTATGCAGTCATTTTGGGACAACCTAGACCTCTGCTGGGTCAATCCTTTAAATGGGCTGCAAATGCTGTCGTTTTACTTGCTAGCTTTCCCTTCTGCCTTCATATGCAGCACCTCAAAATACTTTTCAAAAGGTAGCTTCACACAGAGCATTCAGCTGGAACACTTGCAAAGTCTCAACTGCTTTCGGGGTGAGCAGTGCAATTCTAGTACATCCCTAGTTTGATGGCTCGAGGGTTCCAGGATTTGCATTCACTCTACCCATATCCCAGGATGACCTGTCATTCATAAGGTTGCCCAAGACCCAGCATTGGTCCCAACATTGGATCGTAAGCTAGACTGATAAAGAACCAGATAATCAGTTTTTCTCCATGTGGATTATCAGACCAGATTCCTCCTTTATGTTACAGTAAAATAAACCTATCACATGAGAGGGGGGAAAGGTGTATGACTATTACAGTTAATATAAAGGATGAATTGTATTATAACACAATAAATTCTAATAAAGTGCAGTCATAAAATTTTATTGTACATGACATCAGATAGCTCATAAAATTTAAGCCCATACATAGCAGATAATGGTTGCATTCCTTTTTGTTTAATTTGGCTTGAGTCAGTATGATAATACTTAATTGCTTGACTATTAAATTCTTTGTTAGGAAATGAGGCAATTTTTGTCATGGGAATAGAAGTGAAACACCTAGTTGTGAATGGTGGATATTGCTGAAATCCATTAGGGGTGCCAGCATTATGATGATACTTTCATCATAATTTCAGCGTTGAACAACACAGAAACAAGGAGTGGGGGCCTCACTGGTTCTCCTACACCTGGCATTGCACACACTTCCCTTGACATTTGCAAGTACATCACATGGGAGCGTTCTGGCTGACCACACAGTGTTGAAGATTCTGGGCCAATCTTCACATACACAGGTGTGTGCCTTCATATGTGTGAAGGCACATACCTCCTGCGCCCCACTACAGACATTAGCAAGTGTGCAACATAAGGGGCTGGGCTGCTTGGTACAGCCCTGCTCCTTGCTTAGGTGTTACTCAACACAGGAACAAAGAACACCCAGATAGGGTTCTTTTGGTTTGGACCCTCAAGGCCAGACTGCTGTAAAGGTCTGCCATGCAATGCAGTTGCTACAGAATACCATTGCCTTTCTGTGGCAGGTGGACTGTTTGTTGGGGGAGTATTCTCATTGCTCCAGAGTCTGCAAAGACTCTTGAAAGTTAATTTATTTATAAAACCAATTCTATACCACCTTTCACACCAGGGGACCAAGGCAGTTTGCCACCAGTAAAATAACAAAATCAGAACATGTCAATAAAACATATTGGTGTGTGATGCTGGATGCGATGATGGTAGTTTTGCATTTTTAACTTGCTGTAAGTCTCTCTCAGTTTCCCCCTCTGTAAAAAGCATTGAATCAATGTAATTCATAATTATAATCCATAAAAAATATACCAGTGAAACACGAACTGTAGTAGTTAGCATGCTAAAAATGTTTGTTCATATTTGTAATTGTTTTAACTGCTTTTAACGTTTCTGTTGGTTTTAAATTGTTTTCTATATGCAATTGTTTAAGCAGTTTTTCTACATGCAGTTGTTTTGCATATGTCTCACACAATCATTTGGAGACGCTTCATAGTTTTAAAAAGGAGTAAATAAATTGAAAACTGGCACTAAGAGCCTGCAAATGACTGCATGCTGGATTCAGGAAGCATGCAGCATGTGCCTGCCTAGTCTTTGAGGGAAAGTCATTCCATACCTGTCATGATTCTGTTCAAGAGTCTGGAAGGGTGGCCATGTGTTCTGTGTTGCAGAAGGCAGTCCTCTATTTGAAGGCCTTCCTGATAAAGAATTATAAGAAGGAAGGGCAAGAGTGCTGAAGTTGGCCCTCAACCATTAGTGCCTAAACAGCGAATGAGTAGACACACCTGATCACAGTCTACCCCACTATGTGGAAATATATTGTATTTCTATTTAATTTATAGCAGTTATTTTTACATTTATATCTATACATATAAATATATATGTATAAATATAAATATATATCTATACATATAAATTAGTATATGCAGGTACAACGTATATCCATGCCCTCTTTTATCCTCTTTTTTGGTGATGAGTACATAGCTAACCTAAGGGACGCGGGTGGCGTTGTGGTCTAAACCACTGAGCCTAGGGCTTGCCTATCAGAAGGTCAGTGCTTCGAATCCCCGTGACAGGGTGAGCTCTGTTGCTCGGTCCGAGCTCCTGCCAACCTAGCAGTTCAAAAGCACGTCAAAGTGCAAGTAGATAAATAGGGAAGGTAAATGGTGTTTCCGTGCGCTGCTCTGGTTTCGCCAGAAGTGGTTTAGTCACGCTGGCCACATGACCCGGAAAAACTTGTCTGCGGACAAACATTTGCTCCCTTGGCCAGTAAAGCGAGATGAGTGCCGCAACCCCAGAGTCGTTAGCGACTGGACTTAACTGTCAGGGGTCCTTTACCTTTTATTTTACATAGCTACCCTAGATTCTGGTCTTCACCTATATAGTAATTTCCTTTTTATTCCAGTAGTGCACCAGGGTTACCTTAAGCCCAGGATCCTCTTTGGGGCTGCTACACATTTAGTGCATTCACTTCAACTGGAAATATTCCAGAGCCTAAGACGGTGGTTTAGTGAATACCACCAGGCTGCTGCACCCTCCTCCAACCGCCGCTCTGATTGCCACTCAGTGCTCTTCCTTCCCCCTGCCCCACAGCTCCAATGATGTACCCCTGCCTTCCTCAGTTCCTGACTTTGAGGAACAATACCAGTGTCCTTCCTCAGAACCAGGCACCAGGGCAACCAGGGCAGACAGCCTAGAAGAGCCTTGTAGGGATGCCGCTGCTGGCTTTTGGCACAGCAACGAAGACTTTTTAAAATGAACAACAAACCGTTTAACTTTAAACAGGTTTTCCTGTTGTGGGAAAGCAGCAATCCAACTTTCCCCACAATGCCTTGCTCTGAGGAAGGACACTGCATTGAGGTTTTTAGGAAGGTTAGATGGAGCACTACTGCCAGTTGCTTTGCTGTGACAGCAAGTAATGTTTGGACGATTTCTTCTTATATTCTCCATCAGGCGTTCAGCAATATCTATGGCAATAATGTTTTCTCACATTTCTTTTTATTAAAGGAGCAACTGAGAGAATACTAAGAACTACTCAAGCAGAGAGAAAAAATAGAGGAGATGGAAGAGCAGAGAAATGATGAAGAAAACAGAATTCAAAACGGTAAATAAATTTATATTATATTGCCCTTTGAAACTCTCATACCCACTACAGCCAGTGTAATCCACCATTGCCAGGCAGAGGGTTTATACATTCTCAGTGTCCATGTGAAGAAACACATATATAGTGAATTGAAAGCATACATTAATGTATAGAACAATTTTTTATTCCTTCCAAATACTGATATGTGATTCTAGGTGAGATTAGAATCTGTACCAGGACACATTCCTGGCCTAGCTGCTCCTGGGATTAAATACATCCTGTTTCTGCAGTTAGAAAGCAGCTCTGGAAAAAAACACACGATACTGGCATTCATGACTTCTGAAACACAAAACAGCTCAGACACAGAGGAAATGGGATACTCAGTCTTCCGCTCTTTCAGTGTCAGGGAAAATGTAAGTTAAATATTACAAATCTTTTTTGACAGAATAATCCTTTTAAAACAACTTCTTTTCTTTCTTTTTCGGGCGAAGTTGTCCGAGTTGCATTATTTTTTAACAGGAGATATTAGTTTTTGGAACATTTCAGATAAACATATGGATGGAAAACAGTTATTCGTTGTTCTTCACTTGGTAGTCAGCTGTGCTTACCTCTAATAGTTTAATGTAGGATCATTTTCATGCTGTGCTGAGTGCTCTAGAGGATTCCAAAGGAAAGGAAATTCAGCCAGTAAGTTAATAAGGCAACCTGTATTTTAGATCTTTAACGGAGCACACTAGCAGCAGTGAGAGGAGATATGATAGTCATCTTCAAATATTGGAAGGGCTGTCACAGGGAAGATGGCGCAAGCATGTTTTCTCCTGCTTCAGAGGGTAGGACCTGAACTAGTGGATTCAAGTTACAAGAAAGGAGACTCCAACTCAACATCGAAAAGAACTTTCTGACAGTAAGAGCTGTTTGACAATGGAATGGAGTCCCTCAGAAGGTGGTGGACTCTCCTTCACTGGAGATTTTAAAGCAGAGGTTGGATGGCCATCTGCCATGGATGCTTTAGTTGAGATTCCTGCATTGCAGGGGGTTGGACTAAATGATCCTCAGGGTCCCTTTCAACTCTACAATTCTATGATTCTAAAAGAGCAGGAGACCTTAGTGTATGCGAAATAATCTGCTCTGTTGTTTCTAAAAGACAGTTTCCTTCCCAGACTCTTTGTGTGGCTGTTCCATTGGGCTTCTTGCCTTTTCCAAGGAACACCAATGCTTTGGCTGTGTACACATTACCATATACCTTTGATCCAGCGTGTTTCTGTTACTGCTGTCTGAAGCCGTGTACACGTGACATTAGCTACAATCCATATCCACCCTGTAGTTTCTTGAGAAGTACTGGACTGAGATACATGAAAGTAAGGTTGGCGAGTTTGTGGTTAGAAATACTCCTGTTTGATGCATTTTCCCTCAGACCAATTTCCATCTGATTTGAAAACATAAGATAAGTTCAATTTGCAGTTGAGGTGAGGTGTGTACATTTGAGACAGCTGTTGCACACATCCAGATGGCAGCATGTGCACAGATGGCAGCTTCATGTATAGGAGGGGGGTATGTAGCCATGAGGAAACCAAACATGTAATGCATATCAGGTGATGACATCCACACTCCGTCTCCTGTATGCACCTCAACATGCAAATGCAACTTGAAATTCATTGAGGGGAAGCAACCTCACTGTGTTTTGAAGCTGCTAATGTGTACATAGCTTTAGAAGCCTAATCTTGTATTTGCCTCCTCCTCAGGTTCTTGTACACTTCCTTACAAAACAAGATTTCACTCCAGAGCATCCAAAAAGCTCACCTTACTCTTTGTCCTACAATATCTTGGGTTCCTCTTCATACAAGCTAATGTACTAATACCTTGATTTTTAAAGTACACAGCTTCCAAGTATGTAGAAATGTTGTTGCAGCTAAACCTTCTACATTCTTTAACTTTTTTATGAAAAAAGCTATGCTTTTCAGGTCCATTTCCCCCACCCCTAGAAGTCCATGCAAGCTTCCTTGAATAAATCAAGTTCATGTTTCTTGAACGTAAGGTAGAGCAGCACAGGGCAAAGCAGAGGGTGGGACTGTTGGCTTATGTTTAAGGACATGATTAATTTACTCAACTTTTGCATGCTTGTTAATGCAGAAATTAGTATTTTATGAGGAAAGAGATCTCCCCTTTAAATAATGCAACCTTTATTAACTTCATATTTTATACACACACATCTTTCATTGCTGACAGAATCTGGAAAAGTTCTTGCGGAGAATAAATTCTCCTATAAAATCTTTTAGTGGGCCCCTTCGGGTAGGATGTTGTGAGGCAGACTGATTGCTTAAGCCCCAGAAACAGTAGTCATCGTTGTGTAAGTTGGTGACCCTGGGAAAAAGAATAAGGGAGCGGAGGCCATTGGTGTGTTTTTTTTAACGTTGGTGTGGCTGCTCGTAGGCCGTTTGATCTGTGCTTAGACGAGACAGTCCTCCAATTTAGGTTCTGTCCTGCAGGGATGACAAAGATATTTTTGGAACACTAGGTCATTATATAACTGACCCAGACATTATCTGAACCTAGCTTGTCCAAAGGCGAGGTGCCCAAAGCCAACTAAATGGCCCTGGAAAGCTGCTTAAATGTGCCTTATCTCAGACATGGTAATTGGCTTTCTACTGGTGGCGAGTACAGTTCTGTTAAAGGCGGGCCTGAGGGAACCACTCTTTTTTGGACTGTAGTTTATTATTAGGTGAGGAAATTACTGGACACCTCCAGCTGTCATTAATCAGCCACGGAGCCTGACTGGAGCCAAGCAAGAGGCCTGTGGGTGTATTCCGCTGCATGGTAGGGAAATACAACGAGACAGAGACAAATGCTTTTCAGCCTAGCAGCACTAAACTCTGCCCTTTCACAGACCTTAACATGCATGTTCAAATTGATTTAGTCTGTTTACCCCCTCAGCTTTGGCATCCATTTCCCTTTAAGACTGACAGCTTTATGTGTCGCTACCATGTTATTATGTGTTACCGTTCTACCAGTAGCTATAGAGTTTCGGACAAGTGTAGGGAAAATATATTTACTTCCAGACACAGAGGAGGACTTGGTAGTTCTGACAGTGCAGCTAGGAAAGCAGAGTCAATTAATTACTTTTTTTTTTTAATGCAGCATGTGTTTCCTCCTTTTATTTTCTACTTTCTCCTCACTTTTCTAGCCCATTCCAAGTCATGTTAAAGAAAAAGAGAGAGAGAGAAAGGTCGGGGGGGGGGGGGAAAGCCTTAAATAAACTTACGTGATTGAGAAACACATATGTCAGGTGATGTAAGTGTCTGGCTTATAATTCTTCCTCTTTGGTTTACAAACAAGAAATTTCTTCATGGCTGTGGAATGCCGACTTAAAGTCTGCTATAGGTGTGTGCCTCTCAAGCAAAAAATGAACACAAGTAGCAAATCACAGGGTTGACTTGGCTTGTAAACACCTTTTAACTGTATTTTCTCTTCTCTGCTGTAGGGACAGAATATACATGGAACGTGAATGGAAACTGAATGTGGCTATTTAAACACGATCTACCTAACGAAACAAGAGCCAAACAGCCCTCTCTGTTTTCCCACTGCCAGTTAGGTGAGTCCTTTGCAGGTGTTCTCTTTGCCTTTGGGTAGCAGCCCTTCAAAAGTGACAGGTTCTGTGAAATTACTACAGTTACAAACCCCTCCAACCACTGATTTGATCTGTGGTTGGGTCGTCAGCAGGATGAGAAACTGAGTAGTTTCACATGAAGAGCTACAATATCTAAAGTCACAGAAGGGCAACTATGAGAGTGTGTTGACATACCATACAGTGAGATTGTGGCTCACCTCACAGGAGCACATAGTTAACAACTTGACAACAACTGCACACTGAAATACCATTGCCCCTGAAACCCTCACTGTCAGGTTTCTTCATTCCTGACCTGTGCCGCCTTATACTACCATTTATGTCTAGTGTGAAATTTCTCTAGGCTGTAGAGGTGCCTTGGAATGAAAGGTATACATTAAATGTACCACTACTATTTTTATTTATTCAGCTCTTCTGGGTGTATTGACTTCTCCATGTTTTTATGAGTTGCCTGAGGCAGCTTTTGCTAAAGGTGTTGATAAAACCTTTTCAGGTGAATTCGTGGACAGCTGGACCATATGTTACTCCCGCCCCCAATTTTTCCCCAGCTAAAGATTGTTAAATAATAACTTGAGGGTATTTTCTCCTAATGAGCAATAACCATATCCTAGGCTAAATAAACGACAGGCCACAGGCCTAGGTGTTTATTAGCCAAGGATATGGTCAGTAACTTATTTTGCTAGAAGCATCCTCTAGCTCTTATTTAAGGCTGATGCAAAGGTTACTTGGGCTGAAATGAAGTGGAAGCTGTGTTTGTGTTTATTTTACTGACTGTACCTGCATGGCAGGCAAGGCCTGAGGCGCTGAATATAACAAGGATCAGAATCTTGAAATTAACAGCCTGCTTTTACTCAAGTTATAAAAGCAAATTAATTAAACATTTTCATGGCTGCTAAGAAAGCACTCAACAGTTTAGTCCCATAGAGAGAAATGAGATTGTATAGAAATAGTCACAATGGGGCAACAGTGTCAATTCAGGGTTATTATGGGTTATAGCAACAGCCTTATACTGAGTCAAATCATTGGTTCATCAGCATTATTTTAACTGATAAAAATACGCTCTTCAAGGTTTTAGACAGGGGTGCCTGGAGATGCTATGCATTGAACACACCGCTACAACCCTTCTCTTGTGTTTCTTGTTATCGAATGATTCCCAGAGTCATTATACAGGGAGTAAGTGTTTTATTTTCAAAAAGAGAGGCGCTGGGGCTCTTAAGGCAGGAGTTGCCAATGGTTCTGGACCACTGGGTACATTTGTAATCCTCAGAAAGTGTTGCAGGCGCCAGTCACAAAATGAGTGCTCTCTGTGTGTGAGTGGGAGATTGATATTACACAAAATGACTGTTGTGGGGGCATAACACAAAAAAGGCCGTCACATCTAGAAGAGCAGAAAAAGAGGCAGGACCACAAAAACGTTTAGGCAAATCTCACATCAGCCTCCAAACATTTATGGCAGTGTTTCCCAACTTTGGGCCTCCAGCTGTTTTTGAACTACAATTCCCATCATCCCTGAGCACTGGTCTTGCTAGCTAGGGATGATGGGAGTTGTAGTCCAAAAACAGCTGGAGGCCCAAGGTTGGGAAACACTGATTTATGGGACTAAAAACGCACTTTTTACATTCACAATGAGAAGCAATTTGCACATCTTATTCAGAAAGGGTCAGTGTCCAATTGTAGTATCCAGTGAAATGTGGCCCTGGCTTATGGGGCATGTTCAGTGTACAAGCTGAGCTCAGTGCAAACCAGAACTGAGCAGGTAGATCAAACTTAGTGGGCAAGGCCACAAATAGATATAATGAAGATAGGAGTTAATGTGTAGGTTGAATGAGGGTCTGCATTATCATTTGCAGTTCTTGGTGTCAGTAATAAGGGACTGGAAAAGGCTTGTCAGTTGCCTTGGTAATAAAATTTAAAAGATGCAATATTATTTTGTTTTACAACTGTTTATAGTTTAGTTTAGTTTTGCATTGTAATTCTAATTGGCTACCATTTTTGAAACAATTTACACTGATATAGACACAAGCTGAATGAACCAACAAGATTTAGGCAAATTGAGTTCTTATAGAATCTTGATGCTTAGCAGGAATAGCCTTATTTGAAAATCGAGTAAATAATGAGGTCCAAACTACAGCACACCATTGTTACTAAAGCATAATAAGACTAGTGTAAAATCTCCCAACATGTGTGTCTGTGTTGCACATAAAATTCCTGGACATGGAAATGTCAAGAAATCAGTTTCTTAAACTAAGACATTGCCGTTGAAAATTGATATGGGCATAGTCTTAGCAAAGCATTTTCATAGGTTATTAGTTCCAGTGAGTTTGACCATCTATCAAATGAATGTACCTGATACAAATATATATGGCATTGACTAATTGGCATGCTGACAGTTGGCCTAAGTTAGATATATGATGTTGTGCCGCTGAGGTTGGTAGAAAAACAAAAATACAAAAAGGTAGCTATGCTATGCCTACAATTAGCAGTGTAAACATCTTAATAGGCATCGAGGACACAAACAGATGTTCTAATAGCGTGTCTGTGAGAAACTGATCTGTACTACTTCCACTCTAGCTTGACCTCTCAAAGTTTCAGTCCCACTGGGAATTTCAGTGATTTATTAATTTGGGCACAATGAATACCATAGAGACAAGCAGTCGTTTTTAAGGAGTGCGGAAACAGTGTGTGTTTGTGTGTCATTTCATAGGCGTTTTTCTCCCTGAGAAGCACCCTTTTGTATTTTTTGCACCCTTTTGTATGGGTGCAAAGGCAGAACAATATTCACAAGGGTGTAGGTGTTCAGAGAAGAGCAAATGTTTCCCCATTGCTAAGGTGACAAACAGGTCAATGGTTCCAATTTGAAGTTGACGATCTGGTTTAGAATGTGGATGGAGATATGCGATGTACAGCTGAATACATACCCTACTTTGCCCCAACTGCTCATGTGTAACTAACTATACACAACCATAACTGGATCAGGGTGAAAATTTCATTGTAGAGTGGTGGCAGGAAATTGAGTCGGTAGTTGTTTTTTCCCTATTCAGAATGAAGGCAGTGGTAATGAAAACCCTCAAAGATAGAGGGATTTTGCAGAAGAATTTTCGTGCCTCTCAACTGCATACTTTTTGCATAAAATCTCAAATATCTTTATAATTCTGCACAACTCTGGTTGCAATAGGGGAAGTGCAGCCCAGACCAGTATGCAATTAATCTGTGATAAAACAGAATCTAATCTCAAAATTAATCAAAATGGATTGCTGAAGCATCATTCTTCTACATTCCTAGAGCAAGGGGAGGAGAGATTGATTATTCAGAGGATGTGGGAATACTGGGAAACAGAGACAAAGAGTGGGAGAGTGCGAAAGAGCCATAGTTTGTGGAAAGCAAGCCTGTATTTGAGATTAAGAAAAGTTTATTTTGGGCCAAAGAATCCCCTGTAAATAATTTTCTTTGTATTGTTAATTGGGGGGCAGGGCGGAAATGCTTTCTGGAAATTCATTATAATTGCATATTTATTCACAAGCACTTTTGTAATGCTAGTCCATCAAGAAAGTGTTTCAAAACCAAGACCCAATTTCCAAAGCTAATGCATGCTTAATATTTTCTGAAAGATGTACCAACATTTCAGTTAGAAGGGGTTGTTTTGCTGTATCTTGAATCCTAATGAGAAGTAAATGTTAAACTTAATTGTTTCTCCAAAGCCCCTTAATAAAATGATCCTGATATGTGCTCTTGTTTTCTTCAACATGAGAAAGCTGAGTGGTACAAGATCTTGATCAGTTACATGTCAAATTATATGTCCTTTCTCTTTTATAAGAACTTCTTAATATTATTTGCCTAGAATAAATGCAGCCTTGACTTCGCAAACAGTGCTGCATATAATCAGTATGACTCACATCAATACTGACATACTCTAAAATGAGCAAGTACATAAATCAGAATTGCTATCTCTGCCCCACTCCACTGCCCCGCTGACAGGATTTGTGTATATCTACTAGCTTCTTGGAAGGCACAAAGTCAATGGATATGCTGTGAAAGCAGTACTTGTTTATTTCTTGCCAGATATGTAGCTGTTAAAAGCTCAGGAACCCTAGCAAGAGGAAAAGGTGGATGGACACAGTGGTAGCAGGAGAACACTCTCCGTATCTTTTCCTGGTAAGCTGATCATAATTGACCTAAAATTTTTATAGTCCTCATTTTGAGAATGGAAAACTGCAAAGGAGAGGAGGGAAGTGAGGGATGAAAGAGATTATAATAACAATAATAATTTATTATTTATACCCCGTCCATCTGGCTGAGTTTCCCCAGCCACTCTGGGCGGCTCCCAATCGAGTGTTAAAAACAATACAGATAAGAGTAGTTAACAAGAGGTTAACTGTCTACAGTAGCTATTCAGTTCTCACTATGCTTCTAATGCCACAGATCAATATGGTAGAGGAAACAAGTCTGTAAATGTTTGTGAGAAAAACTGTAGTATTGTAGGTCCACTAGCAACTGGACACTTGTGGCCCAAAGGTTTCATTTGTTGTTTCAAATAGCACATCTGGATGGCATCAAGGATCATTTCCACATGCAGCCAGATGTTATTATTGCTTGCCAAAAAAAAAAAAAAAATCCATTGGGGTCAATGGAGGTAATAGCTTGCAAACGGACCATATCTAGGCTAGGAGCCAAGCTGGCATTCATTTTATGAATGTTTTTGCAAACTTTTTTGTCCTCCAGAAGAGGATGTGGGATCAACAACAATGTGTCAATCATTCTAGTTGCTTGCACATGGAATAACAGGTTGTAGGACATACCTGAAATACGTAAACTTGGCCGGACTGGGAAGATTCTTGCTCACCTCTCCTCTAAACAACGCTTGCCAGTTCCATTTGTTTCCATTGCCAACTTAAGCAAACGGTCACCACTTTTCCATTAGTAGCAATAGGACTTGATTTTGACTGGATTATGCTCACAATACTAGTCGGTGAAACCACAATCATTGCGTATCTGAAACAGAGTGATGCATTACAGACTTTAAAACAGGGCTGAGACATCTGAAGAAGGCAGCATTCTCTTCTCATGGGTGGGGCAGAGGTAAAATAGATGGAGCAATCAGTGTAGCTCAAGTTATACAGAAACCCCTTTCTAGTTCCTATGAGTCATGATCAGGGGTCAGTGACACATTCCAGGCAGGCAAAAACACTCAAGGCTAGTCAGGGGGTCTCCCAAGGAGCCCTCCAGGCCTCAGATTCCCCACTCCTGCCTTAAAACACATATGGTGGGTGTCATGCTAATATGTGACTAGTGTGATAGGCTTATATGGTGACACTTAGGGCCACCTCTGGAATGATGCTTCCTTTCTGTTCATCTGACAAATTGGCAAGAATCTATGTTGTGCCTTCACAGAGCTGTTATGAAGGACATTCTTTTCCATGGCTGGCTGGACTGCAGCAGGCTTTAGGCTAGAATTAGAATGTATATTCCAGTATTTTCACATACCAGCACTAGTATGAAAGTAGTGGGGGCATAACATGCCTCTACCCATGTGTTTGCAAAGCAAAATAATAGAAAACAACATTGGTCCGCTGGTAAAAGATTGATACGGAATATTTGCTTATGCCAACAATTTTAAGTTTATAGCCTGGAAGAGGCACCCAGATAATGTTAGCCTTAATTGCTGTTTTCTTCTGAACATGGGAGTAGTCCAAAGGCCGTGAATGGAAATTAAAGAAAAATTAAAAACAGATGGCAGAAAGCACTCTGAGAAACTGAAACACAGGCAGTACTATGCTCAATTTAGCAGAAAGGGAGAGGGGTGTCTCTGGAGTTACTATGTCCCCTTCTCCTTGCATAATATATCTTCTCAGGCTGAAGTGCACAATAGAGTGTTTCTCTGAAATGTCCCACACAATTCAGATAGCAGCTATTGGGTCAGATTGCTTTTATTTTCAGTCTTGGTTTTGGGAGCCAGAGTGAGCAAAATCTTGGCTTCAAATTACTTGATTTTCCCAAGAAGAAACCCTATGTGTTTGGCAAAGCTGAGTGGGACACAGGAGTGGGTCATACATATCGCTTTCAGGTGAATCTTACAGAGAGGATCTCTGGAGTTGCCTCACCTGCCATAGCTCACAATCCTCCGTGACACTTGTGGAATAACAGGGGCTGGCCCAGTAGGGCGAAAGGAGCACTGGCCCATGGCTTTAGTCTGCCCTCAGCCAGCTCCCCATCTGCCGGCAGCCAATAAGGAGCTGGCTCTGCCTGTCAATGGCTGTGGCTAGGGAAGTGGAATAATTGGATTCAGTTCGTATTTAAAGGCGAACCTACTGCTTTGCACTTTGTGAAAGATAACACGAACTGAAACACAGTTCTCCTGCCAAGAAGTGGGTGAAAAAGAGCATATGCTAGGGGAAAGTGTGCATAAAAATGCACATGCTGGTGAAAATAACACTGTGGTTTAAGATCGGGGGGGGGGGGGGGAGGAGGTTCCTATAAGCTGATGTGTTGGGTGGGATAATGTTGTCTGGATGAGGAAGAGCATCAGCCTGAGAACCACTGTGCCTTCGCTGTGTATAACTGCATCTAGAAAAGCCTTTGATGTGACTCTGTGGGATAGTGTTATACTGCTTGAGCTGTTGGTGGTCAGGTGTAGGGAGTGAGGGCTTCAGACTATGATCCTAAACACCCAGGTTTTTTGCTTCCAAATAAATACGTTTAGCACTGAGTTAACAATGCCTTTCTTGAAATACAAACTCTCTCCCACCCCCATACCTTCTGTCAAGAAGAACAGTCATTAGAAAAAAGTCACAATTCAGAGAGCAGCCTCAAAGTCATCATATTGTTAGTAAAATCTGTTGAGTAGGTGGCAAATCATGTTTTGTTCAAAATTTCTGCCTTTCTGTGAGAATTAGGAACCTGGAGATGGTGAGAAAGGGGAAGAAAAGCCTGGAATAAAACTCCAATTCTTGGAGATGTTTCAACAAAGAAATATTTCTGCTTCTCCCTCACACTCCTCAAAATCTTAAAAGAAGGGCTAGCCCTGGAATGCACTAGTCTAGATAACAGTAACCTCTGCATCTACATTTCATAATCTTTTTCTTCCGGTCAACCAGCTGTGATTCCTCAAACCAGATAAAACAGAATCTGGTGAACTTCAGTTTATGTTCACTCACACCAATGAAGGCCTTACTTATTTGGAATTTGATGGAGAGCATTATTTATATGATTAGAGTTCAAATAACATGTTGTATTTATGAACAGGATTACTTCCATGGGAGGAAGTAATCTCACCTAAAAACTGAATTTTGCCAGAAAAATAGATGTATGAAGACTTCAGCTCTGCAAAAATAATTCTGCTGTACATCATCACTCACAGTTCCCAGATCAAATTGCTCCAATGTACCATCAATGAAATATAGTCCACTGTGGATAGTGCTACTTCTTGTTAAAAGTCTTAGTTATATACAGCCCTGTAATCTAAGACCTGGTACTAACAGGTAATAACAGACTAGCAGATACATAAAGCCAGGAATTAGGCCTTGCAGTAAGCCCAGATCCAATTTCTTTCTCCATATCAACTTCTGGTAGCCTAGGGTGCTTTCTGATTGTTAGGGTGTTGCTCCTCATGTGTGCATTTCCGCCAGCATCCACACGGCATCATCATTAACATGCTAGCCTATATTCTCCCCTCTTTAATTTGGATTAATTGTCCCTGGGGAATATCTCATAAATTAAGAGAGAGAAAAACAACAACCACCCACTATTGCCAATGACCCCTATGCCAAATCTCAGCAACCCATTTGCAATATTAAGCTCAAAACTGGGAGCACCCACTATTATAGCACAGCACAAATTGGTACTGCTCTCAGAGGTCACTGTTCCTAACAATGTAAGATCCATCAATAAAGTAAATAACTGGAGGGAGTAGGACTGCACACCACTAGCCCCGCCATAACATTGCTCTGTTGGCCCTCCTGCCTGATGTCTTTACATTGAGTTAAGTATGTGAAAAGGAGTACCTTCATGTACATAATAAGATGCCTCATGCCTATTCCTATCATCCTTAAAGGTAGGTGACTAAATTCTGAGGAGCACTTCCACAAAGCTGACCACCCCACATTTGGGGTAACAATTATAGTAGTAGTAGTAGTAGCAGTAGTAGTAGTAGTAGTAGTAGCAGTAGCAGTAGTAGCAGTAATAGTTTGTCAAGGACATAAACAATAGCCCTCTTAAGCTATCAATTAATGGTTGCCCTTTCTCTTACATATGTACTTTTTAGCAATCCAAATGAAAGATCAGGCTAAATGATAGTGCTATTTTCCAGCCAATTGCCTTTGCTAAAAGTACAATAAAGTCAATTACCCATTTCCATGAAAGCTTATTTTAAAGGAACGGATATATCATAATAATAAATGACTGCTGGAGAGCTCACAGTTCAATTAGATTCATACTTAAGAATGCTGTTCAAGATGAAATTGTATTTGCATTGGATTTCATGTAACCTTTTACTTGCATTACATTTATAGTCTAACATGAACCGGCCAGTGTCTGTAGAAGGCAATGATTTTGTACTCAACAAACCACTTACAAGATATATATGGCCAAGGTGGACAATATCTCATGTCCAAATCCTTTTTGTGTGTGTGGCAGGTGTGTGTGAGAGTGGAAATCTGAACTTATTCATTTGCCTATTGAAATTATCCTTCCACAATCCAATATATCATGCCCATATTATATCCAACAGAAAAACCCAACAATGTGTTCCCTACAGCTAGCAATAATGTGGTTATTGCTATGTTATACAACCTTACTAGTTGTATTACCTAGTAATAGGTAGCAAAAAACCAGCGTTGTTCCTGGATGCCCAGCTTGCATTTTTAGCCCAAAATGGATTTGCCCACCTCTAACTGGTGTGCCAATCCCTATCTGGCTTATGACCACATGTGCCTTTTTACATCCAAATTGAAAGGCATTCTCTGTCTGCAAATTGTGGAAGCAGTGTTGGTGGAGGGCAGGGTATAGTCAGACTAGTTTAAAGGAGACTGTACCCTCTTTGCATGGTGGGGCAGCTGAATCACTGCAGCTTACTGGGCGCCATTGCCATTCCAAGAGAATGAGGGAGGTGTTCATGGTTGGTTCTGGCCCCTCTTTTTCTAGAAAAATAGCACTGGACAGGTGCATATTTTATCTGTTAAAGTCCTAAATGGAAACTAGAGTACACAAAGGACCACTTTATCCCACAAAAGCCTACTTGGTAAGATCTCCATCAATAGCCTTCCCAGAGTGCTTCTACTGACTTCATAGTGAGATTGCAGGTGACAGGGAAAGGGGCCTTTTTACTGACTGTCCTTTCCCATCCTTCCACTAGACTGCCTCTCTTTTCTTATCGCTTTTAGAAAGGACCTGGAAATGTTGCTTTTTCCCTTCTAGTTTTAATATGTCTTGATGCCTTTGCAATCTATTGCTTTAAACAATGGATTGCCCAACCAGTGTCTGCCGTTGCCTCCTATGGTTGCCTGCAAAGGGTCTCAGTAAACAGCCCCTCATAAATCCACAAGATGGCATGCCTACACTGTTCTGTCTCTTTTTCTGCTCTCCTAGATATGACAGCCATGTTTTGTTATGCCACACCCTAAGGCTGCCATTTTGTATTTCACCACATTCCTATGGCAGACATCACACGTACCCTGGCTACCATTTTGTGACTGGCACACATCGCACATTCCCAAAATTCAAAATGTGCTCACAGGCTTAAAAAGATTGATGAAGAAACAAGACCTACCAACAGAAACTGTTCTCAGTAAATTACCATTTATCCAGGACTCAGAAGTTATCTTGGTAGAACCATTTCAACCTGACTTCATCTGTTCAACACAGAGTTTTAAATAGTATAGATACCGTATATCTAAACATACTTAGCAAAATGAATTTCACAGATCTGAAGACACAGCTTTCAAGCCTGAAAAGGTTTCTTCTTACTGTAGCTTGAAATAAATCACTCACATTTTAGTGTTTTCTTCTTGGGTCTGCCCAAGTCCACACTCTCAGCAATTCACTACTTCCTGCAACAATCTTACACCATCCCACTATGAAACAAAAGCAAAACAAGACTGAACAGCTATCTTTCCTGGAACTATATTGCTATTGCAGATGGTGAGTTGATTCGAGTCTCTGAATTCCACAGCGTTTTCCATTACTGTGCTTGGCCACATAGCCACATAATCATAAGTACAAAAACACTCTCATCTCATTTCCCTTGGCTTAAGTACTGCGATTTGTGCCACTCACTAAAATGCAGGCACTTCTCCCCCCTTTTAAATTTGATATTTCAATACCATCCACCAGCTCTTCTGGCCACTTCAGAATTTTCCCCAGTCACAGTTACCACTCTATGCTCACTTTTAGGCTGGATTTTTCAGTAAGCTGTGCAAGATATAACCATTTCATCACACAAAATGAAAGTGTGATTCACTGCCATAGGAATACAAGAGCAATACTTAAGCTTTGTGCTCAAGATACATGCAAGTTACACATTCATATCATGCCGAAGCCTTATTAAAATTGTTAATATTTGACTAAATAGTAAATAGCACCCTTTGATTCAACATGAATAGTACCCAAGCAAATTCACACCATTTACTTCATTATTTTATTAGTTTTCTATGCCAGCCTTCGTCCGAGGATCACAGGGCGGTTTACAATATAAACACACAAAAATACACAACATAGTAACAAACAAAAACAATGTCCTCAGTATATTATTTTATTTATCAAGAACTGTGGTGAGCTTGGGGGTGTGGCTTAGCGAGTGGACCTAGGTGAAGTCTACACACACACACACACACACACACACACACACACACAGGTTTTACTCTGGTCCACTCCCTGGGCATAAAAGGAAGGCACGGCCATGCAAATCTCAAATGCTTGTCCTGTGTTGATTGCAATTTCACCTGGAGCTTGCTGCCCGTGGTTCCTCTGCACCTTGGGCCCAGAATATTAGAATTATGGAATACTATTTTTAATGCTTTGTGGTTATTAATTCTTTATTTTTAGTGCTTTTGTACTGTATGGGAGACTTTGATTTGACTGAGAAAGTGAATAATAATAGTAGTAGTAATAGTAATAGTAGTAGTAGTAATAATAATAATAACAACAACAACAATAATAATAATACTGATTGACTAAAAGTTTGTAAGGGGTACTCTTTCAATTAGAAATTCATATTACATTTATTATCCAATGTCTTGTTTAGCGTAATTAGAACATATAAACTACTGTATTTACTCAGATGTAATGCACACCTTTTTTAGCCAAATTATGTCACGGAAATTAGGGTGCGCATTAGATTTGATGGTGCCATCAAATACTCCTTTGCTTTCAAGGTTTTGAAAATTGAGGTGCGCATTAGATTCAATGGTGCATTAGATCGCGTAAATACAGAAGGTTATTAAACCTAATTGCAATTTATTTTTGTATTTATTGTATTTTACATTGTGATTTGGATTTTATGACTGCTTGACAGTCAACTTCCATATTCTGTTTCAATGAATTCTGCAGCTCCACCTTGGACCCTGGCCAACCCAGGAATTGCCAGAATACCCTGAGCACTGATCCTCTCCTGAGATTTTCCAGCCCATCACTGTCAAGGAGGACAGCCAGCCACAGAGGAAGCATTCGAGTTCTGGCAGCACTTTTCAGACATCCAGCTGCAATATGCATCAAACTGCTATTGATGCAGTCTGATGCAGAAGGTTGGAAGAAGCAATTGTTGCTCTATGGGTCTCAAAGGATAAGAGCATGCCTACAAGGCAGCTGACTGCAGTCACATTTTGACACTGTAGCACATAATCAGATGTACTGAGTAAGTGGTCCTGGAAAAATCTGGTGCCTTTCCTCTCAGCACGAAATGTGAGAACTTGGCCATGCACTGATTTTGCTTGCAGTTGTCTTCATCAGATGTATGAATCGGATGGAGACTAGCTAGGCTGAAATCCCTTGCAGGCGGTCATTGTAGACCTACTACAGCAAGTAAAACATATTAAAGACCCATTGCCATTAGTCCATAAGTTCTGTTCAACCAACATCTGAATGGCTCTTTTCATCTAAGGCTGCTGACCTAAGTTAATCACATCTTTGAATATTTCCTAATACTTTAGCAAACAATTCACATTAAAGTGAGTAGGGCTGAATAGTGCTTAACTTCTCATTAAACCAATTTGGGATTGGGTTCTACAATGAGAAACTGATCCTTTTGTGTCATTGGCCCAGTCTGGTGGAATAATCTTGCCAACAGAGATTCAGCGGGTGCCTTATGTGCCAACTTTTAAATGCCTGCTGAAAACTTTTCTGCCAGGCCTATGCAGGCAATTAAGAGTACATCAATCACAATGGTCTGTTGATGTCTGCTTTCAATTTCTTTTTGCCTTTAACTTGTTTTTAACTTTTTATGATGTTATTGTTTGGTTTTATGTTTTTATATTGCAAACTGCTATGATATATGATATCTATTTACGATACAGCAGTATATACACATTTTTTTATAAATTAATGACATATTTCTTGATGACATTTAGCTGGCCGAGGAAAAATTATATACAGTGGTACCTTGGTTCTCAAGCTTCATCAATTGCAGAAGTCTGTTCCAAAACCAAAACATTCCAAAACCAAGGCACGCTTTCCCATAGAAAGTAATGCAAAATGGACCAATCTGTTCCAGACTTTTAAAAACAACCCCTAAAAGAGCAATTTAACAATTTACTGTCTAACGAGACCATTGATCCATAAAAGAAAGCAATAAACAATGTACAGTGGTACCTCGGGTTAAGAATTTAATTCGTTCTGGAAGTCTGTTTTTATTCGGAAACTGTTCTTAACCTGAGGTACCACTTTAGCTAATGGGGCCTCCTGCTGCTGCCGGGCTGCCGCTGCACAATTTCTGTTCTCCTCCTGAAGCAAAGTTCTTAACCCAAGGTACTATTTCTGAATTAGTGGAGTCTGTAACCTGAAGCATCTGTAACCTGAGGTACCACTGTACTGCAGTCACACACAATCAACCAATCAATCAGTAGCCAAACTGGGTTCTACAGTCACAAAAAAGCCACAAAAACAAAAACACAAAATAAATAGCAAAAACAGACAGACCTCAGCATAACACTCAAAATGGAAGTGTGGCACTCAAATCGGAAGCGTAACACTCAACACGGAGCACGTTCAGCTTCCGAAAATAGTCTGCAAACTGGAACACTTCCGGGTTTGCAGTGTTTGGGTTCCAAGTTGTTTGAGAACCAAGGTACCACTGTAGTCCGAATCCATTAAAATATAGGAAGGACACTGACCATTGATTTCACTATCTCACTATTGTCTACAATAAAAGGTAAAGGGACCCCTGACCATTAGGTCCAGTCGTGGCCGACTCTGGGGTTGCGGCGCTCATCTCGCTTTATTGGCCGAGGGAGCCAGCATACAGCTTCCAGGTCATGTGGCCAGCATGACTAAGCTGCTTCTGGCAAACCAGAGCAGTGCACTGAAACACCGTTTACCTTCCCGCCGGAGCGGTAACTATTTATCTACTTGCACTTTGACCTGCTCTCGAACTGCTAGGTTGGCAGGAGCAGGGACCGAGCAACGGGAGCTCACCCCGTTGCGGGAATTCGAACCGCCAACCTTCTGATTGGCAAATCCTATGCTCTGTGGTTTAACCCACAGCGCCACCTGCACCCCATTGTCTACAATAGCCAGCAGCAATTCTCCATGGTACCAGACATGAAGGTTTCTCTAGACCTACCTGCAGACCTCAGGAATTGAACTTGGGACCTGTTATATGCAAAGCATGATCTCTCCCATTGAACTATAGCCCTTCAGCAGGAGGAGAACCCATAATTGTTTATGTAGCTGCGATGGTTTTGTCCTGACTATAACACCAACACCACCACTTTATCCTAATACGATAGATGTGCAAACACTATTATAATACCTTACATATGATCTGTTTCTGCATATTCAAAGTATTTTCTCATCTCAATCATCCTTACAAGATGCCCACATTATTATGCCCAATATTGCACATGGTGGGGTGGTGGTGCACTGAGGCTGAAACAATCATGGCTTTAAAGGCTGCAATCCTATATATCAGAGATAGCCAACATGGTGCCCTCTAGATATTGTTGGGTTACAGTTCCCATCCTCCCTAACCACTGGCCATTGTGATTGGATCCATTGAGAGTTGGAATCCATTAACATCTGGGGGACACCACATTGAGCTATCCCTAATATAAACACTTCCCAAGAAGTAAGTCCCATTTAACTCACTGGCGGTTACCTCTGAATAGACATGCACAGGATTGTATTGTAAGATAATCAGTGAATGTTAACTCAGGTAAGAGTTGAACCAAGGATTCCCTGGCTTCTGTCACCAAGCTACATCAATCTCTTGTTGGGTCATCTTTGGTGCAGAATGCGTTCACCAGACATGTGAATTGGCACTGAGCCACCCCCCCCTTTAAGATTAAGACATATTAACAATAAAATTTGCTGACAGAAAAGTTTTATATTATGGGAAGCTGCCTTACTGATGTGCAGAATATAAACGGCCTTGTAGATTTACATGGACGTTCCTTCTTATTTTAGCAAAGTGTAGATGAGACATTAATGTCATCTTGAAGAAGTTTCAGCTTTTGAGATCAAGAGCAGCAGAAAAAGATTTCCAGTTGTTGGGAATCTGAGATTTTAGCAATTTCTATTTATATAGTATTTACCACTAGCTGAGGAAAAAGCCCCTTCTCCTGCCAATATCAGGGGAAAATGTCTACATAAATTAAGGCCTAGAACTACTTTGGTTTAGAATTTGTAACAAATCTTCTGGGAACTTAGAAACCTTGTTGTTTTGTGGCATTCCTTCCATCCCCTAATATGCTCTAATGAATGATATTGAAAGATAAGAAATGTCTGTTTCTGAAAACAGCTGGCCTGGGTTTCGTTCTTTGGAAGTACATTATAAAGTCCTGGTTTAAAACCAAGAACTTAATAGGAATGCTTCCAAATCAGTTATATCCTTCTGATATTAATTAAACTAGTTTATATCTAGAAGGAGGGTAAAACTGTAACCAGTACTTGATAGCCACTGTTGCATTTCCAAATACAATGTAAGCATTTAACACCTCAGTTGGCAACAACGTTAGTTTGGTTTTAGCTGAATTAGCTCTGCTGACTTCAGCAAGACAATCCATTTAAATCCAAGTACTTTGGTTTAATTCCATTGTGGACTATGCTGGTAGAATCTGGGACCTCATCCTAAATATATGTTGCTGCAAGTGAACTCTAAGGCTCCAACTACATAGATGTACATTGGTTCCCTCCCCTTATGTAAGCACATATTTTGGGTCATGCTTCTCCTGTTGCAATCCTATAGTAACCCACCCTAACCATCTGAACAGGCCTTTGGACATATCCAGTGGGGCGCAGGAGGGTGAGAGGAAAGAGCTGTTTCATAAGCGGCTTTCCACTCATGTAACTGTTGGATACAACCAATTCTTTCTTGCATTTTCATTTGTTGAAGAAAGCCACAAATATTGGGTTGGATCCTAAGAGTTATGAGCAGACATTTTTCCCGTGGAAGACAACTTTCCCATCTTCTCCATCCTACTGCAGCCCTCTGAAAAGTTGGGACTTTTCCAGATGACCTATTTATTCCACATTCATCCTGATTTGGAGGTTAGATTATATCCAGTCTTCATTGAGGATTCATTCTGATTTCTTTATGGGATGGCTATATCACAATGAACATTTATCCTAAATTAATTGTGATTTGCTTGCGGGACATTTTATACATCTTTCCTCTAGTCATTCACTTATCCCACACTTTTCAGTGCATTTTCCATTAAGTTTCCAAACCTCAAGGAGTCCCACTCTTTTTTTCTTCTTCAAGCGGATTAGAGCAACAAAACCCATTAATTCACTTTAATTGCACAATTCTAGGCTGTGTACACACCAGACTTATAAAGTGCATTTAAAGTACATTTCCCCCACCCAAAGCGGGCACTGTAGTTTGTTAAGGGTGCTGGGAACTGGAGCTCTGTGAGGGGCTAAACCAGGTTTCCTCAAACTTGGCCCTTCCAGATGTTTTTGGCCTACAACTCCCATTATCCCTAGCTAGCAGGACCAGGGGTCAGGGATGATGGGAATTGTGGTCTCAAAACATCTGGAGGGCCGAGTTTGAGGAAGCCTGGGCTAAACCACAGTTCCCCAAATTCTTCTTGTTTTGAGGGGTGAAAAAAATGCTTCACATCTATGTGCTTGAATCTCTTCCATGCAATGCTGACAGTTTTGAGCCATTCTTAATGTGGCATGTGGCTGCATCTTGAGAAAGGAATTGAGATAAATCAGGGGCACCCCCTTGTATGCGTAGAGTCTACAGTATTTCCCACTCTCACAAGAGGCCCTTTGGAGTGAACCCAACGACTGCATATATAGCACACACTGAGAAGATTAGTATAATCCATGACAAAAAGAAAAACACCAGCTCTCTTCAGACTAATTAGACCTCTTATACATTACTATTTTCTGACAGTAGTTAGAACTCCAGCTGTATGCCACCAGTCGAGTTAACTCCTTTGAGGAGTGTTGACATGACCAAGAACTGTGGTGGATATCAGCAATCATTATAACTACTGCGCTGAATGGGAACGTGTCATATCGCTGAAAGGGAATCCCACAATATGCATGTCTAATATTAACTCCCTTGAGAATGAGGTGCAGCAGTATATCAAGAGGAATTATAGTTCTCTTAATTGATTCTTCACAGTGATAAGAGACAACTCATATTTTTTTTTAAAAAAATGCCATTACTGATATTTGGTTCTATAGGTAGGGCCTGGAGAAGATGTCCACATAAGCAGTGTCTGAAAGTATCAGGGAAGACCAGGGGCGCCGACTTATAAAAAATATTGGGGGGGCCCATACCGGGGTCCTGCCCCGGGAAGTTTTCTAAGTTCCAATGTCAGCGGCGCCTGGCAGAGCAGCCCTCTCGGCCACGGCAGCCTGGCTCTCCCAGCCCCCGGGGGCTGCCCTCCTCCCTCGCGCACCCGCAGCGTTCCCGCCCGGGGAGGCAGCACCCCCAAGGACTCAGGTTCGGTTGTACCTGAGAAGCCGAGCACCTTGGCTCCCAAACAAATCGGCTTCTGAACAATCGAAACCCGGAAGTGAGTGTTCTGGTTTTCAAATGATTTTTGGAGGGCGAACATCTGGTGCGGCTTCCGATTGGCTGCAGGGGGCTCCTCTGGCAGAAGTCGCACTCTGGTTTTCAAATGGTTCCGGGAGTCGAATGGACTCCCGGAACGCATTCTGTTCGAGAACCAAGGTACACTGGACGCTCGGGTTGCGAACGTGATCCATGTGGGAGGCACGTTCGCAACTCACATTGCTGCGTCTGCGCACACACAGGTTGTGATTTAGCGCTTCTGCGCATGCACAAGTGCCGAAACCTGGAAGTAACCCATTCCGGTACTTCTGGCTTTCAGTGCATCCATAACCTGAAAATGCTTAAGCTGAAGTATCTGTAACCCGAGGTATGACTGTATGTACCAGTCCTAAGGAACTGGCCAAGTAAGGCAATCAGCATCTGCAGGTCCCTTGACAGACAGGAGAGAAGCCACACTCTTGGATTTCTGTTGGTAGATGCCTCTTCCTGAGATGCTTGTATTATGCTAATCATAGAATCATAGAGACAGAAGGGACCCCAAGGTCATCTAGTCCAGCCCCCTGCAATGCAGGAATCTTAGCTCAAGCATCCCTGACAGATGGCCACCTAGCCTCTCCCAGGGAGCAGAGACCGTCTGAACAGCTCTTATTGTCAGAAAGCTCTTCCTGATGTTGAGCCGGAAAAGTCTTTCAAAGCTGCTGCACACCTTTGTTTGGGGTCCTCCCCTCCTTGCAAATGTCAGTGGGAAGGAGGGCTCTGTTTCAACAGAAAAATAAAGATTCCCCCTTTCTTCCAGCTTCCACTCATTCGTCTCCGACTGATAATGGACTTGGGAGGCTTTGAGCCCCTTGGGGAGCTGAGCTGTAAAGGACAACCTCCAATTTTCATGCATCAGAAGGAGCCCAGGAGCCCCATCGGGGCTTACCCTGCGCAGGCTGGTTCCCCCCACACACAAACACACACACTGGGTTGCAATTTTGTGGGTCAGCTTTGGCTGGGAGAGGCAGCCCCCCGTTAAGTCTCTGCCAGCCCAATAGCACAGCCCCCCCCCCACCAAGTCCATGGCAGGAGACAGGCAGCAGCACCCAGACCCCAGAGGCTGCCCTTGGGACTGGCGTTCCCACACTGCCGCCTCCGCAACAAAGGCCAGCGGCCAAGTCCCCCCCCCCCCAGCCGCTTCCTTGGTCCCACAGGAAAGCCAGGCAGGGGCTGCACAGCCTGCCCTCCGCCTCTTCCTGCTGCCCCCAACAGACAACCAGGCCTGCAAGCTTCCTCTTCTGACATCGCCCAGGCCCCCACGCAGCCCCCCACCAGCAAAACGCCCAGGAGTTTGAAGGGACCCGAGGGCCACGCAGCCAAGGGGTCTAACTCTGCAGGGAAAAGCTTCCTGTCTTTCCTCTGCCCCCTCCCCACCGGAAAGGGATGGTGGCTGCAGGCTCTGCCCCCCCCCTAACATCTGCAAAATGATTAAGGCTGATACATTGTGTTACAGGATTTTATCTAGGTAACTTCCCTGAGCTGTCAAGTTGAAAGGGTACATTCAGGCATAATATTTGCAACATTTAACAACTTTAAAGATGTGCCCCCCCCCCTGTAATTTCCATAGCAGTTGGAAGGACAAAAATATAACCTCCTATGACAACTCCTGCAACCCATGAGCTTTCAGACAAAGATCATGCATGGACAAATGTTAAGATCTTTGGAAAGTATTGATCGAAACCACAGTAACAAACGAATCAATGTATCTTCAAGGGAAAGAATAAGTAGATCCATTTGCATATATAGCTCTGTAGGCTTAATTATATTCCATTGCTATTTTGTTATTGCTCTTTTCCTCTGCTTTTATTTATTTTTAATGCATGTAACCTTTTTATTCCCCCTCCCCCCCCCGCCAATTTAACTCCTTGTAATACTCTCAATAAAATATAAGGAAACAAGAAAGGAGATTCCCACAAAACATTAGGAAGGCCTTTCTGGTGGTGAGAGCAGTCAGACAGGGGAAGGGGCTTTTAGGGAGAGGTTGGGGGGGCATCTGCCAGGGATGCTTTAGCTGTGAGTCCTGAATTGCCGGGGGTTGGACTGGATGACCTTTGGGTCCCTTCCACCTCTATGATTCCATGACCTTTAAGGGAAGTCACCTCCATCTTCCTCTCAGAGCAGATGCCCACAAGCCCTGGGTGGGAAGAGCCAGAGAGAGAGAGAGAGAGAGAGAGAGAGAGAGAGAGAGAGAGGAGGACATTCCTAAGAACCGGCAGCTCAGCTCTCGCCTCCCTCCAGGAGCCAGAAAAGCCAGTTTAGGGCTCAGATCTTTCCCACAGGCCTTTCTGAGTTCTTCTCCGGGGACACCCCAGGATGGCCAGAGCGTCACAAGAACCGCACCAGACATTCACCAGACCCCAAATCTTTCCCCCTTCCTGGCCTGAGAGGCTGCAAATTCTACCTGCCTTCTCCCCTCCAGTTGATCAACACACAGAGATGCAGGTGGCCAGGGACCCACCTGTGCACACCTGAGCCTGCAAGGGGCAGCCAAGCCCCCTTCACCGCCTGCCCCCCCCGCCAGCCCCCTCTCCCCTCCTCCCTAGGCGGCAGCTCCGCCATGACCACAAACGGCGGCGGCAGCAGCAGCCGCGCGTGGCCCGGGCTCCCCTCGCCGGCCGCGGGAGCCAAGGCGCGCGACGAGGCGAGGGAGCCGGCGCCCGGCAGAGCAGCCCTCTCGGCCACGGCAGCCCGGCTCTCCCAGCCCCCGGGGGCCGCCCTCCTCCCTCGCGCACCCGCAGCATTCCCGCCCGGGGAGGCGGCGCCCCCAGGAGAGGCGGCGGCGGCAGCAGCAGCGGCACGCAGCCCGGGCTCCCCTCGCTGGCCGCGGGAGCCAAGGCGCGCGATAATTTTTTTAATTATTGGGGGGGCCGAGCCCCCCCAATAAAATTTTTGAGGGGGCTCGGGCCCCCTCAGGCCCCATGGAGTCGGCGCCTATGGAAGACTATTGTTGGATGGGAAGGAGTGATGTGATTGTTTCCAACAATTAACATGAGAACAGGAGGGGCTATGCTGTGAAGAAGCAGCTCTTGTGTTGCAGGAGTATGTACGAATGTGGCCTAAATGGAGGGAGATTGAAACTGTGCATGAAGCATGCCAAATCATGCACTAACATGACTTCTCAGTGGTGCCTAAAAAGTGATTTAAAGACACTGTTCTTGCATGGTTCTTTCTTGGATTCACACCACTCCAGAAACCTGCATTGCAAGGGTTGCACTACATGACTTTTGGGGTCCCTTCCCACTTTCAGCTCTATGATTCTGTGAAACTATATAAAGAATTGCTTGCTTCCCCTCCCTTCAAAATTCACTGCATGCAAAATGATATACAATGGATAGGTTTCGAATATCCATCCATTTTGGTGAAACAAGTTGGAGAAGAGTCTTTAAATGCTGCTTCTATCATGTGGAATGTCACCACCATATAGAAACAATGTTTCCACATATGAGGAGTTTGAATAATAATAATAATAATAATAATAATAATAATAATTTATACCTCACCCATCTGACTGGGCCTCCCCAGCCGCTCTGGGCAGCCTCCAACAAAATATTAAAATACAGTAATGCATCAAGCATTAAAAGCTTCCCCAAACAGGGCTGCCTTCAGATGTCTTCTAAAAGTCTGGTAGTTGTTGTTCTCTTTTACATCTGGTGGGATGGCCTTCCACAGGGTGGGTGCCACTACCAAGAAGGCCCTCTGCCTGGTTCCCTGCAACTTGGCTTCTCGCAGTGAGGGAAATGTCAGAAGACCCTCAGTGCTGGACCTCAGTATCCGGGTAGAATGATGGGGGTGGAACATTTGGATCAACCCTAATCATCCTCGGTTTGCTCTTTTGTTTTCATACTGGAGTTCCTGACCCTTGGTTTCTGCACTGGTTCCTTTCAGCCAACACTCACATTCTATCCTCCTAACTGGTTTCTCTTCTCTTTTTACCTTCATTGTCCACTTCATAGATTTACTTTCAAATGCCTCCAAGGTCTCCCTCCTTTATAGATAAACTTCTCCTCTTTCTCCATATAGCCTTCCTTGGACCTATTCCTCTATGGGAGGGATGTGGAAGCTGTGGCCCTCTGGATGTTGGATTCCAGCTTCCACCAGCCCCACCCAGCATGACCAATGGTCAGGGATGATGGGAGTTGTAGTCCAACAACAGCTAAAGGGACATCCCTGTTCTATGGCTATCAAGGTTTTTTTGTTTTGTTAAACTACTGTATTCCATGCCTAGCTCCCTTTCCCCTTAAGCTTCATCCAATTGGAATGCCCTTCCACCTGACACCCGACTCTCTTTCTCTGTTGCTGCACTGTCAAGTATTTCAAGACACGGCTATTTTCACTGGCTTTTCTCTGTTAGCAAAGTCACTTAAATAACACAGATGGAGTCCAGAGAGAAAAGAAATACTGATTACGCTTTACTAAGGAAACTGAATAAAAACAGAGAAAGAAACAGAGAGGTTTCCTCTCTTTTTTACCTCCTGCCCTGTACATAGCAGGTAGATATTCAATTAAACATACAGAGCAAAACTCCCTCAGAACTACACAGACAATTAGAGCACATGCAACTTCAATAAACATGCTACTCAGCTGGGTTGCTGAATAACATCTCCCCCTTCCGTCACTTGGCTAGTTGATGCCAGCACTAACAGAATTACCCCTTTAATTCCACATAGAATAATCTCTGCTGTTGTTCTTCAGAAACTTTCAACTAATGCTGGCTTCCTTTCACTCCATTGTTCTTCCCTCCCTAACGTGTCTTGTCTTTACATGAAAGGGAGGCCTACTTTATTCTTAACTTTTGAACTTCTAGGTCTTTGAATATAAATATTATTTATATTTATGTGTCTCTTTGTTGTCTGTTTTGACTGATTTGTACTTTGACAATAATAAAAGCAATATTAAAAATAAAATTTCTAATATATGGAAAAACTGCACAAAGGCACATTGGCTAATCATTATATTAAGCTGCAAAGATAACATATGAAATGCAGTTTCATTGTAATGGCAATTAAAATCTGCTGAAGAAATGGTTTTGCATAATTTTCAAACGACAAAAGAGGCGGCTGCCTGAAACAGTGGCACATTCTTCCTGAGCATGTAGTACGTGTTACAGCACGACTATGTGCTTCTATTGCTCACTCTTTATTCTGCAAATAATTGGTAATTATACATTGTCTGGAGCTATAAGCACTGTTAATTTATCATTGTCAAAGAGGGATTTGAAAGATTGAGCTATTTGTAAAATGTAGTTGGCAGTATTATAAACTAATGTCTCAGGAATCATCAGGGTGTTTTATTTATTTATTTTAAAGTCCTCATTTCCTTAGGAAATGACAGTATGCAAAGCTGTTACTTTTCTGTTTCCACTGCAGAATTGCCTTTTATTGGTGTTTCAGTAAAGCTGCAATTGCCCACATGAGTTTCAGTTAATGTGGTCTGAGGTTGTGGACAAAATTCTTGTAGTTTCCAGTTCTATGAGATTTGTTCAACCTGGCTAGTTTTACTATGCCGGGAGAGTTCAGGAAGAACTTATTGAATCCTTTCAAAAGGAGAGATTTACTTTTTAGGGATACTTGATAGATCACAGGTTCTTGTCAAAAACTGGTCAAACAGGACTTTTCTTCCACTGTTGTTGGGGTTTTATGGAGGGTTAGGGGAGGTGCCAGAACTCACCATGAACACCTCCCTTGTTCTCTTGGAATGGCAATGGCACCCACCTGAGAGGTGCCGGAACTGAGTTCCGGTGAGTTCTGGCTGAAAAAGCCCTGACTTCAATGTTTGCAAATGTCTGCTTCTGAATGATACTTTGCAAAATATTGTAGGATCAATTGTCCTTTGTTTTATTTGTTTTCATTATTAGTCAATAATTCTTACTATTTCAATTATTATTATTCATTGTTATTAGGTCTATTATTACTTATGATAAAGTTCCTTTGTCCTAGTTAGCCTCTTGGCTCACATAAATAATGTGAATAACATTGATAACTTTGGAATGGCTGCTATATACTGAATTTCTGCACAACACTTTAAAATCCCAAAACCTAGGGCTAGCTGTATATTGGTTTGTGTGTGTCTGTGTGAAAAACTAGAATTTACTTTTATGTGTGTATTCTTTTTTTAAATGTTCATAACAAAAATACAGTTTAAGTACATTTTTCTGTGTGCACTGCATATACATGTATTTGCATGTAGGCAATATTTACATAATTTTTGCATCCTGAATAACATTCTTTTGTTATTAAACAAAGTTATGCCGGTTAAATTGTGGTCTTGGCTAAACACCATGGCCAAATTTTCATATCCCACTTGCCAGAATTGATTTATGACTTGCTAGCTAGTTTTCTGATGATTTTGGAGGGGGAGGGTTTGCTCAATTACAAATGCACCCCTCCACTGTTTGCCATTCATAGCTGCATGTGAAAAATTGATCCAGATGTGAAGGAAAGTGATCCATCATGTAGCTAAAGGATTGCCAATGAGGAGTAGCACAGAGGATCCCTCATTTCCCACAAATAGCTATGCATGTTTTGCAAAATGGAGGTAATGTTGTCCTAATACCAGGGAATAATGGTGTCCCCCAGTAGCATTTTTAGCAGTGGTTACTCATAGTAACAAAGTACCAATGCTTTTAGCCACAGCATGAGGCAGCATACTTCAGTTGTCCTGGCAGCTTCTTCCTTTGTCGGTTATTAAAGTGATCCTTTATGAATGAAAACAGTGATAATAAAAAGGAGAAAATGTGCATCATGCTGTGAACAATTTCCTGCCGCTCTGACTGATCTACTTCAATAGCCCTTGCAGTTGTGGCTATTTGCTTTGAAAGGCAAGTTATGAATGCAGAACTTATGAGCTCACCATGGTGACCTTTTCATGTTCTCTCTGTTAATGCCCAGAAGCTGAGTGTTTTATTTCGTATCCGAAAAAAACTGTAACCTTTGGGTAATAATGTAAGGGAAAATCAGAGTAGAGAGAGAAAATTAGCTGCTTGCTAACTATATAGAATGCCTGTCTTGCACCTTTTCATCTGAGAAGCATTCAAATCATACTTTTGTGTCAACACATAAAATGGTATTTGGGAAGAAAGCAGTGGGAGCGAACTTCAACCCAGTAAACAGCTTGTTTTAAGCAAAGTTCTTGTTTCTAAGCCTGTCAAGTCCCGCTTATGAAACATATATACTACTTTGCGACTTTAGCTCACAAGGCAGTGTGCATAAAACATTTAATGCAACTCACAAAAACAATTAAAAAACAAATTTTGTGTTCTTTTGTTTGCCAACAAACCTGGATCTAAGATAAATTGCTTCACACTTCACCCATCTAACGAATATTGTTATCAATTATTATTAATCAGTTCATATCTACACCACTTTATATTTTTAAGAAAAAGTCTCAAAGTGGTTTGCAGCACATTAAATAGAACATGACTGGAGAAAGTCAGATATAAAGTATACTGTCAAGGCAACACAATAAACAGAGAATTAAAATATTATCTTAAAGATTACAAAAAAAACACCATTACTAAAGGAAGTCAAATATAAAAATGCACATTTTAAACAGAAACATAAACAAGAGAATGAAATAGTATAATATGCGCAGAACATATCTGCTGCTTTTGCTGCCAGTCCTGCCAATTGTAGTTCATAGCTCGGGCTCTATGACTTGGGTCTGCATTAAGAGTCAGCCAAGATAGTCACTGGCTTCTTTAACAGCCACAGTTTTTGTAGCTGGGGCCACTTCCAGACCAGGTTTTATTATTAGTAGTACAGTATTAGTATTAGACTTTATATACTGCCCTATAGCCAGAGGTCTCAGGGTGGTTCACAGAACAAAATCAATATATAAAACCACAAAATATATAATCAAAATAAAAACATCAACCCAATAGCCCCCCTCCAAAAAACCCCCACCACATTTTAAAAGGACATAGGATATAAAAAGTTCTGCAAGGCAGGAAGCAGGTCTTCCAGAACTCACAGCCCAGGTGGTCTACCATACCTGGGAAGATGATTCACTGAAATGAACATGCCCCTCTTTCCCTTTCTTATACTTCTGAAAACCTTCAACCTTCCTCATGCCTGTTGATGCCACCTTCTTCCTGTGTGTGGAAAGTGCCATTTTGGTTATGTAATGATAGGTACTCAGGCAACGAGTTTGCTATTAGTACTCAGGCAACGAGTTTGCTATTAGTATGCATAATGATAATAATTCCCTGCATGGTCAGTGGGCCTAGCACTATTGACTTAGAAGCCATTTACCACCATCACTTGTGCAGTACGTTTACTTGGAAGTAAGAGCTAGTGTGCTCAGGACCATTTTCATGTTAAGTATCTATAGGAATGTAACTCTCTGTGTTTGTACTACAAAACATAGATTTGATATTGCCTCCAACCCCTTTCCTAACCTTTGCTGTTTTTCTTTTTCAAAAGCTGCTTTCCAAAGACAGATGTTGCTTATAAAGCTGAACTCTTATCAGGCCATCAGCCAAATCAGAAAGATATAATCATTGCAATTGTCTTCCTCCTTGGAGTGAGCCTCTTGATTTTTAAAAAGTGAGTTAGTGCATTCCTATGAAAACTGTTGGGGATGATCAACACATGTATGAGAAGTGGGGGGGGGGGGTAAATAAATCATTTTGATATGTGTGATCTGGTGGTGACTTTTCTAGGACACAGAAGGTGTCCCTGTTGTTCAGAGAGACTAACTTTGGCAGTTACATAGTAATAGTTTGCCTTTTATTAGACTGGTATTAAATGTAAGGATGGAAAAACCTGCTCTTTTATATGAATTGGTTGATGAGTCAGTAAAAACCCCAATATCTGCTATTTTCTAAATTCACTTGCCCCAATTCATATTGCTTCTATATATATTTAGTCAAAAGTAAGTTTCCCACTGAATGGAATGGGCTTTCCACCCAAGTAACTGTACATGCAGCCTTGAAAAAGCCTTCCTATTTAATTGTTCTGGATGTATCCAGACCCACTAGGAAGAAGGTGCTTACATTTTGGCACCTTTCAGGTCTATCTCTTTAGCTGACTTGGATTGTCTAAAGTGATTAAATGCTTATTAGCTCTACAACATCCCATTGATTCCTCCCCAACCCCCCTCCACACACATGGCCCAGAGGAAAGATCAACAGATTGTGTCTAACAAGCTGACATTCAGGCTACATTAAGCACCAGTGGTCGCTTGCATAACAGGGCTTGTCAATGATTTATAAACTGGGCAGACAGAGCACCAAGCAATTTCTTGCTCAAAACAATCAGTTACTCATTACTTCATTGTTTCAGCAAGTTTATTGTTTTACCTATAATGCTGGCCTTAAGGATGTCACTGCCCCACTTTGGCATATGCAGAGGGATACGGTTGCCTACCCCTGTCTAAATCACTCCTTCTAATAGCAAACTTGGGTGGTGAGCGTTGCTGACAGAAATGAACCCATAATGGGGCCACTATGAGGAAAGTATCAGTAAAAAGGTAAAGGACCCCTGGACAGTTAAGTCCAGTCAAAGGTGACTATGGGGTTGCGGCACTCATCTCACTTTCAGGCCAAGGAAGCCGGCGTTTGTCCACAGACAGCTTTCCAGGTCATGTGGCCAGCAATGACTAAACCCCTTATGGCGCAACAGAACACTGTGATGGAAACCAGAGTGCATAGAAACACTGTTTACATTCCCACCGCAGCGGTACCTATTTATCTACTTGCACTGGTATGCTTTCGAACTGCTAGGTTGGCAGGAGCTGGGACAGAGCACCAGGGGCTCACCCTGTTGCATGGATTCAAACTGCCGACCTTCCGATCAGCAAGCCCAAGAGGCTCAGTAGTTTAGATCACAGTGCCACCCGCGTCCCTAAAGAATCAGTATGCCTAGATGGACTCCAGGTTTTGCAGAAGTACAACAACAATCAGCCTAAGTGGCAATCCTTCCCACTCATACAGTCCAATAAACACGCTCAGTAGCCCTGGAATATTGAGTGTCCTATGGAAAACCAGTGATCCAGCTTTATTCCCCGTAACAGGGAAGCAGGCACAACTTTTAGAAGACACCTGAAGGCAGCCCTTCAGTTTATAATCGTTGATGTTTTCTTGTGTTTTTAATTTTGTTGGGAGCTGCCCAGAGTGGCTGGGGCCAACCCAGTCAGATGGGCGGCATATAAATAATAAAATACTAATACTACGGTAATTAAAATCACCTCAGTGGTCCTAATAAGACTTGGTTTCCAGACCCTTTATCACCTTGGTCACCCTCCTCCACACATGTTCCACCTTGTCAATATCCTTCTTCTACAATGTGTAAGTTCTTAGAAAGAAAATACCTCTGCATTTCCAGGAAGCACCTGGAGTCTTCGCTAGCTTCAAGGTGTTTACATGTGAATTCATTGCTTATAGCATATTGTTGGAAGATTGCCTACTTAGTAAACAACCAGACGTTTAAGTAGTCTATCCTAAATATTTCTAAGGCCAGATAATGAGTGCCAGATCCCTGTTTTCCGGATAACGGCACAGATAATGCATCACATGAAATTACGGCACTCGTGTCTGTGAGTCTCTCCCCCCCTCCCAAAAAAACCCAAAAATTATTTACTCGTAAAGACTTTGAATGTGCATGTCCTGTTCTGCATCAGTATGCAGCATAAACATTCCTCGTTTCTGAACAAAGACAGAATGGGGGAGGGGGAAGAAACTTGTGGCTGCAAGACGTGCCTTATCGAAAGCCGTCTAGGCTTTTGCATTCCGTTTCCTTTCGATAAGACTCTTGTGCTGAGCTGGCCTTCGGAAACGAGCCCAAAGGGCTGCCTGCTAAGTTTACACAAGGAAGGAAGCAATCAATTTGGGGCTGTTACTGAATGAGCCCTTATCATAGTCACTTCCTCACCATTGCTTCACAAGCTAAATATGTTATGTTCAGGAACCATTTCAAAAGTGTCACTGCACTGCTCCCTGGGTTTTGTGAAAGAGAACTGCTTCACGGATACAAGCATTTGCCTAGGTTGCAGGCTGAATAGAAACCCCGGACTGGGACTGCAAACGCCTCAAGCAGCACATCTTTGGGAAATAGTGTTGTGGGTAGAGTCCATCTTATGTTCTCTCCGTATTCTGCGCCCTTAACATGGATGCAGGCAGTTCTACGGTTTGCTTGTTTCTCCCTTTCCATCCACTTTGGAAGACAATACTTTGAAAAGATGCCATTAACCAAGGCTTTCAATTTCAGTTTCTTTTACTTTCTCATCTTTCCAGTCCGAAGTTCAGTTCTCCACACCTACATAAGAGTTTGTGATTTTTTAAAAAAGTCCTCTTCAGCATTTTAGTGCAAATTGCTCCCAATACACATTTTTGCAAAGCATTTCCCCTAATATAATGCATATTTGTGTATCATTTTCATGAATATTTTCATTTTAAGCCACACCTCATTCTTGTACATGATTTTTTTTTTGCATGTATCAGTTGGCAGGAGAGAAGTATGAATTATGAAGGATGGCTGTGGGCCATGTATTGTTTTAGAAAGTGCAAATTAGGTCAGTTTTCCTTTAAATGCAAACTGATGCAAATTTCTCCCCCAGTTGGAAGTAAAGGCCACTGAAAACTTGCTTCTGAGTAAAAAAAATGAAAGAAAACAAAGAATTGAAAAGGTAAACCATAAAACATCATGGTCTGGAAGGACAGAAGTACAGTGCAGCTCCAATGAATAATAAATATTGATTCATACAAGGATTCCCTTTAAAAATAACACACACACACACACACACACATTAGTATTCTCCACCTGGTGAGTTATATTATTGAAAATAATAGTTATATAAAGTTATATAAAGTCTTAGTTGGTTTTTTTTAATTAATTGGTTTCAATGAACAGTTTACCCTCTCCAGATTTGCTTGGGGGTTGAACACAGTGAAATTTCCAGGTGAATCATTATGCACAAGAATTACTATATTCTACAGCTGTAAGACATGAGAACCTCTTGCCGTGTGGATTCTCCAGAGAGCCCACTTCAGTGCCAGCAAATACTGGAACGTGTGTTGCACGTTGCATTGGAGATTGTTCATGTGATTGTGGCAATCCACAAGGTAAAAAGGTGTGCATATTACAACCACTGTGTGGAGCAACCACCTTTAGGGAAGGGTTTCTCGTGGTATCTATGTGATAGGCATAATCCAAAAATGAGTTCTGCATTAGGTCTGGGATGGTATAGAAACACTGCACTTCTTCACTTCTCAGATCAGTTCACATGAATGGGCTTCTCAGCATGCGATAGACCAAAGTGATTCTGATGGGGTGGCATGTAGGTGACCCGTAATAATATTATATTTTATGTTGCTTTTAGTTGGGAGATGCTGGTGCTTTTAAAACAATGAAAGAACTACTGCATAATGAAGATAGTATAACATGTACACTTCCATTTAGTCTTTAGTGAAAACATCCCAAGGGTCCTGGAAGTAGAATCCTAACAAATTCAGCTCCCATTATATTAAGAATTTAAGTAGTGGCCACACCAAGTTTTAAATGTCACCATAGCCAAGCCTGATAAAATAATGGAGATTACAATGGTTATCATTTCAGATGTGATGGCATATTTCTTTAAAAAGCGTGCACAAAAATAAGGAACCCACTGTATAGAAACATACACAAATAGAAAAACCAGGGGTTCAGGCCAGCATACAAAGACAAAATATATGGCAAGCAAAGTACAACAAATGTACATGGCAGGTACTTTGTGATGAATCCATTTGTTGTACTTTGTATGCTGGCCTGAACCCCTGTTTTTTTTCTGCTTGTGCATCATTAAAAAGTGTGTCAGGCACTGAATATATTATAAGCTTTCTCACATCATTCCAATGGATAAACGGCTTTGAAGAAACCAACTAGCAAATTCGGTGAATTGTGCAAAAAACTATGAGGATTTAAAAACCTTTGGAGTAAACAAATCCCAGTGCAGAATAAAATGGTCACAATGAAATCCTAAACAAGTTCAACTTATCCCCTCTGCAAACTCCCAACTTTCAAATGAACAGAGAAAACGTTTTGACTGAAAAGGAACCAACTCTAATTCAGGAGGTAGTTAAAGCAATTAAAACAATCTCACTGTGTAAGAGTTGCCAGTTTTCTGAGATAAAAGAGCCAATAATTACACACTTGCATATGTTAATTGTTAGCAAAGCATCCAAATTTAAAATGGGTCATTGCTTGACAGTTTTTTTAATAAAAAAATTAAGCACGCATATTTTAAAATGGGCTCAGTGGCAAGCCCAAACGTACACTATATAGCTTTGTGGACGGGTTGTGTGTTTATGTGCAGCAAGCGTAATAGAAGATGGGACTAGCTGGTGCACACATTCTGATAATAGAGGGCGGCCAATGGCAAGGAGGTAGGAAGCTAATTTTTTTACTTGTGCTGTTTTTCTGTCTTTGTTGACTGGTGAGTTGACTGGTGAGTTGGTTTTTGTTTTGTGTTATTTCTTATTGTATTCCACCCTTAGCACTGGAATGACTGAAATAAGGATTTTTTTAAAAAACAACAACAGCAGTGTCAAAATGTTGCCACAACATCCACTGACCCCTGTGGGAAATGGGATGCTGAACCAGATATTCCCCTGGTCTGATCGAAAAGGGTATTTCTTATTGCCTTTGTACTTAAATATGAAGTTGATTTCCTTGAGCTCATTGTCTAATATATAATAAATGCATGCCATGTATTTGAGGTGCATCTGTCACTAATGCACCTTGACAAAACTTGCAGTCTGCTTGCGGAAAGATATAATTTGCCTTGTTCATTGACTTTCACTAACTGCTAGGAACGGCGAGAAAGTCTGACGTCATTCCCTTTCTGAAGTCTCCTACAGTTCCACACTTTCTCTTTGCACTTTGTTGTTAAAAGAACGACCCACCTTCTCCCACCCGCGTCTTGTAACAGCAGATTTAAGTGGCAGTGATCTTTGACGAGTGCCAACCCCACTATTACCATGTGAATTCAGAACTGCAGTGCTAGAGTTATGGGAGTATTGCGTGACAAGAGAAGGGTGTTGTTTGAAATGTGTACTAAGTGGTGCCAATCCACCTGCCCTGCAGGGCATCAGCTGCCACTGGGTAAAAATACATGTCCTAAACAACATTTCTGGGGGTGAAAAAAATAAAATAAGCAGTTGGAATCTGTTAAATAAGATCAGCACACAATCATAGAAAGATTTAAAAAATCATAAAGCGTATCTCTGTGTATGGATGTGTGCTGGAGATAGAAAGGTTCCATTCTTTCAATAAAAACATATGGTTTTTATTAAGAACAAACATTTGGAAGCAGGTGGAGATCACTGTGTACCCAGCCCAACCTTCAGGCTTCTTAAGTGCTTTGAAAAGATTCCGGGCAGAATTCGGTTTCTGGCATTCAAGCCTCCATTTTATTGTCTTGAAAACTGTTTTAACTCTTTTAGGGAATGTTTTATCATATTGGTTCCGCAGAAGCCCAAAGTCATATAGATTTGATTACTTCCTGAACAGGTCCCCCCCCCCCTTTATGTTTCAACTTGATATATATATATATTGTTTGCACTTGTACGCCCTAGGGGCTCAGGGCACCTTGAAATCTTTGAAATTATTAATAATGAAAAGATTGGGGGGAAATATTATGGACCTATCGTGAACATGGGGCACATCCAGCTACACCTGTGACTGAATATTTTGGGCAAAATCAACAGAGGGAATGTCGCTTCTAGGGCCAATTAACTGGGCATGTTGCAGTTTGCTCCAGACAAGTGCACAGTGGGCTGCTTTATTCTCCCTCCCCCTTTTTAATGCTTTATTAATGTTAAAAAGAAACAATGAAAAAAAGTTAAAAAGAAAAAAACAAACAAAAAAATTATCCAGAAAAGAAAACAGTAGTATTTGTTACCTTGGATCACAATAAATTCTTCTTACATCTATTTCGACTTCCCGTCACCCTATCATGTATCTACCACTTAGTCCATCTAGTGCACTATTCATTCTCTTTTATTAATTTTCATTAATGATTTCTTTTCCTATAATTATCCATCATACCACAGATGTCATTCAAGGCCTGCTATTGACGTCATGTTATTACAATGTTCCTTAAGGTATTTTTTTTGTACATGTCCCCTTCTTTAATAAATGTTTGATCAGTATGACCTCTCAGTTTCCCTGTCATTTTTGAGCAACTTGGCATATTCTAGCAGTTTACTTTGCCACTCCAGTTTAGTCGGAATTTTTTCTCCTTTCCAATTTGTAGAGATTAATATTCTTGCAGCTACCGTAGCATACAATAATATTTCCCCCGCTTTTTAAGGTATATCTGAGCCTAGTATCCCCAGGAAGAAAGCCTCTGGTGTTGTTGTTTTTTTTATGAAGGGGACTTTAATCATCTTTTTGAGCTCGCTATAAATTACACTCCCAAAATCCTTTATTTTCTTACAGTTCCACCACATATGTAGCATTGAACCTTCTGCTTCCCCACATCCCCAACGTTTACTTGAGGTATTTTTATACATTTTATATAGTTTTAGTGGCGTTAAATACCAGTGGAGTTGCATCTTCATAAAAATTTTCTTTCAAAACGTAACATGTGGTGAACTTCATATCTACCTTCCATCGTTTTCCCCAGGCATCCATAGGGATGTTATGACCTAAATCTTGAGCCCATTTAACCATTACTGATTTTACCACCGCCTCTTTGACTTTCCAGTCAAGGAGTCGTTGGTACATTTTGGAGAGAGATTTCCCTTTAGAGTTAATCAGTTCTTTTTCCAATCTGGAGGGTTTCAACTTTCTCTTTTAACAGTACTTTGTGTGTCGGCCAATTCACTTGCATATTTTTCTTCTTCACTGCCATTGCTTCGAGGGGAGATATCCACCATGGAGTATCTTGACCTTATTATAGCCTAAGTAGGCATGCCAGCCATAACTATTGTCATGCCTTTACAGATCTATCAGGTCTGTGTTTTGTAATATACACCATTCACTGATCCAGGAGAAGCAGGTCGCCTCATAGTAGAGTTTCAGATCTGGCAGGGAAAATCTCCCTCTTTCTTTGATATCAATTAATAATTTATGTTTAATCCTAGGCTCCCCCCCCCCCCGCCAGATGTATCTAGATATGTCTTGTTGTCTATCACTGAGGCAACCTGTTCCCCTGATCACAGGAACTGTCTGAAATAGGAAAAGCATTTTTGGTCAAGACATTCATTTTAATGGTGGATATTCTCTCCCAGAAAGATAAATTTAATCTGCTCCATATTTCTAGATTTCTTTTAATCTCCATCCAGGTCTCAATGTAGTTATCTCGAAATAGGTTAATATTTTTCACCAAGATCCATAATCCCAAATATTATGCCTTTTCCCAGATCTTCAAATTTGAGGCTTTTGCTAGATCATCTCGGTCCTGTGTTGTTAAATTCTTGATCAAGAGCTTTGTTTTAGAGCTGTTTAGTTTGAACCTGGCCACCTGCCCAAAAGTCTTGATTATTTCTAATACCTTTAATAAACTTTCTTTTGGGTTCTCTGTCATAATAATACGGTCATCGGCAAATGCCTTTAATTTGTATGCTTTCTCCCCTAGTGTTATTCCTTTTATAGTTTTGTCTTCCCTTATTTATTTATTCAGCACTTCCATTACCAGGATGCTTTTTTCTGAGTCGGATCCTTCCTTACAAGTTTTTATTTTTCTTCCCCTTTATTCGAGGTCAATTTTTTTTATGCAGAGACTAATCCTTTCTCAACCAACCCAAAGGCAGTGTTTAAGGACACTTATCACTTTAAGTGTTCTGTGCCTAAGTGTATCACATCAATACAAACAGGCATTTTTCATTTCATTGTGAATTAAACCAAATATACTGAACAGTGTGTGTGTTAGAATGCCACTTTGTACACAGAAAGTTACACATTTTGAATAACTTTCCCCTTTGCTCACACTGAAATTCACAGGCGCCTTCACTCCTGGACTTGTATACACAGGCACTTGTATTCTCCGAGAAATTGTGTAAGGAGGGAGTTTCTGTTCCTCCAGGAACTGGATTTTATGCTTGTTGTGGAAATTACACCTCTCTCTTTATATAAGCAGAAAACATAATAGCTATAAGCTACACCCCCTTTTAACAGGCCACAAAGACATGCGAATGACATAGTCAGCTGTTGCAATATGACCCACTTACAAACCTGCTTTGTCCTGATGTTGATTACAAATCCTTTCCCCCCCAAGCCTGCTAAAATATTTATCCCAGTTGGTATCTGTCCTGGATCTGAAATGATTTTATGCATGTGTTGTTGTTTTAAACTGTTTTTATATTTATCGTTCTTTACAAACAAATGTTTTTATATGCAGTTGTTTTTAACTGTTTTTTATATGTAACTCTTCTATTGTAAATTATTTTGAGATGTCTCATGGGAAGCAATTAATAATAATAAATAATAATAATAATAATACTGAAATTTTATGACAAAGACGTGGAATGTTGCTATCTGGCATGCCTTGCAAAGTCCAATGTACTTCTTCATATATTTGGGACTTGCAGAGTGAATTACAGAGTTGGAGGAGTCCTCAAATATCATCTAGCCCAATTCCTTTGCTCAGGTCAGGATATATATTAATACAGCATCCCTGATCGGCTTAAAAAAATATATTAATGAAGGTCCACCACCTTCTGAAGCAGCCTGTTCAGCTATCAAACATCTTGAACCATCAGCAAGTTCTCTCCAGTGTTTAGTCCCACCCTTTTCCTTTCCTTTTCAACATGTTAGCTTGGGCCCCATTCTCTGGAACAACAGAAGTTTGCTCTATCAAGTATGTGGCATCCCTTCAGCTTTTTGAATATGACTGTTATGTTGCCTCTTCATCTTCTCTAGGCTAAGCATATCCAACTCCTTTAACCTTTTCTTGAACGACTTGGTCTTCAACCTGTTCGCCATTTTGCCCTCCTCTACTGATCAGTTGCCCAAGGAGATATTAGCAACCAGGTGAAAGTTGTCAAGTACTTCTGATACTTCAGTCTTAAGGAGGTGACAAACCATTGCCTCCTTCAAGGCTGATATAACATTCCCTCCTGCAGCAAAGCATCAAAAGCATCCCTGTTCCACCTGGCCAATCCCCTTTGGCTTGCTTTTATTAGCCAAGGGTAGAGGAAGCACTTGGTGGGCTAGAACCCTTCAAGAAACTTGTCCATGAGTTGTAGTCAAGCCCTGCTTAAAGTAGACACACACACACACACATGCATGGACATGGCTAACAGGTCCATTAATTTCAATGGCTCTTGCCAACAAAGGTCCGTATAGTTTAAGCTATGGTTTTCCCAGTAGTGATGTATGGAAGTGAGAGCTGGACCATAAAGAAGGCTGATCGCCAAAGAATTGATGCTTTTGAATTATGGTGCTGGAGGAGACTCTTGAGAGTCCCATGGACTGCAAGAAGATCAAACGTATCCATTCTTAAGGAAATCAGCCCTGAGTGCTCACTGGAAGGACAGATCCTGAAACTGAGACTCCAATACTTTGGCCACCTCATGAGAAGAGAAGACTCCCTGGAAAAGACCCTGATGTTGGGAAAGATGGAGGGCACAAGGAGAAGGGGACGACAGAGGATGAGATGGTTGGACAGCGTTCTCAAAGCTACCAGCATGAGTTTGACCAAACTGCGGGAGGCAGTGGAAGACAGGCATGCCTGGCGTGCTCTGGTCCATGGGGTCATGAAGAGTCAGACATGACTAAATGACTAAACGACTAAACAATAACAACATTCTGAGGAAAGCTTGGTTGGCTATATGTTGGGCTTAGTATACCATTGGGCCATAGTAACGGAAACTGAGCAAACAAGTAATGGTGCTCTAGCCCAGTGTTTTCCAAACTTTGGTCTCCAGCTATTTTTGGACTACAGTTCCCATCATCCTAGCTAGTAGGACCATTGTTCAGGGATGATGGGAGCTGTAGTGCAAAAACAGCTTGACACCCATGTTTGGGAAACTCTGCTATAGCCACCTCACTGGAGCTTTCCAAACTGCAGCAGCTAAATCTGAATAAATGTGAGCCATTTTACAGTAGGCTACTGAAGGCATAATCAATAATAGCATCACTGGTCCTGGCAAGGCTTCTATCAACCTTAATATGAGCTCACCAAAAAACACCCACTTTATACCTTGAAAATGTGCGCCTACTCCTCCAGAAGTTGAGTCTTTTTTCCTTTTTTTTTAATATCCTGCTTGGAAAGGGGCTAGAATTACTGCAACTAGGAAAAAGATTTCACTCGTCAATTTTTTCTCTATCTAATGGCGGTCATTAAATGTCATGATGGAAGCTGTCAATGAATAAAAATGTGGAAGTGAAAGAAAAGTGAGAGCTGATGCTGACAAGTTGCGTATATACAGACTGTGCTCCTGACAAGACACAGGACTCAGCTCAGCAAATGGCTCATAAAGCTCATTTATCAACAGGACAGTAAAATAATTCCACTGCGGCAATTGTAACTGGCAAAAACTGAGTCGCTCTATGCAGAGAAAGGTCTACTATGGTAAGTGGGAAGCTTGTTTGCAGTTGAGGTTGCAGACACCGCTGCAATATAATTGTACTTTATTACGGTCATTAAATAGTTAGGGTCTCTTTCCCTTGCAGCAAAGCTTCTATTGGTCCAAAAGGAGACATTCACCATGGGCTAGTTATTGTTTTTGACAGATGATAATCTTTTAAAGGTACAGGAGATTAAAGTTTCTGTGTGATGAAAAGCACACAGAGGAGTAATTTGTAGCCAGTTACAAATATTGATTAGTCCTTTCTACCTACTCCAAACCATCTCAATATTTCAGGATATGCTAAATGGAGTAAAATAATGGAGCCAGTATATGCAAATCAGGGACCCGGTCAGCAGCTTCACATTTCACTGCAAAAAGAAAAGATCAATGTTCAAGATGAGATTATCACACTGCTTCTACTTGAGGAAATATAAGCAATAGGAACAGAAAACATCTTGAGCAATGGTCCCAAGCTAAAAGTTTGAATACTCTATATGTTTCTGTTTTTGTGTGTGAAATCCTCATCCAAGAGAGTTGTACAGAAAAGTTAGTGATAACTGTGCTTTTAAAAACTCACTTCCATTCATTTCAATGGGGTTAATATACGCTGGAGTGGTAGCTTATTTAGACTGTTGCAACAGAAACAACAAAAATACTTGTTGCACACAGTTGGAGCAACCCAAAGCTTCCTTACGCTGGGCAGGAGGGGTGAGTTGGATTAGGTGGAGGTGTTGCTCTGCCCAGCTTCCCAGCTAAGCCAGCCTCATGCTCCACTGACCTGCCTCCACCTGCTGAATGTGGGGGCCTGCTGGTGAGACCCCAACCAGCAGAAAGCCCCAAAAGAGGGGCTGGATCTAGACACATCAAAGAAGCAATTCAGTTAAACACGTTGTGAACTCATACAGGGAAATCCGGTAGGGAAAGACAGGACTCCACAGCGCCATCTGGTGTCACAGTGTTATATCGCATATACAACAAATATAAAACACCTTTTCTTTACCAATCTAGCTGAGTCCAGGGTGTTCCAAGGGCAGGGCTGAGCCAGCCTGGGACTCACTGAATCCTGAGTCAGTCTCCCATGTCTTTCTGCAATTATCTGTGTTAATGGGAGAGGATTTGCTTCAACTGCCCTTGCAGACACTGCTATAATTCTCTTCAATAGCCATTCCTCAAGGTTTCGCAGAACAAACGTTTGTAACTATGATTTGAAGACGTAAGGCTTGCCCACCCCACCCCATCCCCCGAAGAACATTTCCCTATTTCGTAAACTTAATACATTTGTGTTTTTGTACATTCATTGTGATGTCCACTGCGGAAATTCTGTTTCAGAAAACTATATTTTCCATTGCCACAGTTTCCATGGAACGTGTAAAATCTCCAACAACCTTTGACCACTGTACCCACGTTTCTTGTTCCACAGCACACTGAAGACTTTTTTTATTTAACTTCCTAGTTCCCACATCACTCACTTTAATAGCCCAGCCACTGATGCTTTCTCATTTATCAACTGATCATCTGTCATGCGGAGGAGCACTGTCTCTAATCCTGACGCATGCCCTTCCAAGCCCACCTGGACTTTGTCACTATAGGAAGTCTCCTTGAAATGTGAATTCAACGTGGGCTATCTTCCCTTAATTCTGTGCAATTTGAATGTATATGGAGTTGCAAATCTGAGAGGAGTTTTGTTTTGTTTTCACTGAGAGAAAGGCATTATCTTACCCTTTTGACCAGCTGAATATTATACATATTATACAAAGGAACTATACAATGAAGTATAAACTAGAGGTTCCTGTGATGCTGTTAAAATAATGCACAAAGATATGCAGACATATTCAGCTGAGTTTTCCCATTTTAATTCTTCACATATGTCCTTGCTAAGTCAGAATCCAGAAGTAACATTGATCAGAACAGTGATTTGCCGCGGTGTCCCCCAGTGGCAGCTGGTGCCTGTTTGAACTGGTGGCAGACAGGGATGCCAACAACAGGTGGCGCTAAAGCCAATGACAGATAGAATCAATTAATATCATCCCCATCCGCCTCCCTGCCAAGTCCTATATGGTCAAAACTGTGTCTAACTAAGGGGAAGGAAGTTAATAAGCAGTGCCGCCACCTGGAATGATTATAAGTAAGAAGGGAGGCAGGTGGTAGCTGGTTGGGGGCAGACTGAGGTTGATGGGGCAGGACCCCATTTGCCATAATGGCCCAGCATCCACTCGTGTTTTCCCCAACCCCTTCAGCCTCTCCTTTGTTCCTCAGAAGACCATAGGCCAAGGATTGGGAATGATTATGTTTCATAATGGGCAAAAAGGAGACTTGTGCCTTTTGCAGAAAGGGAGGAATATCCACTTCCATTTCTTTTTCATTTCAATATTGAGGTCTTGCACAATTACCCAACTAAGAGTCACAAAGAGGTCTTGCACAAGACCTTGGCATTAAAAAAAATCAAAGAAATAAAGAGAGAGGAAAAAAAAGCAACACATCAACTATGATTGCAGTACCTGAGACAATCCCCAATATATACCATATGGAGGCCTTGACAAGAACAGCTGGGAGGAGCGCAGAGAGAAGAAAAATCATAGTGCAGGCATGGCCAAACTTGGCCCTCCAGCTGTTTTGGGACTACAATTCCCATCATCCCTGACCATCCTGTTAGCTAGGGATGATGGGAGTTGTAGTCCCAAAGCAGCTGGAGGGCCAAGTTTGGCCATGCCTGTCATAGTCCACCTGCAGCAACTCAACCAGACACCTTCATCTGCCCCAGCTGCAACAAAACATGTCTCTCCCGTATCAGTCTCTACAGCGTCTACATCAGGCACTGCAACCTTCCAACAGTTTGACTTCACCCCAAAGGCTCACTCCTCCATTGTCTCCTGAGAAAGACGTATGCCAACAACCCTGATCTTAGATATTTCTACCAACATACAGGGCATTTCTAATGCTACATTCTGCATAGGATCCACATCACTGTTGGGTGTGTTCTTTCCTAAGCACTTAGGTGAAAGCACAACAAATCTCAGAAATGAGCTGTTTATTACCACGATAATCTGATTTTTAAATGTGTCCCTTTTTTGAACCAAGGTAAGGTAAGACTTTAATTAAAGTACCACACATCGGAAATAAAGCATATGTTAGCAGTTGCATATTAGCATGCTATGGTTTGATGTGTGTTGGCTTTCTTAATAAGACTTCAATAGATCTACTTAGATTCCTTACTTGGAATGAACATGGGATTTTTTTAAGCCGCTGAAAACCCAGTAACCGGAATGTTGTGGTTCTTGTTAAACCTATTCCCAGGAGGTGGGTGGGGGTGTGTCTGGTTAATGTCCAATGTAGCAATTAGTGACGGCTAACTTACGATGTGGCAAAGGAAGCAATACAACTAAGATAACACTAATAAACTGCACAGCTTGGTGTTCTGCAGAAACTTATTTTTATAATACAGTGAGAATATTTGTGAGTGTAATCACTTACTGTGATATGTATTTACATCTCATGGAAGTAGATATTTATCATTAAATGCACATGAAGCTAATAAACCTCTGATTTGTACAGCCAATCCCAGCAAAGAGGTATGTTTGGTTTCCCCCTGACTCAACAAAAAGATGGCTTCAGTGATAAAATGCAAATACAGTGGTGCCTCGCAAGACAAAATTAATTCATTCCGTGAGTTTTTTCATCTTGCGATTTTTTCGTCTTGCGAAGCACAGTTTCGGAAAAGTTTTGGAAAAGCTTCAAAAATCACCAAAGTCTTCAAAAACCTCAAAAAAGCTACCACACTGCGTGCTATGAGTTGCTCCTCGAAGTCAAGTCACAACTGTATTAACGGTTTTAAGAAAAAGGAAACAAACTTGCAGGACGTTTTCGTCTTGCGAAGCAAGCCCATAGGGAAATTCGTCTTGCGAAGCAACTCAAAAAACCAAAACCCCTTTCGTCTTGCGAGTTTTTCGTCTTGCGAGTTTTTCGTCTTGCGAGGTACCACTGTATCTGAATTGTTAACAAAATATTTCTTTCGGTGATGACTGTCTTGGTGTTGAGGAGTTCTTTAACAAGCATTAGACCATGGAAATATGAACACAGACTTCACACTTTTTAACACTTTCTTGTGAGGCATATGAGCACATCGTTGCTCTCTCCAGAGAATGAATGAGGAAGCATTGCACTTGTAAGACCTTGTAGATGACCAAGTTGCAGCTTGGCCATCCACAAGGGGCTTTGCTAGATCATTTACACGAGAGGCACCAGCAAACTCAAGGTAACCCTGAGGCTTAAAGATACCCAAAAAAATCTGTCTCTGAAACCCCTTTCCGAAGTCAATGGCACAGAAAGTTGTGAGACTGAGAAGGGGAAAAGGGTCGACAACCTGTTGGAAGGAGAAATGGAAAGGCTGGAAAGGGAGGGAGAGAATATAGGTCTTTCCACATTTTATACATCTATTTCATGGTCTGAATAGATAACTTCCTGTTTAATGCCAGGAAGCTACTCTTAAATGTGCCCAGGGACAGATGTGAGAGGTGTCCATAAAAATCAATGGAAAGAAAATCCAAATTTTTAAGATAATTCAGGTTGGGTATAAGCATGTCTTCTTAAAACCTGCTAATGAAGACAAATGCCCTCAACCAAATGATAATGCAAACTGAATGTGTTCAGGATTCTGCCCATTGGGACTGACTAAACAAGGGACAAGGGGAATAGAATGGAGTGGTCGAAACTCTGAAAAGAAGTACTCCACACAGCAACAATTATGTTGCAGGGGTCCACTTATGTATTACATAACTAAGGTTCATAGAATGACTTGAATAAGGTGGGCTTCCTATCTATACCTCAGTGTAGGGGCCTTGTTAAGGGCTCAAAGAGCCCAAAGCTCTGGTCTCTCTTCTGGCCCCTGAATCTTCCTGCCCCTTCCTCCTCACTCTGTTTACCTACCTACCTACCTATGCCAGAGACATCCCCACCAGTGATAGTTCATGGGGAATCCCCTGAAATGAGGCATTTGTGAGGCAGGAAGGAGGCAGGACAGGGCTGGCACAGGATCCACTTGATCCTGTGCAGACCCTGCTACCATCACATGACATCAATGGGCCCAATCCAGGCCTCTTTGCTGTATTAACCTTGGGTGCTGCAAAGCAGCTTTTTCAAAGGCTGTGCACGGGAACCAATTCAGTCAGCCTTGGATTTTGACCACATTGAGTTGCAGAAATGCTGGATAGGTCATGTTGACCCACGCAGAGTGATTTAGAGCTGTCAAAAGATGGGGCAATCGGGCAGTGGAGGGGAGGGAGAAGAAGAGGCTGGAAGCAACCTATTTGGTGGAAAGGTAGCATAGCAGTTTCACCCTACCCGGTGAGCAACTTCTGTATAAAACCGCTAAAGCCAAATTACTGTTGCAATTTATGTTTGTAACCCCTGAACCCAGTTATAAAAAAGATTAGTATAGCTGGTTCAAACATATGTGCTACTTATTAACAGCTTTTAATTTTAGCTCCTCTAATGCAGCTTTTTCTTATTTTTGTAGCCCTGTGAATTGATTTTGAATAAAGCTCAAGCATTAAATACATTACCTTACAATTTCCACTCCCCGAAAAAGCAAAAGAATTAGTATGGTGGATTCCCACCTGCCCTTTCCACAGAAGAAAAAAAGCTTTTAAGCAACATCTTTTTAAAGGCCTGAAAATAATTTACAGACCTAAAAAGCTTGCTTAGCATGGTGTCTTTGCATTATTACTCCACAAGCAGAGTGATTTTAAAAAGCAAAACAAGAATAGGATTTTGGAATCCCCTCCCCAGTTTTGGCAATATGCTGGTGGAAATGGGAAATGAAAACAAATCAGGCTTATTTAAATGCTTTTAAGTTATTACTGATATTATCTGAAGTACTTTTTGTCACGTTGTGGTACTTTTTGTGGTACTTTTGCCACAGTTTTAAGTCTGTGGTATTTATTTTTCTTTTAAGTATAATGGATGAATTTGTGGTTTTTTTTAAAAAAAAGGACTTGGTTTAATCCAAATTGTCCATTGCCCATGTTCGTCTTGGATGACCAGGACAGTGTGCAGTCTTTGTTGTTGCCCAAACTCAGAGTCCCTTGCTTACGGTAAGGATGATAACTTCCTAAAGATCTCAAATGAAAGGAAGTTACAAAACAAAGCCATGTCAAGTAGGCACATGCCCTACTGCTAAGCACTCAATCCAAGCCTATCGAAACATGTTGAAAGACAAGTCTCACAACAACAGCCAGGCAGCTCCCCCCCTCCCTACAGATAACTAGTGTGAAAACAACAGATGAATGTGCATGTTCACACTTGAAGAAAAGGAAACTGAAGTTACAAAAGTCACCGAAGAACATGAGATGAAATCATCCCACTGCTAATATGTTGTTTTGTAGGCCCTCTCAACATGTTTGCAGGTTGCTACTTGCACCTCACTGCAGTACAAGGAATTGAGCTAAAGTAGCATTTGTTTTGAGGCTGCCAAGAATAACAAGCTTCCAAGGAAGATGTGATGTAGAAAGAGATCCCTTTGTTCTCTCATATGGTGAGACTACGGCAGGGCTAAGTTGAAAAAAGGACATTTCCAAGTAGTTCTAGGGGAATGCAAATTCTGTGCAGGCCTCATTCCTCCTGTAGGTCTGACTTGCAAGCAGAACTTTCTGGGTCGTCGGAGAAAATGTTGTAAGGCAATGATAGGCACAAGACATAAGCACCCTTTTATGCCTTCAAAAGAATGCATGTGAGCATCAAATGTGAAGGGGGAGCAAGTGTTGTGCTCTTACCCACAACATGACGAGGACTGCATTCACACGACAGTTCATTCCAGTGCTGTTTTTCTAGAAAAAGAGGTGCCAGAACTCACCATGAATGCCTCCCTCGTTCTCTTAGAATGGCAATGGTGTCTACCTGAGAGGTGCTAGAAAGTTCCTGCAGGAAAAAAGCCCTGGTTCATTCTATTTTCCAGCCATTTCTCTAACTGTTAATTTCTGCATTATTTTTAAGCTTTCACACAGCATAAAAGCCACTTCAAGGAATATAGTGCAAGTTTAACGCTCATTTCCATGTCATTTGTTTCCAGGAGAAAAGTATGTAAATAACAGTTAGGGAAACACCAGGAAAACAACACACACTGCTGTGTGAATGCAGCCTAGCACTAGAGATGGAGGAGAAATTCAATTTTGTACACATGTCAATGGAAAACTATCTAATGTGCACTTCTCAAACCAATACATGAAGTGAAATAGAGGCAACTCTTTATTTGCACGAAGGTTGAGTTCTAGGTCATTGTGAGCATTGGCAGAGCACATGTAAGCCTGCCCCATTCCACCCCTGCCCCCCTTTCGGGTCAAAAATGGTACACACGTTGGCGGTCATGTGCCAATCTAGCACACACAAATAGCCTGTACAGCTATAGTTCAAAAGTCACACTTCTCCAAATTTTGCAATTCAGTTCTTTAACAGAACAATATGTACAGAGTGTGCATAAACAGGTATCTATTGGTGAATATAATGCATTCCTGCACGCTATGTTAGGGGAATTGCTTGCAAACATGTGTATATAAGGAGAAATTGGGACTAAAGTGTTGGTGAATTTTCATGAGGATTTTTTTTTAAAAAAAGAAATTGCAAACTGATGGGAAAATATACAGTACTGAACTTAAGACTGAAAAAAAACGAGAAAGCGAGAGAAAATGAAATTGACAGATTTGCCCATCCCAATTGGGCGGACTCCACACTTCACCTCCTCTGAACTTTCCCGCATTGAGTGAAAAGGTCTGAAGGGGACATCTAACCTCATTCAGCTGATTGAACCAAGCCATCTTTTTTGTGGCTGGGAACTGTGATAATGCAGGATTCCCATTCATTGGGAGTGAACCTAGCCAAACATCAGTACTCCCTGCACAAAATGGGAAGGTTGAATATCGACTCTAGAGTAAGCACAGGTGTTAGGGGGAGGGCAGCATGCTCGCACCCACTTTCCCTACCCACCTCAGGCTCCCACACAATGCTCTTCTGAACACATGAACAGGGCTTTAGTATGGGCGCCATACCCCAGGGCTTGTAAATTCTGACTTGTGCAAGAAGCTCGCCATCTACACTTAAATAAGAAAGACAAACAAATGTAGAAAGAGGGAGAAGCTTATTCAATAGTCCATATCCTTCAATGTGATTCTTGTAGAGCCAAACAAGATTATGAGCAGTGTTTATCCAACAGATTGTGGTTCAATTCCATGCAATGCTCTGTCAGTAAAGAAGCAATATAGACAGACAGTGAGAGGCAAACGAGAGCTCATAAGCAACAGGAACCAGAAAAGAAAAAAAGGGCACCCTCTGTATTAAAAGACATACACAGAAAACCAACCAGATACATAGATCCCATTATCATATCCAATATGTTAATAATTATATTACAAACCGATAGGAACTCCTTTCACAGCGGGAAAAGCTCACATGCAAAGCCCAACAGAGCTCATAACTAAAATTAGCATCGCTGAACCTAAGATACTCGTGAATCCCATAAACTTGTTGTGAAATAAATAAGCAAAATAGATAAATCTGGATGTCTGTGCTGAAACTCAGTTTTGTACCAGAGGAGTGTAAATTCTGATATCTGACCCTGCTTTTATGTTTGGAGACCTCAGTTTTATCCATGTACATAATATATGATGGCAAAAAGAATCACTTTGTAGCTATTACAAATTGTAAGGCAGGGCCTGCCAACCTTCTAGAAGCTGTAGGAATGTAAACACATTGGAGAAACTGTGTTGGGCAGCATACTGAAACTAAGCACACATTGCAACCTAGTCTATTAGCTACATCAGGGTGCCTCTTTCAAGCCCAACTGAAAGGGGAGGAGACCCTGCAGCTGTCAGGAATGACCTCTGTGGACAAGTGGGCATCTGTGGGACCACATTGGCAAACCCTGCTGTATGGACCTCACTGACTACACAGAATATTTCCAGAGCCCTCCCTCATGTGAAATGTCTGAATATACCAGCAAACTACCTATATTTCCCATGTATTTATAATAAAAAGATAGAGGATAGGTACAACCAGGCAGATGGTGTGTGTCAGCGTCTGAGAATTGTTTTTCTAAAATCTCTCAATGAATGAGTAAGCTCTAAACAACAAACTCGCAGACACCGTCCTGTTATGATTCCACAATAAAGAATGTCTGTCTAATCTGTTTAATTAATTCCATTTAAGGTTGGCCTTAAAGTATGGACATTCCCTAAGGCATGCCATATAGATGCACTGCTGAGGTTGTAAACCTACTGAATCAAAGTAAGGTTTCTTTTTAAAGATAAGAACTGACCAATACAAAGCAGATTTTAACAAGCAAAGGAAGATGGCTGCGGTAAAACTGAATTTCCATCAGTTGCCTTGTGACAGACGTTAGTACCTAACAGTGGAATCCCATGCATACCTACAGGGCAGTTGTATCACATGCTGGGGTTATGTTCCAAGGGTAACGTGTATATGCTTGGGTTGCCATACGTCCTCTTTTTCCAGGGCATGTCCTCCTTTTCATGGGTAGAGTCATCACAGCGATCCATAGTTAAAAGTAGAACTCATCAAATGTGTCATCTTTTTTGTTCTTCAAAATATGGTAACCCAGTTTTCTGGCTTGCTACTGGCTGGCAAGCGGGGGGAGGAGGAAGCCCTATGGAGTTTTCTTTCCCAGTCTCTTTGCATAAAAATGCCAATATAAAGAACACAAAATAGCACAAAGTCTTCATACACAGATCCAAGATGAGCACTTCATGAATCCAATAAATCAACAGAAGTTGGGAATTTTTAAAGTTGAAGATCCGTGCCTGCCACCTTCTTGCCAACCACACTGTAAAATATTGATACATGCACCCCTATCCTTCTAAAAAAAAAAATTATATTAATTTTATTAGTATTTTCCACACAACACAAAACATATCGAAAAATAACAATACACAACATACAAAAACCAACATTCAAAAACTAAAGAAAGCAACAACAACTAAACAAACAAACAAACAAACAAAAAACAAATCCATATCTTACAAGTAAAAAAAGAACGGGAGTGCCTAATTGAATACCTTAAAAGTCAGGGTTCGAGGACAGAAATCGGGCTGAGTCTGGAATAACCTTGTGAAGTAAAAGGATAAGAAAGACGGATTTATTTCTAGATGTTAGGATAGAGATGACAAGGAAAACAGGAAAACAGGAAGACACAATGAGAGATAAAGGAGGTGCTGTGGGATTGGTGGAAGTCAATGTCTTGTTGTTGTTTTAGTATCCTTTTTAAATTTAGCGATATGTCTGTGTCAGGGAACTGCCATCAGTGCTGGAGGGAGAGAGCAAAATCCAGAGGGATTCCAGAGAGCGTCCCGGGATTGGGAGAGGCAGCCCATCTTCTGGGGAAGAGAATCAGCGTAGCACCAGTGGAGAAGGAGGGCAGATGGGGGAAGCGGTGAGGCGGTCCCAGGACTCCTTGCCGGGGACCAGCGGGGAGAGTAGAGGTCCTCCGCTGCCTACGCCCTCCTTGCGCAGAAGGCTTTTGCGCAGAGAGAGTAGAAGGAGACTAGGCGTCAAAGAGCTTCTTTGCTGGAAGAAGTTTAAGAAACGCCCACTGATGGATTCTGCCAGCGATTGAGACAGCCACGGGAGAGTGGCTGTCCGGACAGAAAAGGTTCACTCAGGCAACCCAGCCAGGTGTTTGCACTGGCTTACGCACGAGCAACCCCTAGAACCACTACAGTCTGTATTTCGTATATTTGCATTTTGATGTTTTGGATGTTTCCTGTTTGGGCACAGCTTGTTGTGGAAAAGTGGCATATAAGCAAACTCAACCAACCAACCAACCAATCTCCAAGTGGTTAGTGATTTCATTTTTTTATATAATATTTTTTATTAATTTTTAGCATACAAAAATTTTAAAGACATACCACACAAATGTGTCCTTGTTTGGACTTCCTTCTCAGCATCTCTGATAGCCTTCCGTCTTGATTATTTCTCCTGCAATTCTTAATTGCCTTTACATTTTCTAGCAAATAATTTCTCCCTTTCCATTTTTACAATATTTCTTAAATTACTCCTCACAGAACTTCTTGTAGTGATTTCAGGGGTGCCAACATTTGTACTGGGTTTGGTCTCCTTAGAATTAAGGCCTTTCCTTAGAATAAGTGTCTTTTGCTGGATGAAGGGATACGGTAGATAAAGCTTTGTGGGCATGCATAAAAAAAATAGCCCACTGTACGATGGCAAAATCTGCATCTGCATTTGTTGCTCTGCCCCATTTTTTGCCTCTGACTCTGTCGATCGCTGGAATGCGGCTCTCAAAAAGATGCCTAGGAGGGAAAGTGGCCCTCAGGCTGGACGGTTTCCCATCCTTTCTTTATATCTAACACATAAGCAGCACACCTGCCATTAGGCTGGGCAGTATGAAAGATTAAACAATATGGGTGGAAGCCTTTTTGCCACATATCCAATTGGCAAAGGAGGAAACGTTAAGTAATAGTAGCCAGCCATATCAGTAAATGTACAAGTAATGGGTGTCTTAGATGGGTCTCCCCATGCGTATTTGTTTGAACTTTGGTGGTATGGAATACTACATGACTGCAACTGAATCAGCTCTGTAGGACCAAGCTGTTAAATGGAGTTGGGTAGCCCACATCCGCCAGCAAGATGTCTGCAAAATATTATTTGGTTCTTCTTTCGGCTGCCAAATCTGGATTTTTCTTTCCCACTTTTGCACATGCCTAGTACAAGAGGCATAATTTTTTAAAAAATACAATTTGCAGATAATGATTTCCTCATCGGAAGTATACCACCAACTATTTTCTGCTTTGAAAGAACATTTGTGCTTCCAGAGCCTGTTTCCTTTCCAAAGGGTGTTCGTGGTTTATTTGTAAATATTTATTCTTGGCTAGAAACTTGCCATTCAGACTCCCAGAAAAAACACACACAACGTGTTTCTTTTTATTGTTCACTGATGGCCACGCAGTGGTATGGCTGAGATTCCAAATGCATAAAAATCAGGAAATTAAAAGTTATGGTTCATGCAGGAAGCTAATCTAGTCCTCTTAGACTTGTATAGCTCTTTCTATTATTGCACTGACCTTACTTAATGGGTTCTGTAATTTTTAATTTCCTTACTTTGGCACTTTTATAGTCTCCGCTAGCACTGCATTAATATGTTTTCCTACCCTTAATTTCCTTGAGTAACTGTTTTAGTGAATTAGACCCAGATCTACAAAAACACATGGAACTAAATCCAGTCCATGTTTTGCAGTTATATTTTGCCATACAACTGCCCAACCTTTCCGCTGTTGGGAGACCGGGTTAAGGATAGAGACAGATGCCTTTTACAAAGTCAGATCATTGGTCCTCGAGTTCAGGATTGCCTACACTGACTGACAGTAACTCTCCAGGCTTTTTGGCAATAAATTTCCCCAGTGCTACACCAAGAGACACCAGGTATTGAACCTGAGGCCTTCTGCACGCTAGGCATATGCTCTACCGTTGAACTACAGTATAGTTATTCCCTTAAAAAAGAATCATTTATATAGTATTTGCCTACGTATAGGAAGGATCATTAATACGTAGACTGACTGAACCTGTATCTATGCATGTATAAATTTAGTTTCTCCATGGCAACAGCTGATACCTTTGTATAAATAAACTACAAATACCACCAAACATTTGCTTGTTTATTTTGAGTGTTACAATAATTAATGGGCGCAGCTCTGCTTTTAAACCATTGCACAATTCCCTGCTTAGGAATAGCCTTTGGAGTTCAAAACATATTATGTTTTCTTATGTACATGCACCATCATGTTATATTGACAGGTTCATCAATGATAATTTCAGATACTTTAGAAGAGTTTATTCAATGATGCTTTTAAACTCTTTCCCCCTCGCCTACTTTGTTCATATGGTTCGAGAGTTTGCTTGTTTCCTTTATCTTCTACAGGTTTGCTGCAAAATGAATAGCTTGAATAAAGTGGAACCTAAAAACAAACTCATCCTCATCTGTTCTCACAGGTTCGCTGCAATTCTATTCCCCTCCCCAACTAATTTTTAAAAGGACTTCAAAGTCCATGCGTTTTAAAAGTAGCAGAGGAATTATACTGCTAGGAAAGGACTTTGGGTAAATAATACTGTTCTATTTTATTAAGGAATTTTTGTTTCTCCGATGATTTCTGACCTCACTAGCAAATAAAGTATGTTTTTTCTTTTTTAACGGAAAGGATTTCCCTAGGGAAAAATGTACAAGCCTGTTGCAATCTCTTGGAGGAGCAGAGGGGCTGGTATGGAATGATACAAGGAGGAACTGTGCTGTCAGCAACAGGAAGTGGGTGAAAAATGAGTGATGCCCCCGGGGAGTTGAATGCAAAGCAGATGGCTCTAATTGTGAGTCACACTGTGACAACTGATGAGAAAAAAATCTGCTCTCTTGACACTTGCAGATACCAGAAATACCGGAGAACGCATTCCAGGGCTTCTTGAAGACTTCCCTATCAGGGGGAGAGCAGGGTTCCCTTGTTTCCATCACCAAGCAGCCCATAAAACTGGAATTGATAAGCTTCCTCAGGCAGCCAAACATTCTAATACACAGATAAGTTATTTATGTCCACCGAGGCACGGAAGAAATAAGAGGCAAGAGGTGCAAAGGGGACGGCAGCCTCCATTGATTTAGATGCTGATCCTTTCAATTGCAACCTACTTTAGGATAAGAAGGGGAAAGGAACATCCTGCTTTGTGAGCCCTGGTGGATTGAGAAAGCTCTCCTTCTTCTTTTGGAATGCATTAAACAGCATCAGTTTGATATATTTCATTTATAGCCGGATACAGGGCTGTGGATTTATGGTTTTTTGTACAAAGAAAAGAAAAGTGGAAATACAATAAATCAAGGCCAGGAACCATGTAGCAGTTTGTAGCTAATTTTAAAAGCATCGGACATATATTGGGACAAATTCTTCCCTAGTGTAAATCCATGTACTCAGGTTCTTATCTTCCAGATGTCACTGGCTAGGGCTTCCAATTATTTTTGTTTCTTTAGTCATCTTCGACAGGCCTCTTGGCTTCTCTAACCAGCCCTCCCTTCCTCTTTTAGGTACTCTTTTCGCCTGTGTATTAGTTGCAACGTTAGTGCCAGAAAACAGTAAGCAAGCTTGAATTTTGTATTTGCTCTTTGTCTTTTGTGAAGCACTTTGGAGGCCTTTTTTGGCCAAATGGCAGCATAGAAATAGGTTGTTGTTGTTGTTGCTGCTGCTGCTGCTGCTGCTGTTGTTGTCATCCGCCTGTCTTGAAAGATAATGGAGTGCACCTCTGAGGTGAAGACAAACCACTGTAGTATCAGTGCATGCTGTTGCCACAGAAACCAGAAACTCATAACTTCTGTCTCTTGCATTGTTTTTGCCACATTAACAGCACCAAAGTGACCTCTCCAGAGCATAAGCCTGGGCAGTGTGTATGGAGGTCCTGGGCTGCCCAGACATCCAGACATCCATCTTGTTCCAAAGGAAAGTAGAACAATACATTTGGCACCAACTTGGCTGCTGGAATATAACATAGCCATCCTTCAGAGCTTCACTGGGAACAAAGCAGTTCTGGTTTGGGGATCATTGTGATCTTTGGAACTTGCAGGAAAAACTCGGCCACAATCCATTGGGTATATAAAGGATAAGGTGGTAACCTGGTCCTGAGCTGTAAGGCAGGCTTCCTCAACCTCGGCCCTCCAGATGTTTTGAGACTACAATTCCCATCATCCCTGGCCACTGGTCCTGCTAGCTAGGGATCATGGGAGTTGTAGGCCAAAAACATCTGGAGGGCCGAGGTTGAGGAAGCCTGCTGTAAGGGACTCTACCGACACCTTAGCCCTGAAACAGATAGGCAACCAGTGCAAATTCAGTAATATATGCTGGTGGTAGTTTATCCCCACAAGCAACTTAGCTGCTGCATTCTGCCTCTGGACTGACCCCAAGGGTAGCCCTACAAAGGGAGCTAAGAGTGCTTGGATATAAAGATCTAACCGTGATCCTTCTTCCCATTCATTGTGAGAATACTGCACACGTGTATGTCTGCATGGCAATGTCACATTCACACCACACATTTAAAACACCCTTTAAAACACCACACATCTAAAACATCACTTTTAACAGTTGTGGAGAATGTTGGGAAGTGCAGCTTGTTAAAGGTGCTGGAAATTGTATTTGAGGTCAGAACTGTAACTATACCCAGATGGGTGGGGTATAAATAAAATAAATTCTTCTTCTTCTTCGGATAGTTTGGGCGAAGTGGTGTAAGGCAAGTTGAGGAGAGAAAGAATTTAAGATAGTATCTTTCTGATCAGGAGCTAGAATATTCCAAGGCCAAGACTGTTGATAGATTCCTTATAAAAATGAGCTTGTTAGTGAAAGAAAAACCAACTGTGAAAATTGTGTTAAACAGTTCCACAAATGAGTGTGGAAACGCACCAGGAAGACGACTTTTTTTCCTTTCATGGAACTTAAACTGACTCCTAAACATTCCTGAAGGTTAAGGGTAGTGATGATCAAGAAAGCAAATACTTCATGCAAGGGTAAACCCTCTAATTGTGTTTGTGTTGATCAGCTGCCAGAAACCCATTTCAGAATGACCGCAGTCATGGCTGTGATCTCACTATTCCTTTTGACATTATTGTGCAAATGTGTGGTGTGTTTTTGTGGTAGTGGAGAAGTTTAGAAAGTGGAGCTGTGAAAAACATCCAGGAAAGAGAACCATGTTCTATTTTTCATTGCTTGCTTTGGATGGAAGCCTGTTGAAGATTACATAACATAAGAAAACACGCAGTGGCCCATTCATGAATACTGAAGCTAATCGCCTGGGTATGTGTGTCAAATATGACTTTTTATAGAAAGAATTGTGGTGGGGGATTTTTGTATGTGAAAAAGTGCAGGAGGGGAAAAAATCAAATGGGGATGTGGTGTATACTCTGGATAACTTAGAGCTCAGCTAAAAAGGGAGGAGTATTTTTCTGTAAAAGCTTTCAGTACCTGGGAAATGCATGCCATCTTTCATTAAGTCATTTTGGAGTGAGGGTAGGTTGTCAACAATTGTAAAATTGTTCAAAGTGTGGGAAAGATGTAGTCATCATTCTGAATTGGCTTAGTGATATTATCATGCAGCCATATTTGACTGGCTATCCTGGTGTTATCCTGGGCCCAATTAAAGGTTTTTATATTAATTTGGAAAGTCCTCAGTGACTTGGATCTAGTGTGTGATGGAACACCTCTCCTGCTATCCAACATTTTGAGCCTTAAGATCTGCTGTGTAGGAAGGGGAAGGCAGCTTGTAGCTCAAGTCACATGTCAAGTTTGCTTGTGTAGGAACTTCTTGGTGGTGGCACCTCATCTGTGGAATACTTGTCCCCAGGGTGGCCTCCTCCTCCTCGTTGTTCTTGTTCTTGTTGTTGTTGTTGTTGTTGTTGTTGTTGTTGTTTCGATCGAGCATGAAATCACTTCACTTTTACCAAGTGTTTCAGAGTGCTTGATGTTTCAGAGTGAGATTCTGTGATGTACCGGTAATTAGCAGCTCTAAGATTTGGTTTTAACATTTTATTAATGTTGACATGTTTTTATTATATTTATTATTCTAACTGTTGTATGCAACCCTATGTTTTTTTTCTTTTTAAGGTGGCTAATATATTAAACCATTAAAATAAATAACATTCTCTTTAATCTAGTTGCCTGCATTGTCCAGCCTCTAACATTCTCCCATATTATATAGTTAGAGACACTTTGACATCACCAACTGACTGGAGAATCAAAATTCTCAGGGTCCTTCCTGTTGAATTAGAGTCCTGAAATTTGGTGCCCCTTGAGTCCAAGAATAATCTGCAAATGACTATTCCCTCCCCCCAAAAAAAAACCACACCATGAATTTCAAGTTATATTTCACTTTAGTTAAGTATAAATGGTTATGGTACTCTCACAAAGCTAAGACTTGACACACAACTAGTTATTCAGGTTATTTTTACAAGTAAACTCAGGGCACAAAGATAACTCACTGCGGGAAGGCGTGAAAGGGAGAGCCCTGTTGCATGCATGAGGGATGTGTTTGTAAACTGGAACTCAAGAGTGCAGGGTTTCTGTTCATAGGGACAGCTTACGACAGGGTCACCAGCATTTTGAGGCACATTTGCGAATCAGAAACTGTCACGATGCTGGAACTTAAGGGCTAATTCTGCTATCAGTAAATAAAGGTAAAGGTACAGTGAGGGGGGAAAGTATTTAATCCCCTGCTAAATTTGCCTGTTCGCCCTCTGCCGAAACCCCCTCTGGGGGTTTTCCTGTTGTTATTTTGTCTCTCACAGCTACAATAAACCTACCATTAAAATTATGGACTGGTCATTTCTCTGTCAGAGGGCAAATGGGCAAATTGAGCAGGGGATACTTTCTGCCCTCACTGTAAAGGTAAAGGTAAAGGTAAAGGATCCCAGTCCAGTCCAGTCACAGACGACTGGGGTTGCGGCGCTCATCTCGCTTTACAGGCTGAGGGTGCCAGCATTTGTCTGCAGACAGGTTTTCCAGGTCATGTGGCCAGCATGACTAAGCTGCTTCTAGTGAAACGGAACACTGTGACAGAAGCCAGAGCACATGGAAATGCAATTTACCTCCCCGCCGGAGCGGTACCTATTTATCTACGTGCACTTTGATGTGCTTTTGAACTGCTAGGTTGGCAGGAGCTGGGACCGAGCAACAGGAGCTCACCCCGTCGCGGGGATTCGAACCGCTGACCTTCTGATAGGCAAGACCAAGAGACTCAGTGGTTTAGACCACAGTGCCACCCGGGTCCCTAATCAGTAAATACACAAACCTAAATTCCCATCCCTTGCTCATTTCATAATGGGTAAAGAAATGATCACTGGTCTTGTGATCATTGGGTTGTGAAGAAAAAGTTCCTGGGCTTGTAAATTTTGCCAGAGCGTTGCTTGCTGTTTGCAGTCTGTATGAAGTTCTCAAGCAGCAGAGCACACTCAGGTTTGAATTTACAAGCCTAGGGAGAAGGTCTTTCATTTTAACTCCTCTTTAAATAAATAAATAAATAAATAAATAAATAAATAAATAAATAAATAAATAAATCACGCTGTCTGAAGAACAGCCTCCTGGCTCAGTGTGCATTGGGACATTTTGGGATTTTGCAAGACTCCATAATGCTTGCTGGCCTTCTTTCAAAGTTAAGATGTTACAAACCTTGCTTTGGATTTTTCTGCGAGTTGTACATTGAATGACTGGATTGAATGACTGTCAAAATACTCTTCATTCCACAGGTTAATTAGCGACAGCTCCAATTAAAACCCTTGCAATGGCATTTTGGAAACTGGTTCATTAAGATCGTCTCCTGCAACAGGGGAGGTCAGCTGCAGTGCTAGTCACTGCCCTGTACTAATTTTCCAGCTTCCCACAGGCAAGCTTTTGCAATGTTAGGGTATCTTGCCAAATCTTCTCTATTTAGGGTAATAACATCCTTACCCTTTACCTCCCATTTGTGTCTCTGTGTTTAATGTTTTTAAGTTCATCCTGGAGCAAAGAAAAGTATGTGCACATGCTCCATTATTTCTTTTCAAAACCTCTGTCTCTTATCCCACAGAAGCCAGATTTTGCTTTCCCTTCTGGGTCTAGAAAGAAATGTTTTGTACTACACATTTTCTAATCTAAGTTTGACCGTCTAATTTGTTTTATTTTTCTTTGCTGCTCTTTGGAGAAACTGGTGTGAAAGGTAAAGCTTTGAATCCCCAGATGCTATAGAAGAATTCAATAGCTAAAGTTCAGCTTGGCCCTCGCTTTGGGGCCCCCATCTGCACATTTAAAGCATTACCATGCCACTTTAAACTGTCATGGCTCCTCCCAAAGAATCCAGGGAAGTTTAGCTTGCTAAGGGTACAGAGAATTGTTAGGAGACCCCTAGTTGCCCACACAGAGCAGTTTAACACAATAAGCTTGGTCTAAGATCAAGGCCACTGTGTCCAAGATCCTAACAAGGAAACCGAAACTGCACAGGAGTTATGGAGCTGTTCCAACAAGTTTCCTTGCCTACCTGCCAAGCTTTTAAGCAGAGATAGAGAATGCCCATATACTTGTGAAAATCCCCATCTCTGTGAGAATTCCTGGTCTGAAGGCAGGCACTCCTCCTTAGGGAAATGAGTCTCTTGTTTTCTGTTGAGGCACAACCTCTCCATGGAAGACATAGCCTTCCATACCTCCCCATGCCGCTGAGCCCTCCTCATCCTCCACAGTCTTTAACAGCCTCCTTTTCTCTGGAACTCCTGCCTCATCAGTAGATCTGAGTGCATTCAGTGGCAGAGGCAGGAGGCATTGTCAAATGGGTTCTGCTCCATTGTCTCATTCCTCTTCCTCCCCATTTAGAGTCCTCTTCCTCAGGTCCCTCACACTTTTGGTCTGAATCCAAGTATTCAGAGGGAATCATGACACATGCTAAGGTACTGTGTGGTGAAGAGAGGGTTACTCAATCAGACCACTACAGCTTAGCAGCTAGAGGGGCCTAGGAGAGGGACCACCCCTGGGTCCCAACAGCCTCACAGATCCCCAGGACTCTTCAGTCAGGAAGCTGATGACATAGACCACTAAGATGCATGTGAAGATTAAAAGCATTACCAGTCTGATGCTTTGAGCCAGGCTGGGGTTGTCCATTCAAGGCACATAGCAATCCAAGGTCTGGCTTTGGTACCAGGAAACTCACATGGAGGCAGCGGGAAAGTTGGCTCTTAATCTAACAATGACGTTGCAGATCAATTAAATTTATTAATAAAGCGGTGGCCTTAGAGCAATTCAGTTTCTTTGTCACAGGTTGTAATTCTGAGATATTTGGGGGAAGGGAATTGAGTGTGCTTGCAAGTTCAATATTATGCATGTATTTATTTTCCTGGGAAGATCTTGATGACTATTATCCGGTTCTGCTTCCTCCATGCTTTGATTTCCTATAACATCTAACATGGACAACTTCTGTGCAATCGATAACTCTCCTTCAAAGCAATGAATCATAAGCCACTAGTTCCTGTTATTGCCTTGATTCTGCATGCCATCCTAATTGGTACTTTTCAAATATGTGCTGCATTCCAGTAAAATAGTGTTTTGGTGTGTGTTTTTTTATTAAAAATAATAATGGGAGAAACTACAGCCATTAAAACAATGAACTAGCAGTAATTGCTCAAGCTCCACATTAAACCACCTTAATGGCTTTGAGTAACCCACTCTTCTTTCTTTTCCTGAAGTATCCTTTAAGGGGGGGGCAGTAGGACAATATTTTGACACTTGAACAAATCTATCCCCCTCCCCCCAAGTAATGTGGTTAACTGTCTCAAATTTTAGCCAGTGGAAATTTTCCTCCCATAAAAGAATCTCCACGAAGCTTCCAAAGCCAGTTACTTCATCCCCACAGCTGGCTGGATGGGAGACTTTCGCGTGTCTAACTATTTTCCGCGTATGTCAGCCATTAAATCCCCATCTCCCCTCACCCCAGCCAAAGTTTAGGAGCAGGTGCTAGCCTTTTGCTTCCTTTCTGTTTCATCTGTGGGGAATAGGCTGGAGAAAGCCGACTAATTAGAAAATTCTACAGGGAAATTAATTCAGCAAGCAGCTGTAGAACAGCGTTTCATTATAACATGCTATCTCTGTCTTTCAGCAGGGTCCTGCTTTGCTTGACAAGTAGCTAGTCCCCTAGACATATGACATGATGCAATGTGGCCATAACTGAATCACATGCTCTTCTTTGCATGAAAAGGGAATGCCTCATATTTTAATGGGCAGGGGCAGGGGGTGAGGGCAATCAGAAGCTGAATAAGTGTAAACAGTAGCTGGTCTTTGCAATAATGTAAGAATATTTTCTTTCAGTAAAAAGCACTCACAAAATCCAGGCACACTAACTGGTCGAGCTGCTGTGTTGCTTCTTGGTGCAGGCCAAATAATATAGGGCCATCTTAGGAGGTGACATATGGATTGCTGGGGCAAATGATGAAGAAGGAATTCATAGCTGCCAGTCCTGGAGTGTACGCAGCTGGGAGCAGAGCCACCACAATGTTTTTCTGCCTGAGGCAAGAAGGCACCATTACCCCCACCCAGTGGCGTAGCGTGGGGGGTGCAGGGGGGGCCGGCCGCACCGGGCGCAACATCTGGGGGTTAGGTTAGGGGGCGCAAATCCACGGGTTAGGGGGCGCAAATTACTTGCCTTGCCCCGGGTGCTGACAACCCACGCTACGCCACTGCCCCCACCCCCCATTCTATGTAAAAAATATGATTGGGATTGTGGTTGAATCAACACTGCTTCAATATTGGGAATGGGACAGCACCCCCCACCATGCATGAGGGTGGGCAGCCGGCTAATTTAGGCGATGCAAACAGACTGCAAGGCAAACAAACTGAAACAGGATGCTGGAAAGATGCACACCAGAGCATCTGATTTTGGACAAACACTGTGCAAAATAGGCTTTAGGCAGAAAATTTGATGTGCTGTTGTAAAGAATGATCTGCTGTTGTAAAGAATAGTCTACTGGACAATGTCCATATCTGGAGGACTGGGTGGGGAACTCAGATTTTTAATAGCAGTTCTGTCCTGCTTGACACTTGTGGAATTGGGTGGAACTTCTTATTTTCTGATTCCCTGTTGGTTGGATGGGTATAGACAGAACCTTGCCTGCACCTAAAAGGGCTCTTTTGGATGGCAGACATCCATTGAACAGAGAAACAAAATCTGTGAGTTCTCCCAATTAAAATGTAATTTTTATTTTCAGTTGTTTCCCAAGATGTGAATAATTAAATCCAGTAATAAATAGTCATCTCAAAGTGTAGCTGATAGAATGCTGCAACTCTGTCCCTTTTAAAAGCACAATTCTACAACCTCTTTAATCTCAATAACTATGAAATATTTTCTCATGCCCTTTCATGGATCTCTCAAATGCCAGAACAATAAGAACATGCAGAATGAGATGTAATAAACCACTAGGGATGTGTTGACTTTTTCAACCTAGTGTTTTTATTATTTAGGTCAGATCCCGGCCTTCCGACAATAAGAAGTGTTTAAGAAAGTTGCAGTCAACAGTATGTTTGCAGGCCTTTAATTCAAAGTTGGGGGTGGGGAATAGTTTGGTGAACTAATTAAACTTGTTGCAACAGCAGGATTCTTCAAGTTTTAATCACAAGTGCCTAAAATGTCCACTCCATAAGTACCTAATACATGACCATGGACAACTCTGTGTTGATGATTGTGCTCTTACTAAAATAATTTGAAATGTATAGCACTAATAGCATGCTTGATGTTCTACTGAATACAAAACCTCTATCCTATGGGCTTACGAGGTACAATGGACAGGTAAGAGATAATTGATTTCCAGTGTGTAAAGGAGATGGGGTTAAGTACCGTTAGAGATGGTAATTCATACATTTATCTTTTCTATGACAGCTCTGACTGCCCAAATAACACATTTGCAAGGAGAATTTATAATTGTCCATGGGTACAACTTACATCCCTTGCATGTGCTTTTTCAGCTGTTGTGATTTGAAGTGGTTGTACATCTGAAGGCTAAATAAAAGAACCATTCTCCCTATATGCATCAAATGACCTCATTTCCCTTGTGCTGCAGAATTCTGAGCAAAGCTAAATGCACAGAAGACAGACCAATAGATCAGCTTTGCAAGGATCAGGTACAACAGGATCCTGTGTGGATTTGAAACTACTCTTCCATGTGAGCAATGACCCCACTTCACGTGGTAGGTCTGCGTCATGTATCTGGAAAACCTACTAATATAAATCACTTCTGGTCTGAGAAAAAAGACTAGTAAAATCATACACTAGGCATATTTTTGTAGAAAAGTGAACTTGATCAGGATGGAAGAAGAATCCCAGACATGGGTTTAGCTGTGGTTTATGTTAGCATATAATTTATAAAAGTTAGTAATAAACATGCCTCACTGAGATTGGCAAAAATTAAAGTCAGGGAAACACCACAACTGACTGAGCTACTTGCTTATATGAAGCAGACAGATTGGCAGGCCTCATACTTCAGGTTCTTTCAGACTACTCAAAATAATGTTATATAACTCAAACCAAAATGTTCAAAGCAGATACACACACACACACACACACACACACACACACACACACGCTTCCAATTTTAAAAATAGAACTTGCGTGCCTAGATAGTTAAAGAATGTTAACTTTTTTGTTAACTGCTTTGCACCCCAACAGTTTTTGCCTGGCTGGAATGTATACTTGATATTCCTTCTCCTGATGGATATAGATTTCTAAACGTAGTTGGGCGAAGCAAAGTTAAAAAATCAGAGTCTGAAAGCAGGGATGAAAACCAGATTGGCAAAGGTTCCAAAGAGGTCAACATGCTCTTGAATGTTCACGTCCACTGTTATTCAAAACCCTTTCCACAAAATAAAGAGACTGAAGACAGGGCAGTACCTGGATGGAAAGCAGAGACAACATTTTGCAGAAATGGAGGAAATCTTCGACATTTGCAAAATCATTGGGATAAAGCGGCTTTCATGTCCTGGCAGGTCACAGCTTTAGTACTCAGTAAATAGTTTTCTGGCTACGTTTGTGATAAGCAACACACCAGTGCCATCTTAGTTGTGTGGTCCATGTGGCACTTTGGTCTGGAGGACAGTCCAGACTGCCCATTGATAGTTATACGGAGGCCTCTTTGACATTATCCAATATGTGGAGCATAATCACACACTCCCAAGTTCCTCTCATTCATGTCTGAAGTGAGCCCCCATGCATAGTCCTCTTGATTCAACCCAAAGACCCAATCTAGTCCGCTTTCCTGTTCTCACAAAGCCAGCCAGATGCCTATGGGAAGCCTGCAAGCAGGTCACAAAATCAAAAGCACTTTCTCCACTTGAGTTCTCCTGCAACTGGTATTTGGAGCCATGCAGCCTCTGGTACTGGGAATGGTACACAGACATGATGGTTAGTAGCCATGGATCTATAAGTGTACATGTGAAAGGCTCTCTCCATGAAATCAGGGGCCTGCTTTCTCGGAGCAAGAGCTCTTTGTGTGTACAACTGTCCTCTTTCAGACGTTATCATGAATGCATGGGAGTTGGGAGCATGCGATTGGGCTCCCCCTGCAACATGTTTTGGAGAACATCTGAAGAGGTTCTACTACCCTTACATTGCTCATTTCACATCTCTCTTTCCTAAAAACTGGGCTTCTCCTCACCAACACATTATCAAATCATTAATGGTCACCCAGGGATGTGGGTGGCACTGTGGGTTAAACCACAGAGCCTAGGACTTGCTGATCAGAAGGTCGGCGGTTCAAATCCCCGCGACGGGGTGAGCTCCCATTCCTCAGTCCCAGCTCCTGCCAACCTAGCAGTTCGAAAGCACGTCAAAGTGCAAGTAGATAAATAGGTACCACTCCAGCGGGGAGGTAAACAGCGTTTCCATGTACTGCTCTGGTTCACCAGAAGCGGCTTAGTCATGCTGGCCACATGACCCGGAAGCTGTACGCCAGCTCCCACGGCCAATAAAGCGAGATGAGCGCCGCAACCCCAGAGTCAGGCACGACTGGACCTAATTCATGCTCAGGGGTCCCTTTACCTTTTTAATGGTCAGCCAGTAATGTCTGCAGTGTAAATCTGAGAAACAAGCCTTTCATGCTTTATAGAGTTTAATGTGGTAACCCCCATTTCCTATTTTTTGAAAACTTTTTTTGTTGTTGTTGCTTCTGTCAAGCAGACAGAGATAGGAAAGCTTTAGGGACATTACTGAGATTTCTCTTTGCTTCTTGCCTTGAAGAGTTTGGAGTACACTCTGTACCAGCAATCTTCCTGACATCCTTTACTGTTTTCCTTCCTGGAGCTGATCTGATATTTTAAAAGCTGGCCCCAATCAAAGTTTCCACTTCAAATTTAAAATAGATAGCTTTATAAACGCAAGGAAGCTGAGGCTGCCAAGAGTCACTTGCCGTCTTTTCTGAGCTGAATGTACTTGAGCATTGTTGCGTCTTAGTAACCTTGCAGCTGCTCGCTCTGCTGTTTTCTCCTCTTGGTTGGTTTTGGATTCTAAGGGGTATTTCCACCCACAAGGAGAGAAGCAAAACATGCACAGCACATTCTGACCATTTTGCCATCACTCTGCCTTATGGCATGCACATGGGAAATTGTTCGTGTCTGCTTTCTTGTGGCAACACAAGTAGCACATATTCCTGCTCGTTCTGAGCATACCTCCAAGCATTCAAGGGGAAGAGGGTCAAACCTGCCATTTCAAACACAAAGCTTATTTTAGGCCAGGGCACAGCCGCTGAACCTGTTCCCAAAGTTTAGCTCTGGTAATGAATGTCAAAGTTGATTTCCTTGCACAGTGAATTGCCACAACCAGCAGTTTAAAGGATCCGAGGGTTACAAGCCAAATCACCCTCAAGTAGCTTCTAATGAAGCTACTCCAGTATACAGGGAAAGGTACACACAAATGCAGCCAACACATATACCTAACACCTCCCCATCCAGCCTGTCTAGTCCTATTCTCTTGCTGTACAGATAGAGACAAGAAGTTAATCGTTCAAATTCCAGTACAAACTGACCTGATCATCATCTCCTGGACAAATTAAATACCCACAGAATTTCTCACTTTCCCCAATTCTTCCAACGCAGTTCCTGCATCAAAACTGTACTGGAATAGTTATAAATGCATATCTTGAGAGAAAGTAATTTAGAAATGCATATTGTGACAGAAAAGAGATTCAGAAAAGTGTGTTTAAATAGACACATGCTTAAATGCAATGCAAGGGATTTCTGCATGGTGGGGTTGATGTTGCCAGCCTACAGCCTACACTGAGATCCAGCGCCGAGGGCCTTCTGGCGGTTCCCTCATTGCGAGAAGTAAGGTTACAGGGAACCAGACAGAGGGCCTTCTCGGTAGTGGCGCCCACCCTGTGGAACACCCTCCCTTCAGATGTGAAGGAAATAAGTAGCTATCCTATCTTTAAAAGACATCTGAAGGCAGCCCTGTTCAGGGAAGTTTTTAATATTTAATGCTGTATTGTTTTTAATACTTGATTGGGAGCCGCCCAGAGTGGCTGGGGAAACTCAGCCAGATGGGCAGGGTATAAATAATAAATTATTATTATTACATGTCATGTTTGCAGACATCTTGGTAATGCAGCTCTCAAACTCATTTAGATTTTTCTCTAAAACTTTAGTTTTCGTCTTATTCAACTTGAAACCTGCTACCTTACCAAATTCTTGGATCAGTTCTAATACTCTTTTAGTGCTTGATTCTGGCTCCTGTAAAGTCAATACCAAATCATCCGCAAATGCTTTTAATTTCTACTGTTTGGCTCCCACTTGGATACCTTTTACCAATTGGTCCCTTCTAATCATATTTAGCAAAACCTCCAGGACCGATATAAACAGCAATGGAGAGATTGGGCAGAGCACAGCTTTGTTTCAGTCTTTTGTGATGCCCAAATCTTCCTGATGCAGTGGACGTGGAAAATGTTGAGGCTTCACTTCTGGCAGTTCTAAATTGCATCTATAGTAGTGACCAGAGGAGGGATGACTGCTGGGAGGAGCACAGAGAGCAGAAACACCATGGTGCATCTGCAGCAGCACAACAGGACACCTTCATCTGCCCCAGCGGCAACAAAACATGTCTGTCTCATTTCGGTCTCTGGCAGGTGCTGTAGCCTTCCAACAGTTTGACTTCACCCCAAAAGGTGCATTCTCCATTGTCTCCCAAGACAGATAGGTGCCAACACGTTAAATGCAATGTCTGTTTGGTTTTTTAATGCAGATGATTGGAAATGGAATGGAATGGGCTCATGGATGACCACTGGTGGGAAATACAAGTGGGCAAGAGTCTTGTGGCACTCATCTTCTCTTTGTGGGCTTCCCATAAGCTTCTGGCTGGCTACTCTTGAGAACAGGAAGCTGGAACTAGATGTGCCTTTGGTTTGACCCAGCAGCATTCTTCTTATGTAGTATACTAGGTATAATGGATATGCCCTGTAGCATCCAACTCTGACCACAAGAAAGTTCCCCAGAAATGAAATATGAACATAAGCATTGATAGACCTTTTCTGGAAAGATCTCCTTTCTATTTTAAAAGCTATGGGCATTTTGTAGGTTCTCCCTACAACTTCTCATCTAAGCAGGAAAATTGCATTCACATCTGGTTAGAGCAGCTTTCATGTGGAATTGGAAGCATGCTTCTCAACATGTGGTCTGGATGAACATCCGGCTTTCTCTTTGATTTACGATTCTGTTTAGGAAACCTCTGAGCTTTATAATCACAAACCCAGAAATGAAAATATAAGAAAACAAGCAAACCCAGGGAGGGGGAAGGATTGACATGAGGTAACATTCCTTGAGCTGTTGCACGAGACATTTAGGACCAAACAGGATGTTACATGCAAACATGTGTGACAAACCCTTAGTGACCCTAAGGAAAAGCAGCTTGGGGAGGTGGTGATGTGAAATGGAGATGCAGAACAATTCTTAACCCATTTTCCTGACTGTTCTCCACATCAAATCACACCCTGGGTCTGAAGCTTCTCTGACATAGGAAGTTCCAATTATGTGTTTATAAGGGGGGAAAACTCTCTTTGGAAATTATTGGGGGCTGAGAAGAGAGGAAACTGTGGGCAACAAAACCCATCCTCCACTCCACATTGCTAATTTCCCTGGAAGCGAAACAGCTGTTGAGGTGTTGCTGCCTCAAGTTCAGCCCTTTGATGATGGTGGTGATGGAAGGTCTGATCTTCAATAAACTTGACAATCAAGAATTTGTTTTGTCTAATGCTCAGGTGCAAGCTAGAGGGTATATCTGTGTCCTTAATTGCAATGTTCTTTTAAATTTTAAACATATTGACAAACGTAAAATGGTACAAACAGACACACACACACACACACGGAAGTATAATTGTTAGTGAGGCAATGCAAAGAAAAAAAGTTGAAACAATCTTTTCGTGTACATTATAGGTCAAGGTGAAATCAAGAAGACAGGGGGGAACGCTAAAAGAAGCATCTCAGGAGTCAAAGAGCATCCATCGATGAGACAATGGAGCAGAGCCCATCTGAAAACACTTCCTGTCTCTACCTCTGAATGTGCCCAGATGTATACTGGGGACAAAGTATTAACTTTCCCTTTCACCATGCCAGGGTCCAGACGGTGGCAGAGCTTCAAGCTCCAGTGGGGGTGGGGTGGAGAGCAGGCATGGGCGTGGCTGGCGTGCGTCCCGGGGGCATGGTGTATGTCCTGGGGGTGTGGCATGCCACCTGCAGGGGTGTGGCATGCGTCCTGGGTGTGTGGCGCCCAGCACATGGGGGGGCCCAGCCGTGATGGCACCCAACCAGGATTGCACTGCCAGGGCGGTTCGCTCCCCCCGCACTCCTCTTCCTCCACCAGTGATGGTAATCTGCATTTTAAAACCCCTTAAAGACAGAGATAATGGTGCTTACACACTGTCTAGTATGGCCCACAGTGTGGTTTAATGCCACAAAGTTGGCTAAACACAATCTGGATTTATCTTACAAAAAAGGGTGTTTAAACCCCTTTGATGGTGTTGCAGGGCTTTGCTTTACAACAGAACAGACAGTTGTAATTAATTAATTACAGTGGAATCCAGCAGTGCTTTCTGAAGGAAATTTTTTTACAGCACAAAGATTGCATCTTCTAAGCACTCAAACACTGATATCTTGCTGCTGTGGAAATGCAATTTCCTTTCAGTAAGTGAGTCAATTACAAAAGTGAATACAGTGTGTAATACAATGTTCTGCTATTTTAAATAATGTACTGTTTGTTTTATTTGACTTCTGTAGTCTTAAAGCCAATTTTTAAAGTCTGAGCTGCCTTGAGTACAGTTTATGTAGAATGAGGGGGGGGGGAATATACATAATTAGTAGTAATAGTTGTAATCATAATAATATGGTTGTCGTAATAATATGGTTGTCGTGATCATGTGATGGATAATGCCTGTGGCATCAACAGTAATTATTTTATTTATAAGTGTATTTCTAAACCACCAACTCATTAAAGAAAATATAATGGCAATCTACAATATAAACCCTAAAGCATCTTATAAAATTCAGAAGAAATGACCAACAGTGAATCAAATGAGTTCTGTAAAAATGCTTGGTGAAATGTTTTCAGTAGGTGATGAAATATCAGAATTGTGCATGCCTGCCTGATTTCAATGTGAACAGTGTTCAAGAAGTATTGGTGCCACTAAAGGTCTTAGCATAAAACTAAAAGAATCTGAAATCACCGTAGTTCATTGAAGAGAGTTACCTCCAGATTACTGAAGTGATCCAGCTGTTGTGTAAGGGACATGGTGGTCCTTCAGGTAATGTGATTCTAGGCTATTTAGAGGTTTATACATTAACAGCAGTACCTTGAAGCTAGCAGAGCTATCTGCACCAGCATAATATACTGAGAGAGAATTGTCCCAGCCAAAAGCTGGGCCACAGCCTTTTTTCGCCAGCTGCAATTTCTAAACCAGCCTCAAGGGCAGCCCCACATACAGCACATTGCAGCAGTCCAGTCTAAAGTTTACCAAGGCCTGGGCCACCGAGGACACTTGTGCCTCATGACAGTGATGGATAGAAGAGTAGTAACCTAATTCTCCCCTCATGGCCGTGCCATTTTCTGAGGATTTGTAATTTATTTATATTTTCCTTGCCTCAACCTGCAGTTTTGGATTCCCATGAGCTGAGGCTGATGGAAGTTGTAGTCCAAAATACCAGCAGGGCATGAGGTCAGCAAAAGATGATCTAGATAAGCCCTGTGAGAAAACGCTTGGACAATGATTTAGTTTAATTTAATTTATTTCCCACCCTTCACCCGAAGGTCCCAAAGTGAGTTACAATTTAAAACACAACATCGAAAATAGTTTCCAAGAATTTGCAACCACAAAAATAAAGCAGCAATGGCAGCTCCTGGGTGAAGAACAACCCCATTGCTTTCTTTATTTTACTCCCTTTGGGATCACGAAGGTATATGGTTCCACCATAGCCTAGTCCATGGGTAGGCAAACTAAGGCCCAACCACCTTCTAAATCCAGCCCGTGGACAGACCGGGAATCAGCATGTTTTTACATGAGTAGAATGTGTTCTTTCATTTAAAATGCATCTCTCAGTTATTTGTGGGGCATAGGAATTCGTTCATCCCCCCCCCCAAATATAGTCCGGCCCCCACAAGGTCTGAGGGACAGTGGACTGGCCACCTGCTGAAAATGTTTGCTGACCCCTGGCCTAGTCTCTTTGTGCATGTCTTGCCTGAGTATGAAATGTATGTGCTAAATTTACAATGTCCAGTGAGTAGAATAAAGCAAGTCTGATTCAAATTAGTCTAGATTGGTTCTGGGTCTCTTTCTACCAGCCATGCAGGAAATCAGGTTTCTGTTTCTGCCACTTGCTCAGCCCAGCAACTGGAGCTGAGGTCAGTCTAGGGCTGCTTGTGTGTGGGAGGAGTGGAAGAAGGGATCACTCTGGCACGGCTTGTTAATCTCCTATTTGGATGCTGAAAGGGCTGTTGATTCCAATGTCGTGTTGTCCTCCACAGAGGAACGCAAGTGAAAAATGTTAGGTCGGAATGAAAATATTCCAACTGGATTTTTGCAAGGAAGATTCATGATCAGCAGGACTCTGAAATCCCTGCTCGCGGATTCTTCCTCAGTGACATAATTCACGGGTGCCCATGAAGCCTGCCAAGCCCAGAAATCTGTCAGCAACACCCAGACTCTGCCATTGGCCCCTGTGCTCACCATCATGGCTCATCTCTTCAAACAGCTGTTTCCTTTCTACTCTGGTATTTTTGGAAACTTGTTTCTTGTCCCTCTCCCTCCCCAGCACGATGTAAAAGTTGAAAACTTAGTAAATAAAACGTACATCCTACTGGGAAGTCAAATCCCATCGCAGACGGACAGATTTGCTTAACCCATAAAATCGTTCTTGAAAAACTATTATTTTGGCTGGTTTTAAAATGTAGCAAAGTTTGGCTTTTCTTGGCCTCGCCCAGCCTGCTTGCTTAGGGGGTATTCACTCTCCCCTCAGCACGCATATGCAGTTCCCATTACCATTAAGAGGGATTTAAATTTACACACAGACATCTAAAAGAGACTTGACCACTTATTTTTAATGTCCCAATGCCAACTAAAGCAAAGACCTCTTGCTTTCTCTCAAATCTCTGCACTACTAATTGAGAACAATGCTTATGCAAGACTTCCTTGGGGAGCTTGGGGCCTGTGGTTATACCTAGGCTGAAATTCAAATAAGAATCACAGCTGCTTAGAGAGGAGTTTTGGATGTCTTCGGTTGAGCTACAGGGAACTGCTTCTGGAAAATTCCAGCCCCCTTGAAGCTTATATGATGGGCTTGACATTTAACAGATAAACAGAGCTGAGTACTTCCTGCCCCCACCCCCAACTCACTGGTCTTTGAAGTCAAAATGATATCTCTTAAAATAATAAACAGTTGGACTCAAGAATAGACATAGTCATTCCCTGAAGACAGGATGCATTGCTTTTTTTGAGAAACGTAAGCGTTTCTCCGACTTCCCAGAAAAAAGATAAGAATATCTGTTTTCAGAGCACAAGCCAATGTAGCGAGTATTGCGTCCAATTCTGGGCACATCGTTTTAAGGAGGATATTAGCAAATTGGAAAGGGTTCAGAGGACGGTAACAAAGGCAGTGGTATGGAGAACATTTCCTTTGAGGAAATGTTGAAGGAAGTGGGTATGCTTAGCCTGGAGAAGACTGAGGTGGGGACACAAACACACACACACGTACTCTGCAAATACCTGAAGGGCAGTCATATAGAAGAAGGCAAAGATTTATTCTCTGCTGCCTCAGAGGGCAGGACTAGATTGAATGGGTTTATGTTACAGGAGGGTAGATTTTAGTGGAATGTTAAGAGACCTTTCTTGATTATGAGAGCAGTTTAACAATGGAACAATGGAAGTGGCCTGTCCTACAATCGTCCCCTCCAGTTTGGCTTTCAGCTGCCAGTCCAAGCATCACTGGGAGCTGTCCAGGGTCCTGCCATGACCTTAATATCTGCCTACCCCTGAACTCTTGTCTGCTTAGTCTTTGGCCACCATGTGCTGTGAACACTGTTTGCAGTAGAACACAACATTGTGCCAGTGTAAAGGGAGGGAGGTTGACCAAGTATAAAGGGGTGGGGTAGGGGGTGGTGTGTGTGTGTGTGTGTGTGTGTGTGTGTGTGTGTGTGTGTGTGTACAACATGAGCAGTGGTGGCCAGCCCTAGTTTACCTAAAAGAATATAAATATCTATATCTACAGAAAGTAGTCAACTAAATCATTCTATCAGTGCAAAGATCTATGCTTACCCAAAGGAATTTTCCTCCTCCCTCTTGCCCCATGCCTACCCCAGAACAGATTTTGTGCATATGCAATGGGAAGAGAGTAAATTCCATTGTACAAGCATAAGTACAATACAAAACTTCAAAATCTGGTGCAGAATCCTGCTGAGGCAAGTACCATACTTTGTTTATCTTAATTTATTAGCCACTATGATTCCTATACTGGAAAAGAGGGTTGTAAATATATTTAAATAAATAAAGCAAGCTGGCTTACTGCATAAAAATTAACCATATGAAATTAGATGAATTACTGCTTCTGTTTCCGATGAAAAATACACATCTCCCCCCACCCCTAATACTGGATTTGCTATATTTAAATCCAAAGAAAGTATTTGTGTATCTATGTCCCATGGTACATGCACCAACCCCATTTTTTTATGGTAAATGTGCAGGTGAACTAAGGAAGAGGAAAATGCAAGGAATTGACAAAGAAGGAGTTTTCTTTGCCACATTGTGAGTTGTCTTCTCCTTGTAGAAAAGAGGACTGAAGGAGGAGAGAGTTTTGAAAAAGGGGGGAAAGAACCCAAAGTGTCTGACTTGTTGCTGGTTGGCTATATAGTGCTCTATTTGTATTGGCAGGGAGCTCTGAGTGGCTGAAAGGTGGTCATTAACACCCTGACACAAAGTGCTGACAGGGTGATTATAAGATTAACACCCCGTGTTATATTAACAGTGTCAAAACCTCCCTCTTACCTTTCAGTAAAAAATAACAGTATGAAAGGAAACATTAAAAAGAACAGCTTTTATTTTTAAAAATGAGCATTAAAAAAAAAGTAGGGACATGTGGTAAAGAACAGGCCTCTCTGTGTGGCACACAGAACCACCTGACAGGCCTTCTCCCACTTTCTGGGAGTACCAAAGTGCTTACAGTGGTACCTCGGTTAAGAACAGCCCTGTTTATGAACTATTCAGTTTACGAACTCTGCAAAACTGGAAGTAGTTTGCAAACTTTACCTTGGTCTAAGAACAGGATCTGAACGGTGGAAGGATACCGGTGGTGGGAGGCCTCATTAGGGAAAGCGCACTTCGGTTTAAGAATGGTTTCAGTTTAAGAACGGACTTCCAGAACGGATTAAGTTTGTAAACCGAGGTACCACTGTATAGCACTCTGATTGCCACATGGCTGAGGAGAGAGGGAGCCATCAGTGAAGTAGAGGAAAAGAAATGGCCAGGAATGGTCAGACACAGTTAGGTCAGGACTTTGTCTGCGGCATTTTACTTTTGGGTGTAAAATATGATAATACACACACATGATAAGATGTGTGTGCTTGTGTGTGTACATGTTTCCTATTATTTCAGCTTAAACTTTTATATTCATTTCCATCCTGCATTCTGAAGTGGAATATGGGATTGCATGTACTAACCATGGACCCTCCAGGCAAGGAGAAGATGATTACTTCCAAGTGACCAGTTTATTGAGCATTCCTCCCGATTGGTTTGCACACAAACTTTGCAGGGAGGTTATATGAAGTTGCCTGTTTATTGAGCATCTATTGTTTATTGGCGGAGAGGTTTTACAATGCTGCATCAAGCAATTGTTATCCCACATTTTCCAGTGCATTTCACCATTACTTTTCTTACTGCAAAAGTCTGATTTTGGAGGGGGGAGAGCAGGTTTGTCATGCAACCTGAATTTGGCAGTACTCAGCTGAATCCTACCTGAAAATAGTGAGTCTGATAGTACCCGCAGAAATTTATATTATATTACAGTGGTACCTTAGGTTAAGTACTTAAGTCGTTCTGGAGGTCCGTTCTTAACCTGAAACTGTTCTTAACCTGAAGACCACTTTAGCTAATGGGGCCTCCTGCTGCCACTGCGCCGCTGCTGCACGATTTCTGTTCTCATCCTGAAGCAAAGTTCTTAACCTGAAGCACTATTTCTGGGTTAGCGGAGTCTGTAACCTGAAGCGTATGTAACCTGAAGCGTATGTAACCTGAAGCGTATGTAACCCGAGGTACCACTGTGTATGTGAGACAGGACTTACCACTTTGTCTCTCACCACAATTATTTACCTCAGTTTGTCATATGTTCTTTTTGCAGTAGTTAGTTCAGGTATAGGGATCTGCCCTAACTCTTCCACTGTGAAGACAGATGGAAACAATTCATTCCCTGCAATCTCCTTATCCTCCAATGCATACCTTTGATTTACTTGTCATCCAAGATTCCAACTGCCCCTATTGCCAGTTTCCTACCACTAATTTACCATATTTACATATATAGTTCTGTGTGTGCTGGTCTTTAAGTTTTTTACAATGGGCTCCTCAAATTCTTTTTCACCATCCCACATGGTCTGCTTTTATTTATTTTGGCCAAGTTTGTGTTCCTTTTTGTTCTCCTCATTTAGACAAAGCCTTCAAAATTTTTATGGAACTCTTCATGCCTCTAATCTCTTCTTTGACTCTGCTTGTTAACCAAACCAGCATCATCTTGGCCCTTAGGATACATTTCCTGATCTCCAGCTGAACTTCTATTCTAAAATCGTGTTTCTAAACAACTCTGAAGCATTTTGGAGTGATTTGACCCTCTTCACTCATCAACTTCCTTTTTGCCATTTTTGGGAAAGTTTCCTCTCCCCAACCTTCTTGTTTTTGCTTCCCCACACCCCCACTTCTATAGTATCAAAGGAATAACAGACACCTTTTTCAACCATGGGTTTAATGTTTGGATTCTGCCTTTGGGCAGAGGATTTGGACTAGCAACTTTTGGGTCCTTTCCATATCTATGATTCTGTTATTTCCTCTTGTTTTTCAAAACAGCCTATTAAATGTTTCTTTAGAGAGTCTGGAAAACACGCCACAGCTTGAGGGCTAATTTGCACATCCCTTTCCTCAAGCAACTCTTTGCAAATGATGGCACAGGGTGCTATGATTGCTCTCAAGTCTACCAGCAGCAATTGCTCAAAAATATCCAGTTCCTGTAAAAACAGCTATAGGTTAAAAACCTTCAGAGCAATGAAAAGAGTCATTTTAGGCCTGTGGTTTTTGGCATTGAACTGCTGTGAATGTATAAGCCGTATAAATGTTAGCTTTCTAAATAAACATAACCTCTGGTTTCATGGAAGCAGAAAATAAAGTTGAAACTTGTTCTTTTTGCAAAACAATGTCTCTCAAAAGGAGAATATATCTCAACAAGTTACAAAAAAAATATTCTGCCCACTCTGTATCCTCAGCTAATGATTTAGTCTTTCAGTTGTGAAAGAGTGGGTAGAGGTTTGGGCTTGTTTGTGCTTGAAACAGGTTTTTTAGATGTCCCTGACACCAAATCATGGGTAGTAAACTGGTGATGGAGAGGGTTAGGGAGGATCAACCAAAAGCAGTCAACCCTAACCCTTATAATGCTCAATGGATGGTTTTGATTTCAAGGCAGCTGATTATGAAGGAATATTGCCACCCCACAGGACAACAGGCCATTCTAAAGTGTTACATAGCATTGCTTTAATCTTACTGGGAGTGGGACTGTGAGTGGCCACCGAGACCATATTACACTGGTCCTGAAAGATCTACATTGGCTTCCAGTATGTTTCCAAGCACAATTCAAAGTGTTGGTGCTGACCTTTAAAGCCCTAAACGGCCTTGGCCTCCATCGTTCAGCCTGGACACAGTGATGGAACTTCATGCTCCGGCACCAGGGGTGGAGAGCAGGTGGGGGCAGGGCTGGTTCACATCCTGGGGGCGTGGCGCCCAGCACGGGTGGGGGGCAGCCACGATGGCACGCCACCGGGATCATGCTGCCGGGGGCGGTATGCTCCCCTCGCACCCCTCTTCCTCTGCCAGTGCCTGGACACCGAAGTGAGGTTACAGGGAACCAGGCAGAGGGCCTTCTTGGTAGTGGCACCCGCCCTGTGGAACATCCTCTCAGCAGATGTCAAAGAAATAAACAACTATCTGACATTTAGAAGACATCTGAAGGCAGCCCTGTTTAGGGAAGTTTTTAATGTTTGAAGTTTTATTCTGTTTTTAGTCCTCTGTTGGGAGCCACCCAGAGTGGCTGGGGAAACTGGCACAGATGAGCGGGGTATAAATAATAAAATTATATTATTATACCTAAACGTCCAGGTAGAAAAACTGTTTCACGTGTAACAATTCTCTGTCTCAGGCTTTGCTGTTTTATGTATTTATGTATTTATTTATTTATAAATAATTGTGATACTGCATTTCATTTAAAATATTTACAAGGTAGGTCACTATATGAAAACAAATGTGGTGGTGGTGGTGGTGGTTAATTTTTTTCACTTCCATAAAGAAGTTACTTAAAGTGGCTCCCACTTTTAAAATACAAATTAATAATTAATAATAAAGCAGTACCACAATCAATACATTAATCAGCAATTGAAGTTTGTTTATAATTACCACCAGAACACAAATAAAGGGGAAGATAATCTAACCTCTTAGGGCAGGGAGTGTCACATATGGGAAGCCACCACAGAAAAAGCTTTCTTACATGTTTCTATCACCATCCAAAATATGCTCATAAAGCCCACCATTTGTGAAGATCAAAATAATGCTTATTTTATCATGACAGTTTACTACCCCCACCCCCCGCCCAAGTAAACAATTGCAAAATTGTCATTATTCAAGGGATTCCATTGCCGTTTGGGGGCAGGGGTATGAAATCTGAATCAGGGTCACTTGCACTTCATTAGATACATGTAAAAGCCAAGAGCATTCTTTGATAAACAGATACTACTGAGATCCATGGGAATGTGGAAAAGTCCTCCAATGTGCATCCATACCAGACCTGCATTTTATTATATCCAGTGCTATTTTTCTAGAAAAAGAGGTGCCGGAACGCACCACGAATTCCTGCATTGTTCTCTTATAATGTCAATGGTGCCTACCTGAGAGGTACCAAAACTGAGTTCTGGAAAAATCCCTGATTATCTCTCATGTTTTTAAGTCTTCTACATTATATTTTTAGCATGTACGATGGAGCCACATGTAAGGAACAGAAAACTTTGTGAATTGTCCTAAAATGAAGGAAAGGAATAAACCTCCAGGGTAGTTTCCCACCTTCCATTTCCATCAAGATCTAGCACTTCTGCCATCATGTATCATAGCAGAAGCATGACAGTTAGCAAGCAAAGATACTATATTTTGACTTAGGCATCCTCTGTCCTCTACTTGGCTATAGCCAGCATAACTAATACACATGAATGTGGATATGTCTTTGTTGATGGGCACTAACAGACTGAAAGGATTCAAGGTGTGTTGATCCCAGTTATTTATTAAATGGCAGCACTCTTCATTCTCCAATTGCTTTTACTTTACTTTTATCAGATGAGTGTACTTCTGACCAACCTTAGTGCTACCAGAAAACACCCTCTCCAGTGCAACTGCCAACAGAGAAGAGGGGGTGGGAAATCTTGCTCTTTCATTTTTCTTCCTTTGCAAGGCCAAACATGCTGTCTTTGGAAAGGTTTCAATCCTGCTTTAATTCGTTTTTTTAAAAAAGTGAAACAAAAATCACCATTTACATCATTGACAGCTGGCAGGTTTTATGTGTTCTTACTATTCCTGCCAAGTATTTTTTTTTAGGTTTTCATTCAGCTCTGTCACGGATCCTTGGAGCACTGGAAGTGTCAGAGTCTGATCCCACTGCAATGACATACAGTACCTTCAGGCATGAAGGTATTATGCTAATAGATTGGTGTAAAGGAAGTCTCCTTTTTACTTCAAAAACGGTATTTTAAAAATAGTAAAAATAAAACAAGAGAAATATACCAGGAGGATGAGGGGTTCCATTTCTACCCTTCACCCATCAAGTGCCAGAATATTTTGGTTAATCATGTAATTATGTCCTAGCATGCTTAAGAAAAGACATAAAAAGGTTAAATGATCTAGTGCTTCCCTTAGGTGTCTGTAGTCTCTTAAATAATTGTCAAGTAGTATTAAGAGGAAGGATTTGCTTGTGGTTAAGGCGGCATTCTTGCATTTAGGAAATCAAGCTTCAGTCACTGTTTCTGCCCTAGACTTACACTTAAGACTCTGGGCAAATATTTGATCTCTCTTCATTTTAAAGAGTTTGCCTCTTTAAAAATGAATATAACATGAATCTGTTTATTACGGGCATTCAGGGAAATGGTTTGGTGTTGAAAAGATAGGTCTTCAGTACAGGAAATGGGGCAAGACCCAAGCATCTGCAGTTTGCCAATGTACTTGCAATTGCCCGCATGGCACCTGGCATTTCATGATGGCATTGCTGAGTACACTGTCACAATTCTCTAGAGCGTATTTAGAGTGTAACTAGAGTTCTAACTCTAACAAATTCTAACTAGAGTGTACTTAGAAGCTGCCCTCTAACTTTCTGGGGACCTGCACTTTGTCATGGCTTGTCATGGACTGGTTGGATGCAGAGGAATGGTGGAGGGAACCACCAAGGTAAGAAGGCTCAGAGCCAGGGGACTGGTGGTGGGATGATGATGAGTGGTCAGAGGGAGAAGAGAATGAAGACTGGGCAGAAGAGGTGTTGGAAGCTGAAGAGGCAACAGGGCTTCATGAGCTGGGAGAGCCTATGGCAGAGAGAAGTCCTGAATCAGAAGCTGAAGCTGAAGCAGGAGAGTGGAGGGGGGAGCCAAGAGGCAGGAATGAGTCAGGCTGGTAAAGAGTCACAGGTGTCTCCACCTCCTGCTGCAACAAACTCCCCTCCTTGCCTTGTTTCCCAGAACCAGAAGAGGTATGAAAAGAGGAGAGGAGAGGTTGGCTGCATGTAGGCTCAGTCTCCAATTGCTTGGGAAAAGATCTGGAGAGGAGACCTAGACTGTTACGGTGAGGCAGGGACTTTCGGTCTCAGCAACCGGAGACGAGCTGCTGTGCTTATTAGACCCGACACTCAGCCAAGTAAAGATCATGTTTTGCCACTAAAGAGTTAACACCAACTTTGAATGGTGTGATTTATGGCTGGCTCACTCTTTGACACGTCTTCAACATGGAGCTGTGCAGAGGATTCAGGTGACTTGCTGTTGTGTGCCTCCGTATCCAAGCCACACCAATGTGGAAAGCCAGAGCATACAGTTGTGTAGAGAGCAGATACTTATAGTCAGGGCCAGCCCAAGACATTTTTGTTCCTGAGGCAAAGGAGAAGATCGTACCTTCTCCTGCTATTCCACGAGTAGTTTGGCAGCTGAGTCTTACTTCAACACTGGCAATGGGATAGCATCCTTAAGTGGACCTGAGGGCAGCAGGCTAGTTTAGGGAGGATATGACGGGCTGTGGCACAAACATCACTGGCTTCCAACAGACAGAAATGGCTGGAGGAATAGCTGGAGGGGCTTCTCCTGCTGCTCTCCATCATGTGCTGCCCCCGTCATTTGCTCCCAAGGCAATTGCCTCACTCTGCTTATTGGTAGGGCTAGCCCTGCTTACAGTCAAACAAAAGAAGAAATCCTAGCTGGCAACAACATGGAACTTCATTCAAATGAGATCTAAGCCAAGGGGCAGAACATTAAAATCCTAGTGTTAAATCCATAATAAAGCATGATCAACAAAAACAGTAAATGGATCAGCACAGAAAAGCCAGAGGTGAACTATTTCCCAAAGGCCATCTTAAAGGGGCAACTTTTTCATTTATTTCTGAAAACTAAAAGGGACGCATACTCACAGCTGTCAACTTTTCCCTTTTCTTGCGAGGAATCCTATTCGGAATAAGGGAATTTCCCTTAAAAAAAGGAAAATGTTGACAGCTATGCACATACTGACCTCTCTCCTTAGAGAACCTCAGAACAACTGTGAAAGAGACCTCACGTCTACAGATAATCTACCAATGTCATACTTCCCCCAAAATCATCCTCACAACAACCCTCTGAGGCAGATTAGGCTGAGGCACTAGGTAACCTCACTAAGGTAACCTAGTGAGCCATGTGGTTGAGTGTGGGTATTTGAATCTTGGTCTCCCAGGTCCTAGTCCAGCACTCTAACCACTGCAGGCTTCCAACAGGGTACTCTGTCCTGATCTCAAGAAACAGGGTTAACTCGTTTCAGGAGATCTTCTCTTAGACTCCACTTAAACTACCCCTTGCATTTCTCCAACTTGTGTGATGCAGTTTCCTATCCAATATGTGTGCTCCAAAATGCCTATATTAGTGACAGTAACATTTGACTACATTACATTAGGGGAAAGTTCCTGCAAAAAGAAAAGAAAAGCATCTTGGGCAAGGGCTGCATACAAAACTGCATGCATTAGGACAGGGGTCAGCAAGGCTTACCAGGCATGGGCCAGATCACTCCCACGGAGATCCTCTGCGGGCTGGACCAGTGCAGTGTGACGCCCGAGATACTGTCTGCGCATGTCTGCGGCACTGAAAATCGCTTCTGCACATGCCCAGACGCCGAAAATTGCGCCTGCACAGAAGCGATTTCTGGTGTCTGGGCATGTGCAGAAGCGATTTCCAGAGCTGCGGAAGAGAGTCCCTGCGCTGTGCTGTGCCAGTTTAGCGCTGTGCACGGGGACTCACCGAGCAGGCGGCTCAGTTGGGGGGTGGCTCATGGGCTGGTTAAATAGCCTCCGTGGGCCACTTCTGGCCCATGGGCCGCAGGTTGGGGACCCCTGCGTTAGGAGAATGAGACCCCAAAGGCATGCAAATTATCATGTAGACCTTTAAGATAAAATTATGCAAACTGATGGGGAAACGGGGCAAAGTGAATCACGAGAAGGTAAAACTTGCAGATTTGTCCACCCCTAGGCAAGAGCAAAGGGACGCGGATGGCGCTGTGGGTAAAAGCCTCAGCGCCTAGGGCTTGCCGATCAAAAGGTTGGCGGTTCGAATCCCCGCGGCGGGGTGCGCTCCCGCTGCTCGGTCCCAGCGCCTGCCAACCTAGCAGTTCGAAAGCACCCCCGGGTGCAAGTAGATAAAGAGGGACCGCTTACTGGCGGGAAGGTAAACAGCGTTCCGTGTGCTGCGCTGGCTCGCCAGATGCAGCTTGTCACGCTGGCCACGTGACCCGGAAGTGTCTTCGGACAGCGCTGGCCCCCGGCCTATAGAGTGAGATGGGCGCACAACCCTAGAGTCTGTCAAGACTGGCCCGTATGGGCAGGGGTACCTTTACCTTTAGGCAAGAGCAGGTCTGCTGAAGGGAAGGACTTTCCCAGACAGCATATCTGCTGCAGCTGTTTGTCTGCTTCAGTCTAGAGCGATTACTAACCAGATTACCAACCAGTTGTTAATTGTCTGCCTATTTGAGGTGTGAGCAGCGCACCTCCAAACAGCCATGGCAGAACATCCCAGGAATAAATGAAAGAGAAAGACAAAGAAGGGTAGCTTATGCTTCATTTCCCCCCGGTGTAGGTGTGTGCGCGCACACAGCCCCCAGTGTGATACAAGCACACTTCATGGCTCTCTGCACAGTTTTTCCTTCCTCTTTCCATTATAGGCACTGCCTCATATGGCCCTCGAGGTCTGTGCGAACTGCTAGTCAAGCCACAATTCCTTAAAAGGACCTGAGCAATTGACTGTATTAATGAAACAATTAAATTGTGCTCCTTCTATCGTGTCACAATCTAATCCAGGCTCTGCTCTGCTTTGCAAAGGATGATACAGAAAATTCTGGGAACTGCATGAAGTCTAATCGCTTTGGGCACTTCTCTCCCCCCCCCCGCCCCCATGAACGCAATAGTAAAAAAGAAAAAGAAAAGAAAGAATTGGGCCCCATTCCCCAGCCCAATGAATCAAAAGAAATTAAATCAGCAGACAAATGCTTAAACCCCCTAAGGGCTTTCAGCCTCTTTCAGTTTTTGCAGTTGTTTATACTAGAATGCTCCCCCCCCCCTTTATAAAAAGAAAAAGAAAACTCTGTGATACAACTCCAATCCATAAGAACAGTATTTCTATAATTTCCAGAGGCAATTGGGAAAGTTACAGCGGATTTTAGAGCTGAAGGCTCAGTTCATTCAGGAACAATGCCAGATCATTATTCTTGGCTTTCTAAAGTTTGAAAATAGCTTAGGGGCATGAGATGTTATGCACTGCTTGCAATATATTGCAAAGGAATACCTATCTTGTCAATCAAATGGTGTTTGTGTAGCTCAACTGAGTTTTGTTTTTGTTAGCTGCTCTTTAAAAAAAGCAGAGTTTGAAGATCGGCTGCCCCTTATCATCAGCAATGAGACTAACTCCGGGTTGCAACACACAGACCACAAGGATGACACATCTTGGCACTGATGCACAGAGGCCCATAGGCACAGTCTTCTCTTACCAAATGCAATCATCATGGCATGTGTGTCTCCTGGAGCTATTTAACTTATTAAGCCAACAACTACTTAAAATGGCAGGTTGCTCTTGGAAAAAATCAACTTGCTGATTTCTGTCTGTACAAGATCCCATTTGAAGCACATAAATTCTGAGAAAATCTATGCCTAGAGCAACAATCCATCTCTGAGAGACTAGAAGAAGTGTTCTGAAGCATTCCTTGGAAATCATCTTTATTCACAATCGGCAAATCGAACAGGTACAAATCATTTGGGATCTGCTAAGGTGTGAGGGCAAGGATGTTGACTGATGGTGACCAATCCTTGACAGCAGTTGGCAACAGCACTGCTATTTCTGCATTAGTATTCTACAAAGAAGTCAGAAATGGGACACATGGCACTTGGCACTTAAGGTATATGGAGTGCTTCTCTGCCATCCATAGGAGCCAACTCCTAGGGGCTGAAGAGGCTTCAAAAAAAGCTCAACAACTCAACAACTTTTGTGTCTCGACTTTCACTTATTGAAATATGGCAACCCTAGGCAAAGTGGGATGAAAATCCTCACTGTATGACCCCAATGCACTCTTAGATGACTGTCCAATTCAGATGTTTGCAGTCACGATAGATTCCAGGATGCAGGGACCTCTTATCCTGATGAACAACTTCCCCGGGAGTCAGGCTGGCCAGAAGAAAAAGGCCTGGGGTAGCTGCTTATAATAAGTGACTAGCTTCTCTTTAGCCAAGCCCCAGTAGAGAAGGCCAACTAGAATGTTCACAGGGTACCAACTACTTAGCTAGAAAGATCCACTGTGCATAGCCTGCTTCCATGCACTGATAATGACAACTTTCCTGTACCAGATTCCTTCACTTCACAAGGCAAGCACCTAATCCTTTAAAGCTTCTGACTATAGTGATAAGTGGTAAGTAATTCCATTATACTGACATGGTGAAAGCATAGGATTTGAATGTGCTTATACCTCTCCATCAGGTCAAGCCACTAAGATTAGTAAATGGGAAAGATCATTGATACCATGACTTGTCATTCAAAGGAATTGCTAGTGAACTTTAGAAGTGTCATCTGCAGGTCATGTTGAAATTTATTATTTTTGAAAAAATGTATCACTTAGATGAACAACTTGAACCAATAAGAAGGGACCAAGACAGTGGCTTTTCTTGCACATTCTCTGTCCATAAAATCTTACTCTAGTATAAATGTTTTCTTTGTTGGTTGGGTTCATTCTACATGGGGCCCCTCCAGTGTGGTGTTTTATTGTTTGTGTATTCTTGACACAATAAAAAGTTCATTAGTTGTGGATTATTTTGCTTTGGTTATGTGACACTAAATGCTGATGTCCAGAAGGGCTTTACCATGAGAAAAGTGGGACAAAAATAAACTAGAACATTTGTGTTATAAAGGTATTGGGGATTTCAGCAGGAGATTACAGGATATGCCCTCCATGGAAATGAAGCTGTGAGATCTAATGTCTGCCCAATAGCATCATGAACACAAACAATCATGAATACACAATAAAAAGGATGACTATGAATGTCTGATCTTTCTGGCAACAACCAGTGGAAAGAACCACCACCTTCTTCATTGTACATAATGCATATTTGGGAGATGAAAGAATAGGCAGAAAGAGAATGCAAAAATGGATCTGGAAGCTAGGAACTGTACTCAGAGTAACACAAATTAACTCTTCATCACATACTAAGAAGGAAACACATATTTCAGTTACTTCTCATAGTTATGGCCATGGGTTTCACACCTAGAATGCAATGGGGGCTGGAACTGTGGAGGTGATGGGAGGCAATATTTCTGAAATGTAGGTAGCAGGTTTTGCCTTTGTCTTTATTTTTCACCCCACCAAATCCAAACAAATTCAAGCAACATGGGAACCAACTGAGGCATAGTTTACTGCACTAGCATGGCATCTCTACAGGGAGGAGGGATGTGGGTGGAGGCATTGGTATACCAGTGAAGTGACCTAGTCTTAATGCATTTGAGAATGCAGTAAATTACATTTTAAGAGCATTGGTACAGTAGCAGTATTGTTTATGCAAGCCTTTAGCATGTCCTAGTTATGCCTTAACATCTTGTGCTGATTAAAAGCAAGAATCCACATGAAAACTTGAAATAATCAGTGAAAAGGAAATGGGAATAATAGGAGCTATTTCCTTTCTTTGCATTTTATGTGCCCGCTCTGATACGAGTATCTAGCAGTCCCTTGTAGCTTTGCAAGAGCCATCTCAACTGTATGCCTTTTTAATCTAAATTTAGCCGTAATGTTGCAAGGATACCTCATGCCCCCACCACTTTGCTAACTGAGCAAATTTTGCCACAGAATCTCCTTCCTAGCTCTGTTAGGATTCTTGTATGCATAGTCTGCAATTCTCATATGGAATGGCTCTTATTTTTGTTACATTTTATGTAGGCCAGATCACTAAAAAGTTTCAGTTGCCAAGATCTGTGTCCTGAGAAATAATTGCGTGGGTTGTTGCAAATTTCCTCCTCCTCCTTTTTTTAATAAAAAAAAATGTATTGATGTTTCAGATATAAAGAGCAAAAACAGAAAACAAGGAAAAAGGCAGCTCCCTCCACAACTTCTCGTCAGGGATCACATTTCTCATCCCAAAGGTATATTTTCCTCTTCCATTTACTGAGCTCCAATTTTTGAAATTTTATTAAACTATCAATTTTGGGTACAACAAGGCAATTCACTTGAGGAGTGTATGAGATAATTTGAACATGGAGGAAAGTGCCTAAGCAAACATCTTCTAGGAACAGAGGCAGACTCTCCTTCATCCACTACCACCACCACCAGCAAGCTTTGCTTATTTTTCTGCTGCTCTGGAGGCCCCGCTCCCTTCATTTGATTGCTTAGCAACAAGGATTAAAAATCCTTAATCACAGCAAATTTTCTTTATCTGCCTTAGAAGGTTGCCTCCATACTTTGCTTTCTAACTTTCTTTACAAATGTACTTACTTAAAAATAAAGCTAAGAGTCCAGGCCCTCTGCTGGCGTGGGGCCCAGTACATGTGTACCCCACTGTACCCCACAGTCAGTGTCCTTGACTACAACTCCCATCATCCCTGACTATTAGCAATGTTCGTTGGGACTAATGGGAATGGGAATTCATTAACATCTGGAGTTCCACCGCTTCCTCACCCCTGAATATAGAGAACAAAACCTATGAGAATGAGATGGATATTCAAGAGCTGAGCTAAAATGGCCTTCCTTGTTCTGCTACCCATTTTGGGTGGTGGAGGAACAGGAGAGGTGGCCATTTTGGAAGCTACCAAATATTGGAGGAGGAAACTACTGCCATGAATATTTTGGGGGAGGGCATTTACCCTTTCTCTATCTCACACACACAGCTTGAAAATAAATCGGGGAGAATTCATTGGTGTGATCAGCAGCTGGACACCCTTATTTTTTCCCCTTTAAAGACACTGGATGGCACTGTCTTAAATCAAGACACAGTATTGTCCCAATGTCTTCTGGAAGCAAAATAATGTGGTTTGCAGCTGGCTGTCCCAAACAGCTCCCTCTCTCTCTCGATGTTTGCAGACAGAAACAGTATTTCTGAACTGTGGGAAAAGAATGAAGGTACTAACAGCTAAATACTTCCTGTGAAACAGTTCAGCTGCTATTTTAAGAGACAAAATCCACTAGTCAACCCACTCATGGTATTGACAAATTTGATAATTCTCACTGAGATATCTGGAATTTATACGGTTAACAGGATGTAATTTTGCTTTCATGAAATCCAGTGGTATTTATTACAACACATTTCCTTTTCCTGTGTTCATTCTGACCTAAAGGTTATTAGAAGTGGGGTCTACAGATTACATATTAAACATTATAAGTATGAAGCACATACCTTGTTAATTTCATTCAAGAATATGTTTCTGTCTCAGCACGATTGATCATGGTTTTCTAACATCCTCTGAAGGTCTGCAAAGCATCAGCAAGCCCACGTTGGTTGACATTTAAATTCTTGGGAGCTATTCAAACAAAATAAAGGTTCTTCTATTAATAACTGTTTTATGTAGCTAAAATGGCTCACTGTAGAGGTTGTGATGACATCCATATCCCTACTCCCAACCCTTTTATTTTCCCTGGTGCTTTCTCAATCAAGAACTGAAGTCTTGCTCTTATGAGCCCTTAGTATTTCTTAGCATCCTGTTAGTGTAGTTCTGTATTTCATAATACTGTAGATATTACCTAACACTGAAGGAAGACGAGTGATATGCATCTCATATACAGAACATAAGAATGTGGATCCTATTTTTTCAATGAAGTGACAATTTCAGTCTTGAGTCAGACACCACACTTAGTTATTGAAGATGTTTGGTTCCCCCCACCCCAGTCTTTTACATCTGGTTGCATTTAGCAGTTGACCATCACAGTAACACTTGCTGGGTATTTTTAAAGTAATCATACATATATTTCTGATTGACACAGAAGAACAGCAGGTTGCCCTGTCCAGTTTATTGGACCATAGTGAATCAGGCTTTGGGAGTTGTATATATATGGGGCAGGTGAGCAGTTCCTTCCTTCACAGTCCATTTAAATTGGTAAACATAGTGCAACAAGTCAATGAAAGAAGAATAAAAAATATCAAAGCAAAAACAAAAGACCTAAATTAGGAACCTGTAACCCTCCAGATATTATTGGTCCTCAACTCTAATAAACTCTGACTATTGATCACCATGGCACGGACTGAAGGGAGTTAAAAGCCAACAGCAACTTGTCAATAGCCTTCTTAAATGGTTGTGCTCAGAACTGGACACAGTATTCTAGGTGTGGTCTGACCAACACAGAATAGAATGGTGCCTATTACTTCCCTTGATCTGGACACTATACAGTGATGCAGCCTAGAATAGCATTAGTATATTTGCAGATACATCATGCTGTTGAGCTTGTGGCCTACTAAGAACCCTTTTCACGTGTACTACTGGCAAGCCAGGTGTCCCTCATCTTATATTTGTGTAGCTGGTTTCTGTTTAGGTCAGAGATGAGGATTCTATGGCCCTCCAGTTGTTGTATAATCATCAGTCATGGATGCTTTAGTTGAAATTTTTGTGTTGTGGGGGGTTAGACTAGATGGCCCTCAGAATCCTTTCAAAACTCTACAATTCAATGTTTCTATAATCCTTCGGCAGGAGGAGCTGCCATATTGAAAATTCCTTTGGAAGCTATTCCAAGGCTGGTGATTAAAATAAGGAATATCCATGATGCCCTACATTACACTTTTTATAGAAAATGGGCTAAAATAAGAGAGAGATTGCAACCTTACCATGAAGATAGCAGTCCTCAATGGGTTGTCTTACTTCCTTTAACAAAGCCAGGTGGAAAGCTGAAGCCATCCCTGCCCTATACTCCTCTGTCTAGGCCAGAGAGATTTATATAACCCTCATTCTGTCATGATTAGTCTCAGCTGGGTCAGCTTCTGCAGACTTAAATTAACCCCATATGGACCAAAAAGAGGAACATACCTTTTGACAATCCATTCTTTAGCAACAAAAAGGATTTCCTCCAAGTGCTAATTATTGCTATGGCTGATTTTTTTTTTTGAGGGCCTAAATTGCACACACACACACACACACACACTTCAGTGGGGCACATTTGAATATAATTGTTACAATATAATTATGGGATACAAAAGCTTATGCCATAATACATTTGCTGGTCTTTAAAATGCCACAAGACTCTTGTTTTTGCTGTAATTATTGCAATTTAGTATGTGAAAAGATATTTTTAAACAAAATTTACATTCTGAACAGTACTAGACAGTCATAGATGAAGGAAATTCATGTACTACTCTATCATTTTTAGTTTAGAAGGAAACCTAGTGTGGTATAGTGGTTAGAGCACTCAACCTTGGGTTTCCATATGTTGTTGGAGTACAACTCTCATCATCCCTGATAACTGATCCTGCTAGCTAGGAATGATGGGAGTTGTAGTCCAACAACATCTGGGGAGCCAAGGTTGAGAAAGGCTGGGTTAGAGTGTCAAATGAGGACTTGGGAGACCAGGGTTCAAATTCCCACTTGACTATGACACTTGCTGGGTGACCTTGGGCCATTCACTGCCCCTCAGCCTAACCACCCTCACACAGCTGTAATGGGGATAATATGAGGGAAGAAGTAAACCATGTACTCCACTTTGAGCTCATTGGAGAAAAGGTAGTTCAGTTGGTTAGAATGTGGTGCTGATAACACCATGGTTCCAGGTTCAATTCCCACATGGGACAGCTGCATATTCCTGCATTGCAGGGGGTTGATCCTCAGGGTCCCTTCCAAATCTACAATTCTATGATTCTATGAAATGCAATCAATCAATCAATCAATCAATCAATCAATCATGTCTGTGTATTTACAGCTGGGCAAAAACTGCACAATTATGGATACCATCATTTATAAAATTCACATCTCTTGATTGACTCTATTTTATTTGTATATTATTTGCTGATTTAATTGTTTCATTGTTTGAAGGCCACAACACTTGCAAGTGCATACACTGCTGTGTGTGATATATTGCCATGAAGCATATCATGGCGTGGCATGGGATTTTGCAGAAGAAGAATAAAAATAGTTCACAGGTTTTAGAATTATAAAGTGATAGAATTGATCTTTGGCTTTGCAACTTTCATGGAAGCATTAAAAGAAGTGGAGAAGACATATAACACAAATTAAAAGATGCTACCTTTAGCAGAAGAGTGAGAGCAAGAATGATTGACAGTAGGAGAGTGGAATGAAACGTTGGGCAGGGTTAGAATGAGTGACAGGTTGAGAGTGAGACAGATGAAAGTGAGATAATGAAGGCATATTAAAACAAGCACATCCGTTGAGAAAAAGAGTTCTGTATAGGAAATTAGAACTATGAGTTGTCACTGCCAAGCTGCTGTTTGCTCCATATGTGAATGAAATTTTCAGGTATTATACAACTACCAGTACGTTCTCTCTTCCACCCACCACCCAATAAATCTCAACTTCAGCATAATAGAGTCTTTGCACTCTTCGAACAAACAAATGTTTACAATGCACTTGTTGGCAGTTATGGGGAATATATACAACATTAAGGAACACTGTAGAAAGCTAGCAGTTGACTGGATGGAATAGCTTCAATGGAATACCAAACCATTTAAAATGCCCCCAGCCACCCCCAAAGGCTACCTATTTTTTAGAATGTGTTGATTTTTTAAGATCTGAAATTCTATGGCACAGCTGGGATTTAATCAACCCTGCCGCACAAATCTCATGGCCTCATTTCTATACTGAAGTTTTTGTTGAGAAAGAAAAAGAAAAGAGAACTAGGGGAGCTATCTCAAAGGAACTAAAAGCAGTACTGGAGGTATCTTCCCTGCAGGCACCCGCTCCCCCAAAATAGGCCAGAATTTACTTTAGGTCAAAAGAAAACTGCTGATCTGGAAATAATAGTACATTCCGGAAAGGCCCAGCTGTCACCTCTCACCTCACAGCTGCTCTACATTATTGCAACAAGGAAACTAAACAAAACAAAAGCTCCAAAAGTATTATGGCGATGATTATTCCTGTGGCAATACTGCATCTCCATGGTATTTGTAATTAGTAATTTTCTTCAACAGTGTTATTGAGGATTAAACAATTACTTTGCCTTGGCAGCTCACTGGTAAGCAGGAATGATGTTCATTTAGGCACCAGTAAATGCATCAGGGTCAATTTACCATCCCTATCCCAACCATTGTGGAGCCAGCCTACAGATGGACACCCAAACACGTGTAAACTCCTGTATGAGGTATCTGGAACCCTGGAAAGTGGAAAAAAAATCTGCGATCACACGACACCAGTCTGCCCCTTCCACACACTCATCCATACTTAAACAAATGCCTGAAGATGGTTATTATCTTCCATGATCATATATGCCTAGGACAATGGAATAGGAGGAAGTGAGGCCAGACATTTGTCCCAGGACAGCCAGGAAATGGTCTGCAATGGACCAAAGGACTCCAGTGTTCTGAAGGCCAGGCCTGTAAAGACAGGCAGCCCAGCTCAGGATGTCTGGGCTAACCTTCCACATCAAGTTGAAGGAAATAATAGCAGCCCCAGTTAGAGATACCCTGGAACTGAGAGGTAGTCAGGATGAAGACATTACAAATGGACATACTGTAAAGAACAGGCTGTAAGCTGTCTCCCTATACATGAATTTGAAGAATTTTTAGACTTTAAACAAACAAACAAATATAAAAGGGCATGACACAAGGGAGGAGGAGTTGGTCAGGGAATTGTTTCAATCAGCACATTTTATCTTAAACATATATTTTACTTCAGTGCATGCATTTTATAGTTTCAATGAATATAAAAGGGGAGGGCTTTTGAGCTAGGGGAGGGATCCCACTGGCAGAAGATGGAGGCAACATTTGGGCCACCGACTCTCCCAGAACAGTGTGCAAGATTGCACTGAAAGCTGCAGGAAGGAGTTAGGAAAGGTGACCTCCAGCACATTCATCGACAGGATATAAAAGTAATAAATCAATCAATAATATATATATAGGACATCCCTTCTATTCATCTTCTAAGCAAGGCCTGTTAGTACAGTGGTACCTTGGGTTACACTTCAGGTTACATACGCTTCAGGTTACAGACTCCACTAACCCAGAAATAGTGCTTCAGGTTAAGAACTTTGCTTCAGGATAAGAACAGAAATTGTGCTCTGGCGGTGTGGCGGCAGCAGCAGGAGGCCCCATTAGCTAAAGTGGTGCTTCAGGTTAAGAACAGTTTCAGGTTAAGAACGGACCTCTGGAACGAATTAAGTACTTAACCCGAGGTACCACTGTATAAGATTTTATTCTGCAAATCCCTTTTTTCTTGTTATTAATCTTCAGCCTTTAGGAATGGGGTAACTTATAAATTCGAAAGCACTCCCGGGTGCAAGTAGATAAATAGGGACTGCTTACTAGCGGGAAGGTAAACGGCGTTTCCATATGCAGCTCTGGCTTGCCAGAGCAGCGATGTCACGCTGGCCACGTGACCTGGAAGTGTCTCCGGACAGCGCTGGCCCCCGGCCTCTTGAGTGAGATGGGCGCACAACCCTAGAGTCTGTCAAGACTGGCCCGTACGGGCAGGGGTACCTTTACCTTTTTAACATATAAATCTAAACAAGCAAACCAATCTACCCGTACCCTTGTAGCCTTCTAGGGGGTGGGAGGTGGGGGGGGGGGTAGAAAGCAGAGTAGTTGGGAGTTTTGTCCCTGTGGTTTTAACCAGCTTCACCTCTCTCACACACTGCATGCCAGCAGACAAATCCAGCAGGACTGAGCAGGTGCCATCTCTGAAATCTAGTAGGATTAGGTTTTACTTGTAGTTTAACAGGCATTGAGATATATTATCCCCTGAAACATTTCAATGTCAAGCTCTTAAAGATTTATCTAGCTTAAACAAATCATAGGGCGTTGCTAAGGGAGATACGGTAACAGAAGTGTTGTAACATTTCCGATGAAGGCATTGTTGACATGTCAGGTTTATACGGATGGCATTTGATGTGATTTCCTTTCATATGTTGCAGCAGAGCTTAGCCTTCCTTTCCAAACAAACTGTAAAGATACCTGTCAAACATTATAGAGAACCTTGGAAGTGAGAGTGCTTGGTGTTTGTGCTAGGTCAAAAACAGAGAATGAACATTTGGCTCCATAAGCCTGAGGCAGCTTTTGTTGTTGTTCTAAGGCATAGTAATTAAAATAAAGGGGGTTGTTTTATGATAGGATTTTGGAGCAGGGCTTTCCCTAATAACCTTGAATAATAAAAATGACTGTGTGCAGCTGATTGAGGAATTAAAACATACACTGGATCTGACCTGCCAAGATTATTCTCTGCAAACTCTAACATGTCCAGTATATTGACATTCGTGAAGGTCATGCTTTAAAAGAAAGGTGAACCTCAGATACAGTACATACTCATTGTGCACATATTAAAAGCACATAATACATTTCTTATATTCCGCAGCAAAGCTGAACCTTCTCCAAGACCTAGAGTGTCATATTTATTGCTTATCCCCAAGGATGGGGATTTAGCATTTGGATAGCTAATAGGAACAGAATGTTTTCATCTATGACTAATGCAATGGCTAAGTGCTGGATTCCAACTGGAACCCAGACCTATTGGGATAAAACAAATTGGGATATTAGGAAGATAACACTGGAACTTCTCTTAACCCTGTCAAAGTGGGAACACAGCCGTCTTTCCAGAGATGTTCTCCAGTGACAATCCAGAAGTAGTTGATAGTTCTCATTCAGTATATTAAACTCCCATTTGGGACTGTTTTTGTTTTAAGTATGCATGGACTGGGGTAGATATGAAAATCACTGGGAATGTGAATAATGACAACAACAATAAAGGGAGCATATAGTATTATTCAATGTAGTGAGAAGCTGTCAAAATGAATTGTGAGTTATATAAGATGAAGACATGGGGCAAATCTACACTGGTCAGTTATAACATTAAAAATCCATTACAAAAATGTGACACCAGAGGATGTTGTAGAGCAGCAATCCGTTGTCAATGGAAAATTGCATTGGGAGCCATATTATTATTTTCTAAGCATTTTTATAGACCAGTGTAGACCTAGCCTTGGTGTAGAATATATGATGAGATAAGAGCTATGTATCTGTAGATCTGTGAAATAAGTTAGCATTCTAAAATTAATCCACACAGTATTTCTTTTTGAATGTTCTCTGCCTGTGGTCCAGGAAGAAAAGGAGGCTAATGTGGTAATGAGTAAAAACCTCTTGGTGATGCCTCTTAACAGTTGCTATATGGGCAAAAGTCCACGGGAGGAGTCCTCACCTAGGGTAGAGGCATGGTTGGTGATAAGAGATTGGGACTTGGCAGTGGCTGCACTAATATTGTGGAATTGGCCCATGAAGCAAAGATGGAGCTCTTTCTGCCTGCTTTTACCAGCTGGTAAAGACATCATTTTAGGCAGGCTTTTGTCTACTAAGTATTATCTGAGAAGGCCATTTTCATCTGTGGTAATTACCGCTTTATGTAACTTTTAGTTGTTTTGTTTGCATCTTATTGTATTTTGATGTTAAACTGGATCTGTATGTGTGTGTGTGTGTAGGCTTGCCATGCACGATGGAAAATCCAGTAGAAACAGCTCAAGAAACTTATTTTTATGTTAGGTTCCCCCCCCCCCAAAAGCTCAACAATTTTGGGGTCTTCCTTTATGGAATATGGCAGCCCGAATGTTTTAGGTTATCTATCCTTGTTTTTGAACTTGTTTTTAAAAGTCATTTTTTATAAGTTCTTTTTTTCTGGAAAAAGAAACTAATAAACAAGACCAACAATTATAATAACTAGTTGTAAACCAACCTGTGTGGTACATAGAGGCTAGAATGGTGGGACAGGAATTCCTATATAAAGAAATATAAATCAATCCTTAGCCAAAGCATGTCTGTGTTGGGGCTTTACATTAAGGAGATTCTGGCTCTGGGAAATAATCCAAAGGAAGGAGTGGAGTGGAGTGGAGTGGAGTGGCAAGGAGCCAAGTAGACTAGAAAGACGATGACTTTCCTTCTGTTCCTGCAAGTGCATCAATCTCCGATTGATTTCTCTTCCAAAGGAGGCAAATGTGGTAAGCTACCTAGGCTGCAGTTCAGAAGGTTCAGTATTGGCTATGTTGTGACTCAACACACCCATGCAACACATCAGATTCTCCTGATCTGGTAGGAATTGAAAGTTTTCCAGATTAGTTTGTGATTTTGCTTTGGCAACATTTGGCTCTCCTTCATTAGAGGTTTTAATTGAGATTCCTGCATTGCATGACCCTCTATAATTGTACAATTCTATGAACATATAGTACTGGCTCCCCCCCCCCCCCCATCACAATTCTACACCCCCTCACCTGTGTCTTTGGCTTTGTGTTCTGCTTCTGCTCAAGGCCGTCTAAGGCCCAACATTTGACATGGTTGCATTTGAACAACTGCATCTCAGTTTAATAAGCCAAGATACGTGCAAGACTTTAGCCTCTTCTCTCCTCCCATTGCTGTGCCTGAAGGAAATGAGCAAGTGTCTTATTAACCATGGTTTCCTGTTTCACCCAAATCAGCCATCTATGGTTGCCTAATGCAGAACACAGTTTGAAGTGGGTTTATGCTCTTGGATTGTTACAATAACCATAGTTGTCCATTTCAGATGAAACAGGAAACAGGTTTATTAAAGACTGCCCACTTTTCATTCAGACATGCTGTGGAGAGGGGACAGAAGATGCTGAGCATGTGGGCAGGTCTTGTCCATAGCTCAGTTTATTAAACTATAGGATGATCATCCAAACCCATCCAATGCCTCACAAATATATTCAAGAAGTTCAATATTGTCAACCAGCTGAAAAACTGTGAAAAGATCAGGCTTTCTGTTTATTAATTACAACACTTTTAAACAAATCTAATGCTAAGCTACCTCAACTTTTAGCAGTTGTCCTTTATGTTAAAGGACTGTGAATCAGAGTGACTTTAAAATTGCTCATTATTTGTGAATCACTATTTTTAAACAAAGGAAAAACAGGATTTATTGAGAGTATGTGTACTCTATGTCTAAATTTATTCTCTAAATGAGCTTTCCTCATCTGTTTTTTCATCTGTAAGGAACTAAAACTAGCTGAAAGATTGCTCCAGTAAGTCTTGATTCACCCCTCTTATTAAGCATTGAAGCCTTGGCTGTAATATGAATACATCCATATGCTGTTTCCCTTTCTCCCATCTGGAATTATAGCAAAGCATGCTGAGATGTTACCATGGCTATGTAATAACAACCAATTGCATTTCACTGTCTTTCTGCCATACGATCTGTTTTGAGTTTGGAATAGTTGCTGGAAGGAGTGATGGCTCTATGACTTCTGAGTCATATTTATTAAATGCAAAATGTTTTCACAGAACTCCTCTTAGAACCATAAGAAAACAACGAAGACCAAGTAGCCAACCATCTCCTATAATAGGGTGCACTGCCATGTAGAATGTGTGTGGGAAAGCAGAACCATGTGTGCATGATTTTTAAAAAAATCTTCTCAGTATAATGAAGAGCCAGAGTAGCAAATTCAGGGTTTGTTTAATGACAAGGAGTGAGACTTTAACACCAGTGTTGGATTAACGTCCAGGCTAAGCATGTTATAGGACAGCGTCCTGGACAAACTGAGGTCACAATGTTCTTTGAATGTGAGGTGGGCCTCAATATGAAGTATGAGGACGCTCTTAGGTTAGTCAATGCTAGTAGTGAAGAAATGTCAACTAAACTCCATCAGCTTGTGTAACAGTAGGGCCAGAGTCCATGTGATTTTAACTGACCAATTATTACAAACTGGTCTGCCCTGGTGCTCAGGTTAGTGATCTGTGTGTCTGTTAAGACAACATGGAAGCTAAATAAGTAAAACAGCCATGCATATTCAATTTAGAAGGAAGGAGTGTGATACTTCTACCTATAGAAAATGACATTATTTTCGCTTTCATATATATGCTTTCATGCACTCTATAATTTGAGTTGTGACATTTCTAAAGTGGCTGGGCTGGCTTCTTTTTGTAGTACAAACACACTGGCAAATTAGTAATACTGTAAAAACACCAAATTAGGAGACTACAAATTTGGTGTGTTTTTTGCTAGTTTGAGCTAGAAGATGTTGTTTTGTGTGATATAATCCCAATTCTTTCCATCTGTGGAACAATTGCTGGTAAGCGCCTTCCTGCTTTTTGTTTTATACTCCATTTTTATCTACAGGCTGTTTCACAAAACCTTACTACTGTAGGACCAACCCTGGCTGAGCCAATGTAAAGAAAGTGTTTGTATCCCATGTCAAAGCCTTTGAAAGATTCTCGCAGGTTAGGACATGGCGGCTGTTTTATGCTCAGAAGTAATATATTGTCAGCAACACAAGGAGGAGACTCTTCATGTATATCACAGCAGGGGCAGCCAACGTGAAGCTGTTGGACTGTAATTGCCAGGAGCCTCAGGCAGCATGGCCAATGGTCTGGGACAATGGGAGTTGCAGTCGAACACCACCGGGGGACACACCATGTTGGCTGACCCAGGATTATTATCAGTACAGTACACTGTTGGATAATATAGGTTTATGTGACTAGGAATGAGCCCTGTATCTATGTATCTGTCTCTATGACAGCAGCTCCAAAATACAGTGAAGCAAGATGTCTAGCGTTGTTTCCTGTGCAGAACCTTGTGAACCGTAGATACTATGCAGGTTCATATAGTTGACAGTAAGGGAAAGGGGTGGATTCCCTCCACCCAATAAAATAGGCAAAGTCAGCTTGATCTGCCGCACTTGCTATTGATAGCATTATGCTATTGCTACTGAGGCAAAAGTCACTGCTTGAGCCTCTACAGCAGAATCTGTCTATGTCAGGGGTCAGCAAACTTTTTCAGCAGGGGGCCGGTCCACTGTCCCTCAGACCTTGTGGGAGGCCGGACTATATTTTTTTGGGGGGGGGGCGATGATGCAAGAGCATCATGAGCCCCAATGGCTGCTTACTTGTGTCTTGTGAGCACCAGGGGCTGGTGGTGGCGGAGGGACGAAAGGGCTCCAGGGAGGGGCTGCTTAAAATGGCGGCCGCTTGAGTGCTGCTGCTTCTGGCACACAAAAAAAAACCAAAACAAAAAAACAAAAAAAAACCCAGCCCCCTTCCTCCTCTAGGCAGGGCAGGGAGAAGCCAGGAGGACGGAGGGAGGACGCATTGCCACTGCTGCCATGTGAAGGAGAGGGAAAGAGCACGTGCACTGGCAATCCATGCTGCAATTCCCGGACTGTCCGCAGGCCGGATTCAGAAGGCAATTGGACCTGATCTGACCCACGGACCTTAGTTTGCCGACCCATGGTCTACATGATCAGACAAGCTGAACGGCCATCAAAAATGTGCATTTTCATGCTAAGGCTTGAAGGAAGACCTTATTCTTTGTCCCCATGACCATTATCATTTTTTTAGAGATGCCTGTTTTTCAGGAAAGTGCCTTGTTCGATGATGATGGTGGTGGTGGTGGTAGTGGTGATGATTTACTATTTATACCCCACCAACTCTATTCTCTATCATGTAGATGCTGATTTCACATTTGTAGCAATTTCTTTCTACATTAGATGCTTGATATAGGTTGATTGGCATCTAGGGCAGAGACATCGGTGATAGAGATCAGTATCCATTAAATTAAATCCAATCACCTATGTGACTTCCTTCTAATTGTAGGCTTACTATTATCTGCGAATATCATGTCAGTTAAAGAACACAACAAATGGCATTTTGTGGACCATGATTGTGGCAAAACGGATGCAAGGGGCCAACAGCTTAAGAGCAACACTTTTCAGAGAGACACTGATATATTACTTCTCTCTGAAATCAAGCGATCTACAGTGCCAGCTACAATAGGACCCCCACTCCTTGTTCCGCATGCCTCAGCCTGTGCGATGCTCTAATTAATTTTGTTTTGTTTCAAGAAAGAGCTCTCCAAGTTCAAGCTGGTGCCAAGGGCAAGTTCAGAGACACAGCCAAGGAAGATAGAAAGGAACCGGCACTTAAAAGTGATGTTCTCCAGAAGGCACAAAATATGTAAAGGTCTAAATCTAAAATATTCAGTTATGTATGCCTTGAGCTTATTGCTCAACCTGCACTTCCCCGTTTCTCCCTTCCCTGGTGCCTCAAGGGGAATAAAAATTGATGAAACTACTTCCGAGAGCTGTTGGCTGTGTTTGGTGCTAGTTGGTGCACGTTCATCTCTCCCTGCCCTCCCCTCTCATTCACATTTATTAGTTCAGTGCCAAATTCACTTGGCTCACACAATGAAAGAAATGTTATCTTTCTTTAGACACTTCCCATTTAGGCTGCACTCTTCAAAGGCACCTCTCTAAGCTGGTGCATTGAGCTTTGCTGGACACACCAGCATGCACTTTATTTCATTTTACTAATTGTAGTGGAATCTGAGGAATACTAGATGATTTGTGGGGTGAAATGCTTCCTTGTGGATAGCTCCACAGCAGCGCCACAAGGAGCAATTTAACTCACCTTCCATCTGGTGACCATAAATGTGTGCAATATCCAGTTCCTCATCAGGAGAAACCTGATTCTTCAGTTGGAATAGGGACACTGTATATATAATCTTAGAGGCATTTTCTTCTGGAAGAAAGAGAGGGAAAACTAATGAACAGTTATGCCATTTAAGAATAATATTTCTCATGCATAGCATGTCCAAAGTCATTCTCATTTTTATCTTGCTTATTTTCACATTGGCCAACGGAGAGACTGCTGTCATTTGCAGGAGGGGAGAGTGAGTACCGTATGTGTTTGGGTCCTGTTTGAAGGTTTCCCACAGGCCTTTGTATCTTTGTAGGCCACTGTGAGAACAGGATGGTAGGCTACAGCCTTTAGTCAACCAAACCAGAGCAGTCAAAAATGTGGAAGGTGGAAATTACATTAACCTAAACCTTGACTTCCAGATTTTGATGCAGCTCCTCTACAGAGAGACTATGTATGTACAAGAAGTTTTGTTTGAAGGTTCTGCTAATGTGATCTGGAATGCTCTGAGATTCAGGGCTCCTAATTGTCTAGCAAGAAACTAGACACATGTCTAACTTACATGTACAAACAATATGTGCAGGAGAACTGGATCAATGTATGGTGGTCAAGAGTAGGGCCACAAAGCACAATGCCCACTAGTCCTCCACATACTGACTGTGCCCTGTTTGGGCTTAAGACCCATTTCACACAAGCAGTATTGCACATGGGGTTGCATGCCAGCTTCTGCATTTGTGGTTACCATGGCAGGTGTGGTGGGAGATCAGCCTTCTGACCAACCTAAGCACCAGTGAGATGGTTGATCATCATCCCAGACATCCTGTGATCTCTGCCTATTTCTCAACTTCTAAGTTGAAAGGAGGGGCTCTATTATTTGGTCCCTTTTTCTGAGGTGTTTGGTGCACCTAACACAGAGTGGTCAAACTGGAGAGTGCTCTGATGCCTTTTCCCCTGCAGGTTAGGTTGGCATGGTGCTGCTATATAGGGCCAAAGAAGACTCTGGTGGCCACAGTGTTTGGCTAGCAAGACCAGCCAAAAATTGTAAACTCCTGTTTGCATGGTTCTGGATTAAGCCACATACCACATCACATGCTATCATATAGATATTGAGCAGAGCATCAAAAGACATTGTAACCTCAACCACGACTACCCACAACTACTATTACTAAAAATTTATAAAGCAGCAGCAATGTGTTGTGTAACATTGTTATTCTGATTGAATCCTGTATTGCCACACAACTTAATAAAATTACAGGGTGAGGAATATTACAAAACCAGTGCTTAACTTATTGATGTGTTAAAGAGAGCATGTATTGTATAACAACCTAGATTATTATTATTAAAAGAAAGCACATATTTACTCAGAAGTAAATTAATGGAACTCAAAGGGATGTTTTCTTAGGTAAGTGGATATAGGATTGCAGTTTAAGGCAGCACACCGGTGGTGTAAGCCCTATTGGCCACAGTATTACTTCTGAGTAGACTGGTTTAGGATTGTTTTTAATCTGGTGTCCAAAACATAAGAACAATTTTTGGTTTGTTTTTCAACTTTTAGTTGAAGACCAGCTCATATAAAAAATATTGATAATGACTTGAAAATCATGGTACAAACAGAAATTCTAATGGAAATGCCAGCAATCCTGACATGAATGGCGCCAGTATAAATACTTCCAAACTGACAGCTACAAGCCCAGAGGCAAAATAAAAGCAAGTCTCTATCTTTCTATCTTTTTTTTTTTTTTAAAGCCCTGTTTCTTGGCCTTCTGTTACTGGTGATGTCTCACCTAAAGGGTATCCAGTGACTCATCTTCCAATTACTGTTGCTGTCATTCTGGTCCAAATTAAGAGACGCTTTAGAAGATTAAAATAACCCAGTTGTGAGGCCTTATGAAAGCTTTGCTCTAAGCAACCTGACTTCCCTCTGATTATGCTTAAGAGGCTTTTGGATTCACGTGTAAAATACATCTCGGGAACAGCAAATGGCCTTTGCCTTTGAAAATAAGACAATGAGAGAGTTGCTCTAAACAGGAAAAGCCTTTCTTTCAAAATAACCATTCACTCAATATCATCTTAAGCTATTTTCAAGGGTACGTCAAATATGTTGAGGTGGACATGAATTACTGTTGCTGCAGAGTGCTTGGATTCAAGATATTGTTGAGGAAAAGGTTTCACCTGAATTAACTTCGGGTAATCTGATGCTTTGAAGGAAAAAGAGAAATCTAGCAAAGGTTCCTCACTGTGCTACATATACAATGTATCCTGAACAGCGGCGTAGCGTGGGTTGTCAGCACCCGGGGCAAGGCAAGTAATTTGCGCCCCCTAACCCGTGGATTTGCGCCCCCTAACCTGTGGATTTGCGCCCCCTAACCCGTGGATTTGCCCTAACCCAAGATGTTGCGCCCGGTGCGGCTGGCCCCCCCTGCACCCCCCACGCTACGCCACTGACCCTGAAGCCTGAGAAGCAGGTATGCACTTTGAGGAGGTACGATTAGCTCCAGCTCTCAGATGTTTGTAATACAAAAGCTTTTTCTACAGTCAGAACACATCGATTCCACTGCTCCGCTCCTGACTTCTATGCATTTCTCATCTCTGAGCATGGGTTCTGTGTGCATACAGCCTCTGCGCGTACATCTTGTACATGCATGATCAGGGACCCTGCTTCTTTGAAGGGTTCCAGATCATGCATACAGAACCTATGCACATACAGCTAAATGCAGGGATGAGGGATCTGTGGAACTCAGGATATCAAAGAGGCTGTGAAAGTTGTGTAATGCAGTTCTGGCTGCAGCTGTGAGGTGCTTTCCTATATATTTACTTTCCTTAGTCTGATCTGATCAGAAAAATGTATCGATGGAAGAAATGTTGGTGTCCTCCCAAGCAGGGCTCAGAAAAGAACCGTGGGGCCTTGCAAAAGCCAACCTCAAAGGAGAAATGAGTTTTACATGCCCCTGAATCCTTCTGCAGCTTGGATTGAAATCTAAGGTGGGAAAGAATTGCTGGCTCCTTCCACTATGCGATGCAGGGGAGCAACGTTAGCCACCATTTTTTGTCCCTGCATCTATTCATTTAAGGCAAATATTTCGTTTAAATACAGGCAGATTTAAGAGACGGATAGGTGGCAGATTTCTCCAGGCCTTGGATTCACTCAGGAAAACTCTCCACAATTTTCTGAATTTTGTGTGTGGAAGATCTTGCGTATCCATCTATGGTGGCCAGATACCCAGATTTCCAATGCACAGAGCTGTATTTCTCCCAGAAAGGCAATCCATCCTCCCAATACAACCTCCAGAATGTAGGTCTAGCTGACATCTGGCAAGTCAAGTTCCGCCAAACACACAACAGTATGTTATTTGCCTCCAGATAAAGTCAGGCCAGCCTTAGTTGAACATTTAATAAACAATTTCCTAGTGGAAACCACACATAACTTTACAAGGCTAGGGCTGCATCAATAAATCCATCATTCTGTTTTTAGATAAACATTAACAGAGATTAGAGAGCCAGGTCACCCTCTGAACTTCCATTCTTGTGTGAGTGTGCTGTCAACAATCAAGCTGTATAAACAAAGGTCTGTGTGTGCCTGTGCAGCAAAACGTCTCCTCTCTCTGTTGCCTCAGCTTCACTTTAGCAAGGGCGGAGCAGAACTGGAAATGTCTGTCTCCTGCAAGACAAAATCTGGAGGGGAGCCAAATTCCACTGGTCCTACAGCTTCAGGGAGGAAAGAGTTGTAAACCAGCAATTAGTAATCCTGCTACTAAGAGGAAAGATTGCTGGGAAGTATAAATAGGGTCACTGTTTATACACAAGTTAAACTAGGAAGTGATCTGATTATATTGCTGCCAAAACGGCATGAGGGGGGAAAGAGCTCAGCTTGTGAGAATCACTGGGCTAATTCACATGACTCTTTCAGCAGGGCAAAATGTTGTTTGACTCGGCCTGTGAGCTGTTCTACACATGGTGTAGACTGAAGGCTAAGGGAAGTTTTCTGGCTAGCAGTGCTTCAGGCTGCAAGTAATAATAATAATAATTTATTATTTATACCCCACCCATCTGGCTGAGTTTCCCCAGCCACAAGTGGGTTGTGTGTGTCCTATTCTTAAATTTTTCCTTCTTGAATGTGACAAAGCCAATACGCTGGGATACAGCTTAGTATACAATACAAATGGAACAGTTTAAGCAGGACTTTCAGAAATGTGGCACATTCACACCCCAATCTACAGTGGCACGCCTCACATAATGTGTAGAATGGCTTGGTTGGTAAGGTGGTTTGCCAAGCTTAGTTGCTGGAAGTGATTTATCTGATAGCTTTGTTATATATACATGAGGTTATTATTGGTTGCTCTATCATAGTCTACTCAAGGGCGGGAGATTAGGATTGATTGGTAGATCTCTGAGTGATCTGCAAAAGATTAACAATGGCAGCAGCAAAATGATTTCCCCCACTTAAATTAGGGTGCTGAAATGATGATGATGAGCCAGGAGTAGCTTTTGTGTGAAAGGACTGGGCTTGCTTCAGTTCTGGTACTGGTGGGGGGGTAGGCAATTGCTAGGCTCAAATTAGTTCTTTTATTCTAACAATATGTCTTTTGCAGTTGGTACTGATTGATACTGTAGATCTGGGGGTTCTAGTAAAAATGAATTAGATTTGACAAGCATACGGTCTGCCTACCGTTGTTCTACTCAGAATTGTGGTGGGCATGGCCCTTTTGGTTCTTGGGCAGATGTCTTTTGCAGCACTCATTATTAAATCCCCTTCACTGTGTGCTCAAATTATAGTTTGGTCAGCACAGATACAGCACACTGGTGGATCAAAGGTGGCATTTGGGAATGCAATGAAATAACCAGATAAATGCTGAACAAAATGGGGGACAGCATGGATCGGCAAGGGACTTCCTAACACTTATGTCACAGGACATAAAGTGCTGCATTTATAAGTACTATATGAATAACATTTTCATTCAGTTATTTTTTTTAAATAAAAAAGATTAAGTCCAGTCTTAAGATTCAGTATGGAAACCAAATAAGTGATTGATCAATGGAATGAAATTGCACAAAGTAAGTGTTTTAGTCTCAGAGTAGATACTCATTGTGTGAATTGTAAGTTAGACATGGCCCCTAGGAAGGTGGTTTTACCCTTGAAGCTAATAGCAAAGAAACAGTAAATGGTCAAAAGAGGTGTTCACCTAGAAGTTTGAGCTTATTAGGTAATTTAACCACTAATACTAACTGCTCAACCTTTCACCACTGGTTTTAAAACAGGTTTAAAACAAACACAACAGCCAAGAAAATAAACAGAAAAATTGCAGTCACCCAAATGACAACAAAAAGAGTACAGATAAAATCAGTCAACACTAAGAACAAAGTATTAGGAAAATAAGTTTTCAGAAAGTTGCAATATGGATCCCTAGGACAGGGAGTTCCAAAGGAGGCTGCGATGGAGGAAGTCCTCTCTTGCATTTCTGCCAGCCACACCCAAGGATGGAGGATAAATAAGTTCATTTTTTCACCTTGAAGTAAACTGAAGTAATTATCTGGTCCTGGATTAGATCAGAATGCACCTATTAACTGGATCACAAACTTCTCTGAATTTTGCAATGCAGTTTGGGTCTTCCCCCACAATCTTATTTTTCCATGTATATATTTTTTCGAGTTAGTGCACTGGAAATCATTCAAAAATTTACACTTCAGGGGCAGAATGCACATAATATGTATACAATTTAAATGTGAATTTTTATGCATTTTTAAAACAAAGATCTGCCAAGAATGGGATTGATGGGATCTATTATTGAGACATACACAGATGATGTGGAATGGGAATAGGATGATCCAGTCATCCCTCAGATGAGGGGTGGGCATGCAAAAGTGCCTCTCTCAGTGACCTCAGTGTGTGGAAGGGATTGTGGATTCTGCCTAAGCTTCTGTAAAAAGAGTTGTGCTTCCAAGGTGTTAGAATTTGGGCAGAAACAAGCATATAGAAGCAGGATTCCAATCAATTGTTCCAACATGATCATCTCATCAGTCTGGTCTACTCTTCTTTTTGTCACAAGCTTAAAAAATGCTTTCTCTTATTTTATTTCTATGTTAATTTTATCAATTGATTCGTATGATTAATTGACTAAGTTTTCTTCAGCCGGGTGACTACTAACTAATGACTGGGCTGAGGTTCACAAGCAAGCATAGTATACACAACAAGACTGATTAGACCTGACAGGCACCAAGTTCAGAGCTGTAGGGAAGAATGACAGCATAAAATGAGGAGGAAATCATTTGTGACATGCCCTTCACTTAACTTATTGGCGTGTCATTTCCAGCCTAAAGTATATGACGGATCTGAAGCATTATTTTAGAAGACATCCCTCCCCTTCCTTTGCTTAGAGAAAGAGGTATTGTTAATTATAGCTTAATTTCACTTATGTCAGGGCCAAGGAAATTCTGGTACTGATTCACATTCACAGAATGAATGCAGATCAGGCATTAAAGTTCACATAGTCTCTTGTACAACAACAAGTGAAACCTGCAACAAAATGTTGCAGGGCATCCTCACCCGCAATTAGGTGTTCTGTGCAGGATTCCAGATATTCCAGATTTTCCTTCCTTCCAAGCAGGGTATTTTTCTTCCCACCCCATTTTTGTCCTAGGTGACATTTAATATTTTATGGTGGCTCAACATGCTCAGTCTTCATGGGGCTGGATATATTTTTGGAGCAGGGAGATGTCCTCATAGATTTTTTTTAAAAAAGTTTTTTTGTACTTCTGCAAACCTCAGTCTCCACCTTGACTCTAGTCCTGTCAGCAGTCAACATCTGAGTTTGTTACTATCTTCGATTGCTCATCTTAAGTAGTGCCTGAATTAGTTGATTTTGGACCTGTGAATGTATACTTGATTTCAATATGTTCTGTAGGAATTAGAGGATCAGACATAGCAATCCTTTGGGCCTGTCATGTAAACTACAAGTTTGGATCTAGATCTATATTCACATTGCTCTGGGGCAGGTGTGTTCTTAGAGCATGAATATAGGTTGAAATCCTCTCATCTTCCTAAGCTTGTCCATGCAGATTAAAAGTTTTATTTGCTCTAATCATACACACAACAATATGTGGTCACACTTAGTCATACACTCTGTGTGTGTGTGTGTGTGTGTGTGTGTGTGTGTGTATGGGCAGCATGTTCAAAAATAGTATAAATATTATGGAATGCAAACTATTGTACTTTGGGAACACCCATCACCTCTGGCATTGGCAAGAACTGCGTTACATAAACAGTTATGCAATTAAAAAAATAGATTAATTTAGGGGCAACAGAAAGGCACATGTTGAAAAAGTACCTTCCAGAGTTGGAAATTTCTGCAGATCTAGAACTTTGGAACACACTGTTTAGATTGGTCTCTGTGTGTGCAAGTGTGTCTTTGCTGTGTGGGGAAGGCAGGACTGGCGTGCGCAAGCAGAAATAGCGCACAATTCACTACTAAGTAAACTCATTCCTCTGTGCCTCTACAGGGCATTTACAGAGCAGGAATTATACTGGCTGGATGACAGTAGGAACTTGACTAAGTCTGTTGTGCCAGCAGATCTTGGAGGTGATCTGACATTGGGCTTATTATGCAAGCATGTCAGGAAGAAGGATGCCAGCATATAATTATGCTGGCACTGCCTCAACTCTGGTGCAACTTCACTGATACAGAAGCCTTAAATGGTGATAATGGGATCATGGTGGGGAGGAGGAGCCCTTTCCAAACATGGCTTTATTGATATCTTAAACCATGGCTTGCCAATTTGTTGGGGCAGGGGGAGGCAATGGGCATATTTGGAATTTGAAGAAAGTGTCCATGGCGCCAATCACACAATGGCTGCTGTGGAGCGTGCGTGTCAATGGCTGCCGTTGCGGTGTGGCGTAACCCAAAATGGCTGCCACATCTAATAGAGCAGAGAAAGAGATAGGGTCGCAAAATGGTGTGGGCATGCCTCTCCTGACCCTGCTCTGGACAACAGTGCTTGCTCAAAGGCAGAAAGTCTTTGCACCTTTACTCTGTTCAGAGTGGAAGGAAGGCTATCGAATCCTGACATCCAATTAAATGGGGCTACAGGAGTGGGGGCTGTGTTCAATACAGGAGAGACCAAGCAAGTGAAAACAGGAGCTGAGCAGGAACATTGTGCATTGTGGGTTTTTGAGGGCATCTCTACTGAGATGTACCCGGGACGCGGGTGGTGCTGTGGGTAAAAGCCTCAGCGCCTAGGACTTGCCGATCGAAAGGTCGGCGGTTCGAATCCCCGCAGTGGGGTGCGCTCCCGTCGTTCGGTCCCAGCGCCTGCCAACCTAGCAGTTCGAAAGCACCCCCGGGTGCAAGTAGATAAATAGGGACCGCTTACTAGCAGGAAGGTAAACGGAGTTTCCGTGTGCTGCGCTGGCTCACCAGATGCAGCTTGTCACGCTGGCCACGTGACCCAGAAGTGTCTGCGGACAGCGCTGGGTCCCGGCCTATAGAGTGAGATGAGCACACAACCCTGGAGTCTGTCAAGACTGGCCCGTACGGGCAGGGGTACCTTTACCTTTACTACTGAGATGTATGTGCATGGCAGGCCTGCAGATTTGATGGTGGACCTGCTATTATATTAAGCATAGCCAGGCAGGATGCAGGGTTAAGATTGCAGCCAGTGTCATTTAGAAGAGAATCAAATGTTGAGTCTAATGGCAAAAAAAACCTGTGATCAATGCTAATCTCCCTCTCCCCCCCCCTCCGCCCCACCTTAGCTCTGTCAAAACAAATAAATTTCTGAAAGTGGAATGTACATACTGAAAGCTACCCTTGGGTTGTCTGTCTCATATACTGATTAGCTACATGAGAATTTGCTAAAGTAATTACCTCCTAGTAGTTGGCAATTACCATGGCAACCTCACCATCACAAGATAAATTCAGCCGTTAATGAAAGCACCACTACCAATGTGTCAACTCTGAAACATACATTATATGCCTTAAAAAAGAAAAAAGAAGAACCTTTGAACAAAAGCCTTTCCTGACTAAATTGGAGAAACAGGTAGGCAGCATATTCATGCAAACTGTAGGACGGCCCCGAATCAGACAAGAGAATGGATGGCTTTCATTCCCCCCCCTTTCACTTTTCCGAACCCAGAATCTGTGACAGGTTAACAAAAAGTATCTTATTTCAATTCACAAAATTGTACCTATTTGAATACTTTCCAGAAAGTGGTTTTAACCAAGGGACAAGGCAAATTTGGAGTGATTTAAGGCAATTTATTTGTTCCATCTGAATATTGTGCAAAAATGTAGGTCTTTCAAATACTGCTCTTCAAATCTTAAGTTCAGTTCTGCACATTTACACTTCGGTTTGCGATATTCTTTAAAAAAAAACTCCCCATGAAAACTAGTGCAAATTCCTCCTTATATACATGCATAGCCTCTTGGGCTTGCCGATCGGTTCTAATCTACGCAACAGGGTAATTTTCACTAACGTGCACGTTAAGACAAATTTTACCCCAGTATGTGCATTTTTGTACACATTGCTTGGTTGGAGAACAGCACTGCAAAAATTGGAGAAATACGAATTTCAATAGATGGTTTTGTTTTTGTTCTCATTTTGCATCAGAAAGTGAAAATGAGGTAGGTTTCCCTTTAAATGTGACCTGAATCAAATTTCCCCCCAGCCGCTACTCAGAACAAACCTGTGAGCTAAGTTAGGCAGAGAGAAAGTGATTGTGAGGCCCAAGCTTTTTGGTTAAATGTGAATTTTTTGTGGTTTCCCTGCCTTCTTATCACTCATCCTTGCCTCTCCTTACTGCTTGATACACCAGCTCCTGGCACCCTTGGAAAAGGTCCAATTTGCCCCGGGATTCAGGCCTTGGCCAAATCCGGTGCACAATTTTAATAGATCCATGATAGATATGGATTGTGACTAATGTGCTGTGTAAACTACTTCCCAAACCAAAGGTGGGAGTGTACTGAATCCAGAGTAAATGGTTGTGTGTACACAGCCTCTGTATTCTTTCCGAAGGTCTTACTTTCCACATATGAAGAAGTCTTTAATGTTTTCCAAAGAAACATGTTTCTTCAGGTTGATACAGTAAGCAAATTATGATGTTGCCCGCAGTGTTTCTTTTCCAATGAAGCTGCCTGTGGGCAAATGTTGGCGGGGTGCACATAAGAGGAGTAAATAAATAAATATTTACACTCCTCTTACTATTTGCAGGAATAAGGTGTGGAGTATGTACCTAGCTTTGCCATGACTCCATTGTTTACAGTGAACTCCATTGTTTACAATGGAGAACTGATGGAGGCCAAAGGTACAGCCTTGTTTCACTGGGGGGGGGGGAGGGATTTGGAGAAACTGTGAAGTCACAAAACATGCATTTTGCGGTATAATTAGTATTAAACTATGACATGCCCCTCACTTCTCCACATGCTTTCCAGGAACCCAAGATTACTGCCACCAGGTTTAGATTCCCCTGGATAAGAGAGAGCTGGAAGCCTATCCTGTCTTTGCAATTTTTCTTTCATTTACAAATATACAGTCAGAGCCTACTGGAAGTAAGTAGATCCATAATAATAATAATAATAATAATAATAATAATAATAATAATAATAAATAAATAAATAAATAAATAAATAAAATCTCTATGTGGGACAAGAAGCTACAGTTAGAACTGGATATGGAACAACTGATTGGTTCAAAATTGGGAAAGGAGTACGACAAGGCTGTATATTGTCTCCCTGCTTATTTAATTTATATGCAGAATTCATCATGCAAAAGGCTGGGCTGGATGAATCCCTAGCCAGAATTAAGATTGCCGGAAGAAATATCAACAACCTCAGATATGCAGATGACACAACATTGATGGCAGAAAGTGAGGAGGAATTAAAGAACCTTTTATTGAGGGTGAAAGAGGAGAGTGGAAAATATGGTCTGAAGCTTAACATCAAAAAAACGAAGATTATGGCCACTGGTCCCATCACCTCCTGGCAAATAGAAGGGGAAGAAATGGAGGCAGTGAGAGATTTTACTTTCTTGGGCTCCATGATCACTGCAGATGGTGACAGCAGCCACGAAATTAAAAGACGCCTGCTTCTTGGGAGAAAAGCAATGACAAACCTAGACAGCACCTTAAAAAGTAGAGACATCACCTTGCCAACAAAGGTCCGTATAGTAAAAGCTATGGTTTTCCCAGTAGTGATGTATGGAAGTGAGAGCTGGACCATAAAGAAGGCTGATTGCCGAAGAATTGATGCTTTTGAATTATGGTGCTGGAGGAGACTCTTGAGAGTCCCATGGACTGCAAGAAGATCAAACCTATCCATTCTTAAGGAAATCAGCCCTGAGTGCTCACTGGAAGGACAGATCATGAAGCTGAGGCTCCAATACTTTGGCCACCTCATGAGAAGAGAAGACCCCCTGGAAAAGACCCTGATGTTGGGAAAGATGGAGGGCACAAGGAGAAGGGGACGACAGAGGACGAGATGGCTGGATAGTGTTCTTGAAGCTACCAGCATGAGTTTGACCAAACTGTGGGAGGCAGTGGAAGACAGAAGTGCCTGGCGTGCTCTGGTCCATGGGGTCACAAAGAGTCGGACACGACTAAATGACTAAACAACAACAACAATAATAAATAGGCAGCAAACCAACAGGTTGTGTTTGTGGTTCTCAAAACAACAGCATAGATCTTTAGGGGGGCACCCTCAAGTCCATTTGCTTCCAGTCAAGCTAAACTCCTCCCTCTCCCCACAGTCTCATTTCATGCCTCTTTATGTTCACCTTATGTGATCGATAATATTCTAAAGATTATGGTCGTCTAGAAACATTGGCCAAAATTGGCCCAAGCCAAAAGCTGGGGTGGAGAATATTTTTCAGCCTGAGGGCCAAATCCCCTTATGACAACCTTCCAAGGGCCATAGTGTATTTCAGTCGTGGTGCGGCCAGAGGTAAAAGTAGGCAGCATCAAGGATGTGACTCTTGTGTTTTTATAGTGGCACACATTTCAACCACACAAAACTCAGGGGTTTCTCTGCATATCTTCCTCTACCACCATCCTCCGTCCAAGCTAGGAAGAAGCATTATCACAGTTCAAGGACATATTCTAGCCAGGCAAGAACACTTCAGGTTGTACAACAAGTCCACTGATGAGTGTGACCTGGAAGGAGCAGCTAGAGAGACATGTGGGGCACATTTGGTCCCCAGGCCTCAGATTCTCCACCCTATAAGCCCTTTTAACATATCTGTGTGTGCATGTAAGTGATATAATTCCTTTTTAAAGCAACGCAATAACAAAGGCCCAAAAGCATAAAACTACCTCATCACAATGTTATTGAAATTAAACTATTTGTTGTTGGAGATTGAGAAATATCAATCTTTTCCACCCTTACTAAATACAACTCATGCATGGGAAATCAATTATTCAGCCACATGGCTAAATTAATCACAGAAGGGAGCAGTCAAAAGCAGTGTTTGCTATAGCGTACGATATAATGTTACACAATTACCCAGGTGTACCACAGTGGCTTTTCACTCAACACCTCTGCGTATTACCCAGACACTGCCAGACACAGGATGCTAAACGAGATGAACGGGTTGATATGGCACCTCCATTGTTAACTAGATGTTTGGAAATTAAAACTCTTCATAGAAGCGCACGCCTTAAAAACCTAACATGAACCACACATCTTAAAAGCTAGTACCATTCCGTGTTAGTTGTTTGTAAGTATTTTAACAAAAGAATGCCCTCAGAATGCATGAAACTACTGTTTCGCCACTTGAACACAACTGAAAAGCAAAGTATAGGAAAGCATGATGATTAAATCTGCTGCAGCAATTAGAAAGGTCTGCAGCTTGGTGGTAGAGTGTGTGCTTCACACACAAAAGGCCCCGTGTCCAGACTTTGACATTTCCAGCTGAGAGTTGGAAATCTCTCTCTCTGAAACCCTGGAGAACTGCTACCATTCAGTGTAGGCAAAACTAAGTTAGATAGTTCGTTAATCTGACTTGGTTTAGGGAAGGTCTCTAGATACTGACAAATGTGCACACAAGCCTTTGGAATGGAATGATGCTAAATAAATTTATGAAATTGTGCTTTTGCAAATAAACAATTTGATCCCCAATGGAGCTATGGGACTGGAAAAGAGAACTTCGTCGGGTGGGAGAAGAGATGCAAAAAAGGGAACAAAGAACAAAACACCCACAGACATTTGCTTGCTTTCCTCTTTAGTTTCCAGAGTTTACAGCAATACAAGAACTTACTTGGGATGTAGGATGTGGGAAGGGATGTAATTTAAAGCTATTATACTTAGTGAAACAGTGCTTAGTGAGAACTGCAGGATTTAAAAATACTACTGTTTTTGTTGATGCTGTTGTCGTCACCAACATTGGCTTTGTTCACTTAATTTATCCAACACACATCAATACTTCTAAATGAAATGTGTTTGCATTTCTATGAAAATCTTTGCCCGGGCATTCAAAGATGAAAGCAGTGAGACTTACTGCAACTAAATAAAGTTTTTTCTCCCCCCCCCCTTTCCCCCTTATTGCATGGGGACAATCTATACAGGCTTCCATGCCACAGTAGTCAGTATTGTGCGTGGGCATGAATAGCCACAGCTTGAATTTGCAGGATGCCAAAGGCTGTGAAAAAATATACCTTTCCCAAAGGAATTTAAACAAGTGTGACTGAATGAAAAGCTCAAGAATTTGCCTTTCACAAGACTTCCTGTCCAGTGTCCAAAAGGTTTCCTGCCTGCTTTGCATTCAGACATATAAATCCAGTCTAGCTGAATTCAAGGTATATAAAATGCAGGCAGTTCTCCTGTTATGGGTAGGATCTCTTGGCGGATATAAACTGTCACAATCAATCAAAGTCTACTGAAAAGGCTGCATTCCAGGTAGCATGCATAAGTTTGGTTGGAATCCCAATCTTTCTAGTACTAGGACTTTATACGTGAGAATCGCTTCTTGCATTAAAAGCAATTGTGCATGGTATGAACAATGCGACTACTTGAAAAGTATAGGATTCTGCAGATGAATTAAATGCAAATGTGAAGGGTCAGATCTATAGCAACTGTCTATAAATTTCCTTCCATGGAATGAATGGTAACATGGTGACTAAATTGATTGTTTGAAGCATGCACTAAATGATTTAGAGATCATCGTTGTCTTATGATATTCTGTTTCATGTTTATTTTCTAGGGGAAAGAAAAAAAAAACTTGGAAAAAGGCCAAGGGATAATTCAGCAAGTTTCTTAACTAATGAGCACAATGGCATTGGTCAAGGACGTACAAATTTCATTGATTTTGGTGAGAGAAAATAAGCATGTACTTATTTTCTTTACCTAGGTAGAAATCTAGCATGTGAAGGAAACGACTAGACTACAACCCTTGACTCTAATATGCTAGCTTTCTATGATCACATCATGGCAATCCACCGTATAAAAGTTGACCTAAGCCATAAGTCCTTTTGCACATGTTTGGCATGTGTGTGGTTTCAACACATGGCAGAGGAGTTTGCTGCCCTTGCCCTGACTTCTGTAGCCCTATTCAGGCATTCATAACAGCGCTTAAATGAACCCACAAGGACCCTTACACAACTTAAAGGATGATGGTCTGCAGTGGGGAAGCCTCATGTAGTTGTGGAGGTACTTGCACATTTTGGAACCCTGATTTTTCATGCAAAATATGTGCATGGCCCTGCCTACCCCACAATCCAATATCATTGCTGTTTTCTAAAGCCATTTCACCATATTTGACTAAAGGATTAAAAACAGCCCTGCTGGGTGTCTATGGGAGGCCCCAAGAAGCAGAACATGAAGACAACACCACTCTTTTTCATTTGCAGATCTCCAAAAAAACCCTCACTCCCGTTTCTCTCACTTTTTGCTATTTGCACATGCTAGAAGACTTGTATGTGGGAACTGCCATTAATTTGTTGGTGACACACAAATACTGCACATAGTCATTCCTTTTCTGAGCATTCTGGTTGTTTTTTTTTAAAAAAAGCTAAAATGCTTGGGCAATTTTTCAGTTTATTTACTTACTTATTTAGTTGCAGCATTTATGTTGGAAGCCCAATAACATCATTCTCTGAGTGACTCACAAAGATAACAGAGACATGGACTGAGGACAAATGCAATCCAAAAGACAGAATGTTGGACCTGGAGATGAATTGAATGCTTGCCCAGCCAGGAAATCACAAAGCAGCATTGGGCATGTCACTCTTTGACCTTGCCATTAAGAATTTCCACTTTGTGCGTTTGTTTAGTTTAGAACAGGGATGGGAAGACTGTGACCCTCCAAATGCTATGGGCCTCAGACAGCATGCTCAGTGTCTAACAATATCTGTGGTGTGTGGCAGGACAGGGGAGACAAAGTCCCTACCCTTAGGATAGAATATCCATTTATTCTTTTTGTGAGAGTGAGACTGATACAGACGGAAACTTTTAAGCTTTTAAATCTAATCAATCAATCAATTAAGGAATTTTCACACCAAGCACACTTCCAAGCAATAAAATATGATATACTTGCATATTATCAGGCCCCATTGGGAACTTAAAATTTTCCACTGATTCTCCTTTAATGAACTGATTCTATTTGAGCAGTGCTGTTGTTGTTGTTGTTTAGTTGTTTAGTCGTGTCCGACTCTTCGTGACCCCATGGACCAGAGCATGCCAGGCACTCCTGTCTTCCACTGCCTCCCGCAGCTTGGTCAAGCTCATGTTTGTAGCTTCGAGAACACTGTCCAACCATCTTGTCCTCTGCTGTCCCCTTCTCCTTGTGCCCTCAAACTTCCCCAGTGCTAGCTGAGTCTTTTTAGCTTGGATGGTCTTAGCGCTGAGCTACAAACAGCTCCCCATATCCCACAAGTTTTGCATCCAGTCGGGGGGAAGGGGAACATGCTCCCTTTACAAGATGCACCTTTATGTTGGGATGCACACTGCAGAGGAATGGCAACCTGATTTAGGAATGTATTTGGATTGACATCTGGATACACATCCAAATGCAGGTGCCATTGTAGACACAGGAAGGCAAGAAGCTGCCTTATACCAGATGAATCCGTTGGTCTACTGAGCTCGGTGTTGTCTACACTGATTGACAGTAACTCTCTAGTGTTTCCAGTCCTACTGGCAACTGCTGGAGATTGAAATTGCGACCATTTGCATACAAAACAAATGCTGTACCACTGAGCTCTTCCCCTGCATTGAACTATCATCATATCACATATTTGGATGTGCATCCACAGAGAACGTTGGCCCCAGGGCCGTCTTTAGCATATGAGCCACTGGGGTGCAAAGATCCACCCAGCACCCCCCAAATTTAGTTTAGCTGCCCCCAGATGAGAGTAGGATTGCCATACGTCTGGAATTTCCCAGACATAGGCTGTATCCGGTTCTCGAATGGCAGCCCATGTCAGTAGTGTAGAAATCTTGATTTTCTTTTGAGGTTTCACAAAAAAGCTCAACACTTTTCACTTTTTGAAATATGGCAACCCTAGACGGGAGTCCAGTAGCATCTGAAGGACCACAAGTTTCCCATCCTTGACCTATATTATTGCAAGCACCAGAAATAATGGCTGCACATGGGTATGGAAAGATGTGCAAAAGAGTGAAACGTGAAAGTGGGCTTCTGAGTATTTTTGTAGCCCCTGAAATGATTACCTTTAGAGAAAATCAAATGTCACATAAATGTAGAACCCAGATTTTACTCTCAGTAGCCAATTGCTATATTCATAGTTCCCTGCCATTATCTTCTGGCACCTTTTGAAATTACGAAAGCTACTGGCATCCTTTCTTATTATGAGGAAAGATTTACATCCACTTTTCCCCTCTACTGCGAGAAAAAGAAAGAATGAACTGAAATTATAATGTACTCTCATGCAGTTTGGCTCTTAAAACTGTTCACTTTATCCTATGGGGGCATCATGCTAAGTATTTTCAAAAATCGAACGGGATATGCTATAGCTCAGAGCCCAACATTTAATGATTATTCATTCAACCAAAGAAACACTTTCCTAAAAATCCTGTCTGAGGTAGTTTGTAACCAAGACTCTGGTCATCTGGAAAATCGCTAATGGAGAAATGGACAGGTATAGGGAGAATCTGTTTTCTTACCCTTCCTTGCATTACTTAATTTCAAGGGATTTTATTCCACAGCCTTTTCTTTCCAGCTTGTTAATGCTTTGCATTTTGGAATGTGATCTTGATGGTTATTTATGCTCTATATCTCCCCCCCCCCCCAGTTATGCATTAAGCATCTGGAATCCATATGGAACCTTTACTTATTTAATTTAGTGGAGGCATCTTCAGATAAGAACAGGGAAGGGAACTGGACTGACTGCAGGACCAGGAAGAGTCAATTGGCAGTCCTGGAAAAAGGACAAGAAACTCATCTTGCTTGTCCTCAGGGACCTAAGAATCTAGCCTCCTCAGCCACCTGGGTTTTCAAGCATTATTCTTGGCCTAGGCCCTCAGTTTTAGAATGGTTAGCGGACTTAAAGTTGCTCCTCATCCATCCTTGGAGTTTGAAGTCTATCTGCTATTACAAGAGAACACAAAGCTTGGGGACAGGATATTATAAGCTTTCAAAAAAACAACAACACCTCAATGAAGATACCACTCCTCCACAAAAAGGTCAATGACACAAGGAAATAACAGGGGTATCCTGGAAGATTATAGACAGCGGCTATGAGAGTTGAATTCATTTAAAGTAGGCTAGGTGTTCCCTTACCACCTCTTTTCCTATCTTGGGCTGCAGTTCCCTCCTTGCATCAGTTATTCTGTTATCAGCAGGTTGTACACTGCCTTCCTTTTGGGTGAAGACAGAGGCAAAATAGGTGTCGAGTAGTTCCGCCTTCTCTCTTCTCATCCAATAGCATTTCTCTATCTTCTCAATGTTAGGCTGAGAGACTATGAATGGCCCAAGGTCATTCAGAGAGCATCACGCTGGAGTAGGAATTTGAACCCTGGCCTCCTAGTTCCTAATCTAACAGCCTCACCACTACACTGGATCTTTAATAACACACACACAGAATAATTGTATTTTCAGAAGTATATCACGGACATGTTTGTACAGCAGAAGGAGGGCATTTTAGTCAATATGGTACATTTTTGTTTTCTTGCAACTTCCAAAGTCAATTTTACATACAAGTTACCCATTTAGATCACTGTTTAAGTACCCTTTTCAGTGAGAGTGAGTAAGAGAAGAGCTATACTCTCAGACTGTTATGGTTTCTTCCTTTCACGAATTTAAATGAATTTCAGATTCCAGCTCAGTATCAAGCAAGTGTATGAGTATGTTCCACATCTTCCTGAAACTGGCAAAATAAATTTGCTGTTGAAAGTGATGAGGAAAAAAATGGGCCTGACAGACTGAATCTGGGCATCCTTTCGTGGCTTTCCCCTTGCCAAATCATGATCACTGAAAAAGCAATTCCTTCCCTCCTTGAATAAATGCCACAGAGCTGTTCCAACAAGAACAGCCACATAGACCACAGAGGAGGAGGAGTGCTTATGTTCAATAGCTTAGAACTTGTGTGCCTTAGAAAACAATGCATGCTGAAGAAAATTAGCTGATAGAACAAATAATAACACTTCATGGAACTGGGGACATGGATAGTCATCATGTGATAATTATAATATCCATTGATGGCTGGCATGTGTGAATGTGCAATTACAAATAAAACAGCACCGACAGAATATTCACATCATCTCAGTTGTTTCCAGTGGGTCAGTTCATATATTTAGCTTCCAGTTCTCTATTTACAGTGATCAAATATAGACAGTTCAAGTGATGTCCATGCATGTGTGTAATACTCCTAGTCTACACCTATTTGTGAGGAGCTTTCTACATTCTGCAAAAGAGGGTGGAAGAAAGAGTGAAAGTGAAATGATATGTATTTGCTCTTGGAGATGTACAGATCACCTTCCGTAGGGAGGTGGTGTCCTGCCTGTATATGGTGCATGTGCTATTGGCCTTAGAATGCAATCTTAACTCCATTTACCTTGGAGTAAGCCCCAACGAATTCATTGGGACTTCCAAGGAGACATGGTGACACTTGCAATGGAAGTTACATTTAAACTTACTTTTAAACTTTTGATAGTGTGTTTTGGCTTTCTCTCCTGAATCATCAGGAGTAGTTCTATCAAAAACTCACTGTGAGTGTGAATAAGAGGTTTGGATAATAATAAATCACAGAATGGATGGTACAGCTTTCTAGTTGGGGGTTGGACAATAGGACCTTCTGTTTCCTTTCAGCACTATCATTCTATAACTCTCTAACACCATCAATATGTTGCTACATCCTTAAGTATTTATGTTTTCAGAACAGGAGAAAAACACATTATGCTTTCAGAGTTGCAGGTTTGCTCTCTGTGTAGCAGTAGACATCCCTTGAGAATCTACCCGTTGTGAATATTTGCCAGTGTGAATTCAACAAGGGGTGATGAAACTCTCAATTCACATGCTTGAGTAGCTGACTAATAAAGAAAACGGAGGAAATTACACAACTTGTGTTCTCACGCAAAAGGAGGGCATCAGAAGTACTTCAGTCTTGAAAACAATACGGTGGTTGTTCCCACTATACCAAGGACAGAGGAAGAAGCAATGTGTTTAAGTTTCAGGAAAGTGTACGTAGCTGAAGCAGGAGAAAATGACTTCCTAACCATATTAACGAAACAGTCTGTCTAGGCAGGTTGTGAAATCTCCATTCTGGGAGGTTTTCAGGACATGTACTAAATAGATATGGATTGTGGATAATTTGGATTTAGGATATCGTGATTTTGGGCAGAGTGGCAGAAGGAAGAGATGGATCAATTCACCTATGGAAGCTCTTTATAATTTGAAATAATTCCTTAGGCTACAGTCTGGAATTCTGGCAACTGGATTCTTGGATAAATGAGTATGGGCTTCTAGACATTCTTTCATCCGATACAGTTCTCTTCAGAATACAGATTGGTCTCAGAATAAAAAAATACAAGTGTATATTTCATACTGATTTTATACCAATCTCATACATTCTGGGGATCTATTTGGGGAGATTGGATTGTGTTGTGTTTCCTTGTTGTACTGCTGTTCTGCCTAGCCTTTTCCCTGTCATGCTTGCATTCTGTATTCAAGAATATTTTACTGATGAAGGGAAACACTCCAACATGTGATCCCTGACACAGAACTGGATTCAGAAGGGGCATAGTCCCAGCGATGCTGGAGATAAGTTATAGGAAACAAAATATGAAAGCTAATGCTGTTTTAGCTGGGTGATCTCATAATGGTGCTCTTTAGTAAGCCAAGAGAAAAATAGAAATGTGCAAACGCCGGCATTTTACAAAGCTATTCTATCCTTTCTCTTCTCTTTCATGAATAGTGACACTGAAGCTCGTACCAATACTGTGTTGACGTGTTCAATTTGTCAGGTGTCGAGGCTGCCTTGATGGAAATGGTGGAAGACAAGCTGAGCTACCTCAGGCATAGAAAACAGCCCCTCTCTAATTTTATTGGCTTTGAGGAGAGGAGTTTCTGGGTAAGTGATCTTTTTGTCAAACGTGTGCAATACAAGAAACAAGCATCTAAGACAGCTGAAGGACACAGGAGATGTTGCTGCCCACAAAGGTAGGAAAGGAAGGAAGATAAATAAATCAAATGCTGCTGTTTTTTAAAACAGCAAGAAGCAAAAGGGGGAAATACCACAGCTCAGGTAGAGCACCTGCCCTGCAGGTACAAGGTCCTAGGTTCAGTCCCCAGCATCTCCAGATAGGACTAGGAAAAGCACCTGCAGGAAACCTTGGAATCTCACTTCCTGTCACAGTAGACAATATTGGGCTACATGGACCAATGTCCTCACTTATTTTAAGGGAGCTTCCTATGCTTTGAAAACCCATCAAAGATCACAGAAACCTGCAAATAAAATGGGAAAGGGGTAAAGGGTGGTGCCAAAGGTGAAAAGTACAGTAGTAGTATAGCCAAACAATCCTGACAGATGGATGTTTTTCAGTTCTCACTTTGCTTTGGAAAGTGGAATTTAGGGAGGTTTACCTTTAAGTGCAAACCAAATCAAATTCTTCTCAATGTCTAATCATAAGGCAACAATTAAAAGGTGTAGTCTTTAAAGTTTTGAGGATGCCCGGGTTCAGCAATGACACCTTTAGGTAACAATCCTATGGAAAACTGACCTGGGAGTGAGTCCCATTGAACTCATTAAGGGATCCTCGTGAGCAGACATGTACAGGACTATACTGTTAATGTAACTGAATATTCTGATATAAAGTTTTAGAAAGCTATCCTTCTGAAATCTTTAGTTTTCTTACCATCATTAGGAGTATATATTTCATTTCCTTCTCTTTCTTCTTTTCCCAAAGAAATCAAAGAAACCCTTGGCTGAGAAACTTGGTGAAGATATTAGGGTAGATATTGCAAAGGGAATAGAAACTTTTAAGAGGCTGTTAATTTTATGATGGCAACATAGCCTGTTAAATCTGAGGTAATACTTGACTCTTTGTTTTAGTCTTTTTCGTGTTTGTGAAATACTGTAATTTGAGGTAATTTTGTGACTGAGCATATTGTTGCCTCAAGGTAACAGAAGCTAGCTCTGCTTCCTTTATAGGGCTCATGATTATGGACTTCCTGAGGAGAATTTTCTCTTATATGATAATAAATTTACCTTTGGATTTGTTCATTTTCTAATGAAATTTATTTATTTTTTATGGCCATAGGACCTGTGGCATTTGATGAGGTGAATTTCCTGTTATATGAAGATACGTTTGATTTTGTATTTGTGCATTTGATAATGAAAAAAGAGAAGAAAAGTCTACAGAACCTGCAATATTTTGTTTTACTGAGCCTCTAAGGAAATATCGAGTGGCTATCGAGAATGGCTTTCTGTCTCCACACAATTTTTAGTCTGATGGTCTAGAAATGCTATCACCAAAAGGATATTTTGATTGTCAAATCAGACCCTGCTCAGGGGGATATAGCAGCTTTGATTCTGGTGAATCTATGGCTGGTTCTTTTCTACCCCTGCCTTGCCACTGAAATGCTCTGATTTGGAGCCTTATGCAGGCTACCTTATGCAGGAAAGAAGTGGTAGCTTCCTAACCACTTGGACTTTGGGCAGGTACAGCAGGAGCATTTACAGCAGCAGAAGTCATCAGAGGTACATCTCTGCTTAATCCTAACTCCCTGATCAGGGATTGCAGATCAGGGTTAGGATTTGGCTGAAGACATTTAGCACCTTACAACATCAACAATACTGAGTCTCTTGAACCATATCTATAAAGCCATTCAACACCAGCAAAGGCACATTACATCATCAAGAGGGCTTGCTGTTGCAGCTTGCAAGAACTGCAATTTCTGAATGACTATCTTCTGAAAAACTTTATCTTCACTTTGTGTTTTCTTTGTGATAGGCAAGAACTTTGTGGTTTACTACCTCAGACTCTCTGATCAGCAGGGGAAGGTCCAAACAGTGGTCCAGCCTTGAAGTTACCAGTGCCTGAACTGGTAAAAAAACAAAGCAAAATACTTTGTGAAGGCACATTGCACACGGCGAATGATGTGAATCTTTGGTTTCCCCCCTTAGTCATGTTGCTCTCTCCCCACACCCCTTTCCACAAGCAAGGCTTTTCTTCCATCTGGGTATGATGTAGGAGAAGAAAGAACTGGACCTGCTCTAAACCCCTAATTGTAGCACAGAGACTAATGAACTGCAAAGGTTTTTTGTTCCTAGAAACGCCTGTAATAGTTGCCATTCAACTGCATTTTTAAAATCCAAATAAAAAGCAGAAAGTATGCAACTTGACTATGGGTTTTGTGGTTTCCCTGTAGGAAATACTTTTTCACCCAGCATGAAATTATGCTATAAATTTAATTGCATAGGATACAGCACAGACCAATAACTAAATAACATTCCGTGTTTAACCATCAATATGTTTGTCAGACATGCAAAGAAATGAATAAATGGAGGTTGCCAAATTTGTGTCAATAACCCCCACCCCCATTTCTCATGACCTACACAACCTGGTCCCATCCTAGTTGCAGGCTGTCATAGGGGACAACAATCTTCACTGGCTTCCCCTCTCCTGCAGGTTCATACCCCCTCCACTTCTGGCACCACCAAGAAAAGGAAATCTGCAAAGATGGGTCATTGCCTGCCTGCCTGCCTCCCTCCCTCTAATAAATAAAACAATAATAAATATAATTATTAGTTTATAACCCATTCTTCCTTCACACTGAAGCACAGATCAGCTTATAACACAATATACAATTTAAATACATATTTACAGAGAAAGAGAGAGTAACACATCCACTGTGAAAACAGAAACACTAAGCCCCAACTTCATCCAGCATCAATAATCAGCAGGTTCATTTCTTAAGGCCTGGAGAAACTGATACATTAGCTAAAATGAAGGATTACCGAATGGTATGAGTTCATCTTGAGATAACACTTTATAGGTGCGTCTTTCCATTCCAGATGCTGGCTTTTTATGGGAAGAAGATTCAACAAGATTTCCAAGAGAGAGGATCTGTTTGCAAAGTTTTGAGGCTGGAAAAGTTGTACAAATCACTTCCATGGACTAATTCTGATCCATGTTCATCAGGGAAATCAACAAGTGTGTCTTCCAGTTTCATATTATTATTTTTGTAAAAGAATATTTTCAAAAACTTTGTGTGACTTGGTGTCCAGCGTCTTGCCCATTCATTTAAATGGGTCTACTATGAGTATTACTTAGTTAGAAACCATCCCTACAAATTTAATGACAACTTCAATAGCCATATCCAGAGATTTCCAACTAACGTGCAACTCTAGGGCAAAAGGCATATTTTTCCATCAACAGCTACCTAGAGACATGTAAACCAGTACAAATTTATTGCAATGTTCCAGTTCAGTTTATTTGTTGATATTATTCATTCCACTACTTTGGAGAAAAATAAAGCCAAAAGCTCTTCAAAAACGACGTTCATTCTGAAGAAACAGTAACATTATATATGACAGACTTACATTATATGCTTCTTGGCAACGGGTTCCCTCAGATATCCCAGACAAAAGTCACTTTCTTGTTTCAAATTGGTATGCAAAACATGAACTCTGCCCTGCTCAACAACACATCCGGCATGTATCAGATTAATCTTCGGCACAGTCTGTACATACAAAATAAACATCTATCAAACAAGACTATCCAGTCATTCCTGAAGGTATTGAGGCAGATAGAGAAGCTAAAATTCATCTACAGAACTTTCTGATGCTGCTGTTTATTCTTATCATGTTATTTGATGGTAAATCTCTCTTAGAGTGGAGAATGTATTGTGAAGTTTAATTCATGTATATCATCAATGTGTCTCCAGGGCTCCAATTGTCAGGAAAAATGGCTCCTACCTCTTACCTCTCTTCTGCCCTACAGCTTATTATTATTTTTTAAATAGTATTTATTAAGGTTTTAAGTTTACAAGAAGGCAAAAACAAAAAAACAAAAAAACAACAACACCAAATTAAACAATAGCAAAACAACACATCACAATAAAAAAACAGAAAAATAGAAACAATAAAAAAAAAAATCGAACCTTCCCATAACTTATCTTTCATTTGCTTGTTTCCCTGACCTCCTCACACCTCCTTTTTTTGTATTCTAAGTCAATTATCCATTTCAGCAAATCCTTTCCCTCTCTTCAAAATTTTTATCCTGAAAATTTATCTTGATCTTAATATAAGTTTACTTTCCCTCTTTTCACCAATTAACAGTCTATTTTTCTTAAATCTTTGTTACATTTTTGCTAAAGTCACATAGATTCATTCCAACATCATTCTAACATTCATTAATTTCTGCCCTACAGCTTATTGCTGCTCTTTCCCATAAAGTAACATTAATTTGGGGGGATTCTCCTTTCATTTTTTTTCCAATGAAGCAAAACGGCTTTGCATTATTACTTACACACACACACACACACACACACACACTCCATTCTATTCTTGATTCCATTTACATCTATCGGTAAAATTAAGCAATTTTATTTTATTTTTACTGTGCTCTAAATATCCCACTGGGAAACCCTAATTTCCACATTTTATGCCACCCTTCTTACGGAGTGACATATAGAATGCCCCCAGCTTTATCCTCACAACAGCCCTGTGTATTAGGTTAGGGTGAAAGAGTCATCCAGTGCTCTGATCTAGAGGAAGGATGGGCTATAAATATTCTGAAATTAATAAATAAGAATGGTCCAAGATTTTCCAATATGGTCAGCTAGTCTACTCCAGAAACACATCCAGCAAATCAAGCACCAGTTCCATGTTTGACAGTGGTGCAAGATAAGCTTTAAATTTATCTTGGGTGCTATGCATGTTAATAGATTTTATAATGCCTGGACCATATTTCCAAAATCTCAGGCAATAGGTGACATGGCACATAATCCAGGCAGAGTTGGGTTTGTCCCATTTCCACTGATATCAAAAGAAAATGTTAACATAACTGGGGAGCATAAGTAAAATCAGTTTCTTCTGACTTACAGTCACGGGAAAAAGAAAGTGCACACTCTTTGAATTCTGTAGTTTTACATATGAAGACATAATAACAACCATCTGTTCTGTAGCAGGTAAATAAAACCTCAGATAAACAACAACCCATGACATATTACTCTGTGTCATGATTCATTTAACAGAAATAAAGCCAAAATGGAAAACCCATTTGTGAAAATCTAAGTACACCTTATGGTTCAAAAGCTTGTAGAACCACCTTTAGAAGCAATAGCACAAAGTAATTGTTTTCTGTAGGACTTTATCCATCTCTCACATTGTTGTGGAGGAATTTTGGCCCACTCTTCTTTACAACGTTGCTTCAGTTCATTGAGGTTTGCTGGCATTTGTTTACACAGCTTTCTTAAGGTCCCGCACAACATTTCAATTGGGTTGAGGTCTGGATATTGACTGGTTCTGTTCTTTTTCAGCCATTCTGTTGTAGATTCACTGGTGTGCTTGGGATCCTTGTCCTGTTGCATGACCCAATTTCAGCCAAGCTACAGCTGTCGGGCAGATGGCCACACATTTGACTGCAGAAGACTTTATCACAGAAGAGTTCATGGTCAATTCAGTGACTGCCAGGTTCCCAGTTCCTGTGGCTGCAAAACAAACTCAAATCACCCTTCCACCACTGTGCTTGACAGTTGGTGTTAGGTGCTTGTGCTGATATGCTGTGTTTGATTTTTGCTAAACGTGGTACAGTGCATTATTGCCAGACACCTCCACTTTGTCTCATCTGTCCAAAGGACATTGTTCCAGAAGTCTTGTGGTTTGTTCAGATGCAACTGCAAACCAAAGCTGTGCTGCCATGTTCTTTTTAGAGAGACAAGGCTTTCTCTTGACAAACATTCCAAACAAACCATACTTGTTCAGTCTTTTTCTAATTGTACTGTCATCAACTTTAACATTTAACATGCTAAGTGAGGCTTGTAGAGCCTGAGACGTAAGTCTTGGTTGTTGTTCTTTGCAGTTTCTCTGAGAATTGCATGGTCTGACCTTGGGGTGAATTTGCTGGGAGGTCCACTCCTGAGAAGACTGACAACTGTCTTGAATGTTTTCCACTTTTGAATAATCTTTCTCACTGTAGAATGGTGGACATAAAATTAGTTGGAAATGGCCTTAAAACCCTTCCCAGTTTCATGAACAGCAGCACTTGCTTCTCTAAGAGCATTGTGTCATCTTTCCTCTTTGGCATTGTGTTAAAGCACATCTGAATGCTCCAGACCAGAAAAAACACACCCATAACTTTGGCTTTTATAGAGGTGGGCACACTTGCAGATGATCAATTAAGCAAGGGCATTTGATTAGCAGCCCTTGTCTACTACTTAGCCTCTTGATTCCTATGGAAACAATAAGGGTGTACTTAATTTTTCACACATGATTTCTGCATCTTCACTTTATTTCTGTTAATGAAATCATGACATGGTGTAATATGTCATGTGTTGTTGTTCATCTGAGGTTGTATTTACCTAATTTTAAGACCTGCTAAGGAACAAATGATTGCTATTATGTCCTGACATGCAGAACCGCAAAATTCAAAGAGGGTGCACTTTCTTTTTCCCATGACTATACACCCATGATTTTTTTTGGGGGGAGGGGGGAATCAGTTTGTCATTTTAAACCGCTTCCTGTTTTTAATCTATAGGTTAATTCGGCCGTTAAACCTCTTGTCAACAGCAGTGATAATATAAACAACTGTGATCAAATCAGATGAGTATATCTCATATGAATCTCAAATAGATGTTCCTTTAAAAACTGATTCAGTTGGCTGCTGAGGAAGAGAGAAAGATTATGAAAGCATTAGACACTTAAGAAATGCAGGATCACAAGAAAATATCAGAGCATGGGTAAAAAACAACAACAGCACTTCTGCTTTTAAGATAGTTTTTGGTCATGCTCTTTTTGGGGTTACATCCTTCCATTGTAAGGAGTGACCCAAAAGTAGGCCAGTTCCTTTCAAAGTTCCTGCCCTGCTATCTCAAATGCCTTTCACTAGAAATGTCACACAGCTCAAACTTGGCAGGGTACATGCGAAGAATTCATTGTAACATTTCACTGCAGCCCATCCCAATGTCAGTATTTTAATCCTTTTTTGAACCAGTTGCCAACCAGAGTGTTAATCACGGGCATGAGCGAGATCTTGCAGAAAGCACATATTTCTAGGAAATGAGTTGAGTACACATAATTCTGTGGGATCAAATCCTATATGAGCAATAGTTATAAAAATATAGCCAGAGTAGCCTGTGCAGATCATTACTCAGCCTTTATTTAAAAGGAGAACAACCTTTATCTAAAAAGATTCCTGATTAAATTTTAAAAGTACAATTCTGGTGCAAGTCATGTGAAATGTTGACACTGTGGGTTTTTTTGTATGTATGTATGTATGTATGTATGTATGTATCGTGGCATTTGTATACCGTCCCATCATGTAAAGTTCTCTGGACAGCTTCCAATATAAAATACAGTGGTACCTTGGGTTACAGATGCTTCAGGTTACAGACTCCGCTAACCCAGAAATAGTACCTCAGGTTAAGAACTTTGCTTCAGGATGAAAACAGAAATTGCACGGCGATTAGCTAAAGTGGTGCCTCAGGTTAAGAACAGTTTCAAGTTAAGAACAGACCTCCGGAACGAATTAAGTTCTTAACCCGAGGTACCACTGTAAATGCATAAAACCAGAAAATCAAAACCTACATAGATACAGGAAAAAACAAAACTCACCACACCCACAAAGTTCAACACAGATTTGAAAATTCAGTAGCTACTTAGGAAATGTTGAACCATTCAGAAAATAAATCCATTGCCATTGCTAGTAAAAGGAGGAATAAATAGGTAAAGTTCAGACTGACTGCTAAATAAAAATGAAAGGGGAGAGGGCCATAGTTTAGTGGTAGAGGACCACTTAAAAAAACCCCCAGATTTAACCTGTGGCATCTCCAGTTAAAAGGATCTGGTGGCAGGTGATTTGAAAGATGTCTGCCTTAAGACCTTGAAGAGCTGCTGCCCTATGAGAGAAGCAGACAATATAGCGGGCTAAGCAGACTGTGCAAATAGCTTGACCTGGTATATTGCAGCCTTCTTTGATCTATAGAAAAATGTGTTTTAAAATGCTCGCTGAAAAGTATGGGTTGGTAGATGTGGTGTAAATATGGTGCTGTTTTGTGGAGTGTTTATTATTAGTGCGTTAGTGCCATCTGCTGTTACATGGCCTATCAAGGCTGCATTATTAAGAAGCACACTGTTGAATTCAGTTCGTCTCCAGCACTTACGGCAAGTGTTTAGGACTTGGGAATTCATAAAAGAAACCCAACAACAACCCAAGGTTAATAAAGCAGTGGGCAATTAGCAAAAAAGCATATCAATTGCAATGTAGGGAAGGAGGAGCAATATAGGGAAGGAAGTCCCAAGTATAACCTGATCACTATTCATTGTGCTCACTGGGATTGCAACCCGTAGCACATTATCGGTGAGCATGCCCCAACAGGAGCTGTTTATTTAGGATAAAAGCCTATCCTATAGTTCAGGGATGAGGGTTCTTAGCCTGGGGTGGGAGAAGGACAGAACACAATCCTCCAGCCCTCAATGTTTAGCCCATGAAACCCTTCACAGACCAAACCCTTCACCAGCCCTGCTCAAATGTTTACCCTGGTTGGAATGCCCTTGTGATGTGACAATGCCTCTTGATCACCTGGATGGTGTGTGTGTGTGTGAGAGAGAGAGAGAGAGAGCATTTGACTTCCACATGGCTGGAATGTAGTCTGCTGTCACAACCATTGCTCCACCCAGTTCTGCCCCTGCCCCTTCCTGCCACTCATCTGTGGTGCCTAGAACACCTGCCACCACCCATGAGGGATTGTGGTCATCCAACTGAAAAACATTTCCCTCATGCAGTAGGCCCTTCTCTTGGTTTTAGTGTATCTATGTGGGGTTTATTATCTGTTTGGTTGGTTGTAAGTCACTTTCAGTTGCCCTGAGCAAGATAAAGTAACTAACAAAGTTCAACAACAACAACAACATCATAGGGGATCATTCCATCAGGCAAGCCAAAGTGTTTGCCCTCGTGGAATGATCATCTTGGTGCAATGTTGAACTCCTCCCAATATTTTGAACAGTAGTCTCAAGCCTTCCTCCATAGGAGCCAGCTCCTGGGGGGCCAAGGCACTTTGGGGGCTCCCAATGTTAATGTTCAGAGGGCATTTGGCTCCGCCCCCTGGCTCCTCATGATGTTGCATGTGCAAAGTCAGGACATTGCGTTGGGCTCCCCTATCATCTTGAGAAACTGGCACCTCTGCCTTCCTTTGTTCTAATAGATCCATGTGCTCTTAGTGTCTGTCCACAAAATGTTAAGATTCCACTTTTATAAACCTTTATCTAATTCTGGAAGATATTGGTTACAGTTGTGAATATAGACTATGAAGTATAGCCCACATTTGGCTTTGATAGGAAGTTCTCCTAAGCCAGCAACTCATAATTGGTTCAGAAACTGGCATTTCTGATCTCAGTCTGTAGTAAAAAAAGAATTGCTGGTGAATAGCATGGTGGTGTAACCTTGCCATTCATGGGTTCATTGTCTGATCTTTACATCAAAGGTGACCAGGGTTTAATATTGTCACATGCAATTTTGTCTCAAAAGAACTATGTGTGTGATTAATCCAGGAGCAAACCTGTCAATTCAGCTCCGTGTGAAGGAAAGCTGCTTAGCTACTCAAGCCTTAAAATGGAGCTCCACTTGGCAGATTGCCCAGCAACAAATGGAATGGTGGTCAGGCGTGGTCAGGCGTGGGGGAGTCAGTGCATGCTATTGAATGTAAATCCCAAATTCAGTAAATGTGCTTCCCCAAGCAGGATCTCATCACTGAAATTAGGCACATCTGAGCATGCCTTTGAATAATTTTAGAAGGCAAAGTATCAGAGAACCGATCACCAAAGATCTATGATCTTGCACGACAATGCACATGACATTTTAAGAGGCAGACAAATCACCTACAAAACCTGATTTCTTGTCTATCGCTCAGACATACTGGAAAGAGGGCTACATATGGCATGTTGGAGCTTTTTGGATCAATTTTGATTCCACAGCAAAACTGTTGCATGAATCTCAAGACAGCTTTTAAAGCTTGAAAGCCTTTTGAATGTGGAGACTCTCAAGTCAGCAGAGGAGCTGCTGATTAGGAAAGACAAACACACACACAATCCGGTGCATGTGAGGTTTGGCCACAAAAATGTACCACATAAATCAGCCTTAAATTACAGTCAAGAGAGCTTGAATAATTCCTGGGGCAATCGGCATAGCTTTAGGCAAATTACTTTTGGCCTGACTTTCAAAGGCACCAAAGGATCTGTATTAACTTCTTCACCTATAGCTTTTTCATCTTTGGGATGTTTACCAAAACTGGAAGTCTAGCACTTCTAAAAATATTATTTTCTTAATGTATTCATAGAATTGAAAGTGAGGATTGTCTAATCAGATCCCACCAGAAATATAATGGCAGATGTCCCCCTGTCACACACACAAAAAATAAGGTGGATCACAGAGCAGGCTAGTGAGACTGAGCTTGGTGGATATGGAATGCTGACTTACTGCTGAGTAGGAGGAAATGGGAAATGTAAAACAGTGGGTGGGAATGGGAATGGAATGGAGTATCCTGGAAAGGGGCATAGCTGCCTGGCTGGAACCGTGAAGGGCAGCACTCCACACTACAACGTTTCATTGCAGGTTCCACTTGTTCCCACCTTCATTGCAGAGACCACATGGTTTTCATTGAACCGGCTGAATGTGCCTTTTGGTGCAGAAGCCATTCTGGGACATGACTTGTTGCCCATGACGAGAGCAGAGCTGAAGCTGTTTATGTGTGCACAATTAAAATACAGAATCACAAAAAGAAAAGATTTCCAAAAGGTTCAAGCGAAAGGCTTTCCTGCAGGAGCAGAGCACTTTACCAACTGCCACAGCTTTGACAACCACCTCCTGGCTAAAATACTTTTGCTCCGCTTTAGAGGATTATATTTCTTACTTCGGAGAGAGTTTAGATAGTGTGGTTTACACTCTAAGGGAAGAGTAAAAAAAACCACACACCTAATGTTGTGCTGAAGACAACAAAGAAAGCATTTTCCCTTTTAAGATAATTATCATCCGTGTTTATAGTGATTAAGCTACAAAGATTAATAATCAACAACACACAAAAATTGCCTGAAGGCAACACCTGAGAGCTTAACATCAGTAGAGGCTTCTTAAGTTATTGCTCTCCTTCTCTCTCATCAGTGGAAAAGGTCTCATTCACTGCAGCATTTTCATCTTGAGTTCATCTGAAATGGAAGAAAGCCGGGCTTTCCTACCCATAGCATGGGAATGCTGGGAGACTTTGATCCATTGTTTGTATATCAGCTCTTTGATAATGAGTTACAGTGTACTGTGGTTTTTAAAGCATGGTCAGATGGTTCTTTTATACTTAGAGCTGTGCCAGCGTTTCCATGATCACTGTGTCACATGTGCCCAGCGTTGCTTGTATTAATTTGTTCCAACCTAAAACATGATTGCTTCCGCCTTCCCTCCCCCACACCCCTGGAATGAAAACACAAGGCACTGCAAATGGGTTCAGTTGTGGGCCACAGCCTTGTTGACGTATGTGTTTGATTTGCAGTCAACTAGCCAAAGGCAATCTCTCCCCTAACTCAGCTCTGGTGTATTTGCTACCACGAAGAGAGTTAGGAAACAGCATCTCTTGATGCTCACCTTGAATAGGCAACCCTCCTTGGGCAAACCATCAGATCCCTGGTGTAGCAGATGTCTGCTCTTTTGCAATCTTCAAAGATCTCAACAGGTGTCACATGGAAGAAGGAAAAGCTTGTTTTCTCCTGCTCTGGAGGGCAGGACATGAACTAATAATGATAATAATAATAATATAATTTATTATTTATTCCCCAGTCACTCTGGGCGGCTTCCAACAGAATATTAAAATACAATAGTCTATTAAACATTAAAAGCTTCCCTAAACAGGGCTGCCTTCAGATGTCTTCTAAAAGTCTGGTACTTGTTTTTCTCTTTGACATCTGGTAGGAGGGTGTTCCACAGGGCGGGAGCCACTACCAAGAAGGCCCTCTGCCTTGTTCCCTGTAATTTAGCTTCTCGCAGCGAGGGAAATGCCAGAAGGCCCTTGGAGGTAGACCTCAGTGTCCGGGCAGAACGTTGGGGGTGGAGACGCTCGTTCAGGTATACTGGACCGAGCCTTCAAGTTATAAGAAAGGTGATTCCAACTAAACATCAGGAATAACTTTTTTTTTACAGTAAGAACTGTTTGACAGTGGAATGGACTCCCTCAGAAGGTGGTGGACTCTCCATTTTTGGAAGTTTTTAATCAGAAGTTGGATGGCCATCTGTCATGTATGTTTCAGTTGAGATTCCTGCATTGCAGGGGTTTGGACTAGATGATCGTTGGGGTGCCTTCCAACTCTACAGTTCTATGATTCTTTGAAGGCATGTGCTTTGCTACTATCAATAGTCCTTCCCCACTGAATGCCTGACTTGTGTAACCCTCCTTTCATCATTCAAATGCCTCTGGGTGCTCACAAATGTCTATCTCTCCACTTCCCTCTGACTCCATTGAGATCATAATGGTGCCCTATTCAAGTGGGAAAACAGCCCAATAGCTCTCTTCTTTTTTAGTGCAGAGAAAGCCCATGTTCCCTGAATACTGTTGCCTCAATGGACGTTGGGGAAGAGGAGCCTGGGTGATGAGGCATCAAGCTAGGTGATTGGGAAGTGTCTTCAGAGTCTATTTTCTCCAGCCTTGCAGCTATTGAGTGCCTGCCTTTTTCCAGTGTTTCCTGATTGCACAAGTCTGCAATAGATCTTTAGGGTACAAAGTACCATTCTGACATTTGTCCTGAGTACTACTTGTATGTTTTCCATCACTCAACAACATCATTCAACAGGGATATCGTCAGCCATTTGTGACTGCAAGGCAGAATAGAGCAGAGCTTTGTTCAGACATATCTGATACTTGTAAGGGCTGGTCCTGTTGAAAAACTGATCATTTTGGCTGAGTTACAAAACTTTTCAGTGGCGTGTAAACCTTGCAGAAGCAATAATTGATTTTTTTTATTTTTAAAAAATGTTTTCACTAGCCATTTCAAGTGGAGTAAAAGACTTGTCATCTTTTGGCCCATCACCCAAACTACAAACTGCAGCTACAAAAACAACATGAATAAGAAGCACTCAAACTCGATTCAGCTCTTCAGCGGATCAATATGATTGAAGAGATTAGGATGGTACTGGCATGTCAGAGCTCCATTAATGTCAGACCACCAGGTTGGACATTCAGGCACTGCTAACAGATAGCACATATGCTGAGTTGCATGAACTTGTAAAATTTAGCATTAGCCATCTTTGCACAGAATACTAAACTATTATGAATTGCTAGAGTTCAAGCCATTAGGTGAGAAAGCAAGCTTGTATAACTAACCATGGTTTGTTGGAAAACAGGATACCTAGTGTAAAAGCGAAACTAAACTTTGTTGAAGACTTACAGAAGTTACATTTGAAAATGTCTCATAGATAGAATCAGTTTGTTGAAATGAATTTGTAAAAAGATTTTGCATTGGGAATAACTAGTTTGAATGCAGAGCTTAAATTTGGGATAGGAAAGTCTTTACTTTGTACTATCATCATGAGTTCCAAATTGTATTGTCCATTGATAAATAGCTATCAATTTGTAGCATATATTTTAAGAGCATGGGAGTAGAAAAATTTTGTAAGCCTGGTCTACTTTCAACCTCGAGAGAGAAAACTATCTGGACCTATTGCTGCCTGAGTATGCTGATGTCTCTTTGGGGTCAGGGAGTGCTTTTCTTGGTAGGAGCACAATTATGGATAGGATTGTTGTATAGGAGTGGATTATGAAGTATATTGGGACGTGGGTGACACTATGGTCTAAAGCGCAGAGCCTAGGGCTTGCTGATCAGAAGGTCAGCGGTTCGAATCCCCATGACGGGGTGAGCTCCTGTTGCTCAGTCCCTGCTCCTGCCAACCTAGCAGTTCGAAAGCACGTCAAAGTGCAAGTAGATAAATAGGTATTGCTCCAGTGGGAAGGTAAACAGTGTTTCCGTGTGCTGCTCTGGTTTGCCAGAAGCGGCTTAGTCATGCTGGCCACATGACCCAGAAGCTGTACGCTGGCTCCCTCGGCCAATAAAGCGAGATGAGCACCGCAACCCCAGAGTCATCCGTGACTGGACCTAACGGTCAGGGGTCCCTTTACCTTTACCTTTAAGGCAATTAATCATACTGCACAGATACACTTGACCTAATTAAAAGCAAATAACTTGAAATTCCCTTGAAATATTTCAGAAGAAGTTGGGCAGGCATCTTACAGCAGGTGACTTTTAGCAATCATCACATCCTTGTGTATCTGGTTTTTCTGATGTTCAATCCACATTGACCTTGGGGGACAAGGTGGGTGAAAGGCTAAATAAATAAGTGCATATCTTTAAGAATATGAAGTCAAGACTTGCAAGGTTACAGTTCTATGCATATATATGTATATATTAGGAAGTCTCACCACGGGTGCATCTAAGTGCATCTAGATTTACAGCCTTAGGCTGTTGTCCTATACTTGCTTACTTAGGAGTAAGTGCAATTGAAGTCAGAATTTCTTACCTTTGAGCAAACATGCATAGGATTGACCTATAGAAACTATTTTAAGGCTCCAATCCTATACCTGAGAGCAAGTCTACTTGAACTCAATGGGACTGCGCTCAATCATTTACCCTACTGCATTCCATGCTTTATAGATGGTTAAAAATAAGGTTTCATTTCTAAAGAGATACACACTGAACAAATTCTACTTTGACTACTGCTGAACTCTGAGGTCAAGAGGCAAATCGATCTCAGGTAAAAGTTAAGCCCATTGAAAGAAACCACTGGATTCTCCTTCTCCACTAATAAGAAAAGTGCACTTTTCTGTTGACATAGGACTATTACTGTCATTAGGGTAGTTTCTTTAATTTTCTTTCCCCTTCACCCTCAATTTAAAATAAGGGTCTGGCAACCCTGGTTCATTCTGTATGTCACACTGTCTGCTTCTCTTCCACTTTCTGATTATTTTGACCTCCAGATAATAAAGAAGCCCTTTCAATTGCTTCTGTTTCAGAACTGTCATCAGGCGGTAGCTGTGCTTCCTGCCAAACGAGTGAGCAAGGTGAAATCACAGAGCTACAGCTATGAAAAATGGCATGTTTGGCTTTCACAGGAGTGGAAGGCTGCATGTAACCTTTCTTTCAAACATCCCTCTGTCACCATGCGATCCCACCAGCCCTGGGCTCATTCCAGCTTGTTCACAAATCAAAGGTAACTGACAGAAGCCAATGGGGGTCACGTAAATCACCTGCTAACGGGAAGAGAGAGGAACAGGGAGAGAGGATGTGTTGTACATCCCAGCAGATAGTGATCCTGGAGAACCCCACAGGTGTGCGGACGGAAGGTCAGAGAAAAGCTTTGGTTGCTCCGTATGAGCAAAGCATATTTTGCAAATTACTTAAATGTGATTCACACCATCAAAACATACTTTATATCAACTCCATTCTCTCTTGATCTAGGAGTGTAACAATCCCCGACTGCATTAGGATGGGCCAGTTATTCGTAAACTCAACCAGCAAAGAAATATTTGGTCAATTATTGTCTGGCATTGGCCAAGTAGTCAAAGCATCAACAGAGTACATTTGTAGCAAGTCCACTTACCACATAGGGGGCAGGCAGTGTTGCAGCCTGGCGCAGCCGCCATAGTTCACTTCTGGTGCTGGCACTGAACGTTGGACCTAACAACTTGCGTCAATGGCCAGGGCATTGGATTCAGGCCTGCCTGCAAATTGCCCAGTCGTGGGTGGGCCTGGAGACAGGCTCTCCTCAGAAGCGGGCCCAATGGAGCATTCAGGCTTCCCTTGATTCCACTCCTTGGGCTTGCAAGTCGGACAGCCCTGGGCCCTGCCTATGTTTTCAGCTTTAATTATGGTATGCTTGCTTGGCCTTGCTGTAGACTTCATTGGTCACCATATTCGGGGCTGGACAGAAATTGATCCAGCAAATTTGCTCCAGTCCAGTGTTGTTTTTTTTCCTACCTCACAGCAGTCATCACAACTTTGGTGGTTTAGGTATTGGGTAAGCCTTAGTCTTGGCTGGAGGAGAGGTTGTGGCTCTGCCTGTCCCTCTGAGAAAAGGATATTTCACTAAAGAGATATGTGAGGAGTTGCTTTTGTCCTAGATGGGGGCTAGGGCCACAGCACTCATCAAGACAGTCATCCCATGGGGTACTCCTACTTGATATAAGTCATAGGACTCCCCCGCTGTTGGATTGACCTTGGGTATACTTCCGGAAGGCAGGCTTCAAGTCAATGGCTGTAACCAATGCCTATGCCAAACCTCTAACATCTGCAATCAGTAAAGTTGTGGCCTTATTTGATCCAAAAGCACTGTGTTCTGTCTGGTTTATTGCTGTGGAAAATGGGGTGGGGGGGGGCACATTGCCTTGGCATACAATGAGCCGGGCTTAAGCTGATTACAAGAATCCAAGTTACCTGTGAAACATTTGCAGCTGAAATAAAACAACAATTGTCCTCAAAATTCTCTTCTGTGGATTTTGATGCTGAATATTCTCAAAGTATTTCTCTCTGGAGGGAAATCACCTGGGAACATCATGTACTTTAATTAAAGTTTCATGATGTAAATTATTCAGTGATAACAACAGCAAATGTTGGAATAGTTTCCTAATATTCGTAGAGTTTTATTGCTGTCTGTGTTTCAGCCAAATGATGTTTGGTTTTGATATCTGATATGTAATTTGCAATGTTTGATCATTGACCTGCAATGGTAATAAACATCTGGCAGTGCTGACGGCTGACATGGAATTGCATAGCATAGTGGGTTTTTTATTTTATTTTTTACCACCATGCAACAACTTCCATATCAGCATCTGCCAAGAAACTGCCGAGAAACTTCTACAACAGAGACCCTGTACATTATAGAGAATCTTGGGGGGCATGTTCCTAGGTAAACCCTCAGTTCACAAGGCAGAGCATTGGACCTTACCATCACCTATTTTGAATTGAGAGTGTTCCCTCTCACATATCCCTGTGGCTGTTTGTGAACTGTAGATATAGAGGAAGATCAGTCATGATGGAACAATATATCCTTCAGCTGCCCTTCTCAATGAAGGAGACCCATTAAGTCTACAAATTACACAGGATATATCAGTTATAACCCAGAAGGCTGTTTGCACTTTGGCATGCAATAGAGTCATTTTGTCTAATTTCTGATGCTCAGGTGAGATGCCATGGCTTACACATGCACAAGAGGGGGTTATCAGGAGGATTGGGGCAACAACAAGGATTGTAGCATTGCAGTTTTGAAATGAAATAAAACCAGAGTAGGAAGAACTCCAAAAGAACCCAATGAGGATTGACCAAGGAGCTGATTGGCTGTGGGGAGGGAAAATGGAAAATATGGCAGATAAGGAAATGGAATCAAGTCTTCTGTAGGGTCAGGCTGACCAACTGCAGCAATAGACAGGAACACACCACACTGACAATTTGTTGCAGATCCCATTTTTTTGTACTATACAGTATGAGCATTGGCATGTATTTTTTATGTTAACAGCATTTGAGAATTGCCCCATATTCCTGTTTTTCAGGTGCAGAAATCAATCTGAATTAGGGAGAGAAAGGGACTTACCCATAGCTGAAGTATATCTTAGATTTTGACCTTTGGTATTTTTGGTTCTACCCCAACTGCACGGACTGCCTCCCAATGTCGTCAATGAGCTCACTGTCTCCCACTGTCCCTGCTTCTTGTTTATACATGATCCATCAAAGATTTGCCTTGCTAGCAGTGTCTTTCTTTTTGGTCAGCCTAGCTTCCCCTGCATTTCCTGTCTTGAAAGAATTTTGGCAGGTTTACGCATGACACTACATTGCCCTGGAAAGTGGAAAGTCTGTAATTAGACACTGTGTAATCAGCTGCCTCCCACTGGCAACCAGTCTGCCTTAAATCTGCCATCACAATTAATCAAGAAATCCCCTCCGGGGAAGTCACTGCCTCCACAAACCACTAACCTGTCAATTATGGGATTTACGTTAACACTTGCTACTACCAGCTCTATGAAAATAACATCCTGTGACATATCAGTGGCCAGAAGAATACCATCCTTATAAGGAGCATGTTTCATGTCAGTGCCTGAGAGGTAAAAACTGAATCCTTACTCCTGTGTCACGTTAGCAGCAAAACTCCCACTGACCCTTAGCAGGAATGACACCATTGTTATTTGCAAATGTAGGTAGTCATTCAAATTATTAATAGTGTGACTGACAGATATAAACATTGCAGCAACTGGTTTATTTTATTTCTAATACCTAACAGTCAAATTCATAACCCAATTGAGATGAAGGGTTTACTTCTACTCAAGGCAACTGGAAAAAGCTAGATTCTTATTACTGGGCTGTTAAACAGCTTAGACTTCACTATTTCTTTGCTGTAATTCAGTTGTACACCAGCAGCAAGAGAAAATGCGGAATAATAACCAGTCACCTACCTAACAGGATCCCAAATCCTTAAAACGATTTGGTATCAGATTGAGGTAACTAAGTCTAAGCTTGCTTTGCTAGAAGAGACCCCCAATAGTCACCTATTGCAGGATGGAAAGATGCCAATGCATCATCAATTTTTAAAAATTACAGAATTTACTCTCAGCTGTCTTTAAGATTTCAGTTTGTTGGTAATCTGATTGTTACAGGGGAAGAAGTGCAAATGCTACAGTTAATGATTGTATACAAGAAGAAAATCAACAACAATTTAACAAGAAGTTAGGATCATGTGGCATCACTAAGGCAATAGTACAGTGAGTGGCAAATGAAGGAAATTTGGGTTGTCGGAGCTAAATCACAAAGCAGGGGTATGACTAATAAAATTTAAAAGGCTGAAATGCTTTTGAGAAACCTGCATTGTGTGCTCAAGAAGTTCACTAGAAGGGTGCTTGAAGATCAAATAAACTATTCTATCATCAAAGCAGCTTTGATTAAGATACAACTAGCAGATAGTTTGTTTAGTTCCAAAACTTGATATACAAGAAAGAAAATTTTACTTCACCAATGCAATTCACCGAAGATCTCCACTGGAATTTTAATGAAGTTAATGGGTTAGATCAAATGTACCGTATTTTTTGCTCTATAAGACGCACCAGACCACAAGACGCACCTAGTTTTTGGAGAAGGAAAACAAGAATTTTTTTTTTCTGAATCTCAGAAGCCAGAACAGCAAGAGAGTTCGCTGTGAAAGCAGCAATCCCTCTTGCTGTTCTGGCTTCTGTGATAGCCGTGCAGCCTGCATTCGCTCCATAAGACTCACACACATTTCCCCTTACTTTTTAGGAGGGAAAAGGTGAGTCTTATAGAGCAAAAAATACGGTACTTTCTGCTCATGGGAAGACTTTTGGAAATCCTAACCCTTTTACAGCCCTGCATCAAATCTTTCTTGAACATGTTTTCGGAGCATATCACCACCAACTATTTTCTTCTTGCTCGTGTTTCTTTGGATCCAAAACATTATCTTTCTAACATGGGAGACGTTGAACTCAAACAGGCCGTCTTCTGCCTGCAATCCTGTGTACTTATTTCCATTTATGGATTGCTTCCCATTAAATATCTCAAAGCAATATTGAAACTTTATAATGTCAGGAAGACGTTCCACAGTTGACAGTTCGCCCTCAACAAAAGCACACCCAGCCCTTTCTTTTAATCTCTGGTTTTAAGGCTGTCAGATTCTTAACTGCCAAAACAACACAGGTTTAAAAAAAAATTAAAAAAATAAACAGAAGGATGAATTAAATATATTATTTTCTGCCAAAAACTGGTAGTGTCAGAACATCAAGTTGTCTCCTGAAAGATAATATTTTGGGCGTCTGTTTCACACACGTCCTACTCTCCAAGTTAGGCCCCAAGGCAGGCAGAGTCCCGACTTGGCAGCAAGGGGAGTAGCTGTCCAGGCTGCAGTGTGGGAATGTTTTGTGCTTGTATGTTAGAAGTGGAGGGTGAAATGAGCAGAGGGTTGTTAAGAACACTTCTGCAGCCCCTCTGATTAATTTGTGTAATATTAAACACACACACATCATTGACTAGAGATGAACAAATCATTCAGTTTTGCTCAGTTTCTTATTTTTCAGTCTTCAGTTTACACCATTTCTCTCTCTCTATTTATCTTTTTGTACACACACACGCGCGCGCGCGCACACACACACACACACACACACAAATATCACAATGTACGCATTTTTGCAGGCAATTTGCCACAATAAAATGCATTTTTGAATGTCATTGTCACTAACAGACATGCTTTTATGATGGAGAACCACACTGCAAAAGTTGGAGAAGTGTGGATTCAATAGGTTCACATTAAAATGGGAACCTAATGAACTTGAATGTCTTGTGTTCATCACTGGCTTTTGCTGCTTTTTTGTAATTATTGGTATGTTTTACATTGGTATGTAATTATTGCTATGATTTTTCTATGTTTTTAGTGATTTTTGTTCTTATCTGTAAGCCGCCTTAAAAAATCTGATCAGAGAGGCCTCGTGGCTCTTAGTCTCAGTGTGTCTGACTTAAAGTTTTAATTTGTGATATGGACTTGAGGAATTATGACTGAAAGCTACCTGGTAAATGCCATTACTACAAATATTTGAAATTTTGGTTCCTCACTTCCAAAAGCAGCAATCAAGCTAAGTCACTGAAATAAAACATAAAATTATTTCATGCACCTCTCTATCTCTACTACAGATGGGCGGATCTGTCAATTTTGGGTTTTCTCCATTTCTCATTTTTTCCAGTCATAATTTCAGGTCTCCACATTTCCACATTGGTTAGCAATTTTTTGAAAGAAACCCTTTTGGAAACCCACCACCATTTTAGTGTGAAATTCACATGTTTGTAGGCAATTTTGTCAACTAGCACTTATTTTTGCAAAGCAGTTTTCTCTAATAGAACACATCTTTGTATTTTCATTTCACTAATACATACATTAATATGCACATTTTATCCCAGCACATGTCACTTGGCTGGAAAACGGCATGACAAAATTCAGATAAGTGCAAATTTCAAAGAATGGCTGCATTTTGGTTCTCAGATTGCTTTGGAAAGTGTGAATTGGGTCGATTCGCCTTTCAGTGCAAACCAAATAAAATCCCTCCCTCATCACTAATCTCTCTACATCCCATGTGACTGAAACATCTTCTCTTTGAAAGCTGCACATTATAAATGCTTAGCCTACTTTAGAAAAAAAAGAGAGACCTGTGGAACAACTGTCTTTGCTTAGATTCATGAATACTTATATCTATCCTGTTAGGTACTTCACATGTTCCTATGTTATATATTTGTTTCGGTGGATATGCACATCTTGCCATGAATGGCAGAAAAATAAGCTACTTTAGCTTTTTACTGCCTCTAAAAAGGATCACAGTCTGTCCTCCAGGTTAATTTGTTAAAATAGCTGCTAACTTCTAGAATATCCTCTGGGAAAAGCTAAAAGATAGGACTTTTGTGCCATCTAGTGGGAAAATGAACTAATGAATCACATTCTGAGCATTCATGACTATAACTACAGTGAAATAAATACCACACAGTGTGTTTTGTTCTTAAGTAATCAGTGCTATTTCCCCCTAACAAAGAAAAATCTAAACTTCAGACACTATAACAATTTGGGTATACTGTACTTTTCTGTGCATAAGACTGGTTTTTTTATTTAATAATCATGCTAAAAAGTGGGAGTCTTATACATGGGTAATGCATAGGGTGGATGTTTGATTGGTTGCTGCTGCGGCTGGCAGCAGCTATTGGGCATGCTATTGGTTGCTGCGTCATGGGCTGGTGTTGATTGGTTGACGCTGCGGCAATTGGGTGGGCGATTGGCAGCTTCTGCCAGCAAAGGGACAGATGAGAGGTGGATTTTTCACTGTGTGTGTTTGAGCGGTTTTCTGCAATCCCCCCCCTAAAAAAGCTCAACTACTCTGGGCAATCCCTCCCCCAAAAAGCTCAACAATTCTGAGCCATCTCCCCCCATTTCCTTAAATTTTAGTCCTGAAAAATAGGGGGTGTCTTATACATGGGGGCGTGTTATACACGGAAAAGTACAGTAGTTGTCTCAATGCAACTGGATTGGTCTTCAGAAAAACTGAAGTGCAAAAATCCAACAATCTTCATCAGATTCATAGGAAAGGGTTGTGGGTTTTTCCAGGAAGTTGCAATATTAAAGTAGTCAAAATTCCCAATCACAAGAACTGTGGTGTTAACTTTGAATTAATTTATTACTATCATTTCTGCAGGAAAAAGAAACAAAGACCTTGATGTGCCCCCCCATTTTTATTATTGTTTTTCATGTTAATTCAAGAACAGCATAACTACAGTTACTTGTCCAGTAGTACATTCTTATTAAGTTTCATATGCAGTACACAGTACATAAGCAATATGTTTATTTATGTATTATCAGTTCAAGTATCCACAGAGATTCTTGTGTTGAGGGTGGAATAAAAGTATCTTTTATCTTGTTTATAAAAGAAAAGAAAGGAACCCAAATCACACCAAAATGTCTATCCTTCAAGTGCCTTTAATTACCCTTCTGTGGTGAGTTAGGTGTTCCCATAGAACTAGATTCAAAATATTACTTAACCAGATTTCAGTGGGGATTTCTATAGATTATTTCCAATATTAGGCTATTGTTAATTGGGCAGCTCATAACGGGGGGGGGGGGGGGATACTGATGTTTCAAAGTATTATTATCATTGTTCAGTGTAGCATCATGTTGAAAGAACTCATTGAAATGAACCGACATGGCTTGATTTGAACCAAAGTTCAGCAGACTTTCACCCTAGAAAGTTTCAACACTGTCATGCTTTGCTGGAGCCCTGAAAGCGAAAGTGAAATGATTAGGGCATGGCAAGGCAAGGCAGCTCCCAGTTTGCCCCGCTGACTGAGTTAAGGAAGGCATGTCAGCCAAGGACCAGAATCAATTAAGGGTTTCAGAAGGCTGGCAGGGCTGCACTGGCCCCAGCCCTTGCAAGAACTGTAAGCCATCTTTAAAGCACCCATAAGCCATCTTTAAAGCACCATCTTAAAAAGCAGAGACATCACCTTGCCAACAAAGGTCCGTATAGTTAAAGCTATGGTTTTCCCAGTAGTGATGTATGGAAGTGAGAGCTGGACCATAAAGAAGGCTGATGGCCGAAGAATTGATGCTTTTGAATTATGGTGCAGGAGGAGACTCTTGAGAGTCCCATGGACGGCAAGAAGATCAAACGTATCCATTCTGAAGGAAATCAGCCCTGAGTGCTCACTGGAAGGACAGATCGTGAAGCTGAGACTCCAATACTTTGGCCACCTCATGAGAAGAGAAGACTCCCTGGAAAAGACCCTGTTGGGAAAGATGGAGGGCACAAGGAGAAGGGGACAACAGAGGACGAGATGGTTGGATAGTGTTCTCGAAGCTACCAGCATGAGTTTGACTAAACTGCGGGAGGCAGTGGAAGACAGGCGTGCCTGGCATGCTCTGGTCCATGGGGTCACAAAGAGTCGGACATGACTAAAGGACTAATCAACAACAAACTATTTTTCAGTCACATGTTCCTGCAGAAGAGGCTGCAGAGGAGTCACCCTCAGCCTCTGAGGATGATGGAAGCTACTTAGAGATTTTTATGATCACATGGGAATCATCTTGATCTGAGTCCTTCTCAATCCAGCCAAAGATCCTGAGACAAGATGGCTGGCAGAGGCAGTCCTGTGACCAGTGACATAAGCTTGCTGAGAACAGTTCCTTGGAACATGCCTGGAGCTCCTTTCCCTAACCACCCTACAGTCCTCATACATCTGAGGCCAGGAGAAAGTGCTACCACATCAAAGGGCATGACTTCCAGATGGGCTCGAGCTTCAGAAAATATCACATTGTGTTGGTTTGCTGACTTTCTGCCCTACTGTGACACCCCCTCCGTACAAAGGGCATGATAACCTGCTGAACCAGAATTATTCATGTAGCTGCTTCCCCAGCAATCTGAGACTGTGCCTGCAGGAAGCTAACTTCTGCTCTCTCTTCATGCCTCTCCTGGTTCTTGTCGCAGCAAGATGGGGAGACACCTTGGTTTCTTCACCATCCAGATTCCTCTTTGCTTCTTGGCCTTCCTCATCTCCTGCCTCTGATTCTGATTCTGGGCAGCTCTCTGCCATAGACTCTCCCTGCTACCTAAACCCTGTTACCTCTTAAGCTTCTGACACCTTCTCTTCCCAGTCTTCTCTCTCTTTTCCTTCTGACCACTCATTACTGTCCCACCACTACTCCCCAGACTCTTGGTGGTTTCCCAGCCGGTTCTTCCCACCATGCCTCTGCGTTCAACCAGTCCTTGACACTATGCAAAAAATGAAGCTAAAGAATAATAATCAAAATTAACTAGAGCCTGTTTCTGGAGGTTTGCTTTCCAGTGTTTGGCATTTCTACACAATTGTCCATTGCCGTAGCTTTTCAGTTCTCTCAAAAAGAAGGATGTGTCTTCCACTAGGTGGCACTTGTGTTTACCTTTTGGAGAGTCAGCACTGCATGCTGGCACTTTTTGTTCATCCTGCCATTCAGGCTTTTACTAATGTGTTTCCCCAATGTCACTCCAATGAACAGTAGCTGGAAAGGGTGTGACAAATGTGATTGTAATACAGGAGTACAGTACTGTCAACATCCTAGATCACTTGCCTGACAATATGGAAGAAGAAACCTCACACAAATAAGCCACACCACAATCAACTAAACACAACCAACCAAGCTCAGGAACCCCTAACCTCTTGCAACATCAATAAAAATAAATAAATACACAAACAAAGCACCTACTCATGTGATGCTGACACAACACCCCCTACACTAAGAATAGGCAATAGAATAAAAAACAAAACATATCCCCATCTCTCTCCCCCAACTGCAATATGTCTATGCCAAAAATGTCTCTCATCAGATGTAAACAAACTGTGAAAAAGACTATAAATAGAAAATAGAGACAATAGATGTACCATTCCCTGTTTATCTGTTTGCTTTGTAACACAAAACCACCCAATAAAAAGTAATAATAATTTTAAAAATATTGAAGAAGAAACACCATTGAATTAATCCTTTTTTCTTGCACTGGCAGGTGTAGGAGAGAGGTGTGCTTCATATACAGTGGTACCTCGGGTTACAGACGCTTCAGGTTACAGACTCCGCTAACCCAGAAATAGTACCTCGGGTTAAGAACTTTGCTTCAGGATGAGAACAGAAATCGTGGAGCGGCAGTGGGAGGCCCCATTAGCTAAAGTGGTACCTCAAGTTAAGAACAGTTTCAGGTTAAGAACGGACCTCCTGAACGAATTCAGTTCTTAACCTGAGGTACCACTGTACTTTTTTTTATTGCATTTATATCCTCTGCCCTTCTTCCTGAGCAGCAAACAAGCAAACATTTTAAAAAGTAAAACAAAGCAAAAGCATTAAAAAAAACACACTTAGAAATATAAAAAATCAACTTCAGTTAAAAACATTATTTCATTCAGTGATCTTTCGGTTGGCAAGGTGAGTATTCTCCTGTCATCAAATGGCTGGGCAAACAGGAATGTTTCCAAACCTCTCCTGAAAGTTAATAATGATGCGGACAGGTGCACCTCACCTAGGGATGGCATTCCACAACCAGGGAACCACCACGGAAAAGCCCTGTCATGGGGCAGCCCTTGGTGTCAGCACCACCAACAAGGCTTCAGCTGTTGAACATCACATTTAAGATGTAATCACTGGCAGTTTTTGCTTGAATGATGTGCAAGATGCAGTCAAGAATCATGACAGAATCGGGTAGTGGTGGCACCACATGAATTTTAGGGTGCTGCACGCAAATATCATTTGACCCACTAGTTGTTCATGGTTTTCAGAAGTTCTGGACCAATGTTTAGAAACAACGTCTTTAGCTGAACACTTTGAAGCCAAAATCTGGGACACCATCTTCCCGCATGCCATATTTCAGTTTTATATCATGAGCGCAGAGAGACCATTTTCACGCTGGGGGCATGGCACTCAAAAATGGGCATTTGGGGGCACCATGAAAGAATATGACCCTCCCCCCAAGTGCATTTTTCACTGCAAAATCAGAGCAACCCAAATGGCCACCGTTCTCTTGCAGGGAAAATTGAGAGGTCCCAGTTTTTCCAGACAGTTGTGGGATACGCCATGAAAAAAGTAGACAAATACCATCACCTGCCTTTACAGTTGCATAGCTGTGCCATAATACTAGGATGATGAGAGGTGGTATTCGTTTTACTGCTTATGCTGGTCATTGGGATGGTGCTATTCTAAATAAAAGGAGCTTCACTTGAAGTAAGTGTGTGTGTGTGTGTGTGTGTGTGTGTGTGTGTGTGTGTTCATTTCTCCAAAAAGACAATCTACCTTCCTGGTCACTCAGCATTTGTTCCAACTATCCTCCTCCTTTCTAGCTTACAATGTGGGCCTATGAAGCTTGTGCCAAGGGGAAGTGGGATATTGAACACCAATGGTTCTTAGTCACCGGACTTGGATACTCCTCTCCTCTGCCATTCTGAAGAGCCCATCCTGCCTCCGTGACCACAGAGCCAAAGGCAGAATCAGCTGTAAAGGAAAATGTACTGGCACGAGTATCCCTCCCCCGCTTTTCTGGACAACAATGAGCCAGAATAATTAAGTTTCTTGTGGATTTCACCCTAAGCCATAACTTGGCTCAGGATCATTCAAAGTTGGTTTTCTATCCAGAATTAAATTTCAGGACTCTAATGAAATTCCAGCTAAAGTGAGTTTCACTTGGTCTCACATGTGGCTCCAAGTAACTCCTGCAGTTCTAATTATGAGAGGAAGGGAGAGCTATGGGCTGTATCATAACTATTCACTAGCTAAATTTTTAAAAGCAGTAGATGCATTATTTAAAAATGATCTTACAGTACACAGTCCCTTCTTTTATATGAACATTAAAATCCTTGCCAATGTTTATGTAATGCTCCAAGGCCATTTCTTCCAGAGAGTATAAACAAACATCTGGAACAGCTGCACACCCCATGTGTTTATTTATTGTACATGAAGAAGGTTAAGAACTGCCAATTAATTTTTGTCTTGAAACTTTGCATAGACTAATTTCCTTGAGAGTAAAGCCATAATTCAGCCAGGGATGAAGATGTTTGGCTGAGCTGTAACAGCTGAGAAACCCAACTGATATCTCTAATTTGTTTATTTTAAAGTACTCACACTGATTCGAATCAGGATAGTCTAGTTCAGATGTGGGGAACCTTTCACCCTCCAGATGTTGCTGAACATCAGCCCCAGTAAGCACCAACATCATTTAAGATGCATGGTGAAAAGCTGGCATAAGATTAATTGGTGTAAGTAGCATTGTGCATAAGAGTGTTTTTACCAGTATTATGAAATGGAAGCACTGCAAATGTGAATCCATCCTCAGCCTCCCTCAAATGTACACATCCACTCTAACTCTTCCTGACCACCTTACCCATTCCTGAACAAACTACATACTTGATTCTGAAAAATGCAGGGTTGAGCATTGCGGAGAAATGTGGGGCAGAGCACACAGTCAAGCTTAGCCTCATACATTTTCTGCAGCCACATGTAAAGCCTTTAACATCAAAGATCTATGCTAGTTGACCCTATACATAAACTCCATACAGCTTTTCTTGGTAGACTGACCCTATGCAATCTAGAAAGATACACAAAAGTGATATCTGTTTCCACATATTACAATAAGAATACAGATGTTGCTAGACTTCGGGCTCCCATCATCCTTGACCATTGCCCATTATGGCTGGGGCTGATGGGAGCTGGAGTCCTACAACCTCTGAGGGTCACAGATTTCCCATTCCTTCTAGAATGAACCAGCCTACAGTGTACATGGAAAGAGTTGTTGCACACCAGTTTAGAAGAACAGAATGCATGTTGACCCACTGAATACTCATTCCCCCCCCCCCCCAGATACTGGATGTTCTCTGTTCTAGCTAAGGTCTATTAACATAATCAGCAGCCCCTTTATGAATTTCTTTATTTTGTCCTTTTTTGTAAACTAATACTCTTGCTTTGCAGCAGCAAGAAACCAATTTTTGTAGCATAACTACAGAGCAGCAGTACGCCATGCATAATGCACAGCAGCTGTTATCATTTTGTATATGAAGATTTTTCCAAGACCTCAGTGCTTATGAAATACAAACTGCACTCCGTTCAATTATTTGCCGTGATTTGTATGTGAAAGAGCAGCTTCAACCCCTCGGGGCTTTTGTTTGAGCATCTGCAATGAGTTTTTAATGTTGCCTCTTCCTTGTTTTCTGTAATAGAATGCTTCTGGGTGCTCCCTGCACTCCCTACTCCAACCCAAAGGAATCAAACACCACAACATTCACCAGTTACCTGCCAGGAAAGCAATGATTAAAAAAAACCTATTCATATGCACATTACTTCACTTTTACTATCTTGAGAATATATGTGAAATGGGGGCCCCTATATAGGTCTGTGAACAGGATACGATGTGCCCCTTGGCTGGGGATAGCATCAGAACACCCCCTCCATTAGAGACTGCTTCCAAGATGGCACCTTGGGATGAAACTTCAGTGGGGGTGGGGCCATGAACCATGCCTGGAAGTACTATTTCTAAGATCTGCCCAGTTTCTCTTTTACAGAAGACTCCAAACTCCTCTACAGGAGCAGCAGTGGTTGCTAAACAGCAAGCTTCAATCGAGGATGAGTCGAAAATTGCCTCCCCAATTCAACCAATCCATGGGTGTTCCCAGATGGCAAAACGGGGCCACCATCTCAGTGGTTTTGAGCATGGCAGCAAGAAATGTTACAAATAGTTTAGGGGAAAGAATTTAAACTGTGTAAAAGCAATGTCACCTACTGTTACAGTGGTGGCTCTTCCTTATTTGCCTGGTTGCCACCACATGTTTTCTCTTCCCAGAATCCCGCTTGAATTATGCAAACACATGCTGGCATGGGAAGCAGTGAAGCCCCCAAAAGAGGAAAACTTGCCTTTACAGCTCCTCAATGACCTTTTCCAAGTTAGCTTAAGTACCCTGAATTCCTTGAAATACGGACCACCACTGGAATGTGATGAGATCACAGTCCTCTTAGACCTTTATGTGGAACTTCTCCATGTTGACATTGATTTGAAGTATAGTCCACTGTATTTTGGCAGGTCTGGAATGGATACTTTTGAGTTACTAACGTTGAAACGTTTATCCTGAAACCCCAAGCAGGGCCATTCACAGCAGGGCCGTTGATGATGTTAGCTTACAGCCCACATAAATTGGGGGGCATAGCTCAGTGTTGGAGCATCTGGTTTGCATGCCAAAGGTTCTAGTTTCAATCCTCAACATCCCTAGGTAGGGCTGGGAGAGATCAGTTTCTGAATTCCCGAAGAGTTGTCGCCAGTCAATATATAGACAATACTAGACAGACCAATGGTCTTACTCAGTATAATGCAGTTTGCTATGATCCTAAATCCAATAGACAATGAAAATCCTATGTGGAAGAGAGTATCATATGCATGTCTTTTTAAATAAGGGAGTGCCTATAGATGGGTGAACTTTTATTTAACCTGAGAATATCTTTGGTGTCTCTATGGTAAGTCTAATCTCCCATCAAGCTAAACCAAGCCTGTTTAATGTACGGGGCTTCAGTGAGAATCATTAAAATAAAAGCCAAGTACTTCAGCTTAACTGGGCTATGGATCAGGCTGTCACATGGTAACAGTTGTACAGCAGTATAAAGCTTGCACTTTCAAAGAAATGGCACTCAAATTATATGAGTTCTGGATTTATTTCATCCTGATTAAGTGTTAAATATACTCTCCTGGCTCCAATTTAAACCTCATTTGATCAAATTGGCTCATTTCCTAGCACTTGATAGGAAAAGCTGTAATACGATTATGTTGATTGGTCTTAAATTAAGATGAATGAAGAATCTTTTAAAAATTATGTAGGGTTTGATAAGGCTAGAAATAGCATCTACCTGAAGCGAAGGCACCTTGCATACTTTCTGCATTTAAAGAAATGTGAAATAGAATTCACTTGATTTTTTTTTATTATTAAGAACTTCTATTCCACCCAATTAACTTGAGGCAGTATACAACATAACACAAATAAGGGCAACAACAATCTAATATTCATTGAAAACTCTAAAAGCTAAGATCAGAGTGTTGTAAAATGCCAGCCATTTCAAAAGAGCACCTAAGGCAATAAAAGAGGCCACTCTAATTCAAAATAATTTCTAGCCGTCTGAGGGCCTGCTGAAATAAAAAGAATTTCACAATTTTCTGAAAAAGTCGGGAGGGAGTTAGCCTGAGAAGAGAATTCCTCTGAAAGGGTGCCACCACTGATCAGGTTCCCCGCTTCTCTCCACCATCCAAACAGTAAATAGAGAAGATAGGTGGTCTATATGGGGAAAGATGCTTCCAGAGATATACTGGAGACAGGCTACTGAGACTTTCAAATACTGTATTAAAACAACCATTTTGAATTGTTCCTTGAAATGACCTGGGAACCACTGGGCATCTTTGCCTGCATTCTGAACCAATGGGAGTTTTCTGAAGTTTCCAATGGCAGCATGTATTACAGTGTAAAGGTAAAGGTACCCCTGCCCGTTCGGGCCAGTCCTGCCAGACTCCAGGGTTGTGCGCCCATCTCACTCTATAGGCTGGGAGCCAGCGCTGTCCGCAGACACTTCCGGGTCACGTGGCCAGCGTGACATCGCTGCTCTGGCGAGCCAGCGCAGCACACGGAAACGCCGTTTACCTTCCCGCTGGTAAGCGGTCCCTATTTATCTACTTGCACCCAGAGGTGCTTTCGAACTGCTAGGTTGGCAGGCGCTGGGACCGAACGATGGGAGCGCACCCCGCCGTGGGGATTCGAACCGCCGACCTTTCGATCGGCAAGCCCTAGGCGCTGAGGCTTTTACCCACAGCGCCACCCGCGTCCCTGTACAGTGTGGGGAATACTAAAGCCAGGCCATATCGTGTCCTCCCTCAAAGAGGGCACGTGTTGTGATGCCACCTGACAACCAACACCCTGTGTTGTGGTTGGGTATGATTGGATAGCCACAACACCCTATTGGTAGGGCCCTCGATGCTGGGTTTAATCAGGCCAATGGGACGCTGGCCAAACAGATCGAGGGACCTCTATATGCCCATGCACATGACCCTGAGCTTCTTCTTTGGGCCAGTGCATTGGAACACCCACCCACCTATCCCTATATTTAGGGCTGGCACTTGACCTTGCTATGCCATCGTGTGTCGTCTATCGTTGGGACAGGGCCACGGCAGGAATTTCCCCCACTTGGCTGATTGGCTGTTGCCATTTGGGTTTCGCCTGCCACGTAGCAAATCGTCACAACTTGTAAGGTTGTGGATAGGCTCTGGTTCAGGTGATAGGGATGGGGGAATGATCTTGCCACCCCTATGGGAAGGGTATTAAGTTAAAGGAATCCAGGGACTCAAAATGGTTTGGTCAACCCTGAGAGGGGTTGTGCCCGTGCCTGAGTCCAGGGGGACATCTGGGTGGTGGACTAGCCTGACCATGGCTTTCCGTCTATCCAGGTGTTCACCCTAGGCTGACCTATGCTGGTGCCCTGGGTCAGCGCTACCTGCCACGGTGCAGGGAGCTAGTTGAACCAGAGACTATGCAACCACTCACTTGATGTAATCAATAAATTCTGCCCAAAACCAAACCAAAATTTGAGTCTTGTCTGAATGTATTTAAGGGGGAGGTTAAAAGGTCTAAACACGCAACCATTTTGCAGCTGCAATTTGTGAATTAGCACACAGCTAAGACACTCTTAAGGGACACGGGTGGCGCTGTGGGTTAAACCACAGAGCCTAGGGCTTGCTGATCAGAAGGTCAGTGGTTTGAATCCCCACGACGGGGTGAGCTCCCGTTGCTCGGTCCCAGCTCCTGCCAACCTAGCAGTTCAAAAGCACATCAAAGTGCAAGTAGATAAATAGGTACCGCTCCAGCAGGAAGGTAAACGGCGTTTCCATGCGCTGCTCTGGTTCGCCAGAAGAGGCTTAGTCATGCTGGCCACATGATCCGGAAGCTGTACGCCGGCTCCCTCAGCCAATAAAGCGAGATGAACGCTGCAACCCCAGAGTCGGCCATGACTGGACCTAATGGTCAGGGGTCCCTTTACCCTTTTAAGACACTCTTAGCGTCCCCAGAGTTCACCTGTCAACTTTAGATAACAACAAGTTGAGGGTGGTGTTTGCTCCATGGGATATTGTTTTTTGAGGGCAAAGTGAGGGCAAAAACACCCTACCGGTATTTCCCCCAACCCCAAAATTCAAAGCTGAAGCCTAGCAGTCCTGCATCCCCCATAGTCAACAGTCATACATTTCCCATCATTCAGAGATTCCCTCGATTCTTTCTTGTCAGTCTCCTCTGATAGGCTCCTAAGAGTTCTCCTATAAACTGCAATCACACAAGAAAAGCCTGCTGGATCTGGCCAATGGGTCATTTAGTCCAACATCCTGTTCCCCCAATGCTCCCCAATGCCTGTGGGGACCCTCAAGCAAGAATTGAGCACAAGAGCAAATAACAACATGTAGAGGGTGCTTCTTCTACCATCATCCCCCCCCTTCAGTCTCCCCTCACCATTGCCCATTAGCACATCCAGTATTTTTGCAAACCGGCTGTGAATGTCTGTTGTTACAAGCTGGCAACCCAAACTATTTGCATTCCCCGACTGCTAGATTTCCTCACCTCTTACACCTTTGAGCACAGTCTATTAAAAAGCCAGTTTCTATTTTGGTTGAAATGAGACTCAAGTTTAAAATCTTTATAGCTTAACTACAGCTGTTAGCTCTGAAACATAATTAGCGATACTTGGAAGAGATAATTTGGGAGCTGCTCAGGTGGAAGCAATGCAAATGTGTCTAGCTGTCACCTCCAACCTGCAAAGCACAGGGAATGGTAGGCGAAAAGGAAGGAAAAGCCACTTTAAAATAAAAATACACTAGTGTTTAAAATAAACAGAGGGCACTGCTTGCTCAGCCAATTGCTGAGTCTTGCTCGCCCCTGGTTTGGGGAGATATTTTTGTGGGAGTGGAGGGGTACTTTAGGCGTCAAATCTAAAGGGTCATATGGTAAAGATAGTAGGATGACCTGCCTGACTCCTCACAAAACACCTTTGCACCTACGGCCAAGGTCATTGCTATATAATGCCACAAATGATCATGAAGTCTCCATGTTATCACTTCAAAATAACACTTCTGGAATTGTACAATGGCAGACTTGTGTGATGGATTTATCTAAAACACAAGGCTGACATTGCAATTCTATGCAGGTCTATTGAGAAGGGTTATTAAGTTCAATGGGGCTTACCCCCAGGTACATGTGCATTGGGCTGCAACCATAGACTAGGTTCTTGGCCAACAGTTTCTTTTTGATGTTTCTTGGAGCTCCTCCAGATTGTGTGTGTTTGTTTTTGGGTGGTGTATTCTGCAACATGTCATTGATGTAGTAATGGTGCCTTAGTGGTGGATTCACACTGCACATCATTCCGCTTTGTTAGTTCTGCAATCCTTCCCGAATGATACTGCATTCTTGCCATCTGGAGGAGCACTCCTGCGCTAGCAACAAAAGCAGAACATTTGAGGCATGAAAAGTTAAAGGATTAAAGCAGGAAGCTACAGGATATGCACTGACCGGAAACAGAGCGATATGACCGCCTCAAAACTGTTGCAATCACAAATATTTATTGACAGTGGGATCCCAGTTAAATACCTGCAGATCTTTATTTTTTAATGATGATGATAATGAGCTTCAGACAAAATAGCTACTTCCAGGGAATATTTTAAATTTAAATGATGATGTAGCTAATTCACCATTTCCAACATGCTTGCTCAGTTCATAATACCTAGGATTTAATTCTCATCTCTCCCGCATAATTTTATGGGATCTCAACTTCACTATTCCAGGAAGTTTCATTTATATTTTCCAAATTCTGTAGGGAAACGGATAAAGGATTTTTATTTGGAGTAATGTTTCTTTTTGTTTATTGAGACATTCTAGAAATACACCTTGAGGAGGTTAGGTAAACCACAGTGTCTAAACTTGATTAGTTCTGTTCTGGGGAGGAATGTGGCCAAAGTAGGTTATAAAAGTATTCGATTTGCTTATTGCCCACACTGCCAGTGGTATGGAAAACCTCCATGTCATGAGTGCAGTCCAGAAAGTGAGCAATTTTGTGGCAGTTACCAGAAACACTGAGGCAATTGCAACCACTTTGGACTTGGCAGTCACAATTGCCAAATCCAAATCATCCCCGAGTTAACCAATATAAATGGAAAGCCCAACTACAGCCGCCTCTCTCACTTGGCCATTTCTGCTTCTGGCTCAAAGGATTGGGCCTGTAACAAACTGTCTATTAAAAATTAAAATTTTTATATTATAATTGAATTCTCATGTTTTCACAGGACTTTGGTATGGACACTGAGAGCCTTTTGCTGACATGAGAAACAAGCAAGGATCTCAGTTGGTTATTTGGGTCAAAAGCTGTATAACTGGGAGGGCAGATGTTAGAAAAATCATAAAATAATAATGGCTTGTCTGTGCTTTTCATTTTTCTTTTTCTTTTTTGCAATGCTGTGGTTTATTTCAAAGTCAGAAATGTAGCACCACCAGACTCCTATAGCAGAGAAGAGTAAAACAGCCTGCTTAATAATAATAATAATAATAATAATAATAATAATTTATTATTTATACCCCGCCCATCTGGCTGAGTTTCCCCAGCCACTCTGGGCGGCTCCCAATCAGTGTTAAAAACAGTACAGCATTACATATTAAAAACTTCCCTGAACAGGGCTGCCTTAAGATGTCTTCTGAATATCAGGTAATTATTTATCTCTTTGACATCTGATGGGAGGGTGTTCCACAGGGCGGGCGCCACTACCGAGAAGGCCCTCTGTCTGGTTCCCTGTAGCCTCACTTCTCGCAATGAGGGAACTGCCAGAAGGCCCTCGGCGCTGGATCTCAGTGTCCGGGCTGAACGATGGGGGTGGAGACGCTCCTTCAGGTATACAGGACCGAGGCCGTTTAGGGCTTTAAAGGTCAGCACCAACACTTTGAATCGTGCTCGGAAACGCACTGGGAGCCAATGCAGATCTCTCAGAACCGGTGTTATATGGTCCCGGCGGCCACTCCCAGTCACCAGTCTAGCTGCCGCATTCTGGATTAATTGCAGTTTCCGGGTCACCTTCAAAGGTAGCCCCACGTAGAGCGCGTTGCAGTAGTCCAAGCGTGAGATAACTAGAGCATGCACCACTCTGGCAAGACAGTTCGCGGGCAGGTAGGGTCTTAGCCTGCGTACCAGGTGGAGCTGGTAGACAGCTGCCCTGGACACAGAGTTAACCTGCGCCTCCATGGACAGCTGTGAGTCCAAAATGACTCCCAGGCTGCGCACCTGGTCCTTTAGGGGCACAGTTACCCCATTCAAGACCAGGGAATCCCCCACACCAATCCGCTCCCTGTCCCCCAAAAACAGTACTTCTGTCTTGTCAGGATTCAACCTCAATCTGTTAGTCGCCATCCATCCTCCAACCGCCTCACACAGGACCTTCACCGCCTTCACTGGTTCTGATTTAAAGGAGAGGTAGAGCTGGGTGTCATCTGCGTACTGATGAACACCCAGTCCAAACCTCCTGATGATCTCTCCCTGCGGCTTCATATAGATATTAAAAAGCATGGGGGAGAGGACAGAACCTTGAGGCACCCCACAAGTGAGAGCCCAGGGGTCTGAACACTCATCCCCCACCACCACTTTCTGGACACGACCCAGGAGGAAGGAGCGGAACCACTGTATGACAGTGCCCCCAGCTCCCAGCCCCTCTAGACGGTCCAGAAGGATGTTATGGTCGATGGTGTCAAAGGCCGCTGAGAGATCCAGCAGAACTAGGAAACAGCTCTCACCTTTGTCCCTAGCCCGCCGGAGATCATCAACCAGCGCGACCAAGGCAGTTTCAGTCCCATGGTGAGACCTGAATCCCGATTGGAAGGGATCCAAATGGTCCGTTTCCTCCAGGCGTGCTTGGAGTTGTTCAGCAACCACCCGCTCAATCACCTTGCCCAAGAATGGCAGATTTGAGACTGGGCGATAGTTGGCCAAATTGGCCGGGTCTAACGATGTTTTTTTAAGAAGCGGTTTAATGACCGCCTCTTTCAGTGGGTCTGGGAAGGCTCCCTCACAGAGGGAAGCATTCACCACCCCACAGAGCCCATCGCCCAGCCCTTCCTGGCTCGCTTTTATCAGCCAGGATGGGCAAGGATCAAGGAGACAGGTGGTCGGTTTCACTTGTCCAAGCAGCCTGTCCACATCCTCGGAGGTAACAGATTGGAATTGATCCCATGTAACAGGACCAGACAGAACTCTAGCACTCTCCCGCCCTGGCCCTGCTCCCACGGTGGAGTCTACCTCCTTCTGAATCTGAGCGATTTTATCTGCAAAAAACTTTGCAAAAGCATTGCAGGAGATCTTGGGGTCCCTACCAGGCCCTGGTGGTACAGGTGGTTCCGATAGATTGCGAACCACCTGAAAAAGTCTCCTGCTGCTGTTTTCTGCAGATGCAATGGAGGCGGCGAAGAAGGCCCTCTTTGCCGTCGCCATTGCCACTTGGTAGGCTCGACGTTGAGCTCTAGCCCGTGTCCGGTCTGATTCAGAATGAGTTTTCCGCCACCGGCGCTCTAGCCGTCTCAACGATTGTTTCATCACCCTCAGCTCCGGGGGAAACCACGGGGCTGTCCGGGCTCCATGCAATCGGAGAGGGCGCTTCGGAGCCAGACAGTCAATAACCCTGGCTTAACCGTGTCTTCCACCTTTGCATGAGGAATTTCCCCCTTCTCTTCATTTCCAAATTCACTGCGAGCAGAAGTTGGAAAACCTTTCTCAAAGGGATGTATCACACTATGGGCCCTTCTTATTGAGCCTTCAGCATTATTTGAGCTTGTGATGTCATTGGGATGGTTTCAATACCATTTTCACCTGCAAAAGCTATGGGGTGCTTGGGGTAGCATATTGCTTTGGTTGCAATAATTTTAGCCATTTTGTGCTAAAATCTTGTGACTTTTCATACCACAACTATTCTGGGGTTTGGGGGATATTTTTGTCCCCCTTTTGTTGTGCTACAGAACAAGGGTGCACCAGTCACCACTAACTGCAACTAAGCCTGTAATTAAGCACATATAATTGATGCAGACTCATGCAACTTTCCTATTTACCCCTGTCTCAACATCCCTCCCTGTCCTCTCTTAGTTTCCCATGTTAAATTTTGAGTCAGAAGCATTTCAGGGCAGGGGGCCTATCCCCTCGTGCTCTGCAAAGTGCTATGCACATGGATGGTGCTAAACAAGCCTACTGATTATTGCTGTCAGCCCTAATAAACATTCTCTTTTGGTCTCATTTCAATAGTTTCTAACCCTGTGGAGGACCTTTCTATATTTTATGAGCCCATCTATATTTTATGCTTTGGTCCTTTGGATCCATCCCTTCCTGTATTATGAATCAATTTATGAGCCGCTTTTATATTCCGTAACATTTATGAACAGTTGTTGATAGCTTTCCGGTTGCTGACAAATGGTTAGGACTTATATTATAAAAAAGGATTAACAACAGAATTCCTGCTTTGTGCAATCCCACATAATTGCACATACCCCCTCCCCACCCTGACACCAGCGGGAGTTATGTATGCATCATTATAGCCAAGGTTGCTCCTTAAATTCTTCCTCGCTCGCTGTTAGACAACTGACACCTGCATGTGCATATTTGAGATCTTTTTCGTAGCAAATCAGAAATCTAATGTTCAGCAGAACAATATCCAGCTGGAATAATTAGCTTGCATCCCATGAACTCACAACGGCTTCTGAGCTGTTTGCCTGTGTTGCAGTCCCATATGGGTGCAGGGTGCATACATGTATCTGAGCACACAGGCGGCGGCAGTCATTTGGGTATTTCTCACTCAATGCAGTGGTACTTCGGGTTACAGACGCTTCAGGTTACAGACTCCACTAACTCAGAAATAGTACCTCGAGTTAAGAACTTTGCCTCAGGATGAGAACAGAAATTGCACGGCGGTGGCACGGCGGCAGCGGGAGGCCCCATTAGCGAAAGTGGTACCTCAGGTTAAGAACAGTTTAAGCTTAAGAACGAACCTCCAGAATGAATCAAGTTCTTAACCTGAGCTACCACTGTAGTTGTCTGACTGAGAGGACAGTGCAACCAATAGGCTGGCAAAGTCTTTGCCTGAGTAGCACAATAGTCACATGCATTTGAGTCCTCCTCAGGCATTTATTTTTTACTTGTAAATGAAACATGTGTGTTAAGTTGTGAGCGAACATATCAGACGACACAGCGATTCTTCCAAAGCAGCTCTTTATTTGTAAGCTGGAACAGAACTAACTGAGGAGCTCAGTCAGCCTGCTTATATAGAGCTCCAGAACAATGTAACTGTTGCCATTTTCTAAAACTATCCAATCACTGAACGTCACTTTTGATCCTTCATTTGCATACAAACTATCCAATCACTGAAAGTCACTTTCGATCCTTCATTTGCATAACTATCTACAGTATCCCCCTGCTGGCCCAGGGTGAGAACTTCAGTACATAACAATGTGAGTGATGATGAATGGGCTAAGGTCCTCATGCCACCAGTTTGAGGCCAAATGTCCCAAGTAGGGAGTCCATGAATGATGACCCTCATGTGTGCTGTGGGACGAAGGTTACCAGATTTTTTTCAATGAATCCGGGGGCACTTTTCAACTTCCTACTAAATAGATGGATTTTTGTCAGGGGACTGATTTGTAAATCCAGGGACTGTCCCTGGGAAACGGGGACGCCTGGTAACTTTACTTGGGGCAGCACTGACCATGTGGTTTACTGTTGTGCTACAGGACATCTGTCCCACCCTTATGCAAACTACTTTTAGCATCTACCATGTTTGAACCTTTAATTGAAGCTGACTAAAAACTCAGATACTGTATTAAGGCCTCTTTAGGTATAAATGGTAACTCATCTATATGCATCTGGTTCATATTGGGGGTGTGTGAGAGAGAGAGACTAGGCTACAAATAGGATATCTCCAGATGAGAAATCTAAGCTTCAGAGAAGTTTGCACTCAATAATGTGAGGCAGCAGTTCCCTCTCCAGCTTCTGAGGCCTGCATTCTTGTTTCCCATGGAACCATTTACAGTACATTTTCTTCAGCATAAAGGGCTTAATTGGCTCAAAAGTCCTAAATGGAACCATTAATTGTTGTTGTGGATAGTTGTCATGGTTACAGATAACGACAGCGCGCAATTAAATCCAACTGACTTCATAATACATTCTGGCTGCCAGACAGAAGTTCTAACTATTCAGTTTGGCTTGGAGTTAAAATTTGGTTCTCCAGCCCTCTTATAGCGGCCCCTGTGCCAATGATTCTACACTCTTGATATTTTATACTATTCATTTTATGGTTGTATACTTCTCACAGACACACCATAATTAAAATTCCCAGATTTAAAGGATTCTAAATCGACTCCATTCCAAGGAACTATAAATAGACAGTTTTGTGGGAACAGAAATAACTCTAGATCAAGACCAATTTCCTTTCAGCAGCAAAAACACAAACACAAAAACAAACTTTTCGAAAGGGCTATACTTTAGGAGAAGCAATATAACTACATTTTTTATTTCTAGCTCTTTAGTTCTCAATTGTATGAAAAATTCACATATTCAGTTTCCTCTAAAACTATACAGAGGCTTTTATGGTATATAATGGAATTCATTTTATATAAAGGCAAAGGGAATTGATCTAGCAATAAACCAGGGGCAGCTATTTATATTATTTTACATATTTATGATCTTTATGTATTAAAAACTGATTAGATCAGCCTTCCACGAGCCAGTCTGCTCCAGTTCTCATTAGCCCCAGTCAGTATGGTGAATATTCAGTCATGAATGGGCATCTAAAATATCTGAAGGGTAGGAGATTGGGGAAGGTTTGGCTAGATGGACTTGCTAGATCTTATCCATCTTTTGCCTTTGTTTAATCAAGTTGGAAATTTTATTTCTGTGCAAATCACGCTGAGATTCTTATTTTGTTTTCAGTTCTGAGGTTGATACTTATTATTGGGTTACACATGGGGAGCTGGAGCTGGTTGCGTGCCTGAGGTGACCCATAGGGTCTATTATTGGGACATGGGTGGCGCTGTGGGTTAAACCACAGAGCCTAGGGCAGCGGTTTGAATCCCCGCGACGGGGTGAGCTCCCGTTGCCCGGTCCCTGCTCCTGCCAACCTAGCAGTTCAAAAGCACATCAAAGTACAAGTAGATAAATAGGTACCACTCTGGCAGGAAGGTAAACGGCATTTCCGTGCACTGCTCTGGTTGGCCAGAAGCGGCTTAGTCATGCTGGCCACATGACCCGGAAGCTGTACGCTGGCTCCCTTGGCCAGTAAAGCGAGATGAGCGCTGCAACCCCAGAGTCAGCCACGACTGGACCTAATGGTCAGGGGTCCCTTTACCTTTAAATAGCAATTTCAGTTCTGCTCCAAGTCCAGAAGTACCCCAGATTCATGAGAGCCTTTCACTTGGCATGCTGTGTCCAGCTCTGAGCCCCATGGTTTAAGAAGCATAAGGCAAGGGCTCTGGAGGAGAAATCCTGTGAGGAAAGGTTGAAGGAATTGGGTATGTTTAGCCTGGGCAAAAGATGAATGTGGCAGTGATATGCAAACCATCTTCAAACATTTGGAAGGCTGTCCAAGAGTAGATGGAGAGAAAACTTGTTTTCTGCGGATCCAGGGTGGAACAACCAACTGAACAGGTTAAAACTGAAAGAAGAAGCATTTAGATTAAACATTAGGAAGAACCCTCTAATGTCATGAGGTTTTTTGACAGTGGAGCAGATTCCTTTGGTAGGTGGTCATACTCTGCTTCATTAGGGGTGACTAGGCAGAGCCTGGATGAAGGGCAGTAGCTCAGTATGAAAACATCTGCCTTAGGTGCAGAAGGTTCAGAGTTCAATCCCTGGCATCTCCAAGTAAGGCTGGGAGAGACAGCTGTTTGAAATCATGAAAATCTGCTGCCAGTCAGTGTAAACACTGAGCAATAAATAAATAATAATAATAATAATAGTAATAATAATAAAATGTATTACTTATACCCCGCCCAGCTGGCTGGGCCTCCCCAGCCACTCTGGGCAGCTTCCAACAGAATATTAAAAACACAATAAAACAGCAAACATTAAAAGCTTCCCTAAACAGGGCTGCCTTCAGATGTCTTCTAAAAGTCTAGTAGTTGTTTTTCTCTTTGACATCTGGTTCTTGTAACTTGGCTTCTCGTAGCGAGGGAACTGCCAGAAGGCCCTTGGAGCTGGACCTAAGTGTCCGGGCAGAACGATGGGGGTGGAGATGCTCCTTCAGGTATACTGGGCCGAGGCTGTTTAGGGCTTTAAAGGTCAGCACCAACACTTTGAATTGTGCTCAGAAACATACTGGGAGCCAATGAAGGTCTTTCAGGACTGGTGTTATATGGTCTCGGCGGCCGCTCCCAATCACCAGTCCAGCTGCCACTAGTAGTAGTCTGACTCAGTATAGGACAGCTTCCTGGGTTCCTACGGTCAGTCGTCAGGTTCCTACGGTTAGTAGTAGATTTCCTGAATCAGCAGGGATTTGGACTAGAAGACCTGCTGATGCACCTTCAACCTCTATGATTCTGTAACTGTTCAGAACTTCCCTTCCACCTCTACATAAGAGATAATGGTAAATTAAATTCTGTATTTGGGCAGATAATCACATGCCAAGATGCAGCTCAGCAGCTGCAAGCATATGGATGCAATCTGCCCAGTTTAACAACCGCACATAGAACATTCCAGCACATAGAAACATGGCAATTCTTTTGTTCCCCCAAATCTGCTTGCCCTGTGGCAGTACAAGGATGGTATGGGAAAGAATAGGAAGCATAGGAAACTACCTTGATAGCTGGAGGGATGACTAGAAAACTTCTCTCTGTAGAAACATTTAGTCATAGTCCAACTGCCACCAGGGGGCAGTTTGAACCTGCAGGATTCCAGGGGGGGGGGGCGTGCAGAGGAGAAGAGAGAAGAAAAGGGTACTATGGATATGCTATCCTAGCAGCTGTAGTCTGCTGGGATGTCTGACCTGCTAGGATTCTTCATTGAAAACAAAACTAGGTCAGGAAATGGTAGAAAAATCACAACCATTTGGTATGTGAAATTGAGAAAAGCATTGAGAAATACCAGCTAAGTAAGCTTTTAGATTGCAAAGCCTTGCGTTCTGTACAGGAAGAGAATGGGGGTGCACTACAACAGTTAAGTAGGAATCCTTCCAGATGCCCTTTTTACTGTACGTTCATGATGATTCCTGCTCATTGATGGCATCGGGGTGGCACATGTGAAATTGTTTTCAATATTTTTTGTGCCTGCTCAAGTTTTTGGGTAGATATACTGCTTCATTTAGGGACCCGGATGGCGCTGTGGGTTAAACCACAGGGCCTAGGACTTGCTGTTCAGAAGGTCGGCAGTTTGAATCCCCGCAACGGGGTGAGCTCCCGTTGCTCGGTCCCTGCTCCTGCCTACCTAGCAGTTCGAAAGCACGTCAAAGTGCAAGTAGATAAATAGGTACCGCTCCAGCGGGAAGGTAAACGGTGTTTCCGTGCGCTGCTCTGGTTTGCCAGAAGTGGCTTAGTCATGCTGGCCACATGACCCAGAAGGTGTACGCCGGCTCCCTTGGCCAATAAAGCAAGATGAGCGCCACATCCCCAGAGTCGGCCACGACTGGACCTAATGGTCAGGGGTCCCTTTACCTTTAGTGCTTCATTTCCACTTGGTGCATATCTTGTAGCTTCCTGCTGTAATCCTGTGACCTTTTATAACTTTTAATGTTCCACTTTATTTTTTTGTCCTGCTTCTGCTGCGCTAGTGTGCACCTCTGAACACCAATAATGCAACCACATTGGGGGAGCATCACAGAACACCTAATGAAGCAGAGTAACGTGTGGATAGTCCAGTCTAAATCAATTGCGGATGCACTATTATTGCATCCAAAGACATATTGCGGAATACACCCACAAAACAATCCATCAGTCTGAATACCAACAAGGCAGCATCCTGGGACATCTTTCTGCCCACTCATTCCGTGGACTTGAAAGCAGAATCCCTGTTGGTGATCTTGTACATGCCGGCAACAGTGCATTTTTGTTTGAGTGCACACTGTTAACCCGGCAGTCGGGGGGGGGGGGAATCCACCCCTTTGGTTCCCTTGATTAAATTTGTATAATTCAGCAGGAACAGAAAGGACAGCACCAGAGGGGCAAGGCTTCTGTTTTCTGCCATGGAAAGGTCTTCATTGCTATTCATTAAGAGCTGTATTAGCTCAGCAATCCTGCATACAGCAGGCATTTCATGCATAACAATATTTTGGCAGTCAACCAATCATCTCGATATTTTTGGGACTGGCAAAATTCCAGAAGTGTCTCTCCAGTCATAGATGTCATTTGTTGTTCACTCCCCCGTCAAAGCACTAGCTGGAGGTTTAGTCAAGATTCTTTCAGGTGACCTTTTATTTATTTAACAAGTTTATCCTCTAAAAAAAAACTGCTTCGTGTTTTGTTTTGTTTTTTAAAGAGAACAATTGCAGGTTGCAGTTGTCCTTTATGTCTTTGTACAGCCTCCTTCCTTTACTGTGCAGAGCATTTTTATTTACAGGTATTAGAATCATAGCACCTGAAGGACTCCTGAAGGCCATTTAGTTCATCCTCCTGTTCCATGCAGGAAAACTGAATCAAGAGCATCACTATCAGAAGGATGTTGGTTATCTGTTCATCGTGGAGACAGGCCCTGCATTCATTTTGTTAAGTCTTCTAAATGGCTGCTTTGGGATCCATCTCCCCACCCCCCATCAAATGTTTCACTGAGAAAAATACTGTGGAAAATTCATCCTGATGTTGCGGTGTCTAGCATAAAGATTGGGTTTAAATCTTTTGTCTCCATGGGATCCACTGCATCTGAGTCTCCACCCATACTATTACAGTGGTACCTTGGTACTCAAACGCCTTGGTTCCCAAACACCGAAAACCTGGGAGTGTTCTGGTTTTCTAATGTTTTTCAGAAGCCAAACATCCGATGCCACTGTCGGCTATTGTTTCCAGGGTGCTTGCACTGTGCCTAGGTTTTCAAACATTTCACAAGTCAAATGGACTTCCAGAATGGATTAAGTTTGCCCCTTTTGCTTTTACTATTTATGTTGCAATTTTGTTTTTGAAGGTTTTTCGGTTAATTTGTTTTTGTGATTGTGTGGTTCACAGTTCAGCTACTGATTGACTGATTGATTGATTGATTGATTGACTGATTGATTGTGTGACTGCAGAAATGGATAAAAGACCCCCATTCAAACAATGACTATCTCAGTGCGGGTAAGAATTATTATTATTATTATTATTATTATTATTATTATCATCTACAATACTGTCTTATTTATTTTATAGTACAGTACATTGTTTATTGCTTTCATTTTATTGATCAGTGGTCTTGTTAGATAGTAAAATTCATGTTAAATTGCTGTTTTGGGATTGTTTTTAAATGTCTGGAGTGGATTAATCCATTTTGCATTACTTTCTATGGGAAATCGCACCTTGGTTTTGGAACGGACTTCCAGAACGGATTAAGTTTGAGAACCAAGGTACCACTGTACTTGAAGATGCATTTTCATGGAATGTTCACAAACACTCACCCTCCAGCTGCTAAATTTAAAGGCCAGTCAGTGAGTGCTGCACTCTGCCGTGCAGGAAGTAGACAATCTGTTCACCTAGGAAAAGTAAATGTTGTTCTGAGCTGATTTTAAACTAGAAAAAAAATCTGTACTATTCAACAATATGTATTTTCCATGGTGATTATTTTATGGTGAGCTCATTTTCTTTCTGGGGAATAGAAAGCCTAGCTTCTGAATAGGATTGGATGCAATTTATTTGTACCTTAAGAAATATCAGATATCTAGGTGGAAGCGCAGCAATAGAATAGATAGACAGATTTAACTAAAGTCATGGTGAACTAGAAAATATTTGCAAAACAAAAGAACAAACATTCTGGTTGAGTATATAACTGAAGAGGACTCATGGGAACACAATGTCTGTGCTGAACATTTGCCCATTTTGATTTTTAGTATGAAATTAATTATTATTATTATTATTATTATTATTATTATTATTATTTTCCCCAAACAATACTCAGAAGAATGTCCATGTTTTTCAAATCACTTTACTGGAATTATTTCCCTACCACTGTTGCTTTGTGTACTTTCTCCACAGTGATTACTGAGTTTTCTTCCTGGGACTGGTTAGCTGGGCAATCCTGGCCAATCATAGCATCACAAGCGTTTATAACCAATCAGACTTAGCTATGTGCTGATGTGTCACTGAGGGACAATGAAGTAGCTTTTAGGAACCATTATCCTTAGTTTCAGTGAGTGAACACTATAGCAAAGCCCTTTTTCAAGATTGCTAAAAAATAAAATAAAATACCAACTCAAATGTATTCAGGTCAGCTCTGCTAACATAGTATTACGCCTATTGAAGTACAAGGTATCCTACTATGCTCTGAAAGAATACAAAATATTTTCAACTTGCCATCTATATTTTTAGATACACATTACATCAATGGAGCTGTCATTTTCTTAGCTAGCTTTCTCCCCCTTAGTGAAGAGGCAAATCATCTCAGGCAGACAAAGAAGAACTCCTTTTTATCCTAAAATAGACCTGATCTTTCTTGAACAGAGTTATCAAAGTATGCTTTTAAGGTTTCAAGAATGAATGAGAGGCTTTTACAATACCATCCTATGCATATTTACTCAGTAGTAAGTCCAACTGTGATCAGTAGGGCTTACTCCTAGCCTAAAGTTCTTAAGAACACTTTCCTGGGAGTAAGTACTGTTGGACACACTGGAGCTTATTTTCCCATTTTCCAATCTTAAAAGTTCAGCTCTATATGTTTCTGTAGTGATTAACAATTAAAAAAACCCAACTGAAAATTCTTCAGCATTTTAATGTGATTTCCCCTCCCCCAATAAACCCATTTTTGTCTGCAGTTTAGATGAATGTACACATTTATGCAAGCAATTGTTACGTAATTCGATCTGCCGAGCTTGATCGATGAGCCGTGACCTGCTAATTGATTTACTATCCACAATTAGCTCTTTATCTCTTTACTGCCGCCCGGCGCGCTTCCTCCAGCTGCGCATCTCAGCTCCGTCTTCATCCAGTCACGGTACCAGCAGAGTGAAACACAGCGGTGAATAACTGTCACGTTGCTTGACAAAGCTTCCAGACAAACACACGAAGCCAGGTTTGTCTATTTACAGTTGTTTATTGAAACGGTTCAGCCATCGCTGCTGGCAGCCATTGCACACATGCCTCTCTCTCTCACAGCACACAGAGAGAACTGAACGTAACTCCTCCCAGCTCCTCCCAGCTTCTAAAAGCTGATGTCAGAATGCTGTGGCATCATGGGAAAAACTTAACCTGTTAAGTTCCAAATCCCACACCCCTCCTTGCCGCACATTCTGACAAGACCCTTTTGAGTTCAACACCTTTCCCTTTGCCTTGTGCCTCTTTCCAGCATTTTTCCCAGGCACCTGTTGAACCCCTTCAACACTCTTAGAATCACATTGTGCGAAACCTATCCACGCACTTGTGGCCTGATATCTTTCAGGTGGAACACCCTTTGTTGTGCGACTGGACCTTCTAGGCACAAACTCAGATGTTACTTCTGACTCACCGCCACCAGAAGGTGTGTCCTCAGCATCACGGGATTCCCCCTCTGACTTAAAGCGTTTTCGAATCCTCTCCATTACACTCACAGGAGAACTAGGCTCGCTTTTGGGTGCTCTCTTAACATCTTGTGGAGAAGCTACCGAAACCTCATCCTGCTCCTGACTTTGCTCCTGACTTTGGTCAGTGACCTGATCGTCATCATCGGATTCTGAACCCTGATCCTGGACCTGGTCCTCATCACTGGGATCAGCCTCTGCATCCCTTTCCTCCTCAGAATCATACAGACATTCTGAGAGCAGATCACGCTGGACAGCAGTTTTTGACCTTTTATCCTGCTCATAGAACTCAGCGTGTTTACTGATCAGCACCTTACTCTGATCACCTGATGGATATGCAAACCTCCATGCACGTGCTGCTGGCTCATACCCGCAGAAGATCATTTTCTGGAACTTGGATCCATCTGGCCCCTGCAAAGCAGTAGGTACCGGCACAGACGCACTTGCACCAAACATTCGCAAAAAATGAACCTGGGGTTTTCTGCCATGCAACAACCCAAAAGGTGTGTCACCTACCAGTGAATTGTAGGTATGATTCCAGGTGAAGCCCACATACTTGATTGCCTCCAGCCAAAACCTTGGAGGTAACCCAGCATCTGCCAGCATCACCTGTGCAGCCTGAACCAGAGCCTCACTTCTCAGCTCTGCCACCCCTCTCTGATTGGGTGAAGTCACTGTGTGACGTATCCCTTTCTTGTGAAAGAATTTCTGCAAAGCAGACCCTGTAAATTGAGCTCCTCTATCACTGGTCACCGCTTGCACTCTGGTGGAAAATCTTTGTTCCACCTCCTCAATCCATCTTTTGATCAGCTGTGCTGCATCATCTTTGGATTTGAGACCATGGGTCCAAGTGTTCTGCGTAAAATTATCCTGCACCGTCAGGAGAAACCTTGCACCTCCCAGACTTGCTTCCCTTACAGGACCCCACAAATCTATGTGGACCAGTTCAAAAGGTTTTGCGGTTACCCTCTTCACTTTTGGATAACTGCATCCTTTTACCTTTGCCAGCCTGCAGGTTTCACAACTTACAGCATATCCACATTCTGTAATTTTACAACCTTTGGAAACCTCCGGCAGCACCTGTAGTTCCTCTAAGGAACCATGAGCTGTTCTTGTATGCCACGCATGGGCACATTGCTCGTGGTTGTTGATTTTTGCACGTAAAGCCTGTGCTTTCCCAACCTTCCCCTCACCCTCCAGAGGTGTTTTAAGAACAAAGAGATCATTTTGCCCCTTTTCAACCTTGGCAAATATCCTCCCTCCTTTGGAGATTGTGCAGACAGTATCTTCGAAACAAACCTTAAACCCCTTTTTCAACAAATAAGGCACAGATAAAAGACAGTGGTGCATCCCAGGAACGGTACAAAAGTCCAACTTCTCCTGTAAAATAGAAACATACATTTTGCCAGCATTAGTTACATTCTTTTTCTGTCCATTTGCAAAAAGTAGTTTTTCCAGCCGGAATTGCCTTGCAATTCCACATCTCGACAGCAGGGGTATCTGGAATCAAATTGCAATTTGCTGCAGAGTCAATAATGAAACAAAGCTCTGAGCCTGTCCCACAGCTGGCCTCAGACAAAGCCAGACTAGCTGTGAGTTGATAAGAATCCTCACGCTGTTTACCACGTCCTTCCCTTGCGTTCCCACGCTGGCCTGTCTTCCCAGGCCTGTTGCCATGGAAACCCGACTGGTTCCCATGAAAAGTGTCAGAAGTGTCCTTGCCAACATCCTGCCGCGCCTGTGTGCTCCGGTGGGGGCAACTGCCACGCAGATGTTGAACTTCAGTGGAAAAACACTGCTCGGGGCTCCTCCCAGCTGGCCTGGCCGTCCTCCTTCTGGAACGGCGACTCCCACCAGCTTGGCCCCCCCTGAAGCTGCTCTCCGCTTCAGCACAAGTGGAAAGTTTCTTAAACTTGCCTTTGGAACCCTTTGCCCCCCCGATCTGCGCACCAGCGCTCCTTGAGGCTGATTGGGGAATAGGGGCTTCTAGTCCAGCGTCTGCAGGGCCCTGGCCTCCCGCTGAAACTTCGCACAAACTTTTCAGCACATTCCAGGCAGCCCACGCTGATTTCACACCCTCTAAGTGGGGTCTCAGCGATGCATCAACGCATGCCTTGAGCATCTCCAGCTCTCTTTGCATTTCCTGCTGGCTATCTTCCGGCAACGCAGCTTCACAGCCTGCAACGTCTCCAGCCGCTTTAGCGCTGGGGGTTGGTGGTAGTGGCTCCCTCTGGCTTGCTTCCCAAAGCCCATGGACCAGGAACCACCCCTTTATTCTTTGCCTCCAGGTTGCCCAACTCTTTAGAGTGAGCTTTTCCACCGGTATATCTTGGCTCTCTGCCATCTTCTCCCGTTCTCCCAAGGGGCCCCAAGCTGTACTCACAAATCACCAGCTCCTCTGGCTCCTGTTCGTGGAGAAACGATTTTTCCAGCTGCTCTCTTAGCTCCGCAGCTCTCTTTGCCTCTTAACACTAGGCAAAATCACTCCGCCAAACTTCAAACGCATTCCGGCAGCTCCGGTGACAGTTTTACGAGCGGTAATTAAGTACCCATAACCTGTTACGTAATTCGATCTGCCGAGCTTGATCGATGAGCCGTGACCTGCTAATTGATTTACTATCCACAATTAGCTCTTTATCTCTTTACTGCCGCCCGGCGCGCTTCCTCCAGCTGCGCATCTCAGCTCCGTCTTCATCCAGTCACGGTACCAGCAGAGTGAAACACAGCGGTGAATAACTGTCACGTTGCTTGACAAAGCTTCCAGACAAACACACGAAGCCAGGTTTGTCTATTTACAGTTGTTTATTGAAACAGTTCAGCCATCGCTGCTGGCAGCCATTGCAAACATGCCTCTCTCTCTCACAGCACACAGAGAGAACTGAACGTAACTCCTCCCAGCTCCTCCCAGCTTCTAAAAGCTGATGTCAGAATGCTGTGGCATCATGGGAAAAACTTAACCTGTTAAGTTCCAAATCCCACAGCAATTTCTCCCAGTATAATGCATCTTTGCTATGTTTCAGGAAAATACAACCTTGATAAATTCAGCTTTAAGTGGTATCTGAAATGAATTTCTGCCCCATCCCTACTTGTGAGTAAGCTTGCATAAGATTGTGGTATTGGCCATTTGTTTGTTCTGACAAAATGGCAATAGATAAGGCAGGCTTTGCCTTGTTGACTGAACCTTCCTGGACATTTTGCCATTTCTTGCAAAAAGCTGACAAAATGCATAGGAATGTCATGTGCGCCCAAGTATCATAATTAACTTATCTTTTCTGAGCTATTAAACAGCCACTGAGAACAGCAGAAAACACACACAATGCGTCTCCACGTGGCTTGTGAAAACATATGGACTAATTCAATTTACAAGACGAGTGGAACGGCAGACTTAATTTCATCTCTTTACTGGCTCACTGTACCATTCATTTATGAAGCACAGCATCCCCTCCTGAAAGTAAGTGGCTTCAGGACCGGCTGGCGGTGCCAAATTGTACATCCTGGGTTCGTGTCCTACAAATGCACTGACGTCTGGAGCTAATAAGCTCATTAGGCATAAAACTCTACAGCCCACAACAACAAAAATTGGATAATTGGCTGTATATACGCATTAAACAATTTGCAGCTCTTATATTCACAGACCTATTTCCTTAGGGTTTAAGGGTTGCCTTGAGACCAGGAGCAGGCTGCTGTGCTCACAAGATGCTGCCTTGTTTCAGACACACCTTCAGAGAGCAGACACAGGAGATGCGGAGGAAAGACGGGATATGCCTTTCAGCAAAGTCATTGCTACGTTGCTTTATTTGGGTTGAAATCCCCTCAGGATCATGATCGCGTTAAACTGGCTGGCAGTCTGGCTGTATATACTGTGCTTAAGTTGCCAGGTAACCGACAGAAATAAAAATACATCAGTCACGTTCCTTGGGAAGCATAATGCTATTTTTATGTAAGCCAGCCTAGCAAATCAGGCTCCAAAAGTCATTAGGCCTCAAACAATTTAACATGCCAGTGTGTCCAGACATAAGTATGTTCCTTGTTTGCATACCATCCAGTATCTCATGGGATAAAGAGAGAGACACATCTGTACACCTCCTACCAAGGGTCACTGCCTGAGGAGGGCCTGTCCCCCATTACACATTGCCACAGGCTCTTCTCTGTGTCTTCTGCTGTAGCGTGTTCTCACTAAAGGAGAGCACGGGTTGCGGATGGGGCCGAGCAAGACACCCTCTGGGTTGTCAGGCAAGTTAGGCTCAAGGGCTCGAACTAGATTGGTGGATGGAGTTGCTGGGGTAAAATTGATGTTGCCAATTTTAGGGGTGGGATCAGAGATTATTTAAGCTAGGGCCACAGCTTGTTCCTTTCTCTTTCGCTGTGGACACCGGATCTCCCACCCGCCCTCCCTTGATTGGGCTTCGCTCTGACCTTGCTATTGCCTGTCATGGGGTCGTCCGCATTGGTGCGGGGGCCTAGTAGGAATTTTTCCTTTTGGCTGATTAGTGTGTGCCAATTGGGTTTTGCCTACTACGTAGCAAATCGTCACAACTTGTAAGGTTAGCGGTTAGGCATTGGTTAAATTGGTTGGTGGAGGGGTATGGATTGGCTGTGCCTACCCCTCCAATGCTGCTGCTGCTGGGAATTCCGTTAAAGGAATTCTGGGGCTTACCATCCCTTCGTCCAAACCCTTGGAGCAGGGTGAGGGCCGTGTAAGTTCCCAAGGAGCAAGCAGGGAATAGCTGAGGGTCTGTGTCGCAGTCCCAGCTGTCCCTGGTCTTGTTCCTCCACACGCTGACTCACGGGAGTCAGCGCTGTCCCCCAAGGCGGGGGGGACAGCTAGTCATAACCAATGCCTAAGCAACCACTCACATTTTGTATGATAATAAAGTTGTGGCCAAAATTATGCCAAAAACCTTAAACAAAAATAATGTGTGATGTGTGAGTTATTGGGAAGGGTGTCTTGGGGACCTCAGCACGCAACTGCAATATTCATAAGCCTTGAAATAGCCTGTCCTGCCCTTTCTTAAAAGCTAGGAAGAAGTCTGCTTTGTTGGTTGAAGGTATACAAGAGAGTCAACTCCTGGAATCCTTAGACAGCAGCCAGAGTCCAGATGTCCTGGCAGGACCCATGGCTCATGCCTATCTTGGACCCCTTTTTATATTTTATCTCTCTCTCCTGGTACTCTGAGTAGCACCAGGAGGCTGGCGACAGCTGCCATTTTCATTGCCTATAATGCCCCGACCTAACCTTTCTTTGAGGAATTTAAGGGCTAGCTAGATACAGCCACCCAAGCTCTCCTCAGAACACTTCTGCCACAGCTAGGTGAACCTGCCATGGTCCCACTGACAGAGGAGATGCCTGAGCAGAGGACACACCACTCAGGGCGCCCTCACACCTGGAGATGGCACTGAAATGCAATAAGTACATAAGCTTTCTTCAGAAGTTATCTTTCTGACTTGAAGGTAGTAAATGCTGATGCTGCCTTCTGTCTGTGCATGGAGAAAAGTCATAACATCTGAAGACTACTGTTGCTCTCCATTGGGTGGGGAACATTCTCCAGTCCAGGGGCAATATTTCCTCATGGGCCATGTACCAGTGGTTGGGGGTGCTCAGAGGCAAAAGTGGGTTGGGCCACAGGTAAAAGCAGGAGGAACAACAGCTGTGACTCTTACCTTTGTGCAATGGGCCACACTCCAGACATGCAAAATCCACCTCACGCTACCACCCTTCCTCACAGAATTCACTTCTCAAGAACTCGGGAAGGGCGCTGTAGCTGTGAGAGGCACCAGTTCAGCAATCCACACTAACAAAAACCCAAACCAAAGATGAAATATGCCCTAGACAGACAGGGACACTGGGTATTTGTGATGTATCAATAGGCTGAAAGGAAAGCGGCGGCTATCTTTTACAAAAGTATCTTTGTATGAGCATCCTGAAGCTATTCTTACTTTCCCCACCCAGGTTGGCAGGCGAGAAACTAGTTGCAAGCCTGACTGAACCCATTTTGACCTCATTTGGAGGAGTTGCTTATCTAGGGGCAAGTACCAAGAGACCCTGACTGAGTAGATGTGTGGCAGCAACCACATACTGCCTTTTCCATCCTAGCCATTGGAGTACTTTTCTGACATGAGAAGTGGGGGTGGGGAAGTGTCACAGTGCTATCTTTATTAAAGCTGGTTAACTATGCATTACTTTTTTCCTGCCTGGAAAACAATTCTGCACTGTATTACATCTGGGCTAGAAATAGCACTTCACGCTCACTGCAGCTGCCTGTCTGATCTTTAAAGGTCTGCCCTTAACTGTGGCCCATATAATTGTGCATCATTTTACAACACATTCCCTTTTTTTTTAAAAAAAAAATGACGTTTCGTTTTTCTTTACACAAAATTGGAAGCATTCCTGGGTTATGTATGACTGGAGCTTCAGAAATAACCTGGAGCACACACATGCCTGTAACCATTCTGACAAGCTTTCCTGAAAACAAAAGGCAGCATTCAGCGTAAGTTAACTTGGGTGCTTAAATTATCACTGACACTTGTGCAGTGGTGACCTTTGAAAAAATCTCATGAAAAGGAAGGACAAAGAAAGGCTGCTTTATACTACAGTTCTCTGCAACATAAAACTCAGTTCTAAATGAGCCCAGCCCACCAAACTCGGCTTCTTGGCAACCTCCACTCATTCCCACGGGGCCTGGGCAAGGTTCTCATGAAAGACCCCTGAGAATGAGGAGACAAATATAAGTGAATGGTATGCACAGTCCATGCTATATTTGTCTCACTTGTTAAACTCTTGTCTTGTGATGCTGAGAGAAGGAAGTTTGTGGTGGATCATTTTCACACACTTTTTTTTTTTTTGGAAGTCCAAACTCCTGGGGTAGGTAGCACTTTTTTTAGTTCTCACTTTCAAAACAACATGCATCCCTGATCGCGCATTTACATTGATGCGGCTTCATTTTAACACGATCAGCAGTGGTACCTTCCAGTCCATGGGGGAGTTATTTTCCAGAAAGTTTGTTTGCCCCAAAGTTCTGGTTTCTTGCTAACAAAGGGTTTGTTTTTAAGTAGGATCATTGATAGGTCCACAGCTGTCAACTTTCCCCCTTTTTTAAGGGAAATTCCCTTATTCCGAATAGGATTCCTTGCAAGAAAAGGGGAAAGTTGACAGCTATGGATAGGTCTCAGGCAGAGTTTAAGGCAGGGGACATTCCCAGTTGTACCTGAAGATACCAGGGATTGAATCAGCTACTGCCTGGATGAAAAATAGATGGTCTGCCACTAATTGACTTCCCTTCCTCATCTTTTAGCTCACCACTTGGCTCTGACCTTGATCTTTCTTCAGTCCCAAGGATCTGTTAGGGTAGGCCATGTGGTTTAAATATGGTTGTGGGTTTGAGCTGGCTGGTCACAGGCAGAGCATGGTAGCACCTGTGGCCACAGTCAGACTCAGGAAGGAATCCTTGCTGGAACCAGGCAGAAATTCAGTGAAGGTGGAAGTCCTATTCAGGCATTCCCCACCTGTGATTCTAGTCATGGCGGGCAGGTGTGTGAGAACAGGAATGTGCTTCTTAGCCCTATATCTTTTGTTGTGTCACTGTTACTGGCTTTGTCACCCTCCGTGCACTGGGGTCTGAACTTTGGCAGCAAGTAAGCCTTGTCTAGTGCCCGTCCCTCTTGTGATTTTGACTTCTGATCTTCCATGTTTCTAGATCACATGGGTGGTGGTGGTGGGGAGTCTACCAAATAGAAAAGGCTCTCCACTGCAGAAGTTCAACACTGCAACTTCTGAAGAACGATTGAGGCCAACTCTCTCAGCTATCCCCTCTTTTAAATGAATGGAGTCACATTGGGAATGGCGCTGAAATGCCTGACTAGGCCTGGCCCAGTGGCTGAAGCAGGCCAGAATCTGAGCTACCTCCATTCTCCCCAGTTTTATGCATGTATATTTTGGAGTAAGATCTCTGGATTTTTTCCCCCTGACAGAATTCTTAACACCACCACAAGTTACTGCAATTTGTGCTTGCTATGTTCCGTTTCTCAATATTACATTTGATTTTCTAATTCTGACACAGAGCTTGCTGGCAAATATTTTTGCTCCGTTTTTAAGCTCAGAGTTCCCCAAACATCTGCCAGATTGCTTTCTATTTATGTCCCAACCTGACCTTGTTATAAGTAGCAGCTGATAACAGGTTTACTTCAGTTTGTTCCTGACAGATTCTGCCTCAGCTTTAGATTCCGCAAGGATTTAGCTCTGAATTAACCTTTCATACAGAATTCTCGAGTCTAATGCTTTAGAGATCTAGTTCCCTAATTTATAATTCCACATTCTGACAGAAGTAGTTTGGATGCATATTTTCAAAAGAGGAAAGGGTTTAACACTTTGTGTTAGCTTTAACAGGAAACAATTATATCTATTCCTGGTAAGATATTGATTATTTAATTTATATACCGCTTAATATATACTGAACAGACAAACGAAATATAAAAAATAAGTAGATACATACAAAAATGTTACATTAATACAAGGTTACCAATAGATATAAATCAGCATCAATATATTTTCCTTCTGACACTCCCTCCCTCTCAGCCTCTGGGATCTCACCCAGGGTCCAACAAACTCTCAATTCACCCCCAAAGGTCTCAAAACAAGAAGACTTCCTGGAAACAGTAGATATAACCTTAGTCTCTTAATCTAGACTTGCTCTTTATGGGCAGGCCCAAAGTGTATGGCACTTCCTTAGGCTGCTCACAGCTGTGTCCCATTCATCAGCACTCTCCACACCCAGTTCTAGGTACAGCAGCTTTGTTGAATTTCCCAGGGGGTCCAGAGGACTGAAAGAGCGTCCCCCTCCACTCACAGATCTTTCTTCACCCTCTGTCCTCTCCTCCTTCTCCAGCTGCTTCATGAAGGCTCAAGCAAGTTTCCTAATCTTTCACCCAGATGTTAACTTAAAATAAACCACATGCACGTTGGTGAAAACTAATAATGATTATGATGATGCAATCATGCCTACAACTGCACCAAGATTCTTTTTGTGCAATATTTTCCCAAAACACACGTATCTACACATATTGATAAAGCATCACAAAAAAAATATTGATGTGATTTTTCTTGTTGTTAGATTTCTTACCCATCCTTCATCCTAAGGTCCAGGGGAGGGCCACAATGATCTAGAACAGTGTTTCCCAACCTTTTTTGGGCAAAGGCACACTTGTTTCATGAAAAAAATCTCGAGGCACACCACCATTACAGCCCCGTGACGTCAGCGCGCAGCGTCACGCCGGGAGGGACATGAATTGCTAGCAAATTACATAATCACCTCCTTGAGGGCTGGCTCATCTTCTCCGAAGGCAGAACCCCATTAATTAACAGCACAGACTCACACCATAGCCAAGACGAGGGGGGAAAACCCGCGGTCCGATGCGTCCCCTCCGGCGCGGATGCAGCATTGCAAAAATAAAACCCCCCCGACGCAGCCCTACCTGGGGGGCAGCCTCCGCCTCCGCCGCTCCGCCTCCGCGGGGATCCCCGGCCTCCATCCTGCCGCCCGATCTCCGCGGGGGCGCAGGCAGGCTGCGCGGGGTCTGCGCGGAAGAGCCCCTGCCCGCCCGGCCGCCGCCGCGCTCATTCCATGGCCGGGAGAAGAGCGCTTCAAACAAAACGCCCGGCCCGCCAGGCCACGCTGGGAAACGTAGTTCGCGCACCCCGCGCGGGCGCGGAGCCCAAGGGCGAGGGGACTACGGATCCCGGCAGCCCCCGCGCCGGGGACGGAGGGGGAGAGGCCGGGTGCAGGGATGGAGGGACGGGTGGGCGAGCGAGTGAGTGAGTGGCAGCCGCCAAGCCTTGGCCGAGAGCCAGGAAGGGCCTCCCCGGAGGAGGAGGAGGAGGGGGGAGGCGCAGAGCGGGAGGGAGGGAGGGAACCCCAGGGGTCATCTAGTGACGGCGCCCCAATCGAAAATTTGACTTAAAAAAAAAAAATCTTTCAATTTTTTAATTTTTCCCGCGGCACACCAGGCAACATCTCGCGGCACACTAGTGTGCCGCGGAACAGTGGTTGGGAAACACTGATCTAGAACACTCAAGAACGTAAGAAAAGTCATGCTGGATGAGGCCAATGAACCATCTAGTCAAGCATCCTGTTCTGAAAGGGTCCAACCAGATTCCTGTGGGAAACCCACAAACATAAGAGCACTCTCCCTCCTGTGGTTTCCAGCAACTGGTATTATAAGCTCTAGATGACTATTGAGCCATCAGTATCTCTTTCCATGAATTTGTCCAGTCATCTTTTAAAGCCATCTAGGCTAGTGGTCCTCACTGCCTCCTGTGGGAGTGTGTTCCCTGGTTTAACTAGGCACTGCATGAAGAAGTACTTTTTGTTAAGGATGCTGGGGATTGTAGCTCCATTAGGAGCTTCCTAAGAACTCTTGGCACTTTAACAAATGACAGTTCCCATGAATCTTTGGGGGAAGCCGTGACTGGTATGTAAGGTGTGGATGGGGTCATGATCAAAGGCAGGCCGGTGGTAAGAATCCAGAAAGGACAACTGGCATGACAAAATGTGAACAACTCTAACACACAGGAGTTGGTGTGGCTACTCAATGAAGCAGGATGGAAAATCTGACTGGGATGGGAAGCCTTTATAAGGACCTGCTGCTTTGAGCCTGGCTTTGGCTGGGGAGGGCGGGATATAAATAAAATTTTATTATTATTATTATATTATTATTATTATTATTATTATTATTATTATTATTATTAACTGCTTCAGGTCTTAAAGTTCTTTGTTTGCTTGCAACAGACCACCCCCTCCATATGCCACCCACACTACACTCTCGGACCCCTCTGCTTTAGAGCTTGGCTGAGGCCTGGAAACCTTATTGCTAGATAATTTTCAGGTCTCCTGACTTTCTTTCAAATACCACTATGCCATCAGTTTGTTGAGCTTCAAGTTGTCTGTCAAATACAAATACACACATGCAAATTATATCATGCAGGGTTTTGGCTGTTACAAAAGCTTAACAATATACACATTGGCCTTTCTTTGCCCCCGCACTGGGGAGCAGAAGATGTGCTCCCTGACACTCCAGATCTACAGTGCTTTGAAACCCAAGGTCAGAACCTTGAAAGCCGGAGTTTTATGAGATGCATTTGCCTGAGCTTGTAGAATAACCTGGGGACCCTATTCACAAGGTTGTCCTCTAGTTCCCCGAGAGCACAAATATAAAAGTGATTTACAGAAGCAGCTGCTGAGTGGCCTTAATAACGATAGGGATGCATTCAGTCATATTTCCTCAGGCGGGTTAATAGCGTGAGACTTTATATTCCTTTTGCCCTGTAGGAAGCAACCAGTCAAAGAGGGATAAAGGGTATTTGCGTCTCGGAAGTGCGGATGCGCTGCCTGCTGAGTGTGAGAGCATCAAGAGCATCTTAAATGGCCTACAATTGCTGGGTGCCCTCAGAACACATCAAATGGTCAATAATTGAAAAGACAACATCACCCTCCCCCCTTCTAGCTGCTTATCTATATGCTTGCAGTCTTGCATGGACTGCAAAGTCTTTCTCCTTCATCGCCACAGTAGCAGTCAAGGTCTTTGTCTCCCAGAGATAGTATATAGCTCTAATTGATCACGGAACAATTTCACATCCAGCAGCAACCCATTCAAACGGAGTCAGGCACATGCTTTGCATTGTTTCCTCAGTCAAAGAGAGGAAATGGCAGCTTCCAGGAAATCTTAGCGACTGGAGAAAGAAAGATAAGGAATGTTTATGTTTTCCATAACATGGCATGCCTTCCTTGCAGGGATATTCTCTCTCTGCTACAATATTGTAGGCTACTGCTCTCAGGAAACCTAAAATGATCCCCCCGCCTCCCTCCCTCTTTTCAAACAACTTGTCATGCTTTGAAAACAAAGATATGTCCAAGCTGTAGGACAGCCAACATGGTGCCCTCCAGATGTTTGGGACTCCAACTCCCATCAGCTCTGACCACTGGTGATGCTGACTGGTGCTGATGGAAGTTGAAGTCCCACAATATCTGGAGGGGGGGCAGGTTGGCTGTGCTTATATTGTTTGGGGCTCTCGTTTCCCTCACAGAGTTTGTCTGTGTTCTGCAGACAAGTGCAGAGAAAGAAATCCATCTTATTTCTGTGTCGAACTAATTATTCTACATTGTTTTGAACATATTGCTTACTGTGTGTGTATGCATCCTACACATCTCATTTTTGTTTTGCAGTTCCTTAAAAATCCTCCAACGAGCCCAGAAACTCAGGTGAAGTGAAACAATACCTTTATTTGGGACAAGTTAGATTAAAGAGAAAACTCGAGTTGACTGTTTAAAAAAAAGAACCTTTTGCTTTTTCCACTAGGTATCGTTGGCTGTGAAAATGGAGCAGTCAGGAATGAGAATTGTGAATAGGAATTTCCTATCCCAATAACTACTCATACTAGCCAAAGATTAAAATGATGGCAGGGCAGAAAATGTGAAGACACATTTTTATTTCAAATTTAACACCCCCCTACCCCCACCCCCGAGTAGAGCAATAACAGTGTGATACTTCAACTCACCATCAGCCCTGAAAAACACACAGAATAAACAGAAATCCCAGGAGGGGTACCAATGATCTAACTTTTAGCACATCCTGTGGCACACACTGAACTCACAAGGCATGCTACCTTGTGCACTTTTTGTAAAAAGATGGGTTATAAAAATGGGCTCGAATAACCTCTACAGGCGTACCTGTAGTGTGTGGATGCAATTCTCCTAATTTGTGGCATACATAAGAAATTACGTATGTTAATCCAACTCTGATTTTCTTGCCTGTACACTCCATCGAAGAATGCTAGTTTCTATTCATAAAAGATACTTTTGTGTTTACGTGAATGTTTGACATATAAGGGATTTCACAAAACACTGGTAGTGCTTGCCAAGATATGTAAATTATGAAGAGCTAGTAAAAAAATCCCCTGGAAACTCTATGTAAAGAGCACTGGGAACTTAGTGGAGCAACACAAAATCAAAGCAGCTGGAATCATAGAATCTGGCCAGATCCTCCAAAGTTTTGGGATAAAGGGCAGCTGCTCTGACCCTGGGGAAATCTGTGTAGTAATTCTTTCACATATTCTCACTTCTGAAATCCTGGGAATGCCAGAGAGAATGGAGAATTAGAGGCTAATGGGGGATTTGAAAGAGGGTGTGTGAGGAAATACCAGAGGGAACAGAAACATCTGCCATGAAAATCCAGCTGTGGGTGATATAGATGTGCGCTGAGGGTGGTAAAGGATGACAGCAAAGGCGGCACCAAGTGAATTGTTTCTCTGAACAATGGCTGTTTGCAGAAGCTGTCTTGGACAGTAAATGAAATTAACTAAACCAACACTCCTGTATGGCAATTCAAAAGGCTTGAGGCACACACCGCAAACAGAATATATACTATATCACACACAGACACACATCCTCAGTTAGCCAGTTTACTTCGCATTCTGCCAACAAGTGGCTGGATTTTGTAGTTTTATAGGACAGAAACTAATAAAGGATGAGTGAATTCAATGCTTCTTTAGGCTGTCTTCATCCACAACACTTGATCATCAATGTGGAACGCTGTGGCTTTGCTTCCTTTGTGAGAAGCAGAATTGCGTACCTCTTAGATTGTGTTTCTCCACCCTCCAAATAGATACGAGTTACACTTGGGGGTTGCTTTGAATTGTGTGTTCCCTGATGTGCCCTCATATCTAATCTCTTATGTGTAATCCTTTCTTTCTGTTAGATTATGCTGCAGAAATGGCTATATCATAGGGCACATAGGGGAGTTTTCCATTCTAATGGTGACTAGATGCAAAGGAGGAAAGAAGATGGGATTTGGGGTGTTGCTGCTGGTCTCACAACAGAGGAGAAAGCAACAGCAGTGGGAAGTGATCATGTGACCCATAAATACAGGTACAGGCTTCCTTTGCAGAAAGGTACCCTGACTGTTAGATCCAGTTGCGTACGACTCTGGGGTTGTGTGCTCATCTTGCTCTATAGGCCGAGGGAGCCGGTGTTTGTCCGCAGACAGCTTCCGGGTCATGTGGCCAGCATGACTAAGCCACTTCTGGTGAATCAGAGCAGCGCACGGAAACGCCGTTTACCTTCCTGCCAGAGCGGTACCTATTTATCTACTTGCACTTGACGTGCTTTCGAACTGCTGGGTGGGCAGGAGCAGGGACCAAGCAACGGGAGCTCACCCCGTCTCGGGGATTCGAACTGCCAACCTTCCGATCGGCAAGCCCTAGGCTCTGTGGTTTAGACCACAGCACCACCCGCATCCCTTTGCAGAGTCTCTTCTAATTTGACCTTTTAAAGTTGAAACAGGGTCCACAAACATTAAGCTGGCTCCTACTATATATATTTTTTCTACTAACTGTAGGACAAATGAAAATTGTGAGGAAGGATAATGTGTGTGACTGGGTATCTTGCTCTCTAGAGGTCCAAGTACAAGCTGGCAAACAGATTGGTAGATAACATTGATATGCATTATATTCCATAAAGAGGATTGTGCAAAGCAAGAGATTTTTTGCCCAACGTGGGGCTCAAACGCACAACCCTGAGATTAAGAGTCCCATGTCCCCATGTCATCCCAACTGAGCTTAGTCTTTCATCCCTATCTTGCTATAAAGTTATTTTATTCAAAAGATTGGTGGTAGAGCACATGCTTTTTGTTATGTACTGAAGTTCTCACCCTGGGCCAGCAGTGGATACTGTAGATAGTTATGCAAATGAAGGATCGAAAGTGACGTTCAGTGATTGGATAGTTTTAGAAAGCTGCAACAGTTACAATGTTCTGGAGCTCTATATAAGCAGGCTGACTGAGCTCCTCAGTTCAGTTCTGTTCTAGCATCTGAATAAAGAAGAGCTGTTTGAAGAATCGCTGTGTCGTCTGATATGTTCACCCACAACTTAACACTTTTCAATACCTCACATCTTCAGCAACAAATAGGAAGGACTCCAGCCTGAAATTCATGGAAAGCTGCTACCAATTGGTGTCAAATATGCTGAACTCCTTGGAGCTGTAATTCCCCAGATATGGAAAGCCACACAGGTTCACCATCCCTGTCCTGCATGTATGAATTATGGCTCTGCGCATCAGAGGTGATGGACTCATGGACATTGGGAATGGGGCCTACCACCAGGGTCATCCCCCAGCATTCAGTATCCCTGGATTTTGGTTGCGTGAAGACTGGACACTAGAAAAAATGCCTGCTTTGTACTATGGAAGATCAGTAGTTATTGATAACTATCAGATCTGGCAATTTTGATGTATTCCTGTTAGGATTCCACCACCACCCCCAAACTCAAGAAGAAATATGACACATATGCCAACACTTTACTACTGATACTTTGAAATTATCCCCTTTATTTGAGTGTAGTAGACATATGATGCTAGAAGGGTTTCATATTTTAGCTTTTGTGCTCTATGACAGCCTCCCCCATCTTGGTGCCCTCCCAATGTTTCGGACTACAATTTCCCATCATGCCCTGCCAGCATGGCTGAGCTGATGAGAACTGTAGCCTCATGGTGCTTTGGAAGGCACCATGTTGGGGAAGGCTGCTCCATGGCAATATAACTACTTGACGGATAAGATGCCTGATGTCAATGTTACAAGCTTATTTCGCATGTGCATAAAAAAACCATAAATCACAATGAATAATTTCTGATTTGTTAAGTTTTGTACTTGGTGCATCTCCTTCATTAACACCATCTATTTTGTGATGCAATTCCTGGGCTTCCAATGTAGTTTGACTCTGAAATGAGCTCAAATGCCTATCATAGCATTGTTCTTATTCCAGGATTGCTTTAAGTGGGCATGCCAGCACAAAGGTTCACTGATGACAACTTATCTCGTGGAAACATTCATTTCTGTTTTGTTCCTCAAGGACAGGTTTTCCTTGAGATTTTATTTGAGGCCTTGATGAAAGAAGGATTTTGCAGTAATTATGGTGGGGTTATTGATAAGGATGGAGACCTTTGGTCAGGTTCAGACTGAGGCTTGGAAAACCAAAGTATTTATCAAAAATCTGAAAAATATGCACATTAATTTGAAGCGCTACTGGACTGTACCACACCTGCAGGGAAATAAACAGAGACTGATCCTTCCTCACTCTCATCTGCTCCCTGCCTACCTCCATCCCATCCAAACCTTGAGTATGATGCCTACTTGGCTCACAGCTAGAGAAGCATTAGAGGTTTGTTGGAATTGGGGAAAGACCTCCCTATCTTTACCCATTCCATCATAGTTGGAAGAAAAGAACTTGGCTGACCAGGACTCAGGGCTGACCAGGGGTTGGGCAGCTGCTGAGGCCCCAGAAACTCTTTGTGCCAAAGAGTTGGTCCACCCAGAAATGGTGGCTGATGTCAATTTGAGATTGTAGGGTGTAAGACAAGAGGCCAACAGTGGGTGGAGTCAGAGCCAATAACAGACAGGGAAATTAATAATAGACCATGCCCATCTTCCTTCCTGCTGACTTCTACAAGTACAAGACTAAGTCAGAGGAGGAATCAGGGAGCCAAGTGCCACCTTTTGGACTGATCGTAAGCAAGCAAGGAGACAGGTGATAGGTGACAGCAAAATGAGGGCAGTGACCCATTCACCGCATTGAGAAGCCTCCTGTGCCAGTCAGACATAGCAAATGTTTGAGCAGAGGTAGAAGCTGCTCTTTTCCAGAATCACTCACCTACTCACACCTCTGGGAGCATGGAGAGGTACTAATAGAGGAGAGGAGAGCATGTGGTGGTGGTGATGGTGGTGGGGAAAGCCCTGCAGGGCTATTCATAAAGAAAATGAAACTCTGAGGAGATAAGTAATTAAAACCAACAGGAATGTCTCTTGAAATGCAAACAACACCTCAGATTTATGTGGGAAGAGGGGCAGGGTGGGAAAGAGTTGAACTTCCTCTCCCAGACCCCATGGCTGCTCAGGTTTCCCACAACTGATATTTATTTAGCAAAAATAAGCATGCTAATTTCATTTACACAATCAATGCTACATCTAAGGTAGTTTCTCACCCCCCCCCTAATTTATCATGAGCCTCCCCACATGCCAAGTTTTGGCTTTAATTTTTTTGCCTGACCAAATTTCCATATTTTGTTTTAAAAGCAACAATCGTGATATAAATATAATGGCTATTGGGTTCCACTTTTCTTGGAGTCTGAATGCACCGAATGGAGCTTGAAGCAGCTGTTGGTTGCCTGAAGTTATTAAGGCTACAATGTACCAGCCTCTCATTTTTGTAGGGATTCATTCTATTTTTGATAAAAACAATATCCTAGACAGTTTCTAACCTCCTCAAGCTTACAAGCAAATGTATTCCTGACATTGTTTGTACTTACATTTCATGTTTTGCTCAATGTTGTTAATGGAGAGAGACTGATTGCCTCATCCACCTTAAAAACAAAAAGAAAGCTTAAGCATGCTCTTCCCAGGCTTTTTCTCATAGCATCTTTTTATAAATAAATAAATAAATAAATAAATTCAAGGTACATTTGAAAAATCTGAATTGCAATTTTGCAGTGGCAGAAAAAAAAAGGAGTTGAAATGCAAAGGAGGATTTATCTGCTCCTTCCTTTGTGACTGCCAAAAGCCAAACACAACTTCAAACACCCTTAGCATTTCCTGGCACTTAAAAAAAAAAAAGGAAAGGAAAGACATGCAGCAATAGTAATCAGTGTCTTTAAGGATAATCAGTCCAATTTATGTTTCAAGTGTGAAATGCCCAGAACCAACACAGCAGGATGCCTTTCATCATTTCATCTTTGAGCAACTAATTAGTGGAAGAAGTGATAAGTCTTTTGGATTCTATTTAATCCACCTTAACTTGATAGGAAGATGACTCCAGATCATTAAATGGCAAAAGCACATTAGTGAAGCACCATAACCATTTGATTCAGTTGGATTGAATGTTGCCTTAGGGGCAGCTAAAACAGCAGGTTCTGCCGTTTGCTTTGTTGCTAACATCAGAAGATGGTGCCACAACAGAAGGGTATAGTCATCTTTAAGGAGCATGTGAAACTGTCTCCCAAGTGATTTTTGATTGGCTCCTTTCCACTCATTTCTATAGCATGTAACAGCATCCTGTTATCTGGACCTGGGCTGAAGTTAGATGTGGCTTTATACTGTGTCTGACATCTCCTTTTGGGTCACTTCCATGGTTCCTCTTTCAGGAATGCATACATTTGGAAACTTTGGGTGTGTTATCAGAAACATCCCACTGCATAGATTTCAGACATGGCTTTGTATGATGGATGCCAAGAACTGCAGAGGCCTCACTCAAAAATGCAAGCTTTAGATGGGCTGTCTGGAACTGTTTTAATGGGGATTCTGCAAAAGAACGGCTGTAGAAAACCCTCCTAATTTTGGATAAATTTTCTGTTTCATATTTTTATTTAGGTTGCCCTGTCCATGTTGTTTTGCGTTAACCTGCCAGTGTCCTTTTTACCTTGGATTTTTCCCCTTAATGATTTTACCTGAAGCTATTCTATGTTCTGTCATTTGAAATAACACAGACTACATTTGATTTTAGCTTCAATAATTATTTTGGGTTCTAAAATGGTGTCTGGTGATGGTGTTGCAGTTAAAGATCATTGGGAAGGTCTGAATAGAATAATACTGTACATAAAAATGATTTCATTCTATTTTTATAGCAAGGGTGGCACAGCTTCTATTTTTAAAAGAGAGCATCAGATTTAAAATACAGCTATTTTATGGGACATGGATGGCACTGTGGTTTAAACCACTGAGCCTAGGGCTTGCCGATTGGAAGGTCAGTGGTTCGAATCCCCGCGACGGGGTGAGCTCCCGTTGTTCAGTCCCAACTCCTGTCAACCTAGCAGTTTGAAAGCACCTCAAAGTGAAAGTAGATAAATAGGTACCACTCTGGTGGGAAGGTAAACAGCATTTCTGTACGCTGCTCTGGTTTCACCAGAAGCAGCTTAGTCATGCTGGCCACATGACCTGGAAAAACTGTCTGCGGGCAAATGTCGGCTTCTTCAGCCAGTAAAGCGAAATGAGTGCTGCAACCCCAGAGTCGTTCGTGACTGGACTTAACTGTCAGGGGTCCTTTACCTTTCTTTATTTTATGAACATGTAGCATGTAATATTCTTTGCAGCTAAGGCTTAGGCTGGTGACCAGTTGCTAGCCAGTGCAATAATTTCAGCAGTGGTGTAGCATGATCATGGAAGGCTGCCCTATTACAGTCAAGCTGCTCTATTTGCATTAGCTGCAGGTTACAGGTCAGTCTTGGGACAGCCCCACACAGATTACAATAAATCAGACAAGGAATATTTTGTAGTGCCACTTCTCTGCCCACTAACACTAGCCCTGGCTCCCTTTGCATATTCAGTTTACTGTCCAAAATAGCACTACAGTTGCGCAGGTATTATAGGTATCATATTTGTAAGTTGAGTATGGGTGTTGCCCTGCACACAAAAGCTAAAGGAGAAACCACTCAACAGAGCTGGGACTGACTTCTAAGCAGATTTAGGGTAATTATTTTTTTTTTAAAAAACCCCACTTATTATAAATTGTTTGTCACTTAACACTATTTCAGTACCTTTTCATATTCATGATACGAATGGTTAAATTGCAGGCTTTCGTTCAGTCTTCCAGTCCATTATTACACATAGAATTGTAGAGCTGAAAGGGACCTCAAGGGTCATGAGTCCAGTCCTCTAAGAAAATAGATGCTAAAAAGCCTTATTGGAACACGTGACATCAAAACTTTTCATGGGCAAATGAAATAGGATGTTGCTTAGTGAAGTGAATTTGCATGTTTCAGTTCCGGCACAGCATTCACAGGAATTTCAAGGGAAGTAAAAATAATTTCAGTAAGGTTTGCAACATTTTTCATTTGTTTTTTTTCTTCTAAGGAGTAATTATTCTAGGTTAAGTGGAGTAAGGTGTGGTTAATTTATCTCTGGAAGATACAGAGCTACGGTAAGTGTCATCTTCCAGCAGGAAACAGAATTAGCAGAGACAGTTAGCTGATTCAGGCTTAACAGGCCAAGATATGAGAAAGCCTTTTGCCCTTTTACTCTTCCTCTTGTTGTTGTTTAGTCATTTAGTCGTGTCCGACTCTTCGTGACCCCATAGACCAGAGCACGCCAGGCACTCCTGTCCTCCACTGCCTCCCGCAGTTTGGTCAAACTCATGTTAGTAGCTTCGAGAACACTGTCCAGCTATCTCGTCCTCTGTCGACCTCTTCTCCTTGTGCCCTCAATCTTTCCCAACATGCATGCAATTAAGCCTGCAATTCTTATTAGTTACACACAGTTTCCCATTTCATCTGGACTAGAAAACTATGGTTACCAGCTTTGAAACAAACCAGGATCTTTAGCCTATTTCAAGATCCTTGCTTGTTCCAAAGCCAATAACCATAATTTCCCATGTTGGACAAAGTGAGAAACTATGGATTATTGGTTTAAGAACGGTTTTAACCCAAGCACAACTAAGTTGGATAGACAGTCATTTTCAACTGATTCCTCCAATACGTCTTTCAACAGTGTATGGGATAGCCAAAGGTTTTTTTTATATAAAAAAATCATTCCAAGCATGAAATGTACATTTGGGGTAAACATTGGTGGGAACAGTTGCCAAACCTCAGTGGAATGTCAAGAATTAAAACGGTTATAAATGCAATGCATTAAAAAAGTTAATGTCGCTGTGAGAATAGCTTTAGAGTTTGTTTTTTGAAAAGTTATCTGCAAATACAGCCGCTTCCAAGAAATACATCAGGGACCAGAGCAACTGAAGAGTTACTAATTCTGTCCTTGAGTCTGCTAATGACTTTCTGTAAAACCCAGTGAAAGCAAATCCATCCGTCTGTGAAATGTTGGTGGGAGATTGACTAGTTTAATCTTGCAACAGATGGCCTATACTCTTGCCACAGCTGAAGGACTCTCCTCAAAGATATTTTGGGTACATTCATACAGCATTCAAAAAGCACTTTAAAGAGCGTCATTTTAAAAGGACATGAACTACTTAAATGTAAAGCTATATTTATGAAGCGAAGTTTACACCTGACTATGTCACAGAGAACATCATGAGAACCTCATCTCCCAGTGAGCCCTGGAACAGCCCTTAAAATATTCCATGGTTTGATGGGGCCAGGTGTCTGCCAGTGTTTCCAACGGTGCCCATGAAATTTCTCAGTAAATATCCTCTAAAAAATCCACAGTTCATGAGAGACTATTTGCTCTTCCTGATCTCAGTTCATGCATGCACTGGCTTGGCCTTTTCTACATTGAACACACCCCTTTGAACATGCACACATTTCCTTGGATACTAAGATTTGAGACCCTCCCTCCTGTTTGTTTTGAACAGAAGAGTGGTGGAAAAAAGCTTATTTGTCTGAGGAGTGTGGCAATGGCTCATGTAGGCACCTTTCCACCTACTGAAATGGGAGAATGCCCATGCCCTTTTGTAGTCTTATTTTTCCCCCTGCTCTTGTAAGTGTGACAGCCATTTAGTGTTATGCCACACCTCCATGGAACTTTTTAAACATTCCAAATATGACCACTAGGCCCAAAATTTTTGCAAACCCTAGAAGATTGTAACATCAGGACAAAACGGTGCCATGCTGTCGCTGAGAGGAGCAACAGAGCCTCAGAATGGAGGTTCACATATGATCACTTCAGAACGAACCGTCTTCTATTTCTCACAAGGAAATCTACCAGAAGTCTTGCAGTGGCAAATCTCAAGCTTCCTCTTTAGTCTTTCACAGAAAACTGAAGAGTTTTCTCACTAAACCCTGAAGGCAAAGCAAGACAGTAGTTTGACAGAAGAGAACATTACTTATTTGTTGCATCCGATTAAGTGGGCTCTAGTCTACAAAACCATAGGCCACCATAAAACTTGTTAGTCTCCATTTAAGGTGCCACGGGAATCTTGTCAATTTTGCTGCAACAGACTAACAGCCTGGGAACTGCTATTTCTTTGTACTTTTTGCAAGGCAGGACTAGCAATGTTGACAGGGTTAAACTTCCTTCCTTCCAAAGGTGTTATAGAAGGGCTATAAACTAACCATACAGGATGTGTGACAGGAGGCAGCTCTAAAATGGTAATTTCTCCCCTATTTAACATTTTGCACCCAAGAGAAAGCATTGAATTCAGCAGCCACAATGGCAGTGTGGAGTGTTGGTAAACATGTGACAAGGAGAGAAGATTTAGGGGGAGATAATAAGTCTGTGGGTCTTAGAGGGGCTTTCTTTTGTCCAGGTCATTATGTCTAAGCTGCCAGTGGCAACTAATGGCTAAAATAAACTCTACTCTGTGAGTCATTGCCATGGGGTCCCCTTGAAATCCCAGGCAGGAGCTGAAAAACCCATCCCTTTATTTGTTGGCTAACCTTCCTCCATTCAGCACCTCGCTGAAAAGAAAGTGGGGGGCAGGGGGACCTTAAGCTATCTGTCGCTACTACAGGTTGATGGCTGGCTTCTTCTCCCTGTATCCTACACTCCCTCCTTTTAGGGCGCAAGCCTGAGAGAAAGGGAATTACAAGACTGCTAAGCAGGGTGCTGTTCAGAAACTGAATAGGAGTGAAACTCTGCAAGACAAAGGGGCAAATTGATTAATTGGGGTGGGGGCTCTAAGTTCTACACACACTAATCTTACAAAGAGTGGGAGGAAAGAATGCGAGTCAATGGAGGCAGAACAATGATTCTTCTCTGTCTTCAGTATTCAGGCCAAATGGAAACTGTCCCCTCCCTTTAAAAAACACACAAGAAGTGGCTATCTTTCTCTATTGCTAATAAGGAGTGTTTGCATTTCTGGAACATCTCCAGCTAAAGGTATCACACACACACACACACCCCACGGACACTGATGGTTAGATTAGATAATTGCCATCTCCATGTATGCTAAAATAAGAGCCAGATGTGATACCATTTGGGTGACTATTCCGCTGAGCTTCAAAGCAGCAAAGCGCCCATAGTCAGAAATTAAAGTTAACTTTGGCACAGCTAATGGAGAAATTGCTCAAGCTTTGTAAATTAATTGAACAGAATTTAGGGTCTAAATATTCATTGTTTGTTTAATGTACTTGGAAGTCTAAAAGATTGGCTGTTGGATGGAGGAAGTGCCCTCTTTTAAATGAACCTATGCACAGAAAAGGGACGCGGGTGACGCTGTGGGTTAAAGCACAGAGCCTAGGACTTGCCGATCAGAAGGTCGGCGGTTCGAATCCCCGCGACGGGGTGAGCTCCCATTGTTCGGTCCCTGCTCCTGCCCACCTAGCAGTTCGAAAGCACCCTTAAGTGCAAGTAGATAAATAGGTACCGCTTTATAGCGGGAAGGTAAACGGCGTTTCCGTATGCTGCGCTGGTTTTACCAGAAGCAGCTTAGTCATGCTGGCCACATGACCCGGAAGCTGTACGCCAGCTCCCTCGGCCAATAAAGCGAGATGAGCGCCGCAACTCCAGAGTCGTCTGCAACTGGACCTAAGGGTCAGGGGTCCCTTTACCTTTACCTTTTTATGCACAGAAATGGGTGGTTCTAACCTGACTGGGTTTGGGCCACATCAAACCAAAGCATCTTGAGTGGGGTGCACACTTAAGTCTGAGCCACTCATGCACTGTGTGTGTGTGTGTTTTAATAAAACAGATTAAATATAGTCAAAATGCATGTATATATTACATGTAAAAGCCTCCCGTGATACTATTAATAATTACAAAATTATGCTGCAGGAAGATAGTATTTTTATACTTTTATAGGCATTGTGGTATGTAGCTTTTTATGTGTTGGGCACTTTAGGAAACCTGGAGTGCATATGTGTATGTTATACATTTAAATGATGTGCAACAGGTTGTTGTGAGGATGAAAGAGGGCAGAGGAGAACCATATATGGCACTTTGAGCTCCTTGGGAGAAAAAGGTGGTATATAAATGTAATAATAATTTTTAAAGTATCCTTTCCTTCTCTATCCCACACGACAAATTGCCCTCTAATCTCCCACTATAAATAGCTTGGCAGGTGTTTAAGTGGCAAAACAGATTCCCAAACACAGGTCTGTGTCACCAGGCATCTAGTTTTGCCTCTGGAAAAGGATTGTTTCTCTGTACAAGTAAAACGGCTGCAATGATTATGGAAATCAATGCCCACTGGATATACACTGTCTGAATAAATACTGGCGATGTTTTTTAAAAAAAGAGAAAAAAATGTGTGTAGGGAAAGCAGATGTTATATGAAAAAGTAGCACAGCTTGTGTTAATACGAAGAGATGTTTTCTTCCAGTGCTGACATCTGAATCTATCATGGGTCATGGTTAAAGTAAAGTGGAAATAAAAAATACTATTTGGTGACTGCTTATTTGTCTGTACTTCTGTGTTCTAACATTGCTAGCCTTGCCAGAGAATGCATAGAAATCAGAAAAGGAAAACAAGACCAGCTGTCTACAGTGTACAAGAGATGCAGGGTGCGCGTTGCAAAGATGCAAAGTGACAAGAATAATGCAATCAAAAACAGCAGTGGGGAAATGCAGCCATTCACACATTTTCTTTGCTACTGATTTGTGAATTCAAATACCGTACAGTTCCTTTGCTCAGCTCACTTCCTTTCAATCAAAACAAATTTGTTTTTATTTTATTTTAATCAGAAATGCTAAAATATTATAAGCAACAAATATGAACCATTATTGTGACAGGCTATAATTTTCTTTTAATTCTTCATGGCGATCTGCTTGCTATCTAAGGCTATAATCCGCAGGTATGTGATGCTCTTGAACTTGTACAATCAATGTATTTCCTAAGGCTGCAAGACTATGCATAATTATTTGGAAGCAATCCCTCCAGAATGTAGTGAAATTTACTTGAGAAAACAAGTGGTGCGCTACATCAGACAATACATTACAATAAATACATAATAGAAAATGCATACATATTTATGAATGTCAATTCGGATGCACAGAAATAGATTCTGTTTTATTTGATTTTTAAGATCAGGCTTTCACAGGAAATAAAATCCAGGAAAGTTGAAACACACTAGAAAGTAGATAAAGTGTAAAAACTGTTTTAATAGTTGAAAAGTCAGTAATAAGCTTTATTTATTTATTTATTTAGATTAATTATATCTCATATTTCCTCTAAGGAGCTGAATCTGGTGTACAGTGGTACCTCTGGTTGCGAATGGGATCCGTTCCGGAGGGCCGTTCGCAACATGAAAAGAACGCAACCCGCAGTGTCACATCTGCACATGCGTGGGTTGTGATTCACCGCTTCTGCGCATGCACGTGACATCATTTTGCGCGTCTGCGCATGCGCGAGCAGCGAAACCCGGAAGTAACCCTTTCTGGTACTTCCAGGTCGCCGCGGGACATAATCTGAAAGAACGTAACATGAAGCAGACGTAACATGAGGTATGACTGTACGACATACATAAGGTATGGATTCTGTCCTGTAAAATAGTTTTGGTTAAAAGACAGTGACTTGCCCAAGTCCACCTATGGCTAATTAAGTAACTGAACCCTGATCTCTCTAGTCCAACACTCTAACCACTAGACCACACTGCCTCCAAGTTTGTTTCAAATTAAAGTAGTTAATAATGTCAAAAGTAGGCAGAGCAGCTTTAAAAAAGAATAGGATTGTTAATATGTAAATCCATGAAGTGACCAAAAGTTTGTTTTTGTTTTCAAACCAAAAGGATATATTCAAATATCAAATTTCAGAGTTACTTATGTCTGCTCTGGAAGATGTACAACATTCACAAATACCCCATTTAGGATGCCAAAATTCCTTAGCCTATGTTCATCAGTTGAGGCATCACAGAATTGGAAGGGATCCTGAGGGTAATCTAATCCAACCTCCTGCAATGCAGGGACCTCAACACGTAGTCTCTCAACCAATTTGAAACCATACTGGACCCTGCTTAGCTTTGCAAATGTGCAAGCAGTTTTTATTGCTGTACCACTAGGAGCTTGACAAGAGCATGTCGCTTGTCCACACTGTGTGATTGCAGCATCAAAGCATAGTCATCTCTTTCAACTATCACATCAAAGCAAGGGGACAGAAGCATATTCCACGTCAAAACTGGAAAGTGGCTGACATCGCCCAACTGGAGCACAATGAACCATGTAACCTTATGTCCATTTTTTTTTTTAAAAAATGTGCTCCACCTCCCACCTCCCCAAGTCTGGATGGAGCAGTCTACTGTGTATAAATTGGGATTTTTAGCCTGGTCTGATTTTAAGGGAGAAGCCCAGTGTGAGCAAAGTAGATAGCAGACAGAAAGATCCCCCCCCCTCTCTGTGTGTGTGTGTGTGTGTGTGTGTGTGTGTGTGTGTGTGAGAGAGAGAGAGAGAGAGAGAGAGAGAGAGAGAGAGAAAGAGAGAGAGAGAGAGAGAGAGAGAGAGAGAGAGAGAGAGAGAGAGAAGGGTGGTGCCCCAGAAACTATTACAGTGGTACCTCAGGTTAAGTACTTAATTCATTCCAGAGGTCCGTTCTTAACCTGAAACTGTTCTTAACCTGAAGCACCACTTTAGCTAATGGGGCCTCCTGCTGCAGCCACGCCACCAGAGCATGATTTCTGTTCTCATCCTGAAGCAAAGTTCTTAACCTGAAGCACTATTTCTGGCTTAGTGGAGCCTGTAACCTGAAGAGTATGTAACCCGAGGTACCACTGTACAGTGGAACCTTGGTTGCTGAACGCTTCGGAAGTCGAACATTTCAGCTTTCGAATGCCCACAACCCAGAAGTGAAGGCTTCCGTTTTCGAACACGCCTCGGAAGTTGAACGGATTTTGAGGCGCATTTCTCCATTTTTTCAGTGGATTTTGTTGACTATCCATTGAGCCTCAGTTGTCAGACGTTTCGGAAGTTAAACAGTCTTCTGGAATGGATTATGTTCAGCAACCGAGGTCCTACTGTACTACCATTCTGCTTCTGCCATACCAACTGACATTATTATTATTATTATTATTACCTTGCTGTCAGCTGTCATTTTGTGATTGAGCATTATGTTCAATCCAAATATAAGCTGAGCATGCTAAGAAGCCTCCACATGATCAGCTAACCCAATAATGCTGGGTTCCTGATCACAGCGTGTCTTCTAAACATGTTCTTCTGAATGCACTTCTAAGCCTTTCCCAGACCTCTGTGTGGGAATGCCAGGGGTTAAGCAGGCAGGGAGCTGGAGTACGTACTCCTCTCTTCCTCCACCATGGATGGGGAACCTGTGGCTCTCCAGACCTTGTTTGACTCCTGCTCCCATCAACCCCAGCCACAACAGCCAATGACTGGGGAAGAGGGGAGTTTTACTTCAAAGACATATAGCAGTTGCGTGTAGAAATTAGCTTACTGCACAAAGGTAAACATTTGTGCTCATTGCCCGTTTTTGACTCTCATGCTTCCTTGTGAGGAATGGGAAACCTTAGTTCTGTGATTGCCAGCTGCTTGCCTGAAGGTTTATCCTATTCATTTAACTGTGACACATTATTTTGCAAGCGTGGTCTTCAGGTGAGATTTAAAAGTGATGAATGTAACATGACAGGTGTCGACCAACATGATAATCTCATTAGCTTCCCGTTTGGCCCCATAAGTCGGTTAATTACCTGATATGATAAGTGGCAATGCTGATTAATGATGACTGATCTTGCCAGCGGTGGGGAGAGCAGTTTAGCAGTTTCACACATTCAGGCTGTCAAGAGATAATTGCGGTTCTCATGCAAAGAATGCGATATGCGGACTCCCTTCAAATTGTTACCGAGGTTAGTTTCTAACAAAGTCCCTTTCACACACACAAAAGGTACTCGCAGCTTGGGGAGTGAGGGGCTTAATTTGGAAAAGGGTCATTTGGATATTGCAAGTGGTACATTGGCAAAAGGGGTTCATATTTTCACCCATCAGATTTCCCCAGCATTTTGATGCCAACAATACCATGTGAATGCTGCAAAATATATTCCTAGATGATATGAAGACCACTGATGCCATAATAAACACTCATCTGGAGGTGCCCCAAAACAATAGTGCTTTCAGCATCGCCAACTTGGACCTTTTACAATCTTAGTAAAAACATCGCTACAAAATATTGGACCACGTGTATCTCCACCACCCATAAAGTGTGGCCATTATCTATGTTTAAGAATGCAGAGTTATTTTCCATATGAACTGAAATAATCCCAGTGAGACCATAACTAAGAGGAAGTGCAAACCGCCCTCAATAAATACCACAGTTGCATAAGTTTCCACCAATTGTACCTTTTAATTGGAGGGTGGGTATCTCAGCTGAAATATGGGCCCATGTGAGAGTAGAAAGCAAATTTAAGGAAAGAATTGGCTTTACGGCCTATCAGAGGAGGCTGCCCTGGTTCTTGTGAATCTACCTGAGCAAGAAAATGTCCCAAGCTTAGGATTTGTGGTACTTTGTTTTGTGCTGTTATTTGTTTTGCATTTTATACACATCAGAAGAAGCACTGTGTGAAACACAAGAGAATGGAGACTTGTTTTCCAGAAATGGAAATTCAGAGGCATACCACCTCCAATGTAAAATGGCTAAAAACCATTGACAGTCTTATCCTCCGTGAAATTGTCTAATTTCCTTTTAAGGCTCTCCAAATCGGTGCCTATCACTACATATTGTGGTGGCATATTCCACAGTTTAACTCTGCAATGAATGCATATAAAATATAATATAACATATAGTATTTATTTTCTATAAAATGCTTCCTTTTGTCTGTCCTGAATCTTTCAAGATTCAGTTTCATTGGATGTTCCTGAGTTCTAGAAGTATGAGAGAGGGAGAAAAACTCCTCTATCCACTTTTCCCACCCCATGCATAGTTTTATCTATCTCTATCATGTCTCTTTGTCCATGGAGTTTTCTTGGCAGGGATACTGGAGTGGCTTGCTGGTTCCTCCTCCAGGAAGGACAGATCCTGAAGCTGAGACTCCAATACTTTGGCCACCTCATGAGAAGAGAAGACTCCCTGGAAAAGACCCTGATGTTGGGAAAGATGGAGGGCACAAGGACAGAGGACAAGATGGTTGGACAGTGTTCTCGAAGCTACCAGCATGAGTTTGACCAAACTGCGGGAGGCAGTAGAAGACAGGAGTGCCTGGCGTGCTCTGGTCCATGGAGGTCATGAAGAGTCGGACACGACTAAACGACTAAACAACAACAATCAGGTCTCTTCTTGCTTGCCTTTCCCAAGGTCACCCAGCAGCTGCATGTGGAGGAGCGGGGAATCGAACCCAGTTCACCAGATTACGAGTCCACCGCTCTTAACCACTACACCACACTGGCTCTCAAGGAAGTGGCAGCAGCTGTTTCAATCAACTGAGTGCTTGGAACATACTTATATTGCACTCGGATCATGTGCAAAGTAACACCTTTGTGAGTGTGCATGCGCAAGGGATCCAGCCTCTTTGTAGTGAGCCTAGGGATGCCCATGCATCACTAGTAATGTATGACACCCAAATGAATGAGATGGGGCATTGGAAGACAACTTTCTGTGATTTCCTGTACCAGATATCTAGCTAAGCGTGAACATATTACAGAGAGCATTAAAGCAAAACCAATAGCCTCAAAGCAGCAACCAGGGAAAAAACAAAGTGCTTCTTTTGCTTGATTCCTCGATAGAGGAGCTTTCTGTGCTATTGAAAGTAGGTACATCCAGTGCCTTTTTTTAGAGAGAGACAGAGAGAGGTGTCAGTACTCACTATGAATTTGTTACAGTAAGTGCCACACTTTTAATATTTGGGGGGAAAGGTACCAGTACTCCCTACGCTTGAGTACCCCCAGAAAAAAGCACTGTCACATCTATAGAATAGAAATTCAATTCTGAACAAATACCTTCCCTCATATCGGTAGCTGCTAAACTTGTGTTCTTTGGGAACATGTGAATACAACTTAGCTGTAATTTTATGAGTGTATGTTAAGTTGAGGTATGGGCCCGCTAGATCAATGGAAAACAGTGGGAAGACTGAAAAAGCAAAGACCATGTCAACACAGTGACGTTGGCATGGAAGCAACAACATCAGTCCCATGGTCCACATGGCATCGTTGACCACACCATGCTGCTAGTATGATAACTGGTTGGGCCTCAGTGTGAGGCAAAGTTTACTTGGTCGCCAGGCAAACATTTAGCTTGGTACAAAATACCACTTAGCTTGCCAGCCAGTTAGGCATTTGTGTCATGCCATGTACTAAAAAGCAATCAAAAGTAGGGGATTGGTCTTGTAGCTGCTGCTAACCTGAAAACCAAAACACTTTTGCTTGGGGTTTTCTCTATCAAAATGTACCAGAGCTAAGGGGCCTTCTGCTAAAGGGATGCAGTAAATGAAAAAAGGCTCATGCAGTTAAGTGGACAAGACCAATAATGGGCCCAATGGTCAAGAAGGCAGTTGCACCCACTGTTGGTCTCGTCTGCTCAATCTGTCAAGAAGGCAGTTTCCACATGTGCTGTAAAAGTGACGGAAAGTGAGGGGCAAATGGGGCTCATCAAACGTGGGACAAAAAATATAAAATAAACTGGAACAAATAGGGTTTGGGGAGGAAGCATTGATTGGAAGCAAAGTAGTATGGCTGACTTGAAACCTTTGCTGGCACAAACAGCATTACCATCATGAGCACAAATCCTCACGAATGCGCAACAAACAAGACTTCTGGAAGGGCCTCCAAGTTAGGCATTTAACCTCTACATTTTTTACATTTAGATCTAAATGTATATATCGTGTACACCACACATAAAAAGAACAGAACAGGGATATATCGGGTCCTCCCTTAAAGAGGCCACGTATTGCGGGGAGTCCAAGGAAACCAACACCCTGTGTTGTGGGTGGGTACGATTGGTCAGCCACAACACCCGTTTGGTAGGTCACTCGAAGCTGGGTACAATCTGGCCAATGGGACGCAGTCCAAACAGTTTGAGGGACCTATTTATGCCCACGAACGTGACCCAGAGCTCCCTCTTTCGGCACGTTCATTCGGAACACCTGCCCACCTCTCTCTCCTTTTAGGGCTTGTTGCACTTGACCTTGCTATGCCGTTGTGTGTCATCTGTCATTGGGACAGGGGCATGGCAGGAATTTTCCCCACTTGGCTGATGCCATTTGGGTTTTGCCTGCCGCATAGAAATTGTCACAACTTGTAAGACTGTGGATAGGCTCTGCTTCAGGTGATAGGGATGGGAGAACGCTCTCGCCATCCCTATGTGAAGGGTATTCCATTAAAGGAATCCAGGGACTCGATGGTTTGATCAACCTCTGAGAGGGGGTTGTGCCTGTGCCCGAGTCCAGGGGGATGTCTGGGTGGCAGACATAATTTGTTCCCGACTTTCCGCCTATCCAGGTGTTCACCCTTGGCTGACCTATGCTGGAACCCTGGGTCAGCGCTACTTGCATGTAATCAATAAAGTTGTGGCCTAAATTCTGCCAAAAACCAAACTAAAATTTGAGTCAAGTGTGAATTTATTTAGGGGGGAGGTTTCTGGGTCTGAACACGCAAACAGCATTGCCATCATGAGCACAAATCCTCATGAATGCACAACAAACAAGACTTCTCGAAGGGCCTCCAAGTTAGGCATTTAACCTCTACATTTTTTTCATTTAGGTCTAAATGTATTTCTATTGTGTACATTACGTATAAAAAGAACAGAACAGGGATATATATTCAGTTTCCCTAACTGCAATAATGCAACTGCTTCACACACGTTATGGCATTCTTCTGTTGCAATAGTTATCTTTAATTTGTTTCTTTCTGCCTGCTACTGCTTTTAATTGCACTGTTTTCTCTCTCATTTCCTCTTATCTGGTCCTGGTGCTCTGAAAAGCAGTTACCAAACAAGCAGCTAGCCAGAATCTTTTCACTTTGCAGATAACAGCTAAGGAGCAAGGAACTGGTAAGTGTCTAACAATCATGAATAGTTTCATTCTTTGATTAGCTTGGTATTCCCATATCCTCCCATATCTTTGCAAAAGCTCGACTTCCTGTGTGTGTGTGTGTGTGTGTGTGTGTGTGTAAGAAAAAGAGAGACGCAGAGAGAAATCTCTGGGGAATTTCAGTTCTCGTAAGAAGCATCAACATTTCATACAGGACCAAGAAAATCTCAACATTCTCTAATTTAAAAGGGGAAACAAAACCCATTATAAACAGAAATAACAAAACATGCCACCGGGGAATAGAAGATGACAGGAACCCATTAAGTAAATAGCAAACACCAGAAACAATGTGAAAATAAATATAAATACCCAAAGCAGGTTGCATGGGAATGATTTATGGGCATGAGTTTTCTTTCTGCTTCTTCCATAGCACCAGATTATTCCTGACTGAATCTCTAGATGCAGTTGACTTTCCCCTGTTATCTTCTATTTCAGAGATTCTACTGTTGTTTTCAATTATCGCAACAAAAGTGCCATCACCTGATATTATAGGTTGGGGATTGTATGAATCTCAACCCATATCAAAGACAGCCCCTGTATGCATACGAAGTTACATTTAAGGAAGTAAAGTTTCAGCCATGACTTCTCCCTGCTTTGGTAATTTTATATGTGTAGGGCTTTGTTATTGCGATGAAGCATTTCTGCATGAAATACACCTTTGAAATGGCAGAGTCCAGGTACATGAAGTGTTTGGCTCTAACTGGCTTACATAAGCAAATGGCTCACCATGGACTCTGGAACAGCTGTTGGATTCCAAAGGTGGTAATGATTAGCAATTACAATTCACACAACATCATTGCCATTGTTAACCATACATCAGGGTTAGGCAACCTGGTGCCCTCCAGGTGTTGGCCTACAACTCCCATCAGCCCCAGCTAACATTGGCTATGCCTGCCATACATCTGGTCACTGAATTTTTTGGAGGTATCACAAAAGCATGCACCAGTTCTTACTGTATATTAAGAGCCTTCCCTTGATTATCCTGAAACACACTGGGAGAAGAATTGAATGAAAGTCACATGTCTCCTCTACATTTTGCAGTAATGGTGTGCATTTAAACTCTTGAGAAATAGGATTAAAGTTCATGGGATTGTCAAAGCTGTCAGCAGGCTTTCACCACACTTCCTGTGCTGAGGATCATGAGATTCTCATGGGGGTCACTGTATGATTGAGAAAGCGTGTTCTCACTAAAAGAGAGCACGTGTTGCGGATGGGGCCAGACAAAACACCCACAGTTGCCAGCCAGGTTGAGCCAGGAGACTTGGCTCAGATTGGTGGCTGGTGTTACTGGGGTAAATTTGATGTTGCTAATTTAGGGGTGTGGCCAGAGGTTATTTAAGCTAAGTCCACAGAAATTCCTTTCTCTTTTGCTGTGGACACCGGATCACCTGGAGCACTTGGACTGTCTGGAGGACAGTGGAGCGATCTTCTCATTGTCTGGTTACATTTCTTTATTTTCCCCTTCTTTTCAGTCTTCTCTAGTCCCTTAATTAATTTAATTCCCCCCCTTTTTTCTGTTTGATTTCCCACCCCACTCCTTACCCTGCCCTTTGGGAAGATGCTCCCTGTACCTGTGAGTGCTGCCTGTGCATAATCCTCCTGGGCTTGCCTTTCCCAATAGGGAGAGAGCCCCCATTAGGGGCTTTCTTTTGCAAAAAGGTTTTCCCCATTTTCGTCCATGCAGTGCTGTTGGCCGAGTTTTAATCTAGCCTTGGGCGGGAGCACTATATTGAGTTCCTTTAATATTGCAATGAGACTATAAAAGGCAGAGAGCAGAGCAGGGAGGCCTGCTCGGCCTGCACATATCATTCAAGCCTAAGCCTGCTACAGTTAGCAGTACAGTAAATTCCCAGCTTACCTGTAATCACTTTCGTTTATAGTATCCTCATAAGTTGGCTTTATTTTGGGTGCATGCAGTGCTGTTGGCTGAATTTTAATCTAGCCTTGGGTGGGAGCACTATATTGAGTTCCTTTAATATTGCAATGAGACAAAAAAAGGCAGAGAGCAGAGCAGGGAGGCCTTCACGGCCTGCTCGGCCTGCACATATCTTTCAAGCCTAAGCCTGCTACAGTTAGCAGTACAGTAATTGTTAAGTCACTGTGACATGTGACTCAGTCTCTCTATAAGAATTTATCTGCTTGTTTGCAGGCTCTCTTGTTGCTAATGTATATCTTAGGCAGACAGAGTGGAGCCAGAGGCTCTCTGTGCCTCCAATGAGCACTCTTTGCATGCTCTTTAACTATGCTGTTTCAGAACAAGTTTATTTTCTTCAAGTTTGTTTTGCCCTGATAGTGGCAATTGCCATTTTAGAGATGAGCCATTGTGGCTTAGTGGCTAGAGCGCAGGACTAGGACCTGGGAGACAGGGTTCATATCCCCCACTTAGCCATTGTTATAACAAAGCAAAACAAGCTGCTCCTTTTGGACTATTTTGTTGCTGGGTAGTTTGGCCCATTTGTGATATTGCTCCCAAAATGAACTTTGGGTTTCTTGAGGAAGTGCTTCCCTCTAAAGGGCAAGCAGGGGTACCTGGACAGGCGGCGGGCTGCCTCAAGTTTGTTATCTCATTGGAAACATTTTTGTCTGGCCTAGCAGGTGATCCTAGGTCTTGGCCCACTTGGCCCTATAATTTGATGGCCTCTGGCAGCGTTTCTGGCCTGAATAGCGTCCCCATGTGGTGCACAAAACATTGGTTTCACCTGTTCCTCACATTGTTTAGGTTTTTTCTTTTGCAGACTATGACAGGGCCTTTGCAGATACCTCCAGAGCTTGCCTCTCCTGCAGAGGATGACTTGCTGATGCCCCAAGTGCCTTCTTCCAGAAGGAAGCGTCTTCAGAGGCAGAAAAAAGCAGAGCAGGGATGATGCTTACACCTCCTTGCAGGTAAATCATCCCTGGGCTCTGATGATGATGCAGACATCACCTTAGACCTCTTCAGGGGTCAGGGTGAGGCTGTTCCGGGTCTTTAGGGATCATCCTGGATAGCTCAGCTGGTCAGCATATGGTGCCGGTAATGCCTAGGTTGCAGGATTGGTCCCTGTATGGGACAGCTGCATGCTCCCTCATCACTCTACCCGGACACTGAGGTCCAGCGCCGAGGGCCTTTCTGGTGGTTCCCTCAATGTGAGAAGCCAAGTTACAGGGAACCAGGTGGAGGGCCCTCTCAGAAGTGTCACCCGCCCTGTGGTACACACTCCCACCAGATGTCTACTACCAGACTTTTAGAAGACATCTAAGGCAGCCCCGTTTAGGGAAGCTTTTAATGTTTGATGCACTACTGTATTTTAATATTTATTTATTTATTGGACGCTGCCCTGAGTGGCTGGGGAAGCCCAGCCAAATGGGCGGGGTACAAATAGATTATTATTTTTATTATTATTATTATTATTATTATTATTATTATTATTATGTGGGAGAGTGGACTAGATGATCCTTGGAGTCCCTTCCAACCCCACTATTCTATAAGTGGTAATTCACTATGAGGGGAATGTTAGACGCAGGGCTGCCATCATCCCCTCAGCTTGCTAGGATCCCAGGGACGGGGACATGTGGACCACTTGCGCAGCTCCACATTTCAAATGGAAATTCCCTGAGCAATAGAACCTGAAGCTGGTATGCAGGAAGCTGGCCCGGTGGCAGATTTGTTGGGACTTCTTTAGGGTTGCTGGCCAGCGTTGGCCCTGTAAATTTACACATCATGGTGGCAACACAAGGCAGGGCATCTTGCCCAAGCGGGAGCCGGCAAGCAATAACTCAATACCTCTTGCCCATATTTCCATAAAAATATCTCCTTGAAAGCCTGGCTAAAAGGTTATCTAGATGGGTCAGTGGCTTTGTGCTTGTGGGAAGGGTTTTTCCCAATGTTTGGGATTCCTCTGGCTTTTCAGCCAGTGGCTCGGAATACAGCAACTCAAAAGCCAGTTAGAGAGCTACCGGTGGTAGCCTGAAAGAAGGTTAGGAAGCAGCTTGCATTGGGACGTATGGTGGGATCCCCTTTATTCTCCTTCTAGTCCCGATTTTCATTTATCCCCATTGGGGATTGTCCCTAAGGAAGCCCCATATAATTCCATCTGATCCATATTTATCGCACCCCAAAGGCACCTCAGTGAATGATGCTATCCCTCCGGAATTGTTCCGTGAAATATGCATCTTTGGATCAGGCAGTTGAGCTTACCAACAAATTGGAGGAGGTGCCTTGTTGGCATTATGCAATATTGAATCGGCTGTTAGGCTGCTGCCGGTTCACCCTCAAGATTTTAAGTAGGCTTTAATTGGATGGTCCTTATATTGATAAGGCGATGCCAGTGGGTTGCTCAATAGGCTGTGCAGCACTGAGTCCTTTAGCGCCTTTCTGGATTGAACATTGAGAGTCAAGACTCGTTTAACTGGGGGTATTGTTATGTGGATTATTTTACTGGCTGGTTCATGTGACACCAGCCACTGCTTAGGCTAACTGGACGCCCCTTTATTCCCTGAGGAGCTGGGTGTTCTGTTGGCAGTGGAGGACAGTGGGTCCTACTGCCCCTTTTAACGTATTTGGGGGCTAGCTGGATACCATTGCTCAAACATCTGCTTGCCTGTGGAAAAGCTGTTTGCCTTGAAGGACGTTATTCTTGTAATACTTCCTCTGAAGCAAGTGTTGCTTTGTCAGATCCTATCATTCCTAGGTCAGTTAAATTTTGCATGCAGGGTGGTTGCTCCAGGCTGCCCCTTCCATTCCTGCTTGGCCAGGTGGTTTCATGGCCCGGGGTCCCTTCATCATCATGTACAGTGGCCTTGAGCTTGGTAGGGCAAGGCAATCACATGTGACCTAACTTTTCTTGAGTTTTCTCCATTGTAGTGTCAGCGCACATCTGGATTGAGGAGTTTAGGGACCGTCAGGTCTGTCTTGGTCTGATAACCAAGCAGTGTGAGAGTCCTGGCAAAATGGTCCTCGTGCTCTGGCAGAGTCTTCGCACTGCTTAAGGTTTAATATTGCGTTTCTGCTCTCTTTATTTCGGGATCATCTAATGTTTTCGCTGTCGCTCTATCCCGGTTGTTTTTTTGTTTTTGTTTTTCAGTTGGAGAGCTTCAGATCCTGGGTTCTGGATGCCCAGCTATAGCCGGATTTTTCCGGAGCTCCTGTGGCACTTGGCAACAATTAATAATTATGAGGAGTAGTAGCTTACGTTTCCCCATCCGCTTTCAGGTTTTATGAGAAGGCCTGGTCTGATTTCTTAAAATTTAGCTGGCAGTCCTCGGCCATTCAGAGGAACCTGCCCCCTTCTTCCGAGCAGGACCTGCAGTAATTCGCCCACCTGCTGCAGATCGGATGCACTGTTAAAACTATCAGAATTCAGTCCGCTGCAATGTCTGCTAGAGTAAAGCTTTAAATTTTCAGAGACCCTTCTAAAAGTGTTTCGTGCAGGGTCTCGGAGGGTTGGAATAGGCTCCAACCTTCACAGGACAGCAGGCAGGAAGCCAGTCAATCTTTGACCTATGCAGTATCCGCAACAAGTTAAGACTTGTCGGCTGGTTCAAGATCAAGATGAGACTTCTTTCAGTATTCCATTGTAATTTTGGTGTACTGAGGGTTGGGGAAATTGTGTTGGAGCCAGCACCGGGCTGAGAGTTTGGAGGCTTATTGCCTCAGGACTTTTCCTTATCTGCTTTGGAGCTTGTCATAAGTGTCTGGAGCTCTAAGTCAGACCTAGTGAGCAGGGTTGCCACCATCAGGCTTCCATTCACAGGTGAGATGGGCCCTTGCCCTGTTATTGGATACTGGAAATATTTGGCTTTTCGTTCCCCTGGGGATCTTAGTGCACAGAAATGGGTTCCAGTTCGACAGGCATCTAATTGCTCACGTCGTGTGCCAGTTATTGCAGCCTGCAGCTTGCCTACCGCCCGGCAACTGGGGAAGCTGGCTCTTGTCCGGTAAGGAATCTTAGGAGGCACCTGGCTTTGCGAACTTCGAGCGAAGGGGCCCTGTTTATTCACGAAAATGGGCACCCCTTGGTGCGGCAACAATTCACTAAGGTGTTGCGTAAAGCTGTTGCGGCATGTGGCCTTAAGGCAGCGGAATTTGCTCCTAATTCCTTCCGGATTGGTGCTGCAACGACAGCTGCTCATTGGGGTTTATCTGTGAAGCGGATAAAAGACTTGGGTCGGTGGAGGTCGGATGCGTTTAAAGTTTATGTGCGGAAATAATGTGGTTTGTGTACTTACATCTTTGTTTTAACCCTAGGTCCGGACACTATCCGTATCTGGATAGTGGGGCACAGTATTGTGCATTGGGCTGCTGTCAGAGCTCGCCAGTCTGGATTGGGAGATGGCCTGGGCCTTCCGCAGCACGTGCAGGTGTCCTGGATTTCCAGAAGGGGGATGCTGTGGAAGGAATTCTTACCACTTATGCAAAGGCGTGTCCGCCTGGTTGGTTCTCCCACGGCGATCATGGTGCAGCTTGGGGAAAATGATGTGGTTTCCTCTTCTTGCTATGGGTTGCGTAATGCTATTTTGCAGGACCTAAGGGATTTGGCGGCTATGGTACCCACTTCCACATTGATTTGGTCACAGTTGCTGCAACGCCGCATTTGGCGTGGTAGTCCCAGCCCAACGACTGCCGAGAGAGCTAGGAAGCGGATTAATCCCGCAGCAGGCAAGTTGGTGGTGGGCTTGGGCGGATTCGTCATTCCTCACCCTCTGATTTCATTCAAGACTGCTGAATTATACAGGACTGATGGGGTCCATCTTTCCCCGGTTGGGAATGATGTGTGGCTGGATTCAGTGAGGTCCAAGTTGAGGGTGTGGTTTGATGTGTGAGTGGTTGGCGGCGAGCGTAAGGGCTCGAATGGCGGTTAGGCATTGGTTAAATTGGTTGGTGGAGGGGTATGGATAGGCTGGGCCTGCCCCTCCAATGCTGCTGCTGCATGGGAATTCCGTTAAAGGAATTCTGGGGCTTACCATCCCCTTGTCCAAACCCCTGGAATCGGGTGCGGGCCGCGTAAGACCCCAAGGAGCATGCGGGGAGGAACTGAAGGGCCTGTTTCGCAGCCCCAGTTGCCCTGATCTTGTTCCTCCACACTGACTCACGCTGGAATCCGGGAGTCAGTGCTATCCCCCAAGGCGGGGGGGATAGCTAGTCATAACCAATGCCTAAGCAACCACTCACAATTTGTATGATAATAAAGTTGTGGCCAAAATTATGCCAAAAACCTTAAACAAAAATCATGTGTAATGTGTGAGTTATTTGGGGTATGGGTGTTTTGGGGGACCTCAGCACGCAAAGCGTGTTCTCACTAAAAGAGAGCACGTGTTGCGGATGGGGCCAGACAAAACACCCACAGTTGCCAGCCAGGTTGAGCCAGGAGACTTGGCTCAGATTGGCGGCTGGTGTTACTGGGGTAAATTTGATGTTGCTAATTTAGGGGTGTGGCCAGAGGTTATTTAAGCTAAGTCCACAGAAATTCCTTTCTCTTTTGCTGTGGACACCGGATCACCCGCCCGCCCTCCCTTGATTGGGCTTTCGCTTTGACCTTGCTATTGCCTGTCATGGGGTCGTCCGCATTGGTGCGGGGGCCTGGTAGGAATTTTCCTTTTGGCTGATTAGTGCGTGCCAATTGGGTTTTGCCTACTACGTAGCAAATCGTCACAACTTGTAAGGTTGGCGGTTAGGCATTGGTTAAATTGGTTGGTGGAGGGGTATGGATAGGCTGGGCCTGCCCCTCCAATGCTGCTGCTGCATGGGAATTCCGTTAAAGGAATTCTGGGGCTTACCATCCCCTTGTCCAAACCCCTGGAATCGGGTGCGGGCCGCGTAAGACCCCAAGGAGCATGCGGGGAGGAACTGAAGGGCCTGTTTCGCAGCCCCAGTTGCCCTGATCTTGTTCCTCCACACTGACTCACGCTGGAATCCGGGAGTCAGTGCTATCCCCCAAGGCGGGGGGGATAGCTAGTCATAACCAATGCCTAAGCAACCACTCACAATTTGTATGATAATAAAGTTGTGGCCAAAATTATGCCAAAAACCTTAAACAAAAATCATGTGTAATGTGTGAGTTATTTGGGGTATGGGTGTTTTGGGGGACCTCAGCACGCAAAGGGTGTTGTATAGATGCGCCTTTAAGTTACTCTAACTTTTTACAATAAGCTCCAATTGTTTTTTGTTTGTTATGCTTTATCTGGACACATGCTGAAGCTGTGTTCTTATGCTGGACATGTACTCAAAGCACCTGGAAAATGTCAGCCTGAGGTTTGCCAGAAAGACATCAGCCAAAAAGATATCTTTTGAGTGAAATTCAGAGCATGATAATGAACAGACTGTGACCAAGCGGGTCAGTTGGGTACTGTGTGCCTTCTGGAAACCATTTCAGCTTGCTAATTTCTAGGGATAATTCACATGAAAGTATCAGTTATATTTATAAAATAAATCCAATTTGACAAACAAGAATCAAGATGATGAAACTAGAGATAAGACAACTGAATAGTCAAAAGGGATTCCAGGCCCTCAATTATGACCCAGTTAGGATGTAATATTAGAAGTTGTCACTGGGTCAAATAGGTACTTTGAACAACTGAGGTGACAGGGAAGTAATTAGCTTATTGCCCCAAATATTCAACCAAGCATCTTTGATAGCAAAAGTATTCCCCTACTGGCACTTCACTCCTTTCATTGGTTGAGCAGATTGTGCTACAGCAGTCAATTGGAAATAATTATACTTCTACTAGCACACAGTTGTATGATTAATGAAGGGACATAGTTCATAAGAATAGCCCTACTACATCAGGCCAGTGGCCCAGCATGCCCAGCATCCAGTTCTCCCAGCGGCCAACCAGATGCCCGTGGAAAGCCTTATATACAAAAAGTCCAGATTCAATTCCTGGCATCTTGAGCAATGGCTGGAAATTAGTCTGGTCTGAAATCCCAGAAAGCTGCTAGAAAGTGCAGAAAGCTGCCCAGAAAGTGTAGAACCTGCAGTCCATGGGCCAAACTGAGCCCATAACAATAGTTAGTAACAGCAATGATCTTGCATCAGTGCCATTTGGCTATGTGTACAATGAGCTACTATTTTGCATATCATGACTTGTAACATAATCGAATACCAATTGTGGGGTCTGAAGGTTGGGTAGGAAATAATTTGACCAACATTTTAAGTTTATTTTTAACTGGTATCTTTGTTGTGTTTTTATGTTTTGTAAGACAATCTAGAAATTATGTCAAATAAATCTGTCAAATAAACCAGAGAAAAAGGAAAGATATCAGTGAGCCTCCTACTAAATCAGCTGGACCCCTAGCAGCTAGGGTTGGGGGTCCTCAGGCTGGGGGCTGAATGTGACCCTCTATGGATGTCCTCCTGGCCCTCTTCTGGCCAGGCAACACTTCTGAGCAGATCTCAAGTTTGTAGTACAATGAACGCTCGGGTTGCGAATGTGATCTGTGCGGGAGGCACGTTTGCAACCCGCAGCACCACACCTGCGCATGCGGGGGTCGTGATTCGGTGCATCTGTGCATGCGCAAAGTGCGATTTAGTGCTTATGTGCACGCACAAGCGCTGAAACCCAGAAGTAACCCGTTCCGGTACTTCCAGGTTCGGCACAGTGTTCAACCCGAAAACACGCAACCTGAAGCGTCTGTAACCTAAGGTATGACTGTATTACGCCTAGTAGTGTTCTGCCTTTTTACAACGAATAATAAAATGTTTTGTTTGGAATCGGAAGTCCCACAATCTTAAATAAAACAAAGCAACACATGGCACCAGGATGCTGGACTATGATAATGCCTTTTGCTTGTCTGGATGGAGAAATGTGTGTGCAGAAAGCTGACTTTTGCATGGCTGGAATGTAGTCCAAAGAGCGGACCCCTGTCTGTTGCTCCACCTATTATTATGTTTGCCTCTGGTACTGCCCCCCATTGGCAGGCCAACTCTGGAAGGTTGCTCACGAGGCTGTGTGACCCTCGAGCTGAAGAAAGGCCCTCATCCCAGCCCTAGCCAACCATGGAGGCCATGTTATGCCAGCTGCCCTGTTGGAACAGCAGGACAGTTAGGTAGGTAGATTGACATTTATGGTGCACAATGGCAGGCTGGCGAAAAAGAGCCAGAAAGATAAACAGCCTCTTGATCCTTGCTGCAGAAACATATGGGATTTATTCTCCTTCCTTCACCTGGGATATATTTTTTAGATTAAGCTTTTTAAAAGGCATGTGTATCCTTCATTCGCCTTTTGTCCCTGGGTTCATTGATCTATTGTGCTCTGTCAATGACCCCCTTTAAGGGAGGTGAATCATTCTCTTTTGGATGTACAATGCCTGTAATCTACCCAGAGTCTTTGTGTCAGGATGTGATAGAAATCAAAATAACATAAATGGCACAAGAGAGTGAGGGTAGGCCTTTTGTTCTATGTGTGCAACCTTAATGAAAACGCAGCCCTGAAGAAGCTATACCTACTACAACTATTGCAGGGATGACCAGAGTAGAGTTGATACTGCACTTTTGCAACACTAGAAAAAGAAATGTGGAAATCAGCATGCAATAACTAGAATTTGGGCACCTCAGGAATCTCCACTTTGGAATGAGGAATCTGTGGCTTTCGGGATGCCACTGGACCTAACTGCAGACCCTCCAAGTGTCTGTATTTTCCAGGGACGTCCTTGATTTACAGAAGCTGTCCTGGTTTCTTATTTGATCCTGGAATGTCCCACTTTTTCTTAGGATGTCCCCATTTTCGTTGGAGGGTATGGAGTTATCTGACCCTCAAGCCGTCTGAAGGCAATCCTGTACAAGGAAGTTTTAATGCTTACTGTTTTATTATGTTTTTATGTATACTGAAAGCTGCCCAGAGTGACTGGGGCAACTCTAAGATGTGTGGGGTATAAACAATAAAACTATCATATGGAATGGGATGTCCCTATTTTCATCAGAGAAATGTTGGAGGGTATGCAACTGGGCTACATCAGGCCTGACCATTGGCCATGTTGGTGTCTAATGGAAGTTGGAGCAATATATGGAAGAACACAGGTTGTACACACACATTCTTATGATCACTTGTATGCATATACATATAGTGTGAACATATACAGCGGTACCTCGGGTTAAGAACTTAATTCGTTCTGGAGGTCCGTTCTTAACCTGAAACTGTTCTTAACCTGAGGTACCACTTTAGCTATTTCTGTTCTCATCCTGAAGCAACGTTCTTAATCCGAGGTACTATTTTTGGATTAGAAGAGTCTGTAACCTGAAGCGTCTGTAACCCGAGGTACCACTGTATGTACAATGGAACATTTACACACAGAGATTTTAGGTGTGCTTAATATACCTAATTTATACAAGTTATATAATTTATCATTTTCTTATGAAGAACTTGAGTGACCTTGGAAAAGACTTTTAAAAAAAAGTATGTACACAATTCTGTTTGTTTGGTCATATATACACATGCCGAAGGTATTAACAAAGACATTCAAAGTCCCTCCCCACAAGAGATTATTTTTGGCAAGTTTGCTGATCACTCTTATGCTTGAGGGGAAACAATGCAAGCAATATAGCTAACTATAGAACATGAAAAATAAAATATGTTTAAACAATAAAAGAAACTTAATCTATCATGAAACAACAGGTGTAATCTGGTTAGTTTACATTGTATGACCATTTGAGCAAAAAAACCTTGATGAAAGTCCCTGAAGGCATGCCTCCACATGAAAGGAATGCCATGTACATTTTGCACATTTGGAGTTAACCTGCAAAATCATGATCAGGTTAGAAAGCTGAAGCCTTTTCTTCTTTTCTCTTAAAGATCTCTCAGAAAATTGCCGTAAAGGGGTGGGAAGAAGGTGGAGAGCGCATACATAAGGAAAACGGAATGTAATCTTTGGGAGGGAAATAAACAATCTCTGATGTTCAGAAAAAGGAAATTAACAAAATGGTTTATAGGCAGAAATTACCTAGGATCCTCGAGATCTAAAGAAACCACAAAAATGAGAAGACAAATAGATACAATCTTGAAAATGAAGGATAAGATATCAGCTATCTGAAAGTGCAGCTGTTGCAGATTATCTGTAGCATGCAGCATGGTGCCAATTCCTTTGATGAAACCAGCTCTCCTTTTACAAACAAATGAGGTGGTGACTAGTCCCCATTAATCTTCCTTAAGTATCATAGTAAGACCATAGTAAGATCTGTGCCTAGAGACTTTGGCAAGTACACCCTGCGCATCAGTAATGTACGTATTCTTTCAGCTGTATTATATCAGAATAGTCAGAGACACAGAGTACACATTATTGCACCGCTTTCACAGTAAACAGCACCTGCCATTGCCAGGTTGCCAATATGCCCATCATCATGCCAGTAGTCACTGGAGTTTTCATCCTTATCAATGTTATTGCAATTGTGCTTCAATGGTGGTTGGGTTGGTTCGGTTCTGGTGGTTGAGGAAATAGCAGGTATTAAGACTTGGGGCTCCATGATCACTGCAGATAGTGACAGCAGTCACGAAATTAAAAGATGCCTGCTTCTTGGGAGAAAAGCGATGGCAAACCTAGACAGCATCTTAAAAAGCAGAGATATCACCTTGCCAACAAAGGTCCTTATAGTTAAAGCCATGGTTTTCCCAGTAGTGATGTATGGAAGTGAGAGCTGGCCCATAAAGAAGGCCGATTGCCGAAGAATTGATGCTTTTGAATTATGGTGCTGGAGGAGACTCTTGAGAGTCCCATGGAATGCATGGAGATCAAACCTATCCATTCTTAAGGAAATCAGCCCTCAGTGCTCACTGGAAGGACAGATCGTGAAGCTGAAGCTCCAATACTTTGGCCACCTCATGAGAAGAGAAGACTCCCTGGAAAAGACCCTGATGTTGGGAAAGATGGAGGGCACAAGGAGAAGGGGACGGCAGAGGACGAGATGGTTGGACAGTGTTCTTGAAGCTACCAGCATGAGTTTGACCAAACTGGGAGAGGTAGTGGAAGACAGGAGTGCCTGGCGTGCTCTGGTTCATGGGGTCACGAAGCATCGGACACGACTAAACGACTGAACAACAAGACTAATAATGCACTTCTGGGCACAGTTGCTGGGGAGTAAGTCTCACTGAAGACAGTGAGACAAGCTACCAAAGAACCACACATCTGGTCAGGCTTTAAGTTTCGAAACAAGTGAGCTTTTATCCAACTGTGCATAACACTTGAAGCAGACAAAATCAAAAAGAATGAGTATGTTTTATGAAATTATATAAAGAGCAGTGGAGAAGATGGAGGAACTCTGTGGGAGTGACCAGAAAAGGTTCTAGAAACAGGACTGGGTCTAGCAGGTCTAAATCCTTTCTAGGACTTGCCATTCCCAGCTTTGAGACTTGGCCCCGATATTACGCAATTCTATGTAAGTATATTAAGAATCAGAAGGTAATCTCTCCCAGGTCCAAGCATATAATGGTGGCCTGAATTCATGGTGGTGGTGAGAAATCCTCCAGCCTGTAGGCCAAGTCTCTCCATTTGACCTGCAAGACCATAGTTGTTGGTTTCTTAAAATTCATAAGAAATCAATAAAAGGAATTGAAGTGCAAACATAACCAAAAAAAAAAAAAAAAAAAAGAATAAAAAATGGAAACTTTAAAATGCCACAGCCTGAAGGACAGAAGTACAGCACAGCTCCAAAGGAATAGTAAAATATTGACTCATACTAGCATTTCCACTACAAATAACAAAGATATGTAAAAACGAAAGTATTCTTCACCTGTGAGTTCCATCACTATTGAAAATAAACGTTCTATAAAGTCTTAGATGAGCCAGACATTTGCATATACTGTGTGCGACTGTGTGCTTCAAAAGTTGAATACAGTGGTACCTCGGGTTAAGAGAACTTAATTTGTTCTGGAGGTCCGTTCTTAACCTGAGGTAAAACTTTAGCTAGTGGGGCCTCCTGCGGCCACCTCGCTGCCGGAGCACGATTTCTGTTCTCATTCTGAAGCAAAGTTCTTAACCCGAAGTACTATTTCTGGGTTAGCAGAGTCTAACCTGAAGCGTATGTAACCCGAGGTACCACTGTAATAAATGAAACCAAGTTCTGCCCTTTAAATATGTTCAGTTTATATCATTTCAAGGAGGGAAATTTGCCAACCCCCCATGTGCCAACAGGGAACGGGATAAATTCAATTTGCATTTTAATGCAGACCTACCTAATTCACACTTCCTGAAATAATACAGGAACTGAACCACAGCTATCCTTTGAAATTCCACTTTTCTGAATTGTGCTATGCAGGTCTCCAACCAAAATAATGTGTACAAAAATGGATACAGTGTTTTAATGTTGCATTTTACACTGTTGTGACCTACCATGGGAACTTCTGGGGAAGAGCAGGTTATTATTATTATTATACACTATGATGAAGAAAATTGCTTACAAAAACATGTATACTGTACAAACTTGCACACAAAAAAATGTCTTATTTGATCATCAGACAATGTGTATTTTATTTGTAAAACCTTTGGGCATGAAATTTACTTCCAAGATACTTCCTTTGAAGAATTCTTTCTCAAACAAATAAATCCTTCCTATTGCAAGTACAGTGATACCTTGGGTTACAGATGCTTCAGGTTACAGACTCCGCTAACCCAGAAATAGTACCTCGGGTTAAGAACTTTACTTCAGGATGAGAACAGAAATTGTGTGGCAGTGGCGTGGTGGCAGCGGGAGGCCCCATTAGCCAAAGTGGTACCTCAGGTTTAGAACAGACCTCCAGAACGAATTAAGTTCTTAACCAGAGATACCACTGTAGATCATCTCATTTCAGGTATATGAAATTTCTAACTAGCAGCAAAATCTGTTAAACTGTGGTTTTGATGTACAACATAACTAATGCCTTCCATGTAAAAGGTCCTAGGAGTGGCTACTGGTATATCCAATTATGGCAGGGTGGAGGGCCTATTCATTCCGAGGGCCAGATTGCAACTTCCTTAGCCTTCATTGGTGAGTGGGCAAAAAGAGGGTAGGCAAAAAACCAAAGAACCACCAAACCACCATCCAAAAAAAGAAGCAACAAGGGGGGGGGAGCATCTACTTCTATCTCCCCTGCCCATTGTCGCAAACACATATACAGTGGTACCTCGGTTTTCAAGCATCTCGGAAGCTGAAGGTTTCGGTTTTCGAATGTCGAAAACCTGGAAGTAATTGCTCCTGTTTTTGAATGAAGTCAAACGGTTTCTGCTGAGTTTTTTCCCCAATTTTCTCAATGGCCTTGGTTTTCGAATGTTTTGGTCTTCCGTAATGGATTACAGTGGTACCTCAGGTTAAGTACTTAATTTGTTCCGGAGGTCTGTTCTTAACCTGAAGCACCACTTTAGCTAATGGGGCCGCCTGCTGCTGCCGCGCCGCCAGAGCACAATTTCTGTTCTCATCCTGAAGCAAAGTTCTTAACCCGAAACTGTTCTTAACCTGAAGCACCACTTTAGCTAATGGGGCCTCCCACTGTCGCTGTGCTGCCACCGCGCGATTTCTGTTCTCATCCTGAAGCAAAGTTCTTAACCTGAGGTACTATTTCTGGGTTAGCGGAGTCTGTAACCTGAAGCGTATGTAACCTGAAACGTATGTAACCCAAGGTACCACTGTATGTTCGAAAACTGAGGTACCATTCTATATCAAACACCATGTACACAGCTCTCTCTGTCTCTCTCTGTCTCAGTATTCCCAGCCCTCTTCATTCCAGCACGGGGGGGGGGGGGGGGGTTGGCTGTAAAGACCTCTCTGCCTACTCTTTGGAGATCTAAAGGTGATTGGCAGGTAGGGACGAGTAAATCTGACAATTCTGGTTTGTCTCCATTTCTCATTTTTCCAACCCTAAATTCGGCTCTCCACATTTGTGCCATCAGTTTTGTGAAGCTTTTTAAGAAAACAGTCCTCTGCATCAGAGTGCACATTCCTTCTAATATTCAATAGCAAAATCAACGGCATGTATGCATCCAGTCCCAAAACTTTCTGGTGGTGGTGCGAAGAATTGTAGCTAGCTGTCTAAATGTGTGTTACTATTGAAACCGTGTAGATGGGAACAATTAGCACCTACTCATGTGAAGCGAGTATTAGACACATACTGAGATCATGCCCCGGATCAGCTTTAGGCTAAGTACCACAACATTCTCTTACTCCAGTGGAAATGATTATTCTAAAACTTGGATGCCTAATATGGGGAAAGGTAGCTTTAAAAATATGTGGTGTAAAAGGAATGGCGATGTTTCAAACCGATTTCATTGAGTGTGAAGCTGTGAGAAGATTCTGTTTCTTCATGCATCAGTGCTAGGAGTGCATTTGCAGTGTAGATTCTTTCCACCCTGCCAGGGATTTGACATTTCCAGTTGTTGTTACTTCTTCTGCGTTGTCGAAAGGCATGAAAGTTACAAGTCTGAAGCTCAGGCGCTTTTTAGCAAATTGCTTTTGGCTTGTAAAACCGACTCGTAAAAAAGCATCTGCAATATAACCAACAAGAGATTTCCACTCCTTGTTGGCCAACACTGAACTTTGATGTCAGAAGCTGATCTGTTTCACACACAAAAACACCCAACACACACACACACACACACACACACACACACACACGTGCTAGCCTCTACACAGGGATTTTTAATTAAGGTTGAGCTTGGGTGGGAGGTTTCAAGGGAGTTGGTCTTGTGTCTTACCTACCTCCTCATGAATTCTCTAATTATGCCTTTGCCGTCTACTCTAGGCATTGTTTCAGTATCTCCTGCTACTCTGCCTGTACCAGTGGCCAGGCCCTCTGCCAACACTGCTGGCTTGGCTAACACCTCTATTACCACTTCCCTGTGGAGATGTGCACCTGTCACCTATGTAAATCTGGCACAGCTAAACAAACATGGTATTACCCTTTCCCCGCTTCCAAATAAAGCATTATTGAATAAAGCAAGTTATATATGAGTACAGACAACTAGTACAGATCTTCCCCCCAGGACCACTTTTCACAACATGCACATTAACCCCAACAATGAATACTGGTTTTATAATAATAATATAAATTATGTGTCTATTGCATCATAAAAACATTTTATAAAGAATATCCAGTAAAGCTAGATTCTGAAGAATATAGCTGTACTCTGAAGACAAAAAACCTACTGACTTAAGTGCATATGGTGCTGATTTTCTGTTGGGATTTTCCAATTTTGCTATATGATCAACCAGGTCAAACCAAATAGCATGTATTTTTTAAGACTGCCCCCTATTTATGCTGGTATATGAGCCAACTCCTAGGGGCCTATCATAGTCTCATTGCTGAACAACAACATGCAGGGCTCAGTGGAGTAGGAGGCCAGCCAGCCAGAAGAGTCTCTTAGGTGTACTTGCCTTGTAGCAGAATCAGCATCCAAAATCAGGTCCAGTCCTAGGGTCAGGCAAACAGCAATCCATGTGGGCAGACGGTCCAGGGGGCAGGGAATCCAATGATCAGGGAGCCAAGAGAAGCAGGAAGCAGCAAGTATCTGCCTGCTGCTGGAAGCTCTGCTTAAGAAGGCTGAAGCCAGCTGTTTCTCATCAGCACCTTCTCCTCTGAGTCCTTGAAGGCTGATCAGCTGCAGCTGGATACACTCTGCCTTCTCTCCTTTCAGGCTGCTGTTCAGCAGGCGAAGCTGGCTCCTGGCCCATGACAAGGCCGAGGGCACTTCACTCCCCCTTCAAATAATTGTGGGGGCCAGGTTCCCCTAAAGTTGTTGGGATATTGCCATTTATTGTGATTGATTAGGCAGGGCAAGGCTTACCTGTCCCTCCATATTTTATTTAAGTTGGCTCTGCCTTGTGCTGGCATCACCTTTCATATGGCAGCTGTTTTATGTAACATGTTTATATGTGCATGAGGAGGGTGCAACAGCCATGCCACTTGGGACTGGTGTAGCTCCCGCAGCAGGGGGGGGGGGCTCGGCGGGTATGGTGGGCTCCATTTGTTCTTCGTCCCTTGCCCCACCCCCACGCTCCACCACTGGATACAAATGTAATAAATAAATAAATTTCCTTATACTGGGTATTTAGAAAGAAAGAAAGTCTTGAAAGAGATAACATTTATTTATTTATTTATTTATTCATACATACATACATACATACATACATACATACATACATACCACGCCCATCCACTGGAAGGACAGATCCTGAAGCTGATGCTCCAATACTTTGGCCACCTCATGAGAAGAGAAGACTCCCTGGAAAAGACCCTGATGTTGGGAAAGATTGAGGGCAGAAGGAGAAGGGGACGACAGAGGACGAGATGGTTGGACAGTGTTCTCGAAGCTACGAACATGAGTTTGACCAAGCTGCGGGAGGCAGTGGAAGACAGGAGTGCCTGGCATGCTCTGGTCCATGGGGTCACGAGGAGTCGGACACAACAAAATGACTAAACAACAACAACCCCACCCATCTGGCTGGGTTTCCCCAGCCACTCCGGGGAGCTTTCAACAGAACAAAACTTCAGACATTAAAAACTTCCCTAAATAGGGCTTCCTTCAGATGTCTTCTAAAAGTTGGATAGTTGTTTATTTCCCAATAGTACAATGGTACCTCCAGTTGCGGACACGATCCATTCAGGAGCTCCGGTCAGATCCCGAGGTTTCCGCAACTTTAGGGACCGCTTCTGCGCATGCGTGTGGCATGGAAGAGCGCTTCTGCACATGCGCACACAGTGAAACACTTCCAGGTTTGCCACTTTCGCAACCCGAAGTTTACGTTACCTGAGGGTAACGTAAGCTGAGGTGCTACTGTAGCCCTGATTTAAATATGGATTTGATAGTATTCCCAATTCAAATATGGATTTCAGATCATGATTGGGGACTGATGAAAATTGACATTTTCTTTGTTTCTTTGAGCTAAGTCAGTTCACAAATTGTTTAGATTTTGTGTTGTCAAATGACTCACCTTGTGTTGATAGTCCTGATGGGCAGCAGAATCCTAAATCTGCTTAGTCAGTAGTAAATCCCAGCTGTGTTCAATGGGGTTTATTCTCCATCAAGAGTGGTCAGGACTGCATCTTGATTTAGTCTTGCATCTGAATTGCCTGTAGTGACAAATGAATGGGAGAGATGGGAATTTCAGCCATGTCGAAGCCTTTTTAGAAATCCATGCATGAATCATTGGAGAAACGATTCAATGACCACAGGGACAGAGGACAGGGGGAATTTTAATGGGGCACAACTGGAAAACACAGAATGTATACTTAGTGATTTTTCAAGTGTATCCATCCTCATTGTAAATGCCTGAGCTGTGAAGAGCAAATCAAAGAGTAGCCAAACAAATGTTACACTGATGAAAATGCTGGGTTCCTTCTTCTGTGACTAGAATTTGGGGACAAAAGGGATCACTGATAATTATCCGAAAATAAATAAATGAGTAATCTAATGCTTATAATAAGGCCCGTATAGTTAAAGCTATGGTTTTCCCAGTAGTGATGTATGGAAGTGAGAGCTGGAGCATAAAGAAGGCTGATCGCCAAAGAATTGATGCTTTTGAATTATGCTGCTGGGGGAGACTCTTGAGAGTCCCATGGACTGCAATAAGGTCAAACCTATCCATTCTGAAGGAAATCAGCCCTGAGTGCTCACTGGAAGGACAGATCCTGAAGCTGAGGCTCCAGTACTTTGGCCACCTCATGAGAAGAGAAGACTCCCTGGAAAAGACCCTGATGTTGGGAAAGATGGAGGGCACAAGGAGAAGGGGACGACAGAGGACAAGACGGTTGAACAGTGTTCTCGAAGCCACAAACATGAGTTTGACCAAACTGCGGGAGGCAGTGGAAGACAGGAGTGCCTGGCGTGCTCTGGTCCATGGGGTCACGAAGAGTTGGACACGACTAAACGATTAAACAACAACAATGCTTATAATAAAGGGGACATGATAACTATTTCACAAATAGCAGTCACAGTAGAAACAGGAATCTCTGAAACCAGAAGCCTCTGCAGCTGGAACGCATTATGGAAATGCAACATACTTCTCGGATTTTCAGGCCCAATTTAGTCAAGGTTGTTTGGCAAGGGGTTGGCACATTTTGAAATATTTAGTTTCATATATGTTGGTGGGTGTGGAACTCAGAAAAAGGGGCAACAGCAGCACACACTCCCAATGAACCTACTTAAGAAATATCTCACACCATGTGGAGAAACAATTTGGGTCAGCAACCATAGGAACCAATGGTTGAATGAGGATATACTTGCCCTCTCCAGCCTTGGTTGTTACCAGGAAATCTGAAGAGTTTTGAGGGCCAGACAGAAATTCTTCGAGCATCATCGGCTTCCTATCACTGGTGTAGACTCCAGGAAACAGTGTTTGGGCTTCCTCACTGTTAGGGATGGGGGAGAAATTTGATTCCGCACAAGAAGGAAGTGAAGCATATGACAGGTGTAGTTCCTAATATTCCAGGCTTGAGCAGGTGGTTGTTAAGGGAAAGCTTTACTCCCATACCAACCATACAAAACCAGAGTCTGGTGTTGATTATCCCTGCCTGAATTTCAGATTATGCTATTCATGGTCCCCACCTCTCCATAATCACAATGTTCCATATCCAATGAAGGATTGGCTAGAAATTGAAATAATGAAATAAATAATAAAATAAACACATGCAATCATTATTTTTTACTGCCCCCCCCCATTGCCTCAGGCAAACATCACATTTAATGTAATCACATTTAAACTGCCAAACTTCTTTTCATATTTTCCATTTTAGGAGGCATTTTCTCTCACTTTACTTCTCATTGTTAAAATCTGTCTTCTCCAAGTCAGCTACAATATAATTTAACGGCTTGGTTTGATTTAACTGTTGTATGTTTACCTATTAGGATTAAAATAGGCAAAAATCCTATTACTGTTAATGAAGTCCTCTCCTGAAACAAAAGTAAACATTCTGCCTGTTAAGCCATGCAGTCATTGGTTAGCACTGAAAGGTAATTTAGGATCTATGATGACAGATGTGCTGTACCATGAACTCTTATTGACCTCGCAATAGTGTGTGCAGTGGCTACAGGCTTGGGCCAGATTCTCTGCTCTGTCCTTTTATGATCCGTAGCTTACAAAGCCTTGCCTGGTTCAGCCAGGGGCTATTGAACTACCGAATTTACTGTCTCCGTGTGAAATTATACGGCGCACTGCAGTACTGTATTTTGTTTCTGACATGTTTATGGGATAGCAATCTTTTGAGTGTGATTGGAGTTATATCCTTAGGTAAGTCTGAAGCTGTTGCCATACCCAGCTTTATTATTAAATCTAAATCTACACCCAGTGCTGCTCTGCCTGTGATGTACACACACACACACACACACACACACAGAGAGAGAGAGAGAGAGAGAGAGAGAGAGAGAGAGAGAGATCGCTTCCAAGTCCTCAAAAGTCCTTCTGCAGTTGATCTTAAAATCACACACAAGTACGCAGAGAGGGAGAATCTGTTCACAGGGCTGTATCCAATGGTGTCCTACCCACTGACAGGAGGTTCTTTGATGCAGCAAAGGCTTTTATCAGTGAGATGGGGGAAGGAAGCAGTTTTTGTTAGCAGCTATGCCCCCCCCCCAACCTCGATCTCCAAAACCTGTTGCAGAGAGTCAAAGACCCTCCAGAATAGTATGGGAGGTGGCTCAGAGGATTAAAGTGGGGAGGGGGAATTGGCACCCCCTGCTTCCCTGTTCAGCTGATGGAGCATTCCATTGGATCAAAGAGACTTTCATGAAAGGTGGCTGCTCATTTGAGATTTACCTAACTTGAGACTGAGATGGCTTTTTTCTACCACCTCCTCAATTAGAGTGGTACCTCGGGTTACAGACGCTTCAGGTTACAGACTCCAGTAACCCAGAAATAGTACCTTGGGTTAAGAATTTTGCTTCAGGATGAGAACAGAAATCGCATGGCGGCAGCGGGAGGCCCCATTAGCTAAACTGGTACCTCAGGTTAAGAACAGTTTCAGGTTAAGAACGGACCTCCAGTCCGAATTAAGTTCTTAACCTGAGGTACCACTGTACTGTATCTAAAGCCTGTGCACAGCAATGGGATCTCGGATGAGGGTAAACAGCTGGAGTGTGAGATGCCTCCTGAGAAGATGCGGCTAGATCTGCATGCTCTACAGATTGTGATTTTTTTGGGGTGATGAAAAAAGTGATGGCAAATTTGCACTGGAAAATGTGGAAAATCACTTGATGCAATGTTATACAACCTCCCTGCAGACAAATCATTACAAAATATAATAAACAGTGTACATCCTCTAAGCTTTCCCTGCAAACTTTGTGCGAACCAATCTATATGAATGCTCAATAAATTGGTTGTCTCAGCCTTCCCACCCTTCAAGTCCAAATGCATCTCTTTAAAGCACATGGTTTCTCCAAAAGAATCTTGGGAACGGGCATTTTCTTCCCATGGAACCACAGTTCTTCTCCTTTGCCAATATGTTCTTCATTTTCTTTTCATTTATTAGACTTATTAGTCGCTTGTCACCCAAAGGTCTCCAAAAGACTCCAAGAGCAAAAAAGATATATAGCACATAATACCTGAGAGAAAATAGTGGGGGAATCTTATAATACTTCATATAACATAATATCCATTAAAAACACTCAAATGATAAACAAAGCAATAATCAGACCCATTAATTAACAAAACCTCAACCTCCCCCTAGTCCAAAAATCATTCACATCAAACCAACATTTTTCTCTCCACCCACCCCATTAGACCTCTGGCCAATAAGAGGGGCCAGAGGTGGTCCTCATTAGCCCCAGGGCAATTGTCATTTGTTGCTGAGTCTTATTTGTAGCTGGACAGGGGGAAGAAAGCCTCCCCATGCCCACAGCCAGCTGTTTCTTCTTTGGCTGATTGACAGGGCCAAGGTGGTCTCCCCCTTGCAGTTGGTTTCTCTTGCCTGCAGCTTCCCAGTGGACCTTGGTCCCTCAGCTGACAACAGAAGCTGTCCTCTCTCCCGTTCCAGGAAAACTGAAGTATGGAAAGGAGTCATGGCATGGACTATTCCCCTATTTTATTGAGAGCCAGTGTGGTGTAGTGGTTAAGAGTGGTAGACTTGTAATCTGGTGAACCGGGTTCGTGTCCCCGCTCCTCCACGTGCAGCTGCTGGGTGACCTTGGGCCAGTCACACTTCTCTGAAGTCTCTCAGCCCCACTCACCTCACAGAGTGTTTGTTGTGAAGGGAGGAAGGGAAAGGAGATTGTTAGCCGCTTTGAGACTCCTTAGGGTAGTGATAAAGCGGGATATCAAATCCAAACACTTCTCTTCTTCTTCTTCTTCTTCTTCTTCTTCTTCTTCTTCTTCTTCTTCTTCTTCTTCTTCTTCTTCTTCTTCTTCTTCTTCCCTGTGACCTTGCATTTGGTTTGGTGCTGCTTGTGGAAAGAGCCCCAAGAGAGAATTTTCCTGACCCAGCAAAAATCGTGGTTAGCGGCAGGGTTCCTTACTGCAGGGCATGGCAATGAAAACAGTTTCAAACCAGGTTATATTTATAATGTGGAAGTAGCTTTAGGACACTGCTGTACTACAAAGGTCATATGATTCATCCCCGAGTGAATCCAGATGCCAGTCTCAAGCTGTTGGAGGTTATAAGGGATTAGAGAAATTCATGGAGAATTAGGCTATCAAAGACTACTAGTCATGAAGGTTTTATATATATATATATATATGAGAGATGGAGAAGAATTTCATTCAGTCTGCATTTTTAAGAAATCTCAACTAATTTGCACCTCCCAGGCTACTACTACACTGATCAGAATGTAATTATCTGCCGGATATTGCACTTTTCTGAATTTTGCCACCCAGTACTTGGCTCAAAAAGAATTCAAAATGGGTCATAAAATGTGTATATTAAGATCGTCTCTGTATTTTAAGATAAGATATAGTTAGAAATTAATCAACTGAGATACCCAGCCAGGTTGGCAGCATACAATTAATAAAATTATTGTTGTGTTGTTTTTATACATATTTCATGATAAAATAATATTTAAGTGCAAATTTTCAGACACATTCTTTTTAAAATGCAGATTCAGAAGGACACGGGATAGAATGGGCTTTGGAATGGATTCATTAAAACATTAGCATATCATACTTTCAGGTTCAGAGTCAACATGTCTCTTTGAGCCTTTTCAGACTGGTGGTTTTCTTGCAGGTGTTTTCTGCAACATATCATCATAATAATGCATTGGTAGAGATTATATACTAGGCTGCCCACATGCCATTCTGCTTTATTAGCTCTGTGCTGCTTCCCCAGTGCTATCCTATTTTTGCCACATGGAGGGTCACTTTTGTGCTATATTGCACCAAAAACAGGGCAAGCCCTCTTCTGCTGGAAAATGTGTGGCAGGGAAATTTATAGGATTTCAGCAGGGAACCACAGGACATGCACCAACTGGAAATGAAGCTGTATGGCCGCCCCAAAACTCTTGTAGGCACAGGCAGGAATGAAAGCAGTGCTGCATATAACTGCCCCAATGCCATCATGAGCACAAATAATCATGAATGCATGACCAAGGCCATGCTGTGGAGCCCAAGTCAACTTGTGGACTTCCTGTGGGCAAAGAGAAAATGAACTTGTAATGGTCTAGATTTGAAGACTGAAAAAATATTGGCTAATAGAAAATAGAATAGCTGAATGTTAATGGATGAATACTACATTTAGATGCAGGACAGAGAACCAGAAGTCTTTTAATTCTTTTCATTTTCTTTCCTCCCACCTCTCTCTCCTTTCTCCCCCCCTTTCTTTCTGCTTTTCCCTTTTCTCTCTCTCCTCCCCCATTCATTTTTAGATTAGAATTTAGAGGTATTTCTTTTACTTTGGTGTATTTTAAAAATAAACTTTTTATTGGCTATGAACTTTTGTATATCTTTGGGAAAGTATAAATAAATATAGATATTAACAGAAAAAGAAAAACAAATAGGATGCTGAACTAGATGGACCTGACCCAGCAGGGCTCCTTTTCTGTACGTAGCAGAAATTCTTTACATTAATGTAAGCCTATATTCCAACTCCTAAAAGAGCAATCGACCCCAGTGCTAACTCCTGAGAGAATTGAACAGGTTGACCAGGAAATCCAGAAAAGTTGCTTGACTCGATGATTGTTGCACAGTCTGGGAAAGGAGCTTGTGCCAACGTGAATGGGCTTCTTGTTGAGCTTTACTCAAAATGAAAACAATTGTTTAATGACTCCCACACCCCACTTTGTGCCCAGATGATAATTCTGTTTCATCTATCAAGCGTTCTCACAAGATACAAATTTCAGGAGTAAATCTGGGGATGAGGTTTATTATGAAGCCACTCACATTCCATTTTAGTAATCCCGTCTGCTTCTAAAACAGATTTCAGAGGCGTATTCGTGTTCTGCTGGATAGCTTTAATGGGATTACCTTTAAGGCTGTTCTAATAAGTGGTGTTATTAAGTTGTCTGGCTCACACTGAGTCTTATACATAACCACTGGAGTTTCCCTTCTTTTCTCCTGGTTTTGTTACAAATTGGAATTAGTGTCTATCTGGTGTAGGGTTTCATGTTTTAAAGAGGATTGAATCTTTCAGTTAAATCCCCCTCACTTTTAAAAAAAAATTCTGCTGATCTTGGAAAATCCCATTCTCTCAGTCTACAGAATATGCCTAGAACTGGATTAGAGAAACCGTTTATCCACCAGGGATTCTGATATCAGGTCTCCTGTAGAAGAAGGAAGTACACAAACACACGCACAAAACTTTGTAGCAAGTATTTTTTGAAAAGCATCCAGTTTGGAACAGAGTGACAGCGAAATGTTCTCTTTCAATAGCAGTATTTTAAAACATTGTAGATCAGGACTCCGAAAGTAGACTGGGATCTACTGGTTGATATCTGGCTTCCATTTGTCTGACAATAGTGGAAGATTCTGCTTCCCCCTAAAAAAAAAAAAAAAGGAAAAGGAAAAAAAGGGGGGGGGAAAGGTTGCTGAAAAAGAAGGCTTGAATGCAAAGGACTTGTGAGCCTGGTTCTGGTACTGATAACAAATTCCTGTGCTGACCGTCTGCTCAGAAGTACACTGCTCATTACTTCTTTGTGTATTTCTGTATATGTATTCCATGGTTTTGTACCTGGTTCTGCCTGTGGATCTCAGGATTCTAGTTTCTTTTTACAAAAACTACTTGGTAGAACTGTCCAATTGCAACATCTTTTTAGGATGTGAAAGCACGGGATTGGGGAACTTTTTTGGCTTCGCCCTGTAGGCCGACTTTGACAGGTCAGTGGGAAAACTCACCTTTCAAGCGCATTACATCATCATGACTCAACAGGATTGGCAAGTTGGTTGTCCCACCTACCTGCCCAAAGTCCCTTGTGCAGGGCTCCCAAGTGACCAACAGCTGGCTGGTGGTTGCATTTTTTACTGTGACTACCTGCAAACTTGTGCATTCCCTCATAGCCTTGGTTTGACTAGTGGACTGCTCAATGCATTCTGAAATACTGAATACATTTACTCGAAGAATGGCCCATAGGTTTTAATGTAACTTACGGGAAATAAATCATGCTCAGGTTTGAAGCCCAGTGTCTCCTCCCTTTCTGAGGCATGTTGCTGGGGAAATTACTGTTTCGGTTGTCTGCATTCAGTCATCTCTGGGACCTTAGGAAAATATTCCTTTTGTTTCTTGATCTCTCATGAACCTTAGAAAAAGAGGTTTGATTCCTAGAAGACTAAACTGTGTATGTATAATTTAACCTAGGATCCTATATATGCTTCTCTTTCAAGAGTCTGGAATATTCTTAGATCTAGCACTGCTTCTGGATGGGTGGCAACTGCTGCAAAGAGGCTTTGTTTTAATAGCTACAATTTAGATGCCAGTGACAATGGGGCTTCCCCCCAGGTCCTAGCTGAAAGTGTAAGTGTGTGTGTGTGTGTGTGTGTGTGTAAATCCCCTTTCCAGTCACACTGGGAGAATCAAGAGATAAGCCTTGCTTCTGCAGCACTGATAAGGATCACCAACCCCATGCCTGTAACTATATATATATTTTTAAAAAAACTAACACATGCTATGTAACTAGTAAACACCTAGTCTGTCCCGTCCCCCCAACTGAGCTTTATTTTGAAATAGGTTAGAGACGGAGTACTCTTCAGCAGCAGGTGCAGGACACTTAATAGAACATAGGGAACGGTCGCTCATACTTGCCTTCCTATATGAGCTTTTCTTTTCTATCCCTGTCTGTTTTGAAGATACACAACCATAAAAAAATGGGCTCTAGTCCAAAAGCCGCTCCCAGTTGTGAAGTTTTGGGGGTAACACGGAAATTAGGGTAGGAGTTGTACATTCTGGCATAAACCCAATGAGTGACAGCAGGGTCATCGATGCTGGTTTGCTGGGGATTGTTGAGCTCCAGCAGGTAGTGGCGCTTGAGGCGGGAGCGGATGGCCATGAGCTTGGCCTTGGCAGTGTGCTTCTCCAGTGACACGTCATAAGTGGCTGGGTGCAGCTGTGGTGGCAGCAGGAACAGGAGTGCGGGCTTGTATTTGAAGCTGGAGGAAGGGAGCTCCGCCATCTTGAGAGCGGCTGGGATGGAACCTAGTAAACATCTAGTTTGATCCTTATTTTGATTTGCCACACTGAATGAAAACTCTGCCCTCCCCCCCCCCACCACTGGAGTCATTGGGAAAACAAAGGAAAGAGTCATAAGGAAACATTTGTGGGTTTCATTTTCCAAGTGGAAAAGGAAACATGAAATGTAAGAGTGACAATAAAAATAAGTAAATAACTATTGGCTGCTTAGATTCCCAGATTTGTTTGCTGCCCCAGTCTCTTCCTGCAAGTTGGCTGTCAGCTGCTATTCATCTTTCCTAACTTCCAAATATATATATATATTTTACAGTGCTTTTCTAGATGTCGCCTTATGAAGTCACATTTTTGTTTGTAGAAGGAGTTGGCGGGTGACTTACGGCGAGTGCCACCATCAGCTGACTGCCTCTCCTAAGCAGCCCCTGTTGAAGCAAAGAAAGCTGCATGGGAACCATGCCTGACAGGACCGTGCACATTTGTGCTGTGGAGATGGATGGCAGCCTATAGATGTGTAATTGCTTGCCTTGCTCAAATGAAGATGAAAAAGACTCGCCTCTTCCAGTTGGTTATTGATCCTCAGAATTGCTGAAATGACGGCGACAAATGTTTCCCAGCGACAGCCTCTGATCAGCCCTGTGGTGATTTTCTTGGACCTCCGTGGCTCCCTTCCTTTCAGAGTAAACAGCAGGTATGATCGATGTTTCTGCCATTCATTTCAAGCTGTCCCTGTGACTTATCACAAAGATGTTCCAATTAATGTAGGCTCTCCCAGCTGAATCTCTTAGCTTGGGCAATTTTGAAACCCTCTTCAAACTTTTCCCATTCTGTTCCCCCACAACTAGCTCACATTCCTAATCTTCATGTGGTGCCTATTAAGAGAGCCTAAATATAGAATGTAAAATCTCTGTATATTTCAAGTTATCTGCAACCCACAAGGGTGGGTGGGGGGGTAGAATTAAACAAGAGAGTAGTAGGCAACCGGCCAGCAATATCAGGGCTTTAACTAGCATATGAAGTATTTATAGAACACATAAGGAACAAAGGAAATGCAGTATTTCCACCAGGGAAAGCTTCTCTCGAGGTTTCAGTACTTTTGTCCTGTCCTTTAGCCTTGTTTTGAACAAGTGTGCCAGCACTGGAGTTCAGGCAATTCATAGTTTCATTTATGAAAAAAATATTAAAAACACAGGAACCAAAGTGAATTAAATTATCATATCAAAGCTGCAGGCGGTCCTGCTTGCTTGGGAGCATGGCCACTGAATTCAATGGGGCTTATTTCCAAGTAAATGCATATAGGCTTGTGCTGTAAAAGTACCAAGATAATCTGACAGATGCACATTCATAAGTTGCTCAATGAACAATACGGAAGTTATTTAGCAGATTGGCTCATGAATGAAATCAAATGATCCTGAGGGAACATGCAAAACATTAAGAAGACAAAAAGCCCTGCAGGATCAGTCCAAAGACCCAGCTAGCCAAGCAGTCTCTTCTCACAGTGGCCAGCCAGAGGTCTATGGGAAGCCCACAAAAACTGAGCATAAAAATCTCATTTTAATGCACGAGGGGTGTATATTTGTACACATGGCAACAAAACCAACAATAGGGAAACAACAGCCTGAGAAGGGATGGGCATATTTTTGTCTGCTAATTGGGCACGCATTTTCCATGGAAAGCAGATGCATGACCCAACAGTGTGCATTTGTTTAAATAACTTATAACAATTCATTGCCTTTCAGCCATGCTTCCAAAGAGATTTAAATAGCAGAAATGCGTCTGGTTGATCTAAAGTTGCAGAAACCAACCATCCGCCCTGGGTTTTTTATCTATGTAGGGAGGGAGTAGCCAAAGAGAAAAAGTATATGGAACAGCTCTGAATCTATAAACACATTCATATGTCAAGCGCTGTGGGCCCATACTGGGATAAAGTGGCTTTCTCTAGCACCACCCTCGATGTCCACCTGCAGGGAAAAGCCTACATGTAGAGATCTGTATGTGAGCTACAACCCATGTGGAAAGCACACACACATATAGTGTTCTGGGTGCATAAACTTTCCCCTGCAGATGTTCATGCTTAACGATGGGGGCCAAGACCAAAGGACAGTGCACATAGGGATGGGAACAGCACTGTGACCCTGGACCCACCCCTGTCTATATATAAGAGTATAATAAGAGCCCTATCTAGTCCAGCATCTCATGGGAAGCCCATAAACAGGACATGAACACAGTAGTTCTCATGATCCTCACAAACTGATATTCAGAGGGATACTGGATACTGGAGGCAATATACCCATAACACAAACTAAACTCAGAACATTCATGGTATGAAAAGTTAGAGGATTTGTTGGGAATCTGAAGTAAGATAGCAAAGTTTGCCCCCAGTTCCAGTCACCTACAGAGGCAGCTTAAGGTCCAAAATAGTTTACTGCTGTAGAAGATAAGGCTTCAGTAATACAGTTCTGGGTGTTGATATATGCATGCAGCTTGAAGGCTTTTGACTTTGGCAGATATGTACATGCAAGTACTAAGTATTTCTGTTGCTCCAGCAGTTCAAGTTGTAATGGAGACTCTGACTCACTTCTCAAAACTGACCCCAACACAGAGAGGAGCAGACCCCAGACCAAATGAGCTGACATGCCTTAATCACTTATATAGACGGCACTGGGCCATTGTCATAGCAACTGGCTTGGCTGACCTTGCACCGGTTGGCTTATCTCATACATGGGGTGATTTGTATTCATGATGGAAATCAACCCCTCCCTCCATGTCCTACGGGGTCTGTACTTACTGTAAACAAAGCAGTATGACCACTTCAAAACTGTTACTAAGCACAAGTGATCTTGAAAGTGGGATCCTATTTAACTGCCATGCTAACACCATGAGCACACATCATGATGATGGCTTGATAAAAAAGATGTATGGAAGCACTCTGCAGGAGGGGGCAATGCACTGGAAGCACAAGAAGATTTACAAGGAGAAGCAAGAACAAAGATAACTCGCAACTTACGGATTCCAGTCCTTGCAAAGTTCCCATTTGGGTTCATATGCCAGTCATCCAATGCGTATCGGAACAAAGCTCTCTTCCTTTTTCATTTTGGTACCCTTTGGGGATGAAATGGGAAATTGTGCGTGGAATGATAAGTAACTCTCTGCACATTCCATATTGGCTGAGCTTCCCAAGTTAAATAAAAATGTTAAAAACCTCTTTCTTTCTGATTTCACAGTTGCTTAGCTTTACCATTTATTTCTAGGTATTAAAATCTGTGCCTGTTCCTTGGGCTCCGCTGGACTGAGGAAACAATGGGACCAAAAGGCAATACTTAAAGACTACTGAGCGTGTAGAGGAAACCCAAACGACACAGGTCAGTAGCTTTTAGCTGAGGATCTTTCTGTACTCTGAACCTCGTACAAATCAATAAAAGATCCTCGTTTCCTTCTAGCTGTTCCATGAAGAAGAGAAGAGAAGGTTGTACTCTATACATTGCTACTTCTATTAGGTAACTGACCTCTATTGTTAACTTTGAAAGCTATAAAATAAAGGGACCCTTAGAGATTCTTCAGAGGCTAAACATAGACTTTTAGAGCTGGAAGGGATCTGAAAGTGGGGTGGGGGGTGATGCCCACAACGATTTCTACTGTGTGCAGATGTGCCCATGGCCCCCAAAATGTTAGTGACCCTTGCCCTACAGCATGCATTATTATTATCTACTTTATTTATTTTAATTATTTCTATGCCATCTTTCATGTAAACATCACAAGGCGGTTTACAAAAATACATTAAAATGTCATTAAACCTTACAGAACAAATAAAAGAGCGAACAACATTGTACATTCCTGATTATTTGGGCTCATGGTAGTATTGGGCGGTTACACACAATCTCGATTTTAATACTGTTCGTATCCACTGAAGTTTTGGGGTTAGACGTACTGTTTCCTTTCCCATTGGGGCATGTCCCATAATGTCCGGCTGGAATCCTGCAACTTTTTGTACTGCAAATATTCCAGTTCATTGTTTGTCCCACTTTGGTTGTGTTGTAGCCCATCCAGACACCAATAATGTGATGACATTGGGGGTGCATTGCCAAACAACTATTAAAGCAGAATGGTGTGTGGATGGTCCAGTCAAAATACATTATTAATGTACTGTATGATTGTTACATCAATAACATGTTGCAGAATACACAAAAAACAAAAACCCAATCTGGAGGTCCCTAAGTTATTATGGTCAAGTAGTATTGATCAGCAGCGAAGACCTAAGAGAATAATGAAGTTTTGGGCAGATACCAACATGCCATCAGTTTTGGTATCTGCCTTATTTCAGCAGGGAGGTGGTGGTACAAAAGTGAAGGTGCGACCTTACTGTTAGTAAGACAGTTTGGAACGGAAACCTGACTTCTTACATTCCTACCTCAAATACCAAAGACAGAAGTCTATTTCCATTTAATTGCCACATGCTCTATTCATACTATTGGAGAAGTTCATTAGTAGATGGGGCAGTGCAAGCTGTCATTTGGAGAAAAAAAATCCACCACCATTGATCTTCTCACCAAGACTCATTTGATAAACTTCCAAGGAACCGTTTGCAAGCTGCAGTTCTAAGAACATTACATGAAATTTCAAACCTTGTTCAAACCCAAACATGCATCTCTTAACAGTTCAGAACTCTCTGAAAATTGTATTGTATCCAATAGGTAAAGGTAAAGGGACCCCTGACCATTAAGTCCAGTCATGGCCGACTCTGCGGTTGCGGCGCTCATCTCGCTTTATTGGCCGAGGGAGCCGGTGTACAGCTTCCAGGTCATGTGGCCAGCACGACTAAGCCACTTCTGGTGAACCAGAGCAGTGCACGGAAACGCCGTTTACCTCCCTGACGGAGCGGTACCTATTTATCTACTTGCACTTTGATGTGCTTTTGAACTGCTAGGTAGGCAGGAGCAGGGACCGAGCAACGGGAGCTCACCCCGTCGCGGGGATTCGAACTGCCAACCTTCTGATCGACAAGTCCTAGGCTCTGTGGTTTAGACCACAGCGCCACCCACGTCCCTATTGTATTCAATAGTAAGATTTAAAAGCATCAAAAACCTTAAGCTGAATAGCAAATAGTAACTAGTGAAAGCAATGAGAGGTTATTTCCATCACCATGGATCTGTGCCATTGATGACTTCATGTCTATGGAAAAGTTTAAATATTCTTTCTTACATGAAACCTTGGAAATATTGCAGATGGATGATGATTTTGAGAATACCACTGAAGTTTACAGGAACCTGTGCCATGGCAGTGCTGAGTAGGAAAATAAGGTCACTGATGAGAGGAAATTCTATGTGCAGGAGTCTTATAAGAGAATTCAAATAGATCTGGCAGAGAAAGGGATGTGGTTAGACATTGGCATCTTTAAGCTGTCAGCAGCATTACAACCCTTGACTCAAAGGCATGCTAAATTTCAATTGCTTGGTACCCAAATGTAATAAGTAGGCCTGTCCTGATGCATCACAGGATGAGGAAACAATGAACAAAAATGGCTCGCAATCTTAGCTAGTACCTAACGTTTCCCTTAGATTAAATTGTGCAAAAGTTATAATTCCAGTTAAGATTAGTGCAAACTGTGCAATACTTGATAGATTACGCACATCATATTCTATGATTTAAAATGTGTGTCCACAATACATTGAGATCTGTTCTCAATTGGGCTGTTTACTTGTGGAATAGCTAAAAATTATGGTGATGAGACAAATTACAGGTTAAAACTGAGACCTCCCTTTTTGGGGGGAAACTAGTGGTTTACTGTGTAATGCACCTGTGTGATGCATGTACTGGGAATAACAAGGCTGCAGCTTCCATGATCAGGGGAATCACTTCCCTGTTTATGGACTTTGCTGCTGCAGAATTCCATTTTTTCCCAATTTTTGGAGCCCATTTGGAAATCTGAGTACTCCTCCATCCCACTACACCCCATTATGAAGACAGATGAAGTAAGTGTATAAGTGTGTGGGGGGGGTGCAGGCACACACCCACACTTTGCTTTTCCAGGCAGTCTAACTAAAAATCAGATCCAGTAAAATAATAACAGATTGTCCTAGATTTGCATGGTTTTACACAGGGTCCCTCAACCCACCATTAAATTAAAGCTCACAGTAGCAGACTGCACACATCTGGTCTTTGATAGTTCGAGATCTTCATGTACCTTCTTGATTTGGACACTGAAAAACCACCAACAAATCACAGAAGGCACTGATGGATATTGGTGGCCTATGATTTGACAGTGGTTTAAAGGTGACCCCTTGTAAAATTACTGAGACATCAGAGCTATGATTTTGCACAGTGGCAGCCCTGGAAAGCACTATATCCACAATTTTTATAGTCCCAGATGAAACCTTTGATTTGATTATGGAGGGCATTAAAATTATGCAATTTCAGCATGATTCACTTTACTGGATCTGCCTTGTACATAGCTGTCAACTTTTAGATTTGAAAATAAGGGATCAGCAGCCTTGAAAATAAGGGATCAGCAGCCTCACCTGTTCTGGGGACAGTCTACGGGACATCTAACAATCTGGGATAGCAGCGGGAAACGTCGCTGGAATAAGGGAATTTCCCGCAAAAAAAGGGAAGGTTGACAGCTATGGACTTGTAGCTGTACTCGCTGCCTGCCTGCCTGCCTGCCTCTCTCTCTCTCTCTCTCTCTCTCTCTCTCTCTCTCTCTCTCTCTTTCTCTCCATTTTGCCTCTTTCTCCCTTCTGTTTCTCCCTATACTTCCTCTCTCTGCTTCCTATTGAACCCCTGTTTCTGTCCCCTGGCTGCTGCCTTCCTCCTGCTAGGCTCCCAGATCACTTTCCTTTCCCACCTAGCCTTCCCTCCACTTTCTTTTCTACTTTTCTGGTATATAAATGATGCTGATTTGAGCCTTGAAAAGCAAAGAGAGCTGAAAGAAAGAGGGCAAATGCCACTTTTCCGATTCCCTTCTTCTACCCTATGCACTTCTCAAGAGGTAGAAAAGGTAAATACTCTCATCACTTCGCAATGTAGGAGGAAGTGGGGGCTCAGGGACTTGTGGACAACAGGGGAATCCTAAAGGGTGGCACCACACCCATAGGTAGAGAGAGCCAGTGTGGTGTAGTGGTTAAGAGTGATAGACTCGTAATCTGGGGAGCCGGGTTCGCGTCTCCGCTCCTCCACATGCAGCTGCTGGGTGACCTTGGGCCAGTCACACTTCTCTGAAGTCTCTCAGCCCCACTCACCTCACAGAGTGTTTGTTGTGGGGGAGGAAGGGAAAGGAGATTGTTAGCTGCTTTGAGACTCCCTAGGGTAGTGATAAAGTGGGATATCAAATCCAAACTCTTCTTCTTATAGGTAGCGACTCAGTGTGATGTCAACATTACAATGGTAGCATTTCAGGGTTTGTACATATATGAAGGATCATTTCATTTTAAGATCTATGTTTGGAACTTAGCAATGTTTCAGACACCCTCAGTGATCGTTGCAGTAGGACTTGAGATCATCAGTGTTTAGGTAGCCAGTAGCAATGGGATTTTTTTTTTTTTTAAGGAACTGCTTCCTTCTAAAAAAAATTATGCTACACTCGTTTTTAAAATAAATATAAAATACAGATTATATATATATATCTCCAAAAGAACAGGATCCTCTATTCTCTCCATAGCTTAAAACCTTCAACAAAATTACCATTGACCCCTTGCTCTAGTCACTTCTAAATCTAAATCTAAAGCTATTTTCACACAAGTCATTTTTCATTCTCACACAGCGACTGCTATAATCAAAACTATTTTAGTACCGACCTGGAGGGAAGGGAGATTGTTATCATTATTTCTATTTTTAGATGCACCGAATGTGCTTATTACAGCTTGTGGGGAATTATAAATACCTAGATATAAAATAGATTTAATAGATACCATCCATATGCATCACACAGCAATCACCCAGTTGAAAAATGGAAAGCCGTGAAGCCTTGCATGATTGAAAGAATAATTCTACCTAGTGATTGTTCATCCCTTGGTGTCAGACTCCTCAGATATCCTGTCTCATTCTCAAGGGGACTTCAGATTCCTCTCCGGTTTTCTGATTATTCTCTCAAAGTCTTCTCTAATCTGATGCCTGCCAGATGTTATGGACTACTGGTCCATCATCCTTGACCATTAGCCATGAGGGCTAAGGCTTATTCAGGAGGCACCAGGTTGAAGAACGTTACTTTATAGCTTTGTGTTCACCCAGAGAACTATAAAATATACAGTCATACTTCTCAAAATATATTTGGTGCTGCTATATTAAATTAGTTTTACAGTACTGTTAGTTTTACATTGGCTTAAAATAGGTTTTTAACTAGTTTAAGACTATTCTACAATTTTCATGGAGAATTCTATTACTGTCAATCTTATATGCTGAGTTGCAGTGATTTTTTATTAGCCATAATGTGTGGTTTTGACTTTAGCTTTCATAATGCATGGTAGGGGGGGCTTTTTTATGTGTATTGGAAGTCACCTTGGGAGGGCATGGCCCTAAAAGGTGGCTTACAAAATATCTTGAAGTACAATTATGGACATTCACAACATTTTTTCAATACTGAGTAGTGTCAGTAGTAATGTAGTCATCAAAGAAATCTATAAAGCTAATCTTTTCAGCACCAGCCTTTGGTAGAGGATGACACAACTATTATTATTATTATTATTATTATTATTATTATTATTATTATTATTGGTGTACCTCCCTATACCTGCAGGTCTCAGAGTGGTTCACACAATAAAGAAAGGTAAAGGTACCCCTGCCCATACGGGCCAGTCTTGCCAGACTCTGGGGTTGTGCGCCCATCTCACTCAAGAGGCCGGGGGCCAGCGCTGTCCGGAGACACTTCCGGGTCACGTGGCCAGCATGACATCGCTGCTCTGGAGAGCCAGAGCCGCACACGGAAACACCGTTTACCTTCCCGCCAGTAAGCGGTCCCTATTTATCTACTTGCACCCGGGGGTGCTTTCGAACTGCTAGGTTGGCAGGCGCTGGGACCGAGCAACGGGAGCGCACCCCGCTGCGGGGATTCGAACCGCCGACCTTTCGATCGGCAAGCCCTAGGCGCTGAGGCTTTTACCCACAGCGCCACCCGCGTCCCGGTTCACACAATAGAATCATAATATAAAAACACAAAATACACAATCAAAATAAACAACAACAACAACCCAATAACCGCTCCTCCCCCCAAACACATTTTAAACAAGCACCAGATGTCAAATCAGCCAAAGGCCTGATTAAAGATAAATGTTTTTGTCTGGTGAAAAGTGATGAATATGTAATGAAGGTGCCAGGCAAGCCTCTCTGGTGAGAGCATTCCACAAAGTGGAGCCACTGTAGAAAAGGCCCATTTTTGTGTTGCCACCCTCTGGACCAGGGGTCGGCAAGGTTTTCCTTGCCTGGGCCAGTTCACTCCCAGGAATATCACTACGTACATGGGCCGGATCACTTCTGCGCAGATGCGATTTCCGGTGCCGTGGAAGCGAGACCCCGCTCCGCACTGTGCCGTGTTAGCACAGCGCACGGGGACTCGCTGAGCAGGCAGCTCAGTTCGGGGGCAGCTCATGGGCCATTTAAACGACCCCCGTGGGCTGCTTGTGGTCCATGGGCCTCAGGTTGCCAACCCCTGCTCTGGACTTCTCGTGGAAGAGGCACACGAAGAAGGGCCTTAGAAGATAATCTCAGGGTCCAAATAGGTTCATATGGAGATAGGGGCTTCTTGAGGTATTGTGGTCCTGAGCTGCTTAAGGCACTAGAAAAACAGCTACATATGATGCCTTTTTTTAAAAAAAAATTTAATTTATAGCAGTAAGCTCATTCACACATCAGTAGCATTGCTTCAAAAGAGTAAATAAAACAGAGTTTCCATTGCTACAGGAAAAGGTTCCTTCTGTTTACGAGGATGACTTTGGACTCTAAGCTTACATGGTTGGGAGCTAGATTCCTATGGCTGCTTCATGCAAAAGGGAGGTGATGGCAAGGAGACACTTGGGAGTTTAGTGGGCAACCACAAGCCCCCTGCTTACTGGAGGCATGCTAGGTTGTTCAACAGAATAAGGATTGCAGGCTCTTTTCATCATCAAGTCGAGCGAGTAGATTCTCGAATGCATATCACCATCTCAGTATGATATTTGAGAAGTTCCACCTGAAAGTGTTTGGTTTTGATAGCAGAAGTATTTTGACAGAGACAATAAGGTCAGCAGAAATGCTGAAAGGTTTGGCAAAGGAAACGAGTCCCTGTCGCATACAGTTTACTCATTTAATAGGATCTTTTCATGTTCAGGAGGACGGCCAATATGCTTCTGAAAGACAGCCTCACCTCCGTAACCCATCCCTGCCATCCAAGTCCCAGCCTATTATTAATGAAACCATGAGCTGCTGTAGCAAGTTTATCATACAGGCAACAGCAGCTGCCTCATAGATTTAAGAGGTTGTTGGGCTCTATTCTAAAGGCAGTGAACAGTAAATTGGATATGGAAATATCAGCATACAGACGAAGGGGGAAGTTGTTTGGCTACCATCAAAACATTTATATACTGTATAAAAATGTAGCTAAGTGATAATATAAAATAGAGCTACTGCTAAGCTGAATTAAGGACTGATTTATGTTTGCACTTTCACACCCATATTTTTTATTGTATCTTTTTTATTGAGATTATTTTAATTGAACAAAATAAAGTAAAAATAAAAAGTGTATTAAGAGAAAAAAAGGTAAATTATATCACTATGTATGCAAACAATTACAGTTCCATGTATGCTTGTGTGGTATATAGGCATATAAGTGTTATTATTAACCAAATACATATATCCAGTGTTTTTTTTCTGGGGGGATGGAGGGGTACACATACCCCTAAACATTTTGTGAATCTAAGTTTGGCCTTATTCAGTATTTCAATAAGAATAGGAAAATGAGAGTACCCCTAAACATATATATATATGGAAAAAAAGCACTGCATATATCATTATTTATAACCTACTATATGTTTTAATGGGACGCGGGTGGCGCTGTGGGTAAAAGCCTCAGCGCCTAGGGCTTGCCGATCAAAAGGTCGGTGGTTCGAATCCCCGCGGCGGGGTGCGCTCCCGTTGCTCGGTCCCAGCGCCTGCCAACCTAGCAGTTCAAAAGCACTCCCGGGTGCAAGTAGATAAATAGGGAGCGCTTACTAGCGGGAAGGTAAACGGCGTTTCCGTGTGCGGCTCTGGCTCGCCAGAGCAGTGATGTCACGCTGGCCACGTGACCCGGAAGTGTCTCCGGACAGCGCTGGCCCCCGGCCTCTTGAGTGAGATGGGCGCACAACCCTAGAGTCTGTCAAGACTGGCCCGTACGGCCCCTAAATCTAGGGGTACCTTTACCTTTATATGTTTTAATAAACACTACCATCTTTTTACAAACATTCCAGATATAACTGTACTTGTCCATGCATGGTGTACATCTGTAAGCAATCCATCCATAAGTTGCAAGTGTTGTCATATCTTCAACCCATTGACTAAAAGGGGAGCATAGATTTATCTTTCCATTGCATCACTACCAGTTTTTTAGCCATAGTGAGGGCACAAGGAATCCATATACATTGTCCAGTAGTCAAATTCCATATATTAAAAAAGTATAGTATAAACACTGACAACTGGGAAACACTGGCCTGCAAGCACTCCAATTGGAGAGCAGCTTTTACCAAAGGCATCATGGACTTTGAAGACGCTCAAACTCAGGACGAAAGGGAGAAATGTGCTAAGAGGAAGGCATGTTTGGCAAACCCTCACCGTGATCAACTCCCACCCAGAAACCTATGTCTCCACTGTGGAAGGACGAGTGGATCCAGAATTGGCCTCTGCAGTCACTTAAGGACTCACTGTTAAGACTATGTTCATGGAAGACAGTCTTACTCGGCTATGAGTGATCACCAAAGAAGAAGATTAGGTACATAATTCAGAAGACTGTTTAACTCTGAAATTTTTAACTTGTTCTGCACAGTCAGAGTTATACAATCCAATACTTTCTCCCCAAACTTAGTAAGTGTAGGACATTGTAAAAATCATGTGTTTCAAAGAAGCGTTATCCTTATTATATCTCCAACAGCATGCGGTCTTAGACAGTTCCCCCCCCCTATATGTTCCCCATTCAGACAGCAGTTATACTTATATAGTCCCTCCCCAACACCCTTTCAGAGAAAGAGCAAAGTAGTTGCCGAAAGCATTGCCTTCACTTTGAACTGAATTTGCTCTGAACTGATTAGCACTTGTGCCATCATCACAATGACTAGGTGTCCCTTGATTGGCTGGGTTAAATCTAGGAAGATGGAGAAGCACTGAAATTGTACTCGAAGCAGCAGCAACCTGAAGGACATGAGGACTGAAAGCACCTGTGAACAACTAAAGAAATGTAAATCCAAGGAGTTTTCCAGGAACTGTTTTGACTCCCTTAAAAATACAGTTTTCATTGCCAAAACGTTTGTGGGTAAACGTTAGCAGTGGCGTAGCGTGGGGGGTGCAGGGGGGGCCGGCCGCACCGGGCGCAACATCTGGGGTTAGGGCAAATCCACAGGTTAGGGGGCGCAAATCCACGGGTTAGGGGGCGCAAATTACTTGCCTTGCCCCGGGTGCTGACAACCCACGCTACGCCACTGAACGTTAGTACAACAGTAAATAGAATGCACATATTTCTTTAAGCAGAAACGATTTCTTGCTAACAACTGAACACCCTAATAATTATAGCTTTTGTGTTAAATAGTATTATAGGAGACTACTGCTCTTATCTCTGTCTGGAGGAATTTAATTGCACTAATAAAATATTTTCTTTGTCCTCCTCACACTGACAGTTCATTTTGTTCTTTCTTATCTCATTATCGTGTTTCCAGTACATGTCGCCTTCTGCAGCAGTTGTGTTGTGCACATGCTATAAATAAAGGCTTTCCAAATGTGGGGTGGCTGTTCATGCTGCGTGTAAACCCACCCTGGATACCAGTGTAGGAAGACAACGATTGATCCGAGTTACAGCATATGCGCTCACAACACAATGCAGGCAGGGTACTGTTGCCAGAGGCACTGGTTCAGAACTCATCATATTGCACCTTCAGTCATAGGACCCTAGGAAGGTACTTTATACCGAGTCTGCCCATTGCTTCATCTAGATAAGTACTGTCAGAGCTTTTTTTTCACTTGGAGCTCATCAGAGCTCAGTTCCAGCACCTCTCAGGTGGGCACCATTGCTATTCTAAGAGAAAAAGGGAGAAATTCATAGCGAGGTCCAGCACCTCTTTTTCAAGAAAAATTGTACAGTGGTACCTCGGGTTAAGTACTTAATTCATTCTGGGGGTCCGTTCTTAACCTGAAACTCTTCTTAACCTGAAGCACCACTTTAGCTAATGGGGCCTCCTGCTGCCGCCACACCGCCAGAGCACGATTTCTGTTCTCATCCTGAAGCAAAGTTCTTAACCTGAAGCACTATTTCTGGGTTAGCAGAGTCTGTAACCTGAAGCATATGTAACCTGAAGCGTATGTAACCTGAGGTACCACTGTACTGAGTATTGTCTACAGTGGTTTTCCAGGTTTCAGACAACGACATTCCTCACCGTACTGTAGCTCCCAGGGATTGAACCTGAACCTTCTGCATTCAAAGCAGATGTTCTCCCACTGAGCTACAGCCCTTGTGTACACACCAGCTGTCTTCAACAAGCTATTCCACATTTATAGTGTAAATAACTTACTTTCCCTGATTTACACAGTTGGGAAGATTAACTGTCTCAAGACATTTAAATTATAATGTTATGACTATCTCATTAGCAGTAATGACAATTTGCCTAAATAAACTAATTTGTAAAAATCACCTAGCCTTTGAAGCACAACCCTCCCTCCATGATGAACTGGGCAGCATTTATCTGACTGGTATATGCTACATTAAAATTTTAGGATAACCATGCTTACTTATAACGGAATGATTTTTCAAAAGCGTGGTTTTCTGAATATCCCATTATTTTTAAACCAAGCACAGAAAACTGGCGACTTTCTGGTAAAACAAAAGCAAAAAACCACCACCACCACGCTCCCTCCTGCTTTCCTACAGGCTGGCTGGCCTGGCATATGAGACTTTTCTGCCCACGATGGCCCAGATTTTGCCTTCCTGCATTTCATTGGATGTTGGCCTGCAGGACTGCCAACCACAAAGATGGGTGTGGTGTTTCCCCAGACTGTGCTGTGAGCCAGCTGGTTTCTGAGGATGCTTCCTGTTTCAAATTATAAAAGAGAGACATTCTAACAGGCCGGTTTTCATTCAAAAGGAATTTCTACGGCTGAGAGTGAAGTGTGGAATTGGAAGTCCTGAAAAATACTCAGGATTGCATACGAGAACTGTGTAGGCATTGTGCTTTACATATTCATGTGAGGGAGAGGAAATGTCACCCCCACTGGCCCTGACCCCACTGTTAATTCGCTGTTGGCCTGGTCTAATACAAAAAGTCTGATTTGTTTGTTTCACAAGAACTCCGAATCAGCTTTAATTATGCAGCCTGAATTTGCTGGGATATGACTGAATCTCACCTGAAAACTGTGATATTCTGGAAGCAGCCTTAGCTAAATAGTTCACAGCAATCCGTGGGAGTGTCAATCAGAGTACAGGGCTAACATTAAATAATTTGTGCACATGTGCCTGAAAAGAGCTGGCTTTGCCTTTCATGTAATTTTGCAGCAATCTACAAGTGCTTTAACAAGAGCAAGCTTAAAGGCAACTAAAAAGTAGCTTTGGATGTGTGATCTGCCAAACGCTGACTGTGCACTCATAGAATCTCATTTCACATATCAAACCAGAGAAAGAGCTCTTTGGGAAATGGTGCTTGACTCCTAATATAGTAAATTATTAAAAGCTGGACAAACTGTGTACCAAACCAGGAGGTAATAGTAATTACAAACGTCAACAATGTCACTATGTATAAATGCTGCTTATTGCCCATTATCATCCTGTGCTGGCCCAGCGTCAGCACCAGAACTCTCGGACAGCTAGCTGCCAGAGCCACCTGCCTATAAATTGGTTACCAGGATCTGCTCACAGATTGCCAGTGTTGCAGATATGCTTTCAAAGCTGTGAGCACAAACCTCTAGTTTGTTGGCCAGACTAGGCCCTGAATGGGTCTAAATCTCCCCCAAACGACATCCACCTGCCTCACACTGGATGTCAGGAACAATAGGGAATTTACAATGTTCCTGGTGGTTCATTGCAGTGGTGGCTGGCACCCACTGGGATTGGTAGGTGTCAGGGAGCCAGCCAGCAATAAATTACATGGAATACATGAACGTAACTCTTTATTAGAAGAAATTAGTCCTGCTCAGAGGAGCCAGGATTACTGAGCACAGTAGGTCTTGCCCCCATGAGGCAGTTGTGGAGGCTGAAGATCCCTGCTCTCCCACAGCTGCCTAAATCTGGCACTCTGCTGAACTCACAAACATGAGGAAGGAGGGATAATATCTAATAAATACATCCTCTCCTAGCATGAATGGCAACATTCATTTGGTCACCTGTCATGGCAGTGGCATTGAGTGACTTGGTATGTATTCAGTGGTCTGTGTTTAACTGAGCTTGAGTCTGGACTAAGGATTCTGAGCTCCTGTGATTCAATATATGATATCCAATCACAGAACATATCAGGATTTGGGCCTCTGCCATTGGCCCTTAAACTCTGAGTCATGATTCTCAGCTTGGAAGTTTAGACAGCCAATCACATTGGGAGTTGGAGTGGTCCAGGCCTTCAGAAATGTACATAAGCAGTTGCTTTGCCCCTGTTGCCCAGTTCTGTTAGTTCAATCAAGGTTCTTGCTGTTATCACGGTGTCTTGCCTCATGGGAACCCACCTACACTTCATGACTGATAGGTGAGAAGCCCCACCCACCTGTCAAAATGGCCCACATGAGTGGAGGAATTCCCTGGGTCAGATCCCCACCCACCTCTGCTTCAAGAAATGGGATCTATGTAAGTTGATGGTGCAATGCATTTGCTGGTAGATGGTGCTCTTTGTTGGTTTCCAATATAGAAGTAATGCAGGCAAGCTTCATTCTGCAGCCAGCTTCAATTTTCTGTTAATCAAGGAGATTCACGGGAAGCTCTGCCATCCAAATGGAATCCAAGTTTCATGTCATTTCAATCTGGAAGCAATCCATGGAAAGAATAGTCTGTCTGCTGAAACCTCTGCTTCAGACAGGTCAAGAGGAATTACATCACATTAACACCTTCAAGCGGAGACAGATCGGAAATGCCTTTTCTGCCTCAGAATCAGCTGCAATGAGATTCAAAGTTAAGAAAGCACTGACAGCATTTCACCCACTGTCAGTGGGAGAAGCCAGTGGCCAATACACCAGATGGGTGAGGCTTAAATCCTGCTCAGTTTCTCTGCAAACATCAGTACCTTGTGCTTAGGTACTCTGTCTAGCTTTTTTCTTCCACACTGAGCTACCAGACCTGGCAAGGAGCAAAGTGGGTGTGAGCTCCTTTTTAAATGCCAGAATGTTTGCCTGGTCCTGGTAAGGCACACTTTAGCTTACCATGATGTGCAAACCAGGACTGTGTGTTGTATTAAAGTCTAAGGTAAGGGTTTTGGAGGGGGGATATTTATCTACTAATATCAACATTTAATTATTTACTTCTAACCCCAAATTTGAAACTGGAGAGTATTCAACGAAGCTCCCCCTCCCCACCCCGCTCTCCATATAATTTAGTTATTATTTTCTGAAGATAAATAATGAAGATAATAAACTAAGACAAAACCAGAAAAGCAATGACAGTGTGCACAGGCAGAAATAAAAAAAATTTATAAAAGGGTGTTGAAAACCAAGATATAATAAGCAGCAAAATAACCTGTTACAATAGCAGAGAATAAAAGCACTTTTAAAAGCAGCAGTGGCAGGTAATTTAAAATAGCAAAGTTTTAAAGCAACAATTTAAAAGTGAACAAAAAGAATTTGAGTGGGTGCCAAAAAAATAATAATCAAATTTTATGCCAGTCAGGCTTCTCTGGGGAAGGCATTCCATTGATGAGGGAGCACTACTGTGAAACATCCATTAAAATAGTACAGCATCTCTTTAAGGATAACTCATAATTGTGCTGAGTGCACCGAGGAGCAATGAACCCATAGTATTCTGAAGAGAAAAATTCTTATTTTAAAGATAGAATTGTAAGGATTTTGATGCACCAAAGAGTTGTGATCAGGACAAGAATCTGTCAGGTGCAACTATAGTACTTGACATTCTTTCCTAACTTTCTTTAATGTGCAACAGCTAATGCTGAGGTGGCGTGGTGGAACCTAAAAAGGTAAAGGTAAAGGGACCCCTGATCAGTTGTGGCCGACTCTGGGGTTGCGGCACTCATCTCACTTTATTGGCTGAGGGAGCCGGCGTACACCTTCTGGGTCATGTGGCCAGCATGACTAAGCCGCTACTGGAGAACCAGAGCAGCGCACGGAAACACCGTTTACCTTCCCGCCGGAGTGGTACCTATTTATCTACTTGTACTTTGACGTACTTTCGAACTGCTAGGTTGGCAGGAGCAGGGACCGAGCAATGGGAGCTCACCCCGTTATGGGGATTCGAACCACTGACCTTCTGATCGGCAAGTCCTAGGCTCTGTGGTTTAACCCACAGTGCCACCCGCGTCCCGTGTGGTGGAACCTACCTCCTGATAAATGAATTGCTGCTGTGTATCAAGAATGAGAGGGCAAGGAGCAATGCAGAGCCAATCTCTCCACCTTGCCTTCTCCTTCCTGGTCTGCAGCAGTGACTCAGCTGTTGGGAGGTCAGGCGGGCACTCCCGCCCCACCATACTTCCTACTGCTATTTATGGACTCAGCTACATTAGTAAAGAAAAAGCATTTTATATGTGTTATAACACTGTGGCACCAGGTGGCGCTGTGGCGTTCTGTCTTTCACCAACGTGATTTCCCACTCTGACATTTGCAATGTGTTTTCCTGAAACATTTTTTTGATGTGTCTAGATTCAGCCTAAATGTCATGGTGTCACAAGATGTCCCAGGAAGAACTGAAGCAAGTCCAGCTTTGTGTTCATTTTCACACTCTTCTCTTTCTTGAATTGGTTCAAATAAAATGTGTCTCTTTTCAACTTTCCTTTCCCTCTGTTATTTGCTGGAATTTTGCCTTCTTAAGGAACAGTGCCAGTTATATACTTTTTTTTATCTCTTTGGAGATGAGTTTTATCACAGGACTGCTGGATCAGCAGTTCCTATCCCTTGTGACTGATTGTAGAGTGTGCATTTCCTGCTGTGGCTTGTGTGTAACACAACTGTAACGTTTCATCTTAAATGTGTGCATTATTTTTTTTTTAAAAGAAAAATCGTTTTGAAATCTCAAAGCCTTTGAAAATGGATTTTGCGGCGGAGGGCTTTAGGCAAGCCAGTTGTGTGAAACTCAGCAGCAAAAACAGTCTTGCCTTTGTACTGAAATATAACTGAGAAATTTCACACTGTCAAATGTGGTTTGCATTTCATTTTCTACCCAGTTCTAGAGTAAGATGTTTTATTTGCAGCTTCAGTTACAGCATGTTGGACCGAGTTACTATTCTCAGGTTTTCTGGCTTAGACACTGCACTCTTGCCACTGCGATATACTCACAGCTATGTCAAAGTGTGAAGTAAACATAATTCAGCCTCTGACCTCAGCCTTCCCACCTAATGAGATTGTTCAGTTTCCCCCCAGCGAAAGATGCTCTGGGGTGTTTAGATCAGATGACCTGGCCTGCTGCAGCTACGTTATGCTGTGCATCTATGTGTATAAATGCCTATTCCTACTTACGGAGGGGTAAATCTGAAAATGTTTGTTTCCTCTCAGTTTCTTATTTTTCCAGTCTTAACTTCAGTTCTCCACATTGCCACATAAGTATGCATTTTTAACATTAAAAAAAGTCCTGGAGAAAATGCATCAATATTTTAATGCCATTCTCTCCTAATATGCATATTATTGTATATAATTATGCCTAGTATACTTTTTAAAAAAATCCTAACATTGTATGATATTTCCACCAATAAATACATTTTTATGCACCCTTTAATCTAGCATATGAATTTTTATACCTATTACTGTGGCTGGGTTGCAAATTTGGAGAAATGTGAATTTTGAAGGATGTCTGCATTTTATGCATGGCGGCGGGGAGAATGTAAATCAGGCAGAAGTGTGTTGATGTGGCTCGCCACTGGTCCCCCCCCCCTTTCTGCCCCTTCAGCCTCAAGAGCAGTAGCAACATCAACAACATGTCTCCTCTCCACATCTTCTGCCTCCCCAGCCCCTGAGGCAGGAGCCACAGAAGCAGTGGGCATGTTTAGGGGAGCGCAATTCACTGCAGGAGAGGCCAAGCCAGTGCAAACAGGAACTGAGCAGAACAACTAACCATCTCTGAAGTGTTGGTGCATTTTTTAAGGGATATTTATTGAGAACATTTGAGAGCACCATAGGAAGTATGGGCGAGCATATGGTGCCCACGGGTGCTGCATTGATGACCTCTGCTCTGAGGCTTACATTCTGGTTCAGAAGGAACATAACACAGTGCATAAGAACATAGGAATGTAGGAAGTTTCTCCATAAAGAGTTCAGTATTGTCATCATTTCCTAATACGAGTTCTCCACTTCTCTTAAACCTGCTTTGAGATGGTGGGGATTCAACTTTCCTAGATGTCTGGCCCACCTTTGTTTACTTCTGGTTAACTTTCCTGGAACACAAAGATTATGCAAGCCTCAGCCATGCCCAGACCTTCACATTGTCATATGCTTATTCTACAGTACTTAGACCAGGGGTCAGCAAACTTTTTCAGCAGGGGGCCGGTCCACTGTCTCTCAGACCTTGTGGGGGCCGGACTATATTTCAGGGGGAAATGATGAATGAATTCCTGTGCCCCATAAATAACCCAGAGATGCATTTTAAATAAAAGCACACATTCTACTCATGTGAAAACACCAGTCAGGCCCCATAAATAACCCAGAGATGCATTTTAAGTGACACATTATACTCATGTAAAAACATGCTGATTCCCAGACTGTGTGCAGGTCAGATTTAGAAGGTGATTGGGCCGGATCCAGCCCCCAGGCCTTAGTTTGCCTACCCATGATATAGACACAGGGCATTTAACTTACCTGCACAGCATTTGCTTCCTAACACAGTTGATTTGATGAAGGGCCATTATTGGTTTCTAGTCCAGAGGTTGCTAGATTTGTACCGGACCTGTAAGTGGCTGAAAATGGAAATAATAAATTTTCAAGTGCCCAATGCAATAGGCTTTGAGAATCAGAGAACCTGCATTTACGACTTTAATCTACTTTCGTAAATGCACCATCAAATCAGGTTGTAGTTCAAACATTGATTCTTCTTGACACAAAAACCACACTAGCTCTTCTGCGACATTTGGACAAAATCAGTGTGGTTCAAATTTATGGCTTCAGACAGCAAAGCCATAATTGATCAAACATTCTCGGGCGCAACTGGGTGGTCTGAGAAAATATGATCAATCATAAAATCGGGTGAAAATGTAATAAGCACCCTGTGACTCAAGCTGCAAATGTAATTTGACTCTCCATCTTTAAATACAAAACTGCAGAAGTGACCAGTAATTGGAATTGTGTGATAAATGGTGTATGGTGGAAAGGAAAATGTTAGCACTTCTAGTGTCAAAATGTCCCAATGCACTTTTTCCCCATGGAGTCACTCAAGCCCTAAATAGGTCAACAGAGCACAGCTGAGAAACTGAAAGGTCAGAACAGTAAAGGAGCTTGTATCAATTTGATTCCCATCTGAATGATCAGCTTGACCTATAGAATTGGATTTGGGGATTGCACAGCAACTTGTTAAGTTGCAAATAGTGTCTGTGTAATGATTTCCGGATTGTACAAATCACTGGTTATATGCCACACCGATACTTCTGCTGTTCTGAAGTTGCTTTGGAATTCTTCGTGTATATATCATCTAGCTGGCCTTTAATGACCATCGACACTTTTCAAGATAAATGACAATGAACTTTTCCTTGATTTGTTAGCCCCGTAAAGTTGGAGCTAAAGGGATTTTGCTCCTGAGAACAGTGGTGCAGTTGGGTAATTTTAGATGCTGGGCTTAATGGTCTTAGAGAGGGCCATCTTTAGAAGGCAAAGTGTGTATTGCTTTTCTTGCTTCAAAATGAGAAAAAGCAGCTCATTCTGCCTAGTTGGATCCTGGATCTCTGCATATCTGCAGTGCATGGGACTGGGAGACTAGAAAAAGTTACCTTCTTTCATAACTAAACAATCTCCCCTTGCAAATCAGATTTCCATGCTTTTCTTTGTGGCACCTCCTGGTTTCTGATACACTGGTTTCAGTTCTAAATATGGTCTGTAAAATCAATGGTCAGAGCCATTGTTCCTCCCTCTCTTCCCATCTTGCATGCCTGATCTTGGCAATTCAGCTTGACTTGGAAATATTTTTTGCTTCAAACAAAAATTAGATAGATAGATGATGATAGATAGATAGATAGATAGATGATAGATAGATAGATAGATAGATAGATAGATATAGATAGATGATAGATAGATAGATAGATAGATAGATAGATAGATAGATGATAGATAGATAGATAGATGATAGATGATAGATGATAGATGATAGATAGATAGATGATAGAGATGATAGATAGATAGATAGATAGATAGATAGATAGATGATAGAGATGATAGATAGATAGATAGATGATAGATAGATAGATAGATAGATAGATAGATAGATAGATAGATAGATAGTGTTGCATCCCACCCCAATGTCTGAGTGGTGGGAGAAGATTCCAGGGGTTCCTGGTTCCTCATTTGGAAATGAGGCACAGTGGAAACTGTGGTGTCTTAATGATATATGGTTTAGTTACACAAATACAACCTGAGCCTATAATGGAGGGGTTCACATTGTCAGCACCTCAAATATGTCATGTTTCTCTCATAGCCTCAGCCTTGGATTCAAACAGAAATTAAACATGGCTCTCAAACATTGCTCTGACTCTCTCTCCAGCTTGCTCCTTTATTTCTAAGTCATATCACTGTAGTCTCAAGCTCCCAACTCTGGCTTTGTCTTCTAACTATAAACTGGGGAGCAGCCCTACCCATTTGCCATCTCACACAAAGGCCCTTTCCTTTGTTTTCCTTAATGGCCCATTACCCAGGCTATCACCTCAACACAGGAAGCTAGCCTGACTTATATTTTAACACTTACTGAATCCAGGGGTTAGAAGGATCTCACATACAGCCTACTTCCTCCCCTGCCCAACTCATAACTCTCTGTGTGTGTATTTCTCCTGGCTCTGGCAATTAATTAATCCTGTAAGATGTATTACTAACATTTCGTGATGTTACGCCAGGAAAAACAGCCATATTTTGGTGTCTTTCTACTGGGTTCAGATATGAGTTCATAGCTGGAATCTATTCTTTAAGCCAATACAAATTCTGTTGTTATTAATCTGACTCCAAACTCTAAGTCATTGCTGACATACAAGCTTCTTGATAAGTGGTTGATTAATTTTGAACTTACCTAAAATAGAAATTGAAACCATGTAGGTGTGAGTGTGTGTGTGTGCGCGCGCGTGCATGCACACGCGCACGCAAACCTAGCATGATCTAACCTAAGACTGCATAACAACACATCTAATCTATTGGATTATTACAAGCTGCAGACTAGGCTTTCTTCCCCAGCACTCGCAGCAAAATCTTTTTCTCTTTCCCCTCTCTGCCTTCTTACTTAAGTTAGCCTAATGTTTTGATGAACTCAAAAGATTTCTTACTACTTTAAGTTGTTTTGGTTGGACCTAATGAAAATATTGGGACGCGGGTGGCGCTGTGGGTAAAAGCCTCAGCGCCTAGGGCTTGCCGATCGAAAGGTCGGTGGTTCGAATCCCCGCGGCGGGGTGCGCTCCCGCTGCTCGGTCCCAGCGCCTGCCAACCTAGCAGTTCGAAAGCACCCCCGGGTGCAAGTAGATAAATAGGGACCGCTTACCAGCGGGAAGGTAAACGGTGTTTCCGTGTGCGGCTCTGGCTCGCCAGAGCAGCGATGTCACGCTGGCCACGTGACCCGGAAGTGTCTCCGGACAGCGCTGGCCCCCGGCCTCTTGAGTGAGATGGGCGCACAACCCCAGAGTCTGTCAAGACTGGCCCGTACGGGCGGGGGTACCTTTACCTTTTTAATGAAAATATTAGAGGTATTCAAACACTGAATGCATGAAGGAAAACAGGATTGCATCTTCTGATCATGCTGCAGTCCCAACCAATGATATGTCCACTGGTGATGCCTCCAGATGCCAATGTTTTTATATTATTATTATTATTATTATTATTATTATTATTATTATTCACCTTTCCTTCTACTCTCTGGTCTGCTGCTATGGCCTTTATCAGCTTTAGTCCCTAGCCTGTCAGTTACCCTACTTCCATCCCTTCCCTTCCCTTTTGACAGTACCCAGATCTATCTTTCCCCATGAAGATAGGTGTAGACTTTCATAGTGGCAGAAAGACCTTGGTGGAATCTAGCAGGACCAGTGGTCAGGGATGATGGGAATCGTAGTCTCAAACATCCGGCGCAGGCTTTGAGGAAGCCTGTACTACACTACACTGCCATGGAGAGCAGGATGATGGAGTGAAAGAAAGAGGTGCCAGCAATTCAACATGTTAGCAAGCATGAATTGCTGCCTTAGTTTTTCTTGTAAATAGCTCCCCGGAGGATGAAAGAGGCACACACCAAAATATTATTCAGTCCACCACCGCACCTGTAATAAGTTCAATATTTCAACAGTACAAAAGTCTACTAAGAGATGAAACCAAAAAGGTCCCTTTAAATTTTAATCTCCCGTATGTGCTGTAGCTGTGAATCAAAGGCTGGACAGGGAAAGGAATTCTGTTAGAGGAAAGTGCCAGTGAAAACAGCTGAGAGCTAGAGCCATTTCATTATAGGGCAGCTCTTGGCTTGTGCCTCTGTTGCTTTGTGGGCAATTTGGTTAGGGCAAATAAGCAAATCACACTTAAGCCATGTGCCTGTGTTTGCATAGCATCTGACTAAGGCATAGGCTAAGAGCATTAAGCCAACAACAGCTTATTTTCACTAACAAGCCATAGTTAAAAGAACATAGCCAAGGCACTGGGTTGGGGGTCATACCTAACACTAAACCATGATTTATTAACCAAGACTTATTGGAACCATTATTTAACCCGATGGGTAAACCAGTTCAGTGGCTGTGTCATTCAAGACTTTTTAAGCACGAGGTCATTTTGCTTATTTTATCTCTTGCACATCATATGGAAAAAACAAACAAACAAAACGGGGGGGGGGGGGAGGACATGTTATTTTAACTATAGCACCATATGTCATTTAGAATTGGACCTAGTGTCATGAACTAGGAGGAAGAGGATTCTAGTGCTACTGGGCTAGGCTGTGGATGGGGAAGGAGATAATGGTTCAGGAAGTACTCACGGAGTGATGGAGAATGGTGAGAGGATAGGGGTCAGTGCATGAGAACCAGAGCTGCAGGACTCATCACCACAAACATGGCAGCCTCTGAGACATAGAGAGCAGTGGGTAGGGTGCTCTAGGAGGCTGAGACAGGCAAGGGCCCACTGCCCAGATCCCCAGGTGGAGCTTGCTGGCTCTGGGAGGAGGTGTGTGATTCCTCAGCTGGAGTAAGCTTAGAACAGGTGAGGGTCACCTGCCTCATCAAGCCCAGATGCTGCAATCAGCAGGCAAGGGATAAAAGGGAAGTAGAACTGAGGTGCTGGGTCTGTTGGATGTTCCAGGGACTGTGCTTCAGGACTGACCTTGTCCTGACCCCTGGATTGGCTGTAGAGGTGGGAGCCTGGCCTGACTGGACTTTAGACTCATTTGCTGTGTACTAGCATCTGACTTGGGATTGCACACTCCAGCAGATATCAAACAGGTACCCGTCAGGTACCCAGTGGCTCAGAACCCCTAGCCTTCTTTTCTCACTCAAAAGATAAGACTTCCAACTTAAGTTTCCATTCAGGTAGCTGATCAGGTCTGAGATATGAACAGTGCAGAGTACCTAATAGATTTATTAGGAAGTGGTATCGTAACGCAATCGTTTTGGAAAAGTTCAGCATGGATGAGCTCTTGAGGAGATCAAGCTCCATCTCAGCTGATACATAAATACATCAGCGGTGCATGTTGGTAAATTCTCTTATTTGAGTTACGGCCATAAAGGGCCGCATCACCTTCTAACAGCCGTTCTAGGAATGGGAATGTAGAGCATAAGTTACTGCTCTGTGTCAAATCGAAGTCTCAGAATGGTTTATCCAGGAAGTGGGGAGATGCTAAGGAGCCTTTATAAATAACAATATAAGGATGCCTCACATCCCAAGAGCAGCTGAAATGGAACATTTTTACTGAGTTACTTGCAGTGCAGTAAAAGTGGTGTAATTTATGATAATCTGAACATTTTATTTCCCCCTGCACTGCCACCTAAGGTTATGACAACCTTATATATTATACCAGGTTAGGTGTTGCTTTCATCTTTGGCAAGGCAAGATCTGCCCTGATCTTAGGGTGTCCTGTTTTACAGATGGCAGTCCTCTCTGTGTGGTGGAGTGTGGTGGAGTCTCCTTCTTTGGAGGTCTTTAAGCAGAGGCTTGACAACCATATGTCAGGAGTGCTCTGATGGTGTTTCCTGCTTGGCAGGGGGTTGGACTCGATGGCCCTTGTGGTCTCTTCCAACTCTATGATTCTATGATTCTATGATTCTATGATTCTATGATTCTATGATTCTTTGAAGGGCTGTCTAATATAAGCACAGTTTTGAGATAGGACCACAGGAATGGGAGTGGAGGCCTTGATGGCTGCCTATCAAAAGCTAGTCCCTGGACAACAGATTGAGCAGGCAGACAGGTCACCTGGTCGCAGTCTCCTTTATGAAGGTGAAGCACATCATACTTCTATTTAAATCCTATTTCTATATTGCCCTTCATCAGAAGATCACAGATGGTTTACAATACAAAAACACAAAATGATAAATACAGAAGTGAATATAGAAAAGCCTTTCTCATTTGCTCGGGTGTTCATCAGCCTGTATGTATGTGCATATGACTTTTCATGGCAGAACATTTGAACTTTTGAAAAGCATTATTATCAGAGCTCAACAAACCTGGATGAAAGCTACATCTTCAGGCCTGGAGAGTCCTGTGTATTAGCCCTATACGTGTGAAATAGTCTGTGACTACCTGGTGGAATAAGAAATGTAGATTCAATGAAGTCTTTCACTAAACTTATTGTGGAATATTCGCCATGGCTAACCAAATGTACAAATGAGTACATATAAGCCTATAATTAGGATTATACACATATTTGCAGTATCTGGGTCCATGTATACAGTATAGGAAAAATATTTTAAACAAAAAAAAAAAACCTATTTAAAAGTTCACAACAATAGCAGCTGTCTCCAGAGCTTTGTTTACTGCATACAGACCAACTTCTAGCTATTCAATATTCCCATCATGAGGATGACGCTTTATTCAGCATCATCAGTACTTTACCAAGTATCACAGACAAAAGATAAGGTTTTTGCTTACAATCTGAAAAAGGCAGGAAGGGAAGCAATGGGGGAATGAAAAGTTAAGAATGAATTTCAGGAACCTAGGCTGCATTCAGATGTAGGGTTTATTGTGTTTGTTTTGCTGGTCATAATACTAGCAGTTCTGCCCCAATTTCTAGCATTCTTTTTACACAGCCGTGTTGCACAATGGTGGCTTTTTGAACAGTATGCTACCATGTCACACTAAATTTCCTTCACACCCGTGGCTGTCGTGTGACCCAACAAGAAAGAGCTCTCTACACGTCACCGCTCAACCCACCTTACCACACATGAGTCACTGCTTGTTATACCAAAATAGGGTTTAAATTACCTTGATAATTATTCTAGCTGGCACAGGAACCATCTGTGTCAAGTATGTCTTGTTTATACAGCAGAATAAGATTTGGAAAGATGTTCTGAATCCTTAAACCAAAAGCCTTGCCAAATGCTGAGCCTAGTCTGTTTATCGCAGACTTTCAAAACATTTGCAGCAAGAAAAGAAAGTAATCGCTGTCGGGAAGCAGTGCTTATTTAAAAGACACCATTAAAAACTGTTCAGTGAAAGGTGAAAGGAAATTAATTATAGCAGTGGCTTATCTCACAGTGACTGCAAGCCTGGAGAATTTTCTCTAGGAGTGACATTTTAAATCCAGGACATTTGATAAAACAAGAGAATCCTATGCCCTTCCTCTGTTCCCTCTCCTACAGATAGTTCTTCTTTCCCCTAAGGATTATGGGATGACTTGTGTGAACTGTTAAAGGAGTTAATTAAAGACAGTTGGATGAACTGCAGTTTTTTTTAAAAAAACCTTTTGTAAAAACAACACACACACAACCCCCCCCCCAAAACCCATTAAAAGTAATTTAGCACAGGAAACCAATTCCTGCTGCTGGGATTCTATCTTAATCATTAACATGGCACCCTTATAAAAGCTACAGGATAACAAGAGCCTTCAGAGACATATACCATAGTTAAAATCCTGCAGATAGTTGAAGGGCAGAAAATCCAAAGCAATCCCAACCCCTGAGCAAAAATTAACCTTACCCTCTCCTGTGTGAGCTTTAATATTTTTGGACATTCCTGATTACAGGTAACACATTGCAGAAAAGCCTTAAAGGATAATTATACAATTATACATTCATATGTAGCATCTTCAAATGGGTTTCTACGTCACTCTTTCACTGGCTCCCCTGGCTCTCCCATTTGTAAAAAAAGGACAATTTCTAAAAGCTGCATGTTTTGCTTATTAACTTCCCATAATCACTTCTTTGGCAGAAAAAAACTAATTTCTACAGGACGTTCATTTCCTGAATCCATCTCTACTGCTCTCTAGAAAACCACTTGTCACAAATTGGGGGGTTAATCATTGTGCACATCATGTATATATGCCATGTGTCCATTCTCCAATGATTGCAATGACTAATGATGAGATTCAGTACAGTTTTCACTTTGCAAACAGAAAATCAACATTGAATTCAAACTGAGGAACCCCACCCCCAATCCAAACCCCAACACTGATCCCAAGAGTCTTTCAGATCGTTTTATACACCGAAGCAGCACCTCTGAAGTTTATTGCTTGGAGAGTCATTAGAGGCACTTGTTTTATTTGCTCTGTCTCTGTATTAACAGCTGATGTCTGCATCTGAAATCACAGCCAGGATGCTAAAATAGAAAGAGCAGAGTAAGATGCAATGTATCTGGAGCATCGGGGCTGCAACAAAGGCAAGATGGCATGAGCAGAGGAGGTTTGTTCCTTGGTCTCATGGCTTCCTCTCTCTACCTCCAAAAGCATTCAATGGCCATGGGGGTTGAAGAGTGAAGATATTTTCAAGTTTTTGAGTGCCAAAAATCCACAGACCTTCAGCATAGTAACTGAGCATGGGAATACTGTAACAAATTGATATATAAAAAAACACAGAACCCTCTTTATGTGCGCAACCACAGTGGCTAGGATTTTAATAGCAAAAAAATTGGAAAGGTGATGTAATCCCCACAAAAACTGATTGGCAAGCAAAGATGATAGAATATTCAGAACTTGCAAGGGTGACTGGGAGAATAAGAGGAAATACTAACCAGAAATTTAGTAAAGATTGGACAATGTTCAAAGAATGTCTTAAAAAGTACTGTAATAACACAAATCTCCTGACAGATTTGGAATGAATATTGAAGTTTAAGGAAATTATAAAGAATCCTCCCCCCCCCCCCGATAATTAACTGAAAAGAATAATAAAAATGCATATAGACTAGTAAGGTACAAAAAGCACAATGAGGTGAAACGGAAGTAATGTCACATGAGGTGTTGTTAGTCAGTGCTATGGTCTGTTTATGTTGTTTTTTGTTTTGTTTACATTCTATGTAAATTATTTTGTAATAAAGAATTTTTTTTAAAAAAAAGAACAACTGAGCATGGGAAACCTCCCTGAGCATGCAATGGTACATGTGAAAAGGGGAAACAGGGAGAGTTGCTCTTAATTCCAGAGCCCTCAGTTGAGAAATATGTTTGAGAATGCTATAAAGGTTTCCATCTGAGCAGTACTGGTGCGGGGGAGAGATTGTTTATTTTGTGCCCTCTTATCTCTGCAGACACTCATATAATTCTATTGCTATCACCAAGACTCTTTATCAAGAAAAAGATGAATGCAACAGACAGAAACTGGTTATTGTGGTCTGTTTTCAGAAAAGCTTCTGGTTGGCTGCAGGCTGCATTAAGCTGTTGAGTTTTTCTCCCCTTATGGCACTCATCAGCCCATGTGGAGACAGTAGAGAGAAATGTGGTGGCATCTCATTTTTACATTTAGATGCAAAAGTCATCCCCTCCACTGAACATGGCCCAAAGAACACACGGCTGCAGCGCAGAAAACACAGATCCGGGGCAGGAAATGTAGAAAAACCTAACTTTAATCTCTATACTAGATCATAACTGTAATTCAGGGTCACAAGGCTGAAATATAGTCGAAATAATCTGCTAAAACTTCAGGGGCAATGCAGAGCATTCCACTAAGTGTTCTGCAAACTGCCTGCCTATGTGTCCAAACCTGTGCATAGGGAGGGGAGATGAGGAAATAGAAGGAAACCACACATGGGTGCTGTGCTTGAGGTTGAGTAGAACTGGACTGATCCCTTAGAATTTAAGGGTCTATTCCATGTGGTTGCAATCCAATATCTCCTGCTTTGGTGACTCAACAGTATTTCACCCAGCTGATTTGATGAATCACAGCAAGCAAATGGGCCTGAAACAAATATTCAAATTTCACCAGCAATCTCACCACTCAAATTGCGAACGTGACACTTTGAATTTCAAACTTAAATTTACATTCTGAATGTGAAATGCCTCCAAATAACGGAGTTCTGTGCATGCTAGTTATCAAATACAGTGGTACCTCAGGTTAAGAACTTAATTCATTCTGGAGGTCCATTCTTAACTTGAAACTGTTCTTAACCTGAGGTACCACTTTAGCTAATGGGGCCTCTTGCTGCCGCCGCGCTGCCAAAGCACGATTTCTGTTCTCATCCTGAAGCAAAGTTCTTAACCCAAGGTACTATTTCTGGGTTAGCGGAGTCTGTAACCTGAAGCGTATGTAACCTGAAGCGTATGTAACCTGAAGAGTATGTAACCTGAAGCATCTGTAACCCGAGGTACCACTGTACAGTGAAACACTGGATACTATTACATTCCAACAACCGTATTAATGCCATTGCATATCAACTAGCAGTGGCTTGTGATGGGGATAGAAGAGTAGGAGCAGTGGCATCCTCCTGGAAGTGATCAGAATTATCAGGATGAGGTCAGGCAATGATAGCAAGGTCAGAGTAGCTTTGGGATGGCAGTGGTGACCAACCTAGAACTCCTCAGACAGACCTCACCAACCTGGTACTGCTTCACACTGCCCCATCTCTTTCCTGACGAACACACCTAAATAAAACTACAACCAGCAAAGATGATTGAAGGTTTACCTAACAAGTAAACTAAACTACAACTCTCATTTAGTGCTGAACCAAAGTAGCCGCACAAAGTGCATGAAAAGCTTTCCTTTTCTGAGAACCCCCCCCCTCCTCCACACAGACTGTAACAGCTGCTTACTATTCTAAGCAGCAATCAATAGTATTACCCGGGGTTTGTTTTCAAGAAAAATAATCTCTGCCTTTACTGCAAACATGACTTTGAGCAGATCTCTCAGGATTAAACTGGCATTTTGAAAGGTGTGCGTGCATTGGTTTGGCTCCTCCAAAACAACATAATCACAGGGGAAATGTTGCCAAAAGTTGATAACTAGCTATCCTCCAAAGAACACAGAGAGAACCATAGTGCACACCTGTCTTCAGAGATACAGTAAAGAAGAGCTAGTTCAAAGTCACTCTTTCTCAGTGGTTGCTGTGTTTTTGGATCATGCGACTAAGTATTTTTGCCCAAGGCCAAGTACATGATTGAACCCTGCTGGATCAGTGCAAAAGCCCAGCTAGTCTGGCATCCTGTTTTCACCCTGGCGGATGACATGCCTATGAAAATCTCCTAAGCCCAAGAACACTCATCTCACACCTGGACCCAGTAATTAGTTCATTTTTCATTTGTCACTAAGGCCTAGAACTTCATCCCTTGCAACCACTGTTTCCTCCAATTCTTCAGACTCTCTTCCTGAGAAACTTAATTCAGGTGCAGGGATCTGTCTTACCCAGCAGAAAAATAGATGCAAAGAATGAACACGAATGTATGAAGTTACTTTACCCTGAGTCAGAACATGGGAACGTTAACTCTTACTGGCAACAACTCCCCAAACCTACAAGCAGGGTTCTTTCCCATCACCTGCTACTTGTCATTTTTAACTGGAAATGCTAAGGGTTCAATCCAAGACATGCTGCATGAAAAACATGTGCAGCTAATGAGCTGTTGCTTTTCTGGGATTCTTCATGAGGTTGTTGTGAGGATGAAATGGGGGGTGGGGCACAGCAACAACCATGTATGCCACCTTGAGCTCCTTGAAGGATAGGTGGGCTATGAATGCAATACATAAAAGTAAAGGTAGAAATATGTTGTATCCCAGGCTTTGTCAGCTTGGTGCTCTTCAGATGTACCCAACCAGGTATTGGGGAACCTGTGGCCCCTCTTGATGTTGTTGGACTTCAACTCTTATCAGCCTAAGCTAGCATGGCCAAGGGCCAGAAACTATGAGAGTTGTAGGGCAGCACTATCTGGAAAGGCCACAGGTTCCCTGCCCTTGTTCTAGACCAGGGGTCCCCAACCTGTGGCCCATGGGCCGGAAGCGGCCCACTGAGGCCGTTTAACTGGCCCACGAGCCGTCCCCGGACCAAGCCACCCACTCGGCGAGTCCCCGCACGCTGTGCTAAACTGGCACAGCGCGGTGCAGGGACTCTCTTCCGTGGCTCCAGAAATCACTTCTGCTCATGCCCAGATGCTGGAAATTGCTTCTCTGCAGGTGCGATTTTCAGCATCTGGCATGCGCAGGAGCGATTTCTGGCACCGCAGACATGCGCAGATGCAATTTCCGGTGTCACACTGCGCCGGTCTGGCCCACGGAGGATCTCCGTGGGAGTGATCCAGCCCATGCCGAGTAAGCCTTGCTGACCCCTGTTCTAGACTATTCCAATTACAGCACAGGTGCAACATGATAGACTAGGCAAGATGATGGGAATCAGAGCTTGCTTTTGTGCTATTTCATGGATCAAATTCCCCCATCCCATTAGTTTTTTTGGGTGGGGGGGATATGAAAGAAAAAAGATAGACCTATTGTACTCATTTTGTTTCCCTCATGCAGCTAACGGCAACTTGGTCAGGGAAACTCAATGACTATTATCAGGAAAATGGTTTGGGGGGAAAGTTCAACGTTTCCCTTGTAACATGTAGTTTGGCCCCATCATCCTGTAGTTCAAAATGATGGCCTCTTCTCCAGTCTTGCCCTTAAGATACCTTTCGTAAACCTTCAGTGCACCCTACTTTACAGGGCTACCCTATTCAGGAAATAAGGCCCCCTGACTTCAATGAGAGTTCCTCATAGGAAAGTGAGTATATGATTGCAGCCTAAATCTTTTCCATTCTGACTTGGTGGATGATTTCTTATATGAAAGATCTAAATTGTGTCCCAAGAACATCAAGGGGCTCACATCATCTGGCAAGTTCTGTGCCCCATAATCATTTCTAAAGCCCAGGCAGCTTGGAATAATATGGAAACATTAAAAGCGATCAAAGGAGATTATGTGGACTAGAGAGAGCTTTCGTGGCAAAATGGGAGCACAGAAAATGAAGAATGTCATAAATCTTGCAGATAACTCCCCCCCACACACACACATCCCGTGTGTATGGTGGAAAGAACTCCTTTATTCCATTTGCATCTGCACACCGGTTTCCATTTAGAATTGTACCTAGAAGTCAATTTCCCACACTGTGAAGGCTGGTGTTGCATATCAGGTAATTGAAAATAAACGAATGAAGCAGAACTTACATTTACCCCAATTTGTCCCTCCACGCTATCATTGCTTGGCTCCGTTGAAAGGGAATGATGGCTATGGAACATGCAAGCAGCAAATAACAGCTAAGGAATGTTTAGAACCGGTATATGAAATAAAGCATAAAACACCCTGATGCAGCCACAACTAGGGTGGCCACTTGTGCAGCACCAAAAAGGAAGAGAGGCATTACCCCAAAAAGGACAAAAAGGGCACATATCTGTATAAGATCCTATATGATGAATATACAGATCCTATATGATGAGTATGGGACGCGGGTGGTGCTGTGGGTTAAACCACAGAGCCTAGGACTTGCTGATCAGAAGGTCGCAGTTCGAATCCCCGCAACGGGGTGAGCTCCCGTTGCTCAGTCCCTGCTCCTGCCAACCTAGCAGTTTGAAAGCATGTCAAAGTGCAGGTAGATAAATAGGTACTGCTCTGGCGGGAAGGTAAACGGCGTTTCCATGCGCTGCTCTGGTTCACCAGAAGCGGCTTAGTCATGCTGGCCACATGACCTGGAAGCTGTACGCCGGCTCCCTCGGCCAATAAAGCAAGATGAGCGCTGCAACCCCAGAGTCAGCCACAACTGGACCTAATGGTCAGGGGTCCCTTTACCTTTACCTATATGATGAGTACAGCTGCAGATTTAAGGGGAAGGAATGGGCACCATTGAAATATAAATTATACAGTATTTTATTGGATGTTGCTTTGTTTTAATATTGTGGGCACCACTTTGGTATTCGTTTTTGTACATGAAAAGCAGTACATAAATATTTCAATGAAATAGTGGTAATTAATCAATTAATTTGTATTGCAATCATAAGGAAGGCTAATCAGTCTCATCTCCAGATGTGAGCTTTGGATGAGTAGCATCAAGACTCCTGCTCTCTCTTTTAAGGATTCTTTAAGCCAGACTTGGACCAGACAGCTCTTCAAATAGAGGACTGCTCTTCAAATTGAGGATGAAAAATAGGGCAGTGATGGCTGCCTCTGATCCGATTTGGGGGCCTTATATCATGATGCAATTGGGGGGGAGGATACATGCATCTTTTTCTTCCCCCTCCTGGCTGCATGTTTAAAGCAGGAAAGGGGGAATGAGGGGGCACACCCAGACACATCTTCTCCTCTCTCTCCCTGCCACCAAACTGCCCTTAGGGTAGATAGCCCTGTTTTGACTCAGGAATGGCTCAACCCAATCTGGCCGAATCCTGGGTCAATGCGAATTCACCAGACTGATTTGGCTGGATCTGCAGCACAGCCCTTGTAGAACCCATTGACCATCCTACCCACAGATGGAATATTATGCACACTTCAGGTTATTTATGGGGAAAGGCCCAATATATGCTTCACCTTTCAACAGCCGTTAGCTGCCTGAATCCTTCCCATTTTCTTCCAATAATTAAGCTTCCTTGTTGCAATGATACAAGCATTGATTGCAAGTGGTACTCAGATTGTATGGTTAGTTTTCATGCCAGCACTGCACTGGCACTGAAGTCACTGTGATGAAATGTAACACACATCATCTGGGTGGCCCACACCACGAAGGATGATTGGTTAGGGTGAATGGAGCACTGCCCCACTAACCTCAGTCAGCTGACCTGCCTGCCTTCTTACATGCTACCAGTTCAGTGGATGGTACTTACTGACAGCTGCTTCCTCTTTAGTCTCAGTGTTGCCTTTGTCAAACTCAGCAGGGAGCAGCAGACCAAGCGGGTTCTGCCTGTCATTGTCTCTGGCTCCACTTCCTGTTGGCCAGCCTTCCTTCTACCCTGTCAGTTTCCGCTGGGCCCTTGCCGTTGGTATTTCTAAGCGCATGATGAATGTCACTGTCTGGTTCATGGGCGATCAAAGTCCCAGCAAGGGACGTCAGGACCAGGGACAAGATGGCAGGGTGGGAGCAGGAATGGGAGTCCAGAAACTGGGAGTCAGGAAGCCAAGAGTCCGAGGGTCAGAGAGCTGGGAGTCAGAAGCCAAGGGTACGAGGGTCAGGAAGCAAGGAGTCACAAAGTGAAGGGAGCAAAGAGTCAAGAAACCAAACGCAGCAAAGCAGGGAACATGTTGGTGGCAAAGAGCTGAAGGGAAATGCTGACCTTATATCCCATCCCAGTTCCTGCCACCAGGTGCTGTGAGTTACCAATTGGCCTCACCTGTGAGGCCCCGCCTTGCCTCTTCAGAACAAACTTAGGAAGGCCCCAGTCCTGGTCACAGGGCCTGGCTCCTGCATGCACACATGACAATGAAAATGAGGAGCCTAAACACAGCAAAGTGTGGTATCCCCCACTAGCCCCATGCAGCAAAGGTAGTAAATTACGCCAAGAAGGAAATAGTATTTGGGTGTGGGGGTGAACCTCAATAATGTGTATTGTAACTTTTTGCAGCAACACCTTCCATCTCTACTTGATGAGTAGCGTATATAATTATTTTTCCTTTGAAGTTGGGGAGTATCTTTGCTGCGAGTTAATAAGGTAGAAAGCCAGTGCGGTATAGTTGTTAGAGCTTTAGACTAGGGCCTAGAGACAGGGTTCAAATCCTCAGCCATCTATAAAACTCACTAGGTGACCTTGGGACAGTCACTGTCTGATCTACCTCATAGGGTTGGTGTGGGAATTAAACAAGAAGGAGGAGAACCATGTATGCCATCTATCCTTGGAGGAAAAGTTGGGCTATCAATGCAATTTCATGGAAATATTATTTGGTGCTACCATTACAAGCAAAACATTCCTGTTCTCCTAGGAACCTAATAAACTGCACTTCTAAAGAAGTTCAGGTGGACAAGTGAGAAGAAGAAGAAGAAGAAGAAGAAGAAGAAGAAGAAGAAGAAGAAGAAGAAGAAAGCAGTGTAAGTGCAGTGCAAAGGTTAAAAAAAATCCAATTACTGCAGGAGTAAAGAGGCAGTAGAGAAGAAGCAATGTGATCCAGTCATTAAAGATCTAAAAGACTGCATAGTAAAAAAAAGAAAGAAAGAAAAGTAAATTGGATTTGGTTGCACTTTTTATTGATTTTGTTTTGCTGAAGTCATCCTGCAGAGCTTGGCTTCAGTTGGGGAAGAAAAGCAGAAAACAAAACATTTTTACTGGTTTTACTTGGGCAAGTACTTACCTGGAAGAATGTTATGCTCTGAAAGCAGCCTGACCAGCCATTTCTTGAACATGTGAGGGAATTATTTACCTTTAGATGCTATTGCAGCTGAAGTGCACAAAGAAAAAGAAGGGTCAAGCCTAAGTGGTAATACGGTGTGAAATACTAGCAGAACATATTGCAAGACAATTAAAATCCATTGACAAACTTGGATCTCGCATACATCTGAGACATATGCATCAGTTACCTGCCTTTTACCTATACTTACAAAAGAATTTTACATATGGAATTCAAGAGTTTGTCACTCCTTTTTATGGCACTACAATGATATGTTTCACATGTTTATTTATCAATACAATTCGTATCCTCCTCATCTTTCAAATATTGGTGAACACTGACCTGCATTATCCCATTTTAGCTTCATTAAGACAGTTAAGGCTGAGAGTGTGTGACTGACAGAATATCACCCAACAGGCTTCATGGCTGAGTTGAGATTTGAGCTCTGATTTCCCAAGCCAGCTCCATCACGTGAGTCATTCCATCACACTGACTCTTGGTGTCCAAGTTTTAGCCTCAATCTGTGGTTTCTACTTTTCATTTGTATATCAGAACTATGATTTAACCACACACAGCCTCATTATCTCCACTGAAATCAGGTGCTATTACTACTACTATTAAGAATGATGTATTTCAAGTATAGATCACCCTTTATTTAAAATCACAGAACAGTTTACAGGCATATGTCAATAGTTGGGTCATTTCCCACTTGGACTTATGAGATATGGTTCTTGAACGGATAAATTTATATCCATTTTAAAACACAAGACTGCAAAAATACCTTCTCCGATGCTCTCCGATGCAGGTCATAATGGCTGTGAACTATCTCCAGTATCAGAAGTTGCATGGCTCTGAAGTTGTATGTTTCTGAGAAGCATGAGTGGAGTGACTGCTCATATATATTCTCTTAAATTGTCAGCAAAATCGGAAAATGTGAGTGAGGAGACATCTGTTAGTAGAAACATTAAGAGGTCCTGTTTCCCTCACTGGTAGCTCCAAAGAGTTCTGGAGATTATGATTTATACCAATACAACTAAATTCCCACCACACATTGCAAAAAAGTTCTGGATCTTCTAAGCCTCTGGAAACTTTTATATATTGTGGGTTATCTTTTCTGGAACTGCAAGGTCCACGCAGACTATTTACAAATCTGACTTCAGCCCAAATTTGCCAGCTTCCAAATGAGAAGTTCTGATCAAGTGCCTATTTGAGAGGTGAAAATTTTCCTTGGACAACAGTCCTTCTTGACATTTGAAACACAAAAAGAACAAGTTAAAGAATGAATAAATGGGGGGGGGGACAACCCCAATTGGTTATAATATGCGGATGGAACAGTGGGGACATTTGTGAGAAAAAGGTTAAAATACACATTGTACTATGATTTAAAAGAGAATTTTTACAAAATGATTTATCATTGATACCTAACTCCTGAGAAGATATTTAGAATGTACAAAAATGTTCCAAATGCTTGTTGAAAGTGTCAAGAGCATGAAGCAACATTTTAGCATGCCCGGTGGATGTGTAAAAAAGCTAAAAGATATTGGATACAAAAACATACATACAGAGGATTTTGAAGGTTAATGTTCAACTGAAACCAGAACTGTTCCTACTGAGACTTATGGATATACACAGTTAGAAAGATTATGGGACTTTTTCAATATATGATTACAGCACAAACATGAAAAGATTCATCATTACCTACCATGGATGAATGGTTGTTAAAATTATTCGACTTATCTGAGATGGTGAAGTTGACGTGTTTAATCACAGAAAAATCATTGTCAACGTTTACTAAAGATTGGAGGCTGCTTAGAGACCCTTTGTGTGAAAAAGAAAATGAGCATAATATTTGGGTTTGAGGACTGAAGAGAATATTGGGTTATGTAAAGTGGATTTGTGGGTGTTTTCTTGGAGTGGATATGTTGAATAATTTTTTACATATGGCTGACAGGTGAAGAATGGGAAGTTCTCCTTTTTCTTTTGTCTTCATCTGCTCCCCTCTTTCTGCTCTGTGTTATTATTTAGTTTTTTAGCCTTGATAAAAAAGATATCTGATAATAATAATAATAATAATAATAATAATAATAATAATAATAATAATTTATTTGTACCCCGCCCATCTGGTTGGGTTTCCTTAGCCACTCTGGGTGGCTTCCAACAAGGATTAAAAATACATCAAAATAGCACACATTGAAAACTTCCCTGAACAGGGCTGCCTTCAGATGTCTTCCGAATGGTAGTTGTTTATCTCTTTGATATCTGATTGGAGGGTGTTCCACAGGGCGGGCGCCACTACCGAGAAGGCCCTTTGCCTGGTTCCCTGTAACTTTGCTTCTCGCAGTGAGGGACCGCCAGAAGGCCCTTGGCACTGGACCTCAGAGTCTGGGCAGAATGATGGGGAATCTTTGCATTCCCCTCAAACTTCAGTAACATTGACTTTGAACATTTCCCAACTACAGTTCCTGCTGTAATATGTATTCCAGAGGAATTCATAACTATGCAAGGCAGGTTAATGCAACCATTTCTCCACCACTTTTCACCTTTTGCTATCACATTATGTATTTGTCATCTACAGCAATTTCCATTTTTAATGAGTACCACTTCTGGAAAGGGCAGATAGTGAACTGAATTTTAAAATATTGTGACTATGACAAAGAGTGAACCTTCCAGGCTACCAGGATTAGCCTGGATTTCTTGGTGGTGGTAGTTTTCAATAACCCTCACAACAGATCACTGGATTTAATTTTCTTCTCTCCATATATAAGCAAAACATTTTAAGGGCACACACCATTTCCCAGCAAATTGTTCTGTTCTGCCAAGTCTCTGCAAGATTGAGTATGCATTTAGATGAATAATTTACAAGTCACCTCAATCGATATAAAAAAATTAAGTGCAGAGTACTCAAGTCCCCACAAGCAAAACCACCTCATCAAGGAAAATTATTAGCACACCTCTAGAGTCTACCATATAGATATTGATTATTTAATTATGTAAATAAGGCACAGCACACAAGTGAAGTTTAAAAATTAATCAGAGCTGGAAGGAAATCCAAGTCAATCTATTTTGGCTTCTTGTTCTAGAACATCACACATCAACCAATGTGCATTTCATAGAATGACATAACCCTTCACAGGTAAGTGCAAATATTGTAGCAGACCGAGCTGATCATTTAAATGTGTCATGGTACAACAAAAATCATGTAGCTAGGGCAAGCTAGTTACTTAAAAGGATTTGTGTAGCACCTTGGACAACAGGCTAGTTACATTACCCTCTGCCATTTAGGATATACAGGTCATACCTTGGTTTTCGAACAGCTTAGTTTTGAAACGTTTTGGCTCCCGAAAGCCGCAAACCCATAAGTGACTGTTTCGATTGGCAAACTATTTTTGGAAGCCAAACATCCGACGGGGTTTCCAATAGGCGCTCCTGCAGCCAATCAGAAGCTGAGCTTTGGTTTCCCAACATTTTGGAAGTCAAATGGACTTCTGAAATGGATTCCGTTCGACTTCCAAGGTACGACTGTAGATGTCTGACTGTGCTTTCTTGTGATTCAAAATCAGAAAGTACTGATACTCAAAACATCTGTATGAACAACTGTGGGTTGCTTGGCATATTTGCTTAAACATTCCATTTGAAATCAGCTCCATTTTCAAACCCATCAACACTTTCCTCCTTAGATGCCATTTGCCTTTGCTTAGATTGGGCTACTACCAATAACTCATTTTCAGGTTGTTGGTTTTTTTTTTGTTAACTCTGGGCAGGGGGAACTGAGGATGAAAGCCATATTTGGTATATAAAAACCCAGATTTTGTATCATGCATCTGACACATATTAACTCAATACAATTTTACTTCAGTTTTGGAGCACACTTGTAAACATATTGGGACTTGTGTTTGGTAAATGTGCTGAAATCTCTACCTTAAGGCAAGTTCTCTATGAATCCAGCACAGAGTTAGTTCAGTAATTTTTAATAATCACTTTTGGTCTTATAACTCATTTTGGATACTGACAGGCCCATGGGTCGTTAAAGGAATCTCCATAACACAACAATCATGCAAAATAAACGATGGAATTTCTTTTGAAACATGCAAAATAAATCAATGCAACTCCTGAAAATAACTATACAGTATTACACTATACAATCTCTATCACATATATACCCCAAAACCTATTATCATCTCAGGTGACAATAGATATATAAATATGCTATCAATGGACACCAGCTTTGATTTGAATCAGTGCAATGTGGATCATTATAACGTGTTTATAATGACAGATAAAATCTTCACAGAATTTCTATAAAACTTCTCAGAAGATAATAAAAACATTGGCACACGTGTAGGCTTTTTCTACTGTGTATCCAGTTTCTGGCATTGGAACGCTCTCCAGCATTGCAAAGTTGGAATCTGTAACCATTTCAAGCTTTCACTACTGTTGTTCATAAGGACTTTGAAAAGCTTCACATAATTCACTCTCCCAACTAGTCCCAAATGCAATTCACAAGTCAAGCTGTCCTAATACGCATAATAAAAGATATTTATAAGAGACAAGAGATATTTACAAGGTTTGAGCATACTACACCAATATGGGCCTGACTGCACTGGCTGCCAATTAGCTTGTAGGCCCTATTCAAAGTGCTGGTTTTGACCTATAAAGCCTTAAATGGCTCAGGACTGCTATACCTCAAGAACTGCTCTCTCCATATGAGCAAACCCAGACCTTGTGATCACTACCCAAGGCCCTTCTCCATGTGCCTCCTTCACTTGAGGTCCCTGAGGGCTGCAAAACAACAACGGGCCTTGTCTGTAGTGGCTTTCCATTTGTGGAATGCTCTCCCCAGGGAAGTTGGCCTGGTGCCTTCAATATATATTTTTAGGCACCAAAAAAAAACAGTCCCCTTCAACCAGACCTTGGGCTGATTAATATTCTAGGTAAAGGTAAAGGGGACCCCTGACCATTAGGTCCAGTTGTGACCGACTCTAGGGTTACAGCGCTCATCTCGCTTTATTGGCTGAGGGAGCCGGTGTACAGCTTCTGGGTCATGTGGTCAGCATGACTAAGCCACTTCTGGCGAACCAGAGCACCGCACAGAAACGCCATTTACCTTCCCGCCGGAGCGGTACCTATTTATCTACGTGCTTTCGAACTGCTAGGTTGGCAGGAGCAGGGACCGAGCAACGGGAGCTCACCCCGTCACAGGGATTTGAACCGCTGACCTTCTGACTGGCAAGTCCTAGGCTGTGTGGTTTAACCCACAGTGCCACCCGCATCCCTTCAATTAATATTCTATTATTATAGAATAGCATTAATATAGAATATTAATATTCTACAGCTTTTTAAATGTGTCTGCAGAAAGGGGGAGTTATTGTTTCACTGTTTTAATTATTGACTCGTTTTTATCCTGTATTTTGTTCTGTGAACCACCCTGAAATCTTGTGATGAAGGGCCGTATATAAATCTAATAAATAATAACAAGATACCACATTGCGTGTCCACATCCTTAACAGTATGCCATTTCCAAGCATGTTGGTACCTTTGTACCTAATATCGTTTTGCAGAGGATGAAAAAGGAGCAAGCAAATTGAAAACAAATGTCTGCTTGAAAAGCAAATATATTTATTATGCACTTTCATATACATAAGGATTTTTGCTTAATATAATACAAGAAATAAAATAAAAATTTTACAATGTGAAATTCAATGTACATTATAGGCTATTTACAATCCAATCCAGAAAAAAGTCTTAACTGTGCACCATGTTATTTGAAGAGTTTCAATGGAGGATAACGAGCATGAACAGACATTTGCATAGCAGCATAGTTGACAAGAGAAAATGATGCTTTAAGTAAAAACAAAGCCATTTCCCAATACTGATCATGACAAGGGTATCACTATAGTGTAAGATGCTAAGGTTTCGACAGGTAAATTTGCCATTCAATTCCCTTTTCAGGTGACTTCCCTGGCACACATATGGTACAGATATTAATGCTCATCAGTCTTTTCCCTAGTCTCCAATTATGAATTGTGACACTTTCTTTAGTTTCCTCTAGGGATGATTTTGGATAATATAGGGAAAAGAAAGGTGAAAGCAGAACCATAGATACAGAGATTTGTGAAACGAGAAAAAAAAGTAAGAAGTCTTGAATTCTGCTGCATTATAGCTGATCAGCCCTGCCAAGTCATGGCTTAGCAGAACTGAGCCACACACATCAATTCACAATTGCAAAGAAGACAGACCTGCCAATAATTCAGGGTGATTAATTTTACCTTTTTTTGAGAGAGAGGCCAGAAAAGCCAATATATTTTTTAAAAATCATACATTAAAGCAATGCGGAACAATCTCACACTCTTGTCAAATGGATATTTTTAAACAGAGAAACACATGCTGCATTCCTAAGCATTTCTGAAAATGTGCAGGAACTTTTTTTTTAATTATCTGAAAGGTAGCACTTTTCAGCTGACCTTCCTATAGCTGGTGTCTGCGTTTGGGCATGTTACCACCACCAGCTCTTTTAGAGACATTAAGATTATAGTCTGCTGAAAATCATGAAGACTTCTGCAATGCGTAGCCTTCTTGTGAAAATGGCCAGAAATATCACCATCTAGTCACAAGGTACATACTGTAATTTAAAAACACACAAATAAACAAATAAATATAATCTCAGCGACAGCCGAGATCCAGAGAGAAAGGCAGCCTTTAGGGATGTCTTTCTACAGATCAATACATCTAACATGAAAGAAGAGCTATATTCTTGTGCAGTGTTGAAAATATCCAGTACTTAAGTTCAGAGCAAGTTGGGAGTAATGATTTGACACTCTTACCAAGCAACATTTTTACCTCCGTACTTAGGTCAAGAATGGGGAACCTTTGGCTCTCCAGATATTAAGACTGCAGCTCCCATCATTCCTGACCAAGATAGGCCTGATGGAGTGGGGGAGATAAAAGATCTGGCCTGCCAGACACTAACGGTTCTCCACTCCTGTTTTACATGTAGAAGGGTCCATATCCAATCCCTTGCACTTTTAGATAACGCAGGAATGGGGAAACTGTGCTTCCATATGTTCTTGGACTACCACACCATTGGCCATGCTGACTGGGACTGATGGGAATGGGACGTCTGAAGGACCAGAGGCTCCTCACCCCTGAGTTAAAGGATCTCTGTTACAGGGCTGGGAACATACAGTGCTGGACTTAAGGGACCTAAGACCTGACTCCACCTGGAGCTATTTCATATGCTCAAAAGCAAAACCAGATAAGTCACTTTGGGTTGCCCTGGGCAAGAGAAAGCAGCTAGCAAATTTAAATAGTTACCATCATTTGCGTGGGTAGTATGAAAACTGGCCTCGATGCTGAAGAACTGTTCCTTCATAAACCACCTTCAAAACAAGTAGCAGAGACAGGACCCAATAAATTGCACTGTCGTACTCCACCCCAGGCTGAAGGTAAGTACCGAAGTTAGCCAATACTGTCACAAGAGTTGCTTTCCTTATGAGAAACATCTGAACAACACAGAAAACCAACTGTACATTACAGCAATGCAAATGTGATTTTACGTGTACAGAAGAGTAGCTTGTGTTTTGAGCCAGTTTACATATTCAAAATCTGCCCCACGTTACATGTTTGCTGCGGCTTCTGTTGCTTTACGCTCCCATGAGCAGATGCAGAATGCAATGCATAAACCAGATTCTCCACAGACTCAGACACTGATGCCTGAGACTGCAGTTGTGATTTCTGAGCTACCACAGGTGGTGTCGACTGTTGCTGTGGCTGTGATCTGGGGATGGGCCAATTCACATTATCTATTCTCCATGCAGAGAGTATTCTCTGAGGACAGATGGGGTCTTTTATGTGGATTTTGATCATGGTGGACCCTGCAGCAAAACAACAAAAAGTCTAATGGCACCTAAAGTCCTACATCAAAAGTATGCCGCAACACTTCTAGAAGTGGGTTCAAATAATTAACGGGAACTCTAGCTTGGGTCAATGGAGGAGGGGTTCCCTTAGTCTTTGAGGTGACATTGAACATTCCTTGTCTGTTTGACTGTGTGCAGAGTTTCTTTTGCACATGAATGTAAAATAAATACAGAAAGCATTGCTGTTTGTCACAAAGTCCACTGTGGCACATTTACACTGATAAAGCCTTCTGGAACAGAGAACTCAAATTTCTAGCTCTTAACAACTTTTCAGCTGTGTGAGTGGAAATACAACGTATCTTGTTCTGCTACTGAGGAAGAAAAGAAAGTGCTTATTCTGTGTAGTAAGTACAAAGTACACAAAATAATTTTTTTTCTGAAGCACAGAAGGTTACATTTAAGAAGGCAGCCTTATTTTTTTTTTCTTTAGGCACATTACAGTAATCAAGGTAACTGTACTGCAGTGATCACATTCGTAATTTTCAATGTGGTTCGACAAGCAAGACATGCTTTGATTCCAGCCCGGGTGACAAAACATTCCAGGCAGAAACTCTTCATTTTATTCATGGTGTCATGGAGCTGCCTTGAAAACAAAAAGAAAAGAAAACATAAAATCGTTACATTCTAAGTAGACCATCTCAAAACTATGAATAAGCTGCTGTATGTGGCAATCTATCTGATGCAGTTGTGATCACTGAAAATCTTGTACCTTAAGTTTGCTTATGCATTTTCTTTTGCAGGGACCAAGTTTGAAATGATAACACACACAGGGTCAGATAGCATGTTATTATGCTGCTTCCAGAAAAAGCACCATGCCAAGCAGTACAGCTTCATTAACAATGGTGGCTTGGCCATTCAATATGAGATAAAATTCATTTTCTTAAAAATATATGTGAAGCAGACACATCAAATAACTCATGTTAATAGTAATAGTAGCAGCAGCAGCAGCAGCAGCAGCAGTAGTAGTAGTAGCAGTAGTAATAATGATAATGATGATGATGATGATGATGATGATAATAATAATAATAATAATAATAATAATAATAATAATAATAATAATAATTTAAATGTACACATAGCATCCAGACATTGGTCAGAGGTGGCTGACATTGGTGTGCCAGACAGTTATCAGTCAGTGCTTCTGAACAGAAACTGAGCTACAGGATCCCACACTCTTATTGGTGGGAGTTGTGCAGAGGCATTGGAGAGAAGACTATTGTTATCAATGTGGATGCAACATGATGAGACTTACATGGGACGCCTCTGGCCTGTTAACACCATGAGCATGTAAGGTACTGATCTGGCTGCCCCCTGCCTCCAATCCTATTGAACAATGTTGATTGGTAAGGACATGAGGGCTTCTCCCCCTTGGCTTTTGATGCCTATCTGCATTGCCACCCTGCTGAAAGTGCCTCACCTCTTACAATGGTGTTTCCTTCTTATAGTTGAAGCTTGGGTCATTCCCCTCAATTTGAAGTTTTAAGGCTTGCTTAAGGCTCAGCTCCGTCTCTGCAGAAGGATAGCCTTCCAAAACCTCCTGATGCCCTCGGTCCTGTACTGTTCGTGGGACAGAAACTCTGCCAAGAAAAACCTGATTGCTCTGAAGGTGGTAGTTTGGATTAGTCATTATTCCATTTCTCTTTTTCTGCTCCCCACTTTGTTGGTGGATCAGGAACTGCTGTTGAGACCGGCAAACTTCCTGATGGGCTGGAGGGACTAAAATTTTACACTGAGTGTCACTAGGCATTGATTTAAGGGGCACGCCGGCCCCACATTTGGCAACAGGTATCCTTTTATCAAACTGAGTCATTTCATATTCAAGGACTTTTGGTTGAGAGGAGGTGCTCTGTTTCACCTTTTTCCCAGCAGACCCGGATTTGTTGGAATTCTCTGTTTTCCCCGTTTTGCTGGATTTTGTGGATTTCAAGCTGGGCTTCACCTGGCTCCATTCAAATTCGCTGTTTGGCGAACTATGATTCTGACTTAAGGAATGAGTTGTGGAGGAAGGAGAAACAATAGACTGCCTACTTCTACTGCGGGGTAACGAATGCTGCTGTATTTGTTCCGTAAAGGACATACTGTGGAAGCTGTCGATCGGTACTGTCTGGGCAGTTGCTGTAGATGAAGTTGTGCGCAGAGAAGAGTTTTTTGAGCTTTTCAATGAATTATTGGATAAGGAGGACTTTTGCCGATCAACTGTCGAATCGGGAGATTCAGAAGGAGAACTAAAGGCATGAGCTGGTCCATTAGACAAGCCACGCAAAGCAGGCTGCGTATCTCCCCCACCAGTGCTTCCCGAACTATTGGATTTTATGGTTAAGGATTGCATCTTTGAAGATGCCGATTGCAAAGGTTTTTGTTCCATTGTATGGACCGGAGAAGGAGTGCAGCCATTTAGAGTAGAAGCACCATATTTTTCCAGTAATTTAATTATCTGCGTGTGTCCATTTTTTGCAGCCACGCGCATAGCTGTGCGCCCAAATTGATCCGCATGATTTGGATCGGCACCGTGCTCCAGTAATATCTGCACAACATCGATGTGCCCTTCTTGGGCTGCAATGCAGAGTGCAGTAGCACCCTGATTGCACGTATGGTCCACTAGGGCCCCACGCTCTATCAAAAGCTGAACTACTTTGACATGGCCCTGCCACGCGGCAGACTGCAAAGCTGAGCGTTTCTCATTGTCTGCGGCATTCACATCAGCATGGTACGTGATCAGCATCTGTACCATCTCCACATGGCCCTGCCAGCAGGAAACATGGAGTGCCGTCCTTCCTTCAGCATCACTGGCTTCGACATTTGCACCATTTTCTAAAAAATACTCAGCCATTGTTAGCTGGTTTTCTAGAGCCAAGATATAAAGTGTAGGCCGGCCATCAGCATCTTTGTAATTCACATCAGCTCCGTGACTGAAAAGTAGCTCGACAATGTCTCTATGGCCTTCTAAAGCAGCAACACGGAGAGCGTTTCTCCCATCATAGCCCCTGTGATCAATGTTAGATTTGTTTTCCAGCAAGGTCTGCACACAATCATAGTGACCTTCCTGGGCAGCCAATATGAAGGCTATGCGCCCGTCGTTATCAATTTCATTTGTTCGAGCACCTTGTTCTATAAGTGCTTCACATATCAACCTGTGTCCTTCAAAAGCTGCCATGTGCAAAGGTGTCCATCCTGCATCGTCCCTATGATTCTCATCCAGCCCTCTATCCAGCAGAGTCCGTACTACTTCAACATTGCCTTGTGCAGAGGCTATACTAAGAACAGTCCGTCCTTCACTATCAATGCTATCCACAGCTGCCCCCCAAAACAAAAGAGTATTTACAACTGATGCATGGCCCATGGAAGCTGCAGCAAGAAGAGGAGTGCGGCCATTGTTGTCCGTATGGTCTACATCTGCTCCGCCTTCCAGAAGCAAGTCAACAACATCTACATGTCCTTCGTAGGCTGCCACTAGCAGTGGGGTCATGCCATCTTTGTCACAATGGTCCACCTCGGCGCCCCGGTCAATTAAAAGGCTCACAACTGAAGCATGTCCTTTACTGGCAGGTACACAAAGCGCTGCAACAGAGAGGGCAGTCCTTCCATCCACATCCTCATGGTTTACTTCTGCTCCGTGGTCCAACAGATGCTCCACAATCTCTTTATGCCCCATGTATGCTGCTGCAATTAAAGCAGTTCTACCTTCATTATCCGCTTTGTTGACCTCAGCCCCATGTTGCAACAGATTCAGCACAATATCTTCATGGCCTCCCCAAGCTGCTGCTCTCAAGGCTGTCCGACTGTCAGCGTCTGCACAGTCTACTTTTACTCCAGCATAGAGGAGTGCAGAAACCACCTCGGTATGCCCGCCCCAAGCTGCGGATCGCAGGGCTGTCCACCCATCATGGTCCGTGTGATTTATGTTAGCGCCGCACCCAATCAAACAGTTGACAACTTTGGTGTGGCCTTGCCGAGCAGCTAGAGTAAGTGCGGTCTGCCCATGCGTGTCTTCAATCTCTAAATCTGCTCCTCTGGAAACTAGCAGATTGACTACATCAAGATTGCCACTATATGCAGCGTTAGCCAAGAGTGTTCTACCATTTGAGTCACACTGGTTTACCGAAGCACCATTATCCAATAGGGTTCGAATAGAATCTTCTCTTTCCAAAGCCTGCCGTACAATGCAAGATGTCCGATCGTCCTCACTGTTGACATGAGCACCGGCTTTTACCAGCAACTGTAAAACTTCTTGTTCTTTGGGGATCAACGTTGACAAAGAGTCCTTGACAGGCGTACCATTCCAGATCATCCACAAAGCCAGTTCAGAGGTTTCCAGTTGCAAGTTGGAATCAATTAGGTGCAAAGCAAATTCTTGAGCCTCCAGAGGCGATAAATCCTTGGCTCGACAGGTGTAACTCATTGCAAGCATTCTGTGCCCTTCTGCTGCGTTGCACAAATATTTTTGTGTACAGTGCTTTACATCCAACAGCCATTCTGCAAAGCTGTAGTGAAAAAGGATCTTTGTGTTTCCGAGACCATCGACAAGAACTTTCGACAGAACATCTAGCTTGCGCTGGAAGTCCTCCATAGATAATGCCATGTTTTTGGTCCATACTGCATGGAACAATTCAACTGTAGTTAGTGGCCTGCAAGCAGCAAGGATTACATTCAGAATAGGTTGGACCTTTGCAAACTGTTTTCTCACAAAAAGTCTTTGACAAAGCCAAAGATAGAGGCCGTTGAGTGTCCCAGGGATATCGCGGATTTCTCGTAACATGATAAAGTTTTCCACTACTCCATCTAGGACACGCTCGAGATACAGAAAACATCCACTGCTTTTAATGTGAAGCTGATTCAACATTTCTGCAGTTTCTTTTGTGAGATGTTGTCTCAGTGCTTCTTCTTGATCTAAGCGATGAAGAATATACTGTTGGACATCTTTCACGATGTAAGCCTTTCGGAGATCATCAAGGCTTATCTTCCGAAAGCCTATAAGAAGAAAGGAAAGAGGGGAGGAAAGTAAGTTTTTCTGAAATTTAGTTGCAAAGAAGCTTATAATCGCTCATTGAATTTTTGCTGTTCTTAAGACGGTAGAAACGTTATTCTCCTAAAAAAGTGAAAGGGAGATGCCACTGAAAAGGTCTACCTAGTCACAAGAATGTAGTGCATATGTGCCATCTACATGTTGCAGAACCACCGCTCCCATCAGCCTCTACAAGCATGGACAATGACCAGGAATGATGCGAATTGTAGTTCACCAATATCTGGACGGCCAAAGATTTTCCATATCTGATGTAGCAGGAGGACAGAATATGGTGTTTGATTTGAAGATATGAGCTCAGTGTTGCTGTTTGCCCTTGGAAATAGTGTCTGGTTTTGGCATTCCTCCCAGAACTTTTTTTTTTCAGACTTAGAAAACATTACACAGTCTGCACGTACTTTTCTGGAACCAGTTCCAGAATGAAAGTAACAGCAAAATTTCAAGTGGATGAATTTAAGACTGCTTTTATATAGCTATTGCAATCTCAGCTCTCTTTTTGCAATCAACTAACTTCAGCTGTTCTGGTTAGTAATTTGCATACTGTTCCTGAGAGTCACCTAATCGCTAACGATCTGTGGGTTTCAACTTACGATGGTCAATAAGGCCAATTATATTGTGGGTGAAAGCTGTTAAATGATCAACAGTCCACCCCAGTTTAAACCGTGTATCCAGGGGGCTATAATAGTTAGGTTGCAATTGTTTTGAGTCATGTTTATTGTGTTTACAGCACTCTGGGATCAAAGTGCTCCACTTTCCAATAAACCTTCTTTTGGGGTATAATGGGATAAAGGAATCCAGCTGGAATGCTCAAGCCCTATGGGCAAGAGTGCTGCAGTAATACTAAGGGACACGAGAGATTTTTACAGCTGTTGTGCTGACTGCTGGAATTTACAGTGTCCAAACACAGCAGAGGTCCAAGGCTGGGTGGATTCACAAACATGCAGCAAACAAGTTATGAAGGGACAATTTGATTCTGGATAGAAACAGGCAATCACTCCAAAATTTTGAGAGAGATTATCAGCCACATGTGTACAATGTCAGCTGCTTTCTGATAAGCACTTGCTACCTGATAACCACAGTTTGTGCATTTGGTCAAAGGTTGGGGAATGTCTGGAGCACAGGCCAATATGGGCATGGCAGCCTCCCCAGTTTGGGTAAGCCATGACCATCTACCCTACATGTGACCCTACAAGTAAGAGAGGGGATTGCCCAAAGCCTAAATCTGTATCCTAATCTTCCCCTGACTGTGCAACACAAATAGACTCCAGCTTTTATTCTGTTAACTGTGATCATGCCAGAAGTGAAATGCAATTAAGCATTTGATTTTGAAAATGAAGATGCACAACACAGGCCACTTATGCAATTTTAATGGAACTAAAGTAGCACTTCGGCATAGCAGAACCATGCTATCACGACAACATTCCAAGAGAAGTCACCGCATCCAGGAGATGGAAGGGGGTCCTCTGAAGATTTATCATTTCTCCCAAGCCCTTTAGTGTTCAATACTCCAAGGACAAGATCATAAATCTAATACCTTACATTAATCATCTAAAGACAAGATAATTTGCTAACCTACTTTATGTTGTTGGCTACTGGAAATCCTTAACAATGTGTGGACGAGCAAAGTGACAGAATGGGCACGTACGATTCATAAGACATTTTTCACGGCATGGAATAGCAAACAGCCGCTCCATCACTAAATACTTCTGGGGAAGCATGAGAACTCTCTAACTAATAAATATTCACCAACTGTTTGCCAAGGCCTAATCTGTATACAGCAGGGATGGAGATGCAGGTCTCAGACTCCTGGGATACTCCTGAGGCCACATCCCCTTCCTCTTCTAGGCTACACACCCCTAACCAGCCTGCTCCACACTCTCCTCCAGAGCTTCTGCCTGTCTGGAAAATGTCACTGAACTGTGAAAACACTTCTTGCTTGGCAGGAATGTAGTTTATTGTACAAAGTTAAGAGTCACAGCTTTTGTTTCTTTTTCTTTTCAGTAATACAGTCGTACCTTGGAAGTTGAGCAGAATCCATTCCAGAAGCCTGTTCAACTTCCAAAACATTCAAAAACCAAAGTGCGGCTTCCTACAGCTGATCAGAAGCTGCGGAAGCCCTGTTGAATGTTCAGCTTCCAAAAATAGTTTGCAGACCAGATCAGTCACTTCTGGGTTTGCAAAGTTCGGGAGTCAAAACGTTTGGGAACTAAGCTGTTCAACTTTCAAGGTACAACTGTACATACACGTCACTTTGTTTATGACAGCTAATGGACAGCAAAACCAGAAGACAATAAGGTAACAAGCAGGAGTTGCTGGATGTGTGTGTGTGTGTATATTCCAATCCCTGATTTGAATTTCACCACCCACGCTAAACTAGCTAGCCACCAGTTTCCCACTGTGATTCAGCAACAGTCAGCACTGGCATTATCCCTATATGGTTTGGCACTCAGATCTAGCATACCTGGAAGACGAAAAATGTGTCCACCTGGAAGTATCCTGAAAATGTATCTTAACATATTGAAATAAAATTGCTTGGTATACACATGCAAAGGCTCACAGTCTCTCTACTACGCCCAGCCACACCTAGCTGTTCTCATGTCACTCAACCCAGTTGATAGCCAGGCAGATTTGAACTCTGAATCAATCTTACATTTTGTTGAATGTATCTAGACGCTAAACAAGTCTAAACAAAATTATGTAAGATTCCTTGCCAACTGCTTCTGACTAACTCATAAAACACACACAAAAACACACACACACATATTAGGCTTGCATGGACAATAAAGATAAAATATTATGGGAAAACTCATTATGTTGCAAAGCCTGTCTCACGAATTCTTGAACTCAGCAAGTCAGGAACAGCAGAGACAACTTACAATCTCACGACCCAACTTCTGCATTGTTTAGATTTTTCCTACAGCACATCATCTTTTCCCCAACAGGAGCTCAAAAATCCATTTCCTTGATTTATTAAATTTGCTTCCAGCTCTGTAAACAAATCCATACCAAATTTAGCTTCTGGCATCTCACAGGGGTCTTGGGTCATTTTAAGAAGTATATGGGCAGTATGCATTCTATGAAGAACAAAATACCTCCTTTGGTCTTTAATCTAACAAAAATGTTTTACCACTGAAAACAAAACAGGAGCCTTGTGGCACCTTGAAGACACACAAGTTTATAGCAGCATAAGCTTTGGAAGACATGATAAATCTGTGTGTCTTCAATGTGCCACAAAGCTGTTTTCCTTTTTACAACAGACTAACAAGGCTACTTTTGGGAACTACAATGCTGAATTTTATTATCTTGGATCTGCTTGCCTCTTAATCCTATGCATTATGGAAAATTCCAAAACAACCCTTGTTCATATTTCTCCTTCACTCAATGCATCTTAAATATGTAATCTAAATGATGAGGCAATATTCCAGTGCCTTAAGTATGAATAATTTACATTGCCAAGCTAAGCTGATCTAAGTAGAATTAGACATTTATAATAACATTTTATGCATACCTACTCATAAGGAACTAATCTCTCGGCAGTGAAATATTAATCAGAAAACCAAAGCCCCTCCTTACACAAGGCCGTTTGAGTGAGGACTGAAGTTAAAACAGGCTGTGCACAGAGGACATTCACAGAAGCAGAATATGAGAGAATTTGCCAGAACAGGGTTAACTGAGTTTTTGAATTGTGCACAGAGGCTGACATTTATACCTGGCACAAAACAATCAGAATGCAATTCCTTTGAAATATAGTGAACTTCCCAGCCTGCTATAACTTCTAAAAACCCATTCAAATGCAATTTTTTTTAATACAGTGGAACCTCTGGATACGAACGGGATCCGTTCCGGAGATCCGTTCGCATCCAGAAGCAAACGTAACTAGTGATGGCACATCTGCGCATGCGCGCGATGTCGTTTTGAGTGTCTGCGCATGCGCAAGTGGCGAAACCCAGAAGTAACGCGCTCCGTTACTTCTGGGTTGCCGTGGAGCGCAACTCGAACGTGCTCAACCCGAAGCACATTCAACCAGAGGTATGACTGTATAGAAAATGGCTGCTTGGAATGCATTTATTTGTAAAGTTTCATTGGGGGCAACATTTCATTGGATGAGGCATCCATGCAGTTTGTTCACCAAAGGAGAAGGCTGACGTTCTATCTGTTTTGAGGGTGCTAAAGGGACTTATCATAGCCCAGTGTTATATTTTATATATACTGGTTGGAGAATTTGTCATTTAAGGTATTATGAGTGAGCTTCACTTCTCAAAGCAGCCAGGCTGCCACTTTCAAAAGCAAGCATCTCATTTTAAAGGCCTTGTTACTAAAATCTTCATGTGTTCTTCATGTGAAACTGAGTTTATCCAACTGGAGCTTGCATTTCAGCAAAACATTGTAAATCCAAGTATCTCTATCTATATATTTACAATACATGCTTACTCTGAAAATGCAAAGAGCAATGCAAAGAGAATAAACCTCTTCCTCTGCACATCAATACAGTGGTACCTCGGGTTAAGTACTTAATTCGTTCCAGAGGTCCGTACTTAACCTGAAAACCACTTTAGCTAATGGGGCCTCCTGCTGCTGCCGCGCCGCCGGAGCACGATTTCTGTTCTCATCCTGAAGCAAAGTTCTTAACCTGAAGCACTATTTCTGGGTTAGCGGAGTCTGTAACCTGAAGCGTATAACCTGAAGCGTATGTAACCCGAGGTACCACTGTACTTCCATTCTAGAGGTAGAATGCACAAGCCTATGGAAGTAAGTTTCGGGAACTCTCTTCCCTCCACCAACCTGAGTACACAAGGAACCTGGGGGACCAGACTAAAAGCCCATCAAACCAGCAACCTGTTCTCACAGTGGTCAGCTAGATTCCTGCAAGCAGGACATGGGTGCAACAGCACTCCCCCCACTTGTGATTCCCATAAGCTGGTATTTAAAAGCATATAAACTGACACAGCAGGTAATACATAGCTGTTATGGCTAGTAGCCATTGATAGCCTGATCCACTGAGGGTTCTCTATATGTACATTTAGTGGCATTCTAAATCAAAACATCTGCAAACAGAATGAAGGCTACTCCAGTACACAAATGCTCAATGCAACTTAAAGCCACACAGTTGAAGATATCAGTGACCCACAACTAATATACAGTGGTGCCTCGCAAGACGAAATTAATTCGTTCCGCGAGTTTTGTCGTCTTGCGAAGCACGGTGTCGGGAAAGTTTTGGAAAAGCTTCAAAAATCACCAAAGTCTTTAAAAACCTCAAAAAAGGCTACCACACCGCGTTCTATGAGTTGCTCCTCGAAGTCAAGTCGCAACTGTATTAACGGTGTTAAGAAAAAGGAAACAAACTTGCAAGACGTTTCCGTCTTGCGAAGCAAGCCCATAGGGAAAATCGTCTTGCGAAGCAACTCAAAAAACAAAAAACCCTTTCGTCTAGTGAGTTTTTTGTCTTGCGAGGCATTCGTCTTGCGAGGTACCACTGTACCTCTAAAATAGATACTATGCAAGGAGAACAGAGTGCGGTGCCATCGTTCAATGGCGGAGCACGTGTGCTTTGTGTAAAATGTCCCAGGGTCCATGTCTGGCACTTCCAGGTAACATGAAAAGTTTCAGCCTACAAGCTTGGAGAGCCACTGTCAATCAGAGCAGACCAACACTTTGAACAAACAGTCTGGGTTGATATAAGACCCTTTTGCTTTGTGCTTTGGAAACAAAGTGAGCCAATATGATATAATGCAGGATGTTGTTTCTATGATCCTTATTAATGGTAGTACTTGATTCACCTATCAATAGTTAATCTTTCCAATGAAAAGAAAAGGGATGTGTGGAAGGATTTGCACCGTCTTAAAATATTCCACTGGTGAGAAACTATATTTGCCCTTCAGCCCTGGAGATGTGCCAGTTAGATTAGATACACATTAGTGAGGAAATTGCTGCCGTTTTAATGTTACAGCCAGAATAATATTAAACACTTCAGGCAATGGTGCTGTTTTCAAAGTTTGTCATTGTCATAATTGAATTGCAAAATTTTAGCCTTCTCCTACAGTAAGCTTTAACTTGGAAAATCTCCTCTTGGCTTCCGTAACCATTCTGTTTAATGCATCACAAAACCTCTAAGAACTATCTGTCTACATTTGCAATTTTCATTTGTGTTCTTTTCTGGGTAGATTAGACATATTGCTCTTCAAGCAATGTTGTTACCATGCTTTCTTATGTCTTTGTTTTCATCTTCCAGTTTATCTACTTATCTCCTGCCATTGTCTGAACCAAACAATGAATCTGGCTGGAACAGATTTCTATGTTATGACTTTTGTGTAGACAAATCACATTTAACTGGTGATCAGCTACCCACGTCTACTATTGCTCTCTGCAATTAGGATGTAAAGAGAAGCATATATGTAGTGCTTGAACATATGTGCTTTATTATGTATACTCCAATGACAAACCTTTCCCCTTCCTACAGAAAAAGCATTGGGGTTGTATCCAATTGTGTGTGGCCTTCCCTTTGAAGAAAGCAAAGGCTGGACATTTTACAAGAATTCTGGGGAGGGAGGGGAATCACATGGGGGAGCATGGTTCTATTATCTGTAAAGGTCATCCACCAGGGCAACCAAAGCTGTCTCAGTCCATGGCCAGGTCTGAACCCAGATAATAACAGATCTAAATAATTATTTTCAAATAATTAAAAAACTTTGACATTAAACACAACAGCATATTTAATGTATCATCTAGTCTGGCTCTAAAGGAGAAAAATATGCAGCACCACACCGTTTCCCCACAAAGGTGCCAGAAAGTCAACCACAGCAGCAATCCTACACATCTGAGATTTAAGTTTATCTCATATAATTCGGCTGCAGTGAGCCAAGGCATAGTCCTAGTTCCTGCAATAATTCCACATTAGTGCTTTGCACTTATCCTTTTTGAAATCCATCTGTTTAAATGCAACTGATCAAAACCTGAACACAGTCATCTTAAAAACGACTATGCAAATGAATGCTGGCATCAATATTTCCTATCGCTAAGGGACTCTATCGACATAATTTCATGTGATCATCCTGTTTGTTGCATGTAGCTGGCCTGATCCTTCTGCACTGATACTGCAATGCAACTTTGATGGATAACGTATTCCTCCCTGCCTCCCTCCCAAAATAGTAATGAAAATTTTGAGTGAAAGAGTTTTGAAGAGCCTGTGGGACCCTATTAATAACTTCTCTCAAATGTGAATGTTTGCCTCTTAGCAACATTCTTTGTCCTTCCTGCTTTGTTTACATGAGATCTTATCTTGGGATAACAGCCTCTGACCTTGCTTCAAGTCAGCCTAACTTGATTAGGAGATGCAGACACCATCCTGAAGCCAAGAATTCAAAGCAAAAAGATCAACTTGGAAATAATCAAAGACTCTTGATTGGCCTTGCTGTTCATCTCAAGATAAGTGAGTATGTAAACAACAGCAGAGTTTATCTCTGGTGGAGGGAGCCCGCATTTCCACAGGGATCTGTGAATGGCCCAAGAGAGTCTGCAAACAGCACACAGTAATGTTTTGTTTGCATAACAGCCTTAAATTCTGTACTGTGTGCCATGCTTGCCCTGGAGACTTGCTCACAAATCTTACCTCCATCCTAAGTGCAATTGTGTAGCAAAGGGCAGCTGTATGTGAAGGATGGAACGCCTTCCTGGCTCAATACAGTTTTTACACCAGTGTTTGCAGACCATCATTTGTCACTTAGAAAGAAAAAGGTAACTTATCAAGGATTAAGAGCCACAGGCATAGTAGAAAATCAAGAAAACCCATGATAATGGCCCATAAACATATGTACTGAGCAAAAACAATGGACAGAAAAAAATATTTCTCATATAATATGTCAAATACCTGGGAAACTTTTTGTGTTTTAGCCTGGCACCAAATTGTGAACATTTCACAAATGGGGAGCCACAACAGAAAAAGTCTCTCACCCCGCTCTCTTCCCCCAGGTGGGGCACCCACAGCACAGCTACATATGAAGACCAAACAGTTCAGATCTGAAGTTCTCCTAATATACTAGAAACTTCTACCACACCACCATTCTAAAAACAGTCAACCCTGAAGTAAGTGCCCCATCAAAACAACCAGGATTTCTGGTATATAGGCAAAGGAATGAAAAATGTCTTATAAGTCATGTAAAGTGGAACCCTTTGATACATGTACACATAAGAAAATGCTCACTTCAAATGAGACAATTCCTCTCTTCTACACAGCTTTGACAAACACCCTACCCATTCGAACTCAGGATGCAAGGGAGAAACGTGCTAAGAGGAAGGCACGCTTGGCAAAACCACACCATGATCAACTCCTGCCGGGAAACCTATGTCCCCACTGTGGAAAGACGTGTGGATCCAGAATTGGCCTCCACAGTCACCTACGGACTCATTGTTAAAACCGTGTTTATGGAAGACAATCTTAATCGGCTACGAGTGATAGAAGAAGAAGAAGAAGAAGAAGAAGAAGAAGAAGAAGAAGAAGACCCATATGATGGTTTTGTAGGTTGGCTAATTTGGTCCCATGAAGCTCCTGTAGATCAGCTGAATGAATTACACAGGGGACCACATGACTGCATCACACTGAACAAGCCCCTGAAAAATACCTGTATTGCTGTCTCTTCTCCCTATTCTGGAATTTAATTAGCAGTTACCAACATGGTGGAACTGTACCAATGCTTTAATAAAAAGTTTTGTCTTGCTTCCCAATACAGTGCTAGCTAGTTTCAACTGTTAAATCTTTTTACTTATCAGGAAAGTTGTTAAACATCATTTGTTGCTACTGCTTTATTTTAAGTTGCTAACATGCAGCATATTTTATGATGTCCCTATTAGTAGGGCTGAAATGTGAAAATAACAATAGTTTTAAAAAATGCATCCGGACAGCTTAGAAATAGTCTAGATGCAACTTTTGATTATTTTTCCAAAATAAAAGGCAAGCTAATAACAGAAATATTGTAAAAATGAATTTGCCTGCTAAAAATGTGTTGGATGAACATCTAAAAATAACTTCCTTTGAGAAACTTGACACTTGGCAAGCAAGCAAGTATACCATGATAAATTAATAGCTTCAGGTATTTTAGAATCAGACGCTTATTGAAGCTGCTTGGCTTTGAGGCACAGGTGGTATTTTAATGCCTTCTTTTTAAAAATGTAACTGTTTATAAACACTTACAGTCAAGTACAAAATGTTTTTTCTAGCTTTCATTTCAATGGACATATTTTGAACTTAATCATTTTTTATTCATAACGATCACAAATTGGAACAAAATTGTTACCAAGGGTTACAGATGTGAATTGCATAATCTCAAACTTAATTTACTGCTTTCATAGTACAGTAAGTAATTTTTCAATAAGAAGGCAAAATCAAGGAAAGATTAAACACTTAAGCCCCACTGATATCAACTGGACAGTGCAAATCCATCAATATGACTTCTAAAATGTTTTGACATTGGCTACAGCTAATGTTATTAATGACTTCCATAATAATTTTAATGTAGGAAGTGTCTTCACTCAGAATCCCATACATTGTCATAAAACTCAGGGGGGAATTGTGCTTCTCAGTCCATCCATAGTGGTAGTTCATGTGCTTTCTGTACTTGAGACACTGAATAACACTTGTCAGTCAGAGCAGATGATACTATGCTCAGTGGGCGGATATTCCAATTTGATATGACAGCTTTTTATATGTTCACATCATAGGTACTTGGGTTTACATCCCAAATACAGAGAATTTGTTGTCTAAAACTGTCACTTCTTGTACATAGCTATCTTCCTATTTGTAGGTGACTTTTCAGCCCACAGGTTGTTTTGATTTTTGTTTGTACATTTCCAATATTTAGGCAGTGTTTTATAGTGTTTAAATTCCTCCCTCCTCCTCCTCTGTTGCTGAGCTATGATCCTTTTCTCTTGCAAGGGACAAAAATGCATGCATGCTGTAAAATACATGCTATGAAAACTATGCAAAAGTTATATTTCAAATTGCCTTAGCTCTGCAATTTGCTCACTACTCAAAATTATGAGTGTGTTTGCCTATAAAGAAGGGGAACCTTCCCTTTTCATCTTCTGAAAATAAACTGCTCCACCCAGTAACCAACTACATACTAACATACTTCTGGAAAGTTCTCGACCTTCAGTTGTCTTAAACAAAGACACATGTGTACACATTGGATGGAAGAAATGTCTGAAATATCTGAAATGCTACCTACTTTTTTGTATCTAGGAAGGGGATGGATAGAGGGAAGGCAGGAGTATTATGCAATATGGGAGGAGCAGCAGGAGGAACACAAAAGAAAACACTGGAAAGAGGAGAGGACTATGCTGCTCACAGTGCAAATGCATGTATTTATTCTCAGGCTACAGAGGAAAGCAATCATGGCTGCTGCAGCTACTTATAAGAAAAAGCCTAGTGTGCATGTATAAAATTATACACAAGACAATACACACGCTCCATTAACTTGTGAATTAAATTAAGTGAATCAACCAAATTTGAATGCCTCATTTTTTAAGAAATATATGAAATAGTGAAGGGGAAAAGGATTTAAATCAATTATGAAACAAGACCTTTGTATCAGAGACTGAAAGATCAGCTGCAACCCTGAATGATGTGCCTATAGCAAGTATCAGGAGCAACCAGATTCAATGGGTGAGGCTGTTATACAAAGGTTGAAGAAATGAAAGATGCGCCCCTGAAGCATAATTCATTCATTTTTTCCTGTAACCTTTCATACCTTTGGGGACAGGGGGAGTTGGAGGGAAAAGAATACTTCAAAGATGAAAAAGTGAAATGAGATGCAAAGCAAAAATGCAGTAGCTGTATGCTTTCAAGTTCACGCCTTCTTTTTAAACATTCACATGGGCTAATAAAATATTCCATTCAAGGAAGCTGTTATCAGATGGATTGCGGGCCCTGCAGAAGCTACTATGCTTATCAACAAGGTACAATTGTATGCCTAAACAGCAAAGGGAACCTGTCACTTTTCACTGAAAGGATCTGAAACTGCTCAAGAAATTCACTCAAACACGGTGCCGTTCAAAAGCTCTTGCCATACAGGAAATGATAGCTCAGGTTAAGTTTTACAAAAGTCATTCATAGATCCAGAATTCCTGTTATTGTAGGTCAAGTCCAACTCACCACTCAGATGCCTTGCCCAAGACTCCTACATTGCTGCCAACTAGTTGGCATTAACCCGGGACAGGGCCTTCCTTGTGGTGGTTCCTTGTTTGCGGAATTGCTCTCCCTGGTGAGGTGTGCCTGTCTCTCTCATAAGTGATTTTTTGGAAATACGTGAAAATATTTCCGTTTACGCAGGTATGAGATGGCCGAGATATACTGGTTATAGCAACCATGAAATAAATAACTGTCAGGGTATGTGATTGCGTTTAAATGTTTTGATTTGATTTGAAATTGCACCGTTTAAATATTTTGCTGGGCTCCCATGGGAGGAAGGGTGGGATAAAAGTTTAACAAATGATGATGATAATAACAGACTGCCTAGGACTCTTTATGATAGCAAATTAACTTAAGTCATGGATAGTCAAAAACCATTGCACCCTCTTTCCTGCAATGTCCCTGTCCATGGAGGACAGGTTGGCATGGCACACAGAGGCCAAAGAAGAGATTTTAGGGTTGAACTAAACAATATGGCTGAAACCAGTGACGCCACTGCAAGAACAGAACCAATTTCTCCTAACACAATGAACTTCCTTTCACCATAGGCACTGCAGGTTGGGAGGAGAGAAAGGAGCAGTTCACTCACACATTAGACTTCACCATATCTAACACAAAGGCTTTTTTTAGCCAGCACTCACTGGAACTCAGGTGAGCGCCATTGTCATTATAAGAGAACAAGGATGGCATTTGTGGTGAGTTCCAGCACCTCTTTTTCTACAAAAATAGCACTGTCTAACACCATATGTTAACTGTGCGATCGCACAATTAAATGCACCTCAGTTTTTAAATTTCCTCTAAAGAGACATAGGGAGGCATTCTTGATTTTGACTATGGTGCATTCAGACTGTCTCAATCCTTCTCCTCTCTCCCACTTCAGACCTAGTGTATATACACAGCACCCCTGCTTGCCCCAGGAGAAAAGTTGCCAATGGCATTACTAATGCCTTTAAGAAGTTAATAATAATAATCTTTATCAATTTTAGAAATCAAATTATCATAACCAAATGCATCATTGAGCTTTGCTGTAAGGGTGAAGAGACCAGGGATTTTTAATCTATTTATTGTTATTATTAATAAATCAATCTATTTATTATTGTTAATCTATTTATTCTTACTGTTAAAGCTTTATTATAACTGCGGTTTTATTCCACTCATTGCCTAGTTTCAAGCTGGTTTCACATGAAGGCTGGGTATCCAGTGTTTATGCTTCTCTACGTTTAAGAAAAATCCCACGAACAATAGCAGCGGAGTGATGAAATGAGCTCACAATTCAGCAAAGACTGGAACAACAAGTTGTAGAAGATTCCCAATAGTCTGCCAACAGCATACTCCCAGGATCAAATACAGCTACACCCATACAGTGAGCTTGCAAAGGTAATCCTCAACTCCCAGAGAAGAAGATGACAAATCTAGATTTTTAGACAGAAAAAAAAATTTGCTGCACACACACCAGACTAGTGGATTTAAGTCTTCAATGCTGTCATGTTTCATGCACTCTTTTACTGGGGAAGAACAGCACAATAAACCCCATATAATATATCAGCATCCATGTAGATACACCCACTATGTACAATAACCATTGTCAACTGGGTAAAGGCTCCAAGAAAATGGAGATTCCAGAAAGTTAATTGCTGGAATTTAGTGATGAGTAAAACATTTCAGAAAAGGATTTGACACATGAGGATCCAAAAGTGAAGCATCAGATAGGTTTTCACTGGTATTTGCACTCACCGGTAAACATTTTTGTAACAGCTTTGCTCTGCTTCCGGGCAGAGCACAGGAGCAGCAACCATGGAGGGAAAAACTCATAGTGACTAGCTAGAAGCTCAGCTATAGTTCCAGATAAGCCCGTAGATGTCTGGTCGCCTTCTGCAATGTTACATCCCTCATCCACGGAATCTACAAGGAGGAAGAGACTTTGTTGAGGGGGCTTGGCTCCGAGAAGAGGCAGCAAAATGCACCTGCAAGGAAAAAAAGAAAGGAGAATTATAATACACACACGTAAAATCCAGAAATATATTCTATATGGGTGGTTTTGTTTTTCAGCAAAGGAACTTGTGTGTGTTTGTTTACGTGTACACAAAGAGGTGCTCACAGTATGTACTAAAGCGAGGTCGCTAGGGAATTCTTTTTCCAGTGTTGTCAGGGAGTGCAGACTCACTTGCAGCCACTTTAATATTTGATTAAGCCTTTTAACATGTAAACAAATGCAGTTCAAGTGCTGAGGCCAACGACAAGCACGTCTGGATTACGCTTGTGCAGCTACCCAACACGGCCATAAACAGGGAATTTCAAGTTTAACAGGAGTTGGATACGCCCAGCAGAATGTATGTGAAATCTGAATAGAGGTTATATTAGTACCAAGCGCAATCCCAGCTAATGTTCTAGTAACAACTATTCGCAGCAATGCTCCTGGTTTGCACAAGCCCTATTGGAAGGAACTGCAGATACACTTACTCTCTTGTGCGAATGTCATTCATTTCCATGGCTGAGTGCGCAACAAGTGGATGCTCTCATGATGAGACGGTACACAATCACAAAACCACCCAGTAAGAGCCTCTTTGCATGATCTCTGAAATAACATTCCTGAATTCAAGTCAGTATCCAGTTCGTTTACTCTAGCAAGCAGTTAAGTCCAAAGCTAAAGTGAACTGAAGGTGAACCAGCAACTCTTGGCAAGATCAGAGGTGCTTGCTCACTCCTTGTTCCTTGGAAGCTACATGATTATTCACTGTATGAATACAAGATATTGCAGGGCCATCTACCCAAACCAAACCAGACTGTCTACCTCGTTTGCCCCCACGCAAAATGTCATGGTGGTAGATGTCTAAGTCCTTGCATCAGTGCTAGGAAGCAGGCCATCACCCCCCCCCCCACCCAAACCGGTTGGGGGGTGAGAGCATATACTAACAGTAAGTACAGCATCAGAGCTATGAAAGCTTCAGAGATAAAGAAATAGCCCTTCAAGGAAAGGCAGCTATCCCCTCCCCCAACAGCATGGTTCTCTCTGATCACAAGATTTGCAATTCTTAGGCTGGGGGTGGGAAGGAACAGGCAAAACCCAGAATCACTTAAATAACTCAAGGATGTGTTCGTGCTCCGGAATTCTTTATGACAGCATTTTATCAAAAGATGTGTCATGATAACAACCTGGATTACCCCCTTGGAATATAATTATAATTATAAATCCCCAATACATGGGATTTAAGTAAAGTGTGAAGTAAAAAAAGTACATGCCAGATAAGAAAAAAGATACACAACTAGCTCAAAGTCTGTACAGTGATACCTCGGGTTACAAACACCTCGGGTTATGGACTCCGCTAACCCAGAAATAGTACCTTGGGTTAAGAAATTTACCTCAGGATGAGAACAGCAATCATGCGGCGCCAGCGCCGGGAGGCCCCATTAGCTAAAGTGGTACCTCAGGTTAAGAACGGTTTCAGGTTAAGAACGGACCTCCGGAACGAATTAAGTTCGTAACCAGAGGTACCACTGTACAGCCAATGAATAATTAGATATTAGAGTTGCAATCCTGATACATTTGCATTCTAGTTAGTCTCACTGAACTCTATGGGGCTTGCTTCTGCTTGAATAAGCCTAGGACTGAAACAGCAAACCTCTGAAACACACGTTTCCTTCATTATCCAAAGACCTTACTCATCTAATTGCACTTTCTGCCACCATGAAATGCGAGAAAGTCTTGGTAAAACAGTGAAAAAAGCATGTTCAATTATCCAAACTTCTGATTACTCAACACAGCTATTGGGATGAATAAGGCTGTAGTACTATTTTGTCAACTGGCAGGGATGGGGGTGGGTAGAGCCTTCAACGCAACTTGCATTTTTGCCATACCAAGGAAGTGATTCACCAACCGCTTCCAGTAATGTAGCCCCACTGACTTGACCAGATGAGTGAAAGGCCTGACACACTTCCGAAGTGTCATTTTGTATTACTAACCATTTGCCTTTTTGTGTGTGTTTTTGGACTGGAATTCCCCCATCACCTCCGAGAATCCATAATTTCCATCATACTTTTTCTGTGTGCAGCTCTTTATGTCCCTATTTAAGACCAATTTTATCATATAGGTGATTCCTAATTTATTTGAAATGGTTAAAAAAAATCATCGGTGCATATTTAAATGGAATAGATGAGCATCACTTTCTAATAATTGTAAAGAGCTAGGCATTCCATATGTAGGGTAAAACACATTCCATGCAAACTCACCACAGTTCACATTTAGAAAGGTTTGGCTATTCCCCATTTCCACCAGTGCTTTCTAAGATTTTTAAACACAAATTTAATTCTAGCAGGGGAAAAAAGAATGCATTACAACACATTACAGCTACCAGTAACTCCCCAAGGCTAGAGCATCATTACAACAGGAGATATCACACAAAAAAGCAGACTCTTTTAAGTGTCTGCTTCAGCGCATCCAGAATTTTCTAACTTCCAACTGCATCCTGACCTCAGGCCTATTCAGCAGATTCTTCAATAAGGCAACTGTTCCTGCCATGAAATAGTCTTGACTAGAAAATAATCCCTTTATTTTCAAAAATGCCATCTTGGTTTCAAAGCAGAATGAACTGCAGCAATTCGCCCCCTTCTCACGCCAGCCAAATGTTTCGTTATCTCTAGAGAAGGTTAGCAGTCATCTTGAAGACCGTTTGAAAATAATCATGAGCTCTGTAAAATAAGATGTAAACAATATGCCATCAAACCTAATTATATGTTTTGAGTGAGAAATCGATCTTCAGAGTGACAATGAGTGGAACAAAGGGCTGGGAGCATCTGAAACTTCTGCATCTCCACATAACACTGGTTTTACTTCCAAATTCAGATGTGCAGCTACACTGTTAGGTAAAGGTAAACCTACTCTGGGGTTGCAGCGCTCATCTTGCTTTATTGGCCGAGGGAGCCGGCGTACAGCTTCCGGGTCATGTGGCCAGCATGACTAAGCCGCTTCTGGCAAACCGTTTACCTTCCCGCTGGAACGGTACCTATTTATCTACTTGCACTTTGACGTGCTTCGAACTGCTAGGTGGGCAGGAGCAGGGACCAAGCAACGGGAGCTCATCCCGTCGCAGGGATTCGAACCGCCGACCTTCCGATCAGCAAGTCCTAGGCTCTGTGGTTTAACCCACAGCGCCCCTCTTTATTCACTTGTTTCTACTCTTTCCCTACTTACCTTAGGTAATCACTCCTACCCTTCACTCCTCCCTTCAATAGCAAAAACACTTTTATGAGAAAGGTTCTTCATGTTAAGCAGACGCTCTTTAAAAATATGTCACCAAAGAGCCTTCCTTTCAAATCCACAGCACTAAACTTTTCCATCTGTGGGAATCTGCCATCCATGCCATGTAGCAAAAAGGTCTCCACAGAACTCCATTAAACAGCAGCCAGTCATGTGGCCTTGGTTGGGAGATGCAACCAAGCCATGCCTTTTATTTCATTTTCCCCGCCTTCCCACTACATTCACGCTTGTGTAGTAATTTGTGATAAAATGTTCATGGCAGCAGCAGCTCACACTAAACACATTTCCCTAGAATGGCTTGTTTTGGGATGATCAGCATCAACTCTTCCAAGAGAGCGCTATTCAAAAATGTCTCCTGCAACCTTTGCCAACACTCCTGCAAGTGGTAAAAACCTGCACTGCTACACCAAGAAATGGGAATCTGTGGCCTTCTGAATTTTGGCTGCCTAGTCGGTATGGCAAACAGTGAGAGGTGATGGCAGTGGAGTCCAGCAACACCCGAAGGTCTCTGTACTACATATTTTACACATGATTTTCTTTATCTGATGTAAATCAGTAGCCATGCAGGCATCAAAATTGCATGACACATTCAGTTCCTAAGAAACAGCACAAATTGGTTTATGTATTCATTGATCATTTGGATATAATTTCAGCCTCATCTCACCAGAATAGGTCTATAAATCCAGAAGACTATATTCCCTCATATGAACCTGTCTGGGCTCTGAGATATTCAGGGGAGCCTCTTTATCTTGGTCCCACCACCCTCAAAGGCATGTTTGGTAGAGACACAGTATAGGGCCTACTCAGTGGCTGCTCCCAGAGTTTGGCTGCTCCCTTCCTAGAGAATTAGATTGGCTCCCTCCTTGTTGACTTGAAAGGGCTAGTGCTGTCTTGTTTTTATTGTAGTGATCTATATGTTTGTGTGTGTATAAGGGTAAAGGTAAAGGTACCCCTGCCCATACGGGCCAGTCTTGACAGACTCTAGGGTTGTGCGCTCATCTCACTCTAGAGGCCGGGAGCCAGCGCTGTCCGCAGACACTTCCGGGTCACGTGGCCAGCGTGACGAAGCTGCTCTGGCGAACTGGCACCAGAGCAGCACACGGAAACGCCGTTTACCTTCCCGCTATAAAGCAGTACCTATTTATCTACTTGCACTTGGGGGTGCTTTCAAACTGCTAGGTGGGCAGGAGCTGGGACCGAACGATGGGAGCTCACCCCGCTGCGGGGATTCGAACCGCCAACCATGCAATCGGCAAGTCCTAGGCGCTGAGGTTTTACCCACAGCGCCACCCGCGTCCCTGTTTGTGTGTGTACAAATGTTTAAATGTTGTTTTTAAATGAAAGCTTTCCCCTCTATGTTTCACCTGTTTCTATGTTAGCTGTAAGTTGCTTTGGGTTCCTGTCAGGGGAAAAGGCAGGAAATCAATAATGATATAAATTAAGAAATAAATGAAGATCACCCACAGGAAATCTCAATACACTTTTCCAGCAGAACTTCTCCTTTTGTGACATTTGGAGCCATTTTCGAACTGCTCAACTGCACCAATTCTATACAGCTTCTGAATTCACCTGAATTGCCAATTCATTTCAGCGCTAAGAGAAGTATCTTGCCCGAGTTATCCGCTGAATGTTCGGACTTACAAGATTTACAGTTGCCTCTGGATCTCTCATTTCCTTTCCTGAATCTATATCATACAAACAAGGAAGAGGCTTGACAAATCTGAAAAGAATTTAATGTGATAAAAAGAGGATGCACTTCTGCAGCAATCAAAGGATTTCCCTGGATAGATATGAAAAGGAAGCTACAGACAATGGAAGAGTAGAGACTTCTACTCACAAAGGCTTCCTCAAAGGACACAATAATTCTTTATACGAAGTTTAAAGTAACAATACTGCATTTTATTTTATTTTTGCTTCAGTAAAGCCACTGGTACCTCTCCCCACTTCCTCCATATACTTCAACTTTCACCTTAATAAATTTAACATAACTTTCATTGATCTAAGCACTTGAGGGGAAGTGTAAAACCACAGAGGAACTGCACAATGTCTGGATAGTTTAGTGCAAGACTTTGTAGTCATTCTTCAGAATTAGCAGACTGTGAATGCATCCTTTTTAACACAGATGACAAGAACTGGTTGTAGCTTTCAAAAGGAACCAGTGCCATCTACGATGCTATCAGAGCTTCCTTATCCCTGCAAAAAAACACCCCTACCTAACATTCAACAATTTCCCTCGTCTCCTTTACAGCCACACAAAACTGCTGGTTCAGTAACCCTGAAATGTACCAGGATCCGTAGATCCTCTCTCATTTTTCCACTGATACAAAATATGCTTTAGCCCCCAAAGCATATGACACAACACTGGGTGCTACTAGATTGCATTCCATTTCTTTTATTCATCTTCATGACATCATTTCATGCATCCTGCATAATTCCCCAATGTCCATTTAAGTTAGCTCCTTCATTGGCAACCCCCCACTTTCATTCCTAAAGTTACCAGAGAAAAGAATGAATAAAACAGGTTTAAGGACTATGGCTGCAACCCTAACTTTGTCTGCTGAAGTTCTGTTGAATCCAGTGGGACTTATTCTCTAATACTTGAAGGAAGGACACTAATTCCTACTTGATCGTTTATTTATCTCCTTATCTATTTCATACACTTCTTGACTGCAACAAACAAACTGACAAACCTCAAAGTGGTTTACAAAGAGATTTTACCATGTAGCATTTCCCCATCTTCGCTTTGTTTAGTTCTTCATTCGCCTTGCGCTACACTGCATTGCTAAACTCCAAATGGATTACTCTACCTATCTGTTCAAGAAAATGCAACTTTGCTCAAAATAAGTAATCATAAACCTGTGTGGCAGGTGTTAATATTCTTGGTGGAAATCTTTCTGCCAAAAACACACTAAATAATAATAATAATAACAACAACAACAATAACAACAACAACAACAACAACAACAACAATTTATACCCCACCCATCTGGCTGGGTTTCCCCAGGTGAATCAAATAAGATCAGGGTCTGATATCCTATGGTCACATGCTTGGCCTTTTGGGGGTGAAATTGAAAACATTATTATCTGGGAGCAAGTCCCAATGAATTCAGCAGGACTTACTCCTGAGTAGATGTGCACAGGATTGCACTGTTAGCCTGCCTTTTATAGTTGCATTATAATTTATGAGCAGGCAAGCAGAGTGCACTGTAGTTCATCTTTCCATAACCGCTGACCTTCTTCATAGTCTTTTTGACAGCAGAAGTGTTCTGAATGGTAACGACGAATTCAGCATGTTAAAGGTTGCAAAGGAAAGGTCTCACACATACCACCATGTAACACCCCGCATTTATCTGTACTGACTTTCATCTTCCTTTTTCAATTCCCTTAGTTAATCCAGCCAAGAAATGAGTTCAAATGGATCACTGTATCATCTTATAGCTTACACTTGGACACCAACACAGCAACCGTAATTATGAAATTTCAGTGTCTCCTCTTTCACTGTCACTGAATCCTTATATAAATCTGCTTTAGCCACAGTCTGCTTTAGACATAGATATCTTTGTTTCATCATTTTACAGATCATTAATATGTTAAGCTCATGTCCTCCAGGTTTATTAAATGGCTGCAATCTATACTGTAACAGTCAGTACTAATACAGAAACAGACTATTTTGACATGCACTTAAAATGGTAAAATTACAGCAAAGGTAGTACCTCTCTATTTTTGGTAACATGCTCTGTAAAATCAAGCTTTCCCCCTTATTTGTTCTCTTCTACTCACAAGCTGGTTCTCTAGGTCATAACATACGCTAAATCAAGCAGAATTCCTTCTCTACACCATCTTGATTTATAACTAAAGCAGTCTGTAGCACGACCATGTATGGTGGTTTGTTCCATCTCTCCTAATGAGTCCGTTAGAAAGGAGAGAGAGAGAGAGAGAGCACTATGTAAAAAAAGATTCACTTTTTGAACTGACTCATACATAATAGAACCAGTAACAAAAACTTAAGAGTGAAACTCTGCACCAGCAGAGCTGAGGGGAATCAAGAGTCCAGCAACATTTGAAGAACCACAGGTTTCCCCACCCTTGGTGTCAGTTTTTAAGGACACTCAGTGATTTCAAAGAAAACAACTATATTCCCACAATCCCTTCTATACCCTGATAATCAATTTTCTACCTCTTTCCCTTAACTTCTGGTATTATGCACTGCCTATTTGTCAACAACAACAACAACTGGAACACAGCAAAATTAACCTATGTTCACTGTATGTTTGCCCTGACTGTATCTTGCTGTAGCCATTTTTGCTTTTCTAAAGTTAATTTCTTAACGTTCTGCAGGTTTCAAAAATTACGTGCAAGTACAATTCAGCCTTCCAACTTTGCCCCTGGACAAGTTGCTTCTTTCTGCCATTCATCCTTCCTCCTCTGATTCCTTTCCCATCTCCTTTGAAGTAGTGGGTTGTCACAAAGTGACTCACCTCAGCACCAAAAGCTGAAGCATAAATCACACTAACGCTGTTAACAAAATCTATTCCACAATTTATGTCTTCAGCCTCTTAGATATAGCATGATTGCAAGAGGAAAAGGAAGACTTTTAAATAGCACTGTTCCACCTGTGCTACCACCATCGCATATTTTATATGGCAATTTCCCCCAAAAGTCCTACTAGTGATTTAATGCAAAAAGTTCTCGGAAGTCTCAGAAGTCTGGGTTTGGAGATTTAGTAAAAATGACAGACAAAGCAAGTTAAGAACACCAAAATGAATTGAAAGAAAGATTGTTCAATTTTCTCTGCACTGCGTTTTAAGCTGTTTATATCTATCCAAGCAATGGATGTTGGGGAGGGGCGAATTCTCATGACATTAAGTCATACTGAAAGCAGTTGTGTCCAGCTGGATACAGTGCTGGCCCTGGATGGCAAGGGCTCAAATCCCAACTCAGCAATGGGTCACTTGAGGTCTGGGGTAAGTGACTACTGGCAAGAAACACAGAGTTGCTCATGAATAAACACAATAGGGACAAAAAAGCCCATTACTGACATAGGAGTCATAGTCAACAAAAAACTGCAATCTAAAACATATGTAAGTTGTGAATGCTTATGACAGCTATTTACTTTGTTGCTTCAAAACAACAGAATTCTTGTTAAAGTGTGGATTATGATGTAATCTAGTTGACTCCTATTTGTTCACGTTACCGTATATACTCGAGTATAAGCCGACTTTTTCAGCACATTTTTTATGCTGAAAAAGCCCCCCTTGGCTTATAGTTGAGTGAGGGTCCTTTCAGGCTGCTCCTTCCTCCTCTGCTGCCTTTGCCGCTGGCAGCGGTGGACGAACGAGCAGCCCGAAAGCAGCCCTTTTGGGCTGCTTGTTCTTCCTCCGCCGCTGCCGTCACCACCAGGTTTGTGGTGAACCAGCTTATACTCAAGTCAATAAGTTTTCCCAGTTTTTTGTGGTAAAATTAGGTCCCTCGGTTTATATCTGGGTCGGCTTATACTCGAGTATATACAGTATTCCTTGTGCCAAATGTACAGACCATGTAGTTAGTGGGGAAATGTTGCAACCTAGAAAAATGAAAGAAAACTGTCACTTGGTACAACTAGAACCTCCAAAGGGTGAGGCTGGCTCATTTTCAAAAGCCAGTAAATGCACTGATGAATTAGGAACAGAAACGTGTAGCTGAATTGAAAGGCAAGGATGAAAAGCACAATAGCAGGAATGGCAAACAGGTCAGAACAAGGTGGATAATCATGATTTTATTTGTACACTCATGCATTTGGATCAAATGATCTTCAAGGTGGCTTACAACCTAGGTAGTGGGGTAGGAAAACTGGGGGGGGGGAATCACATCTGGCTATCAATGTGCCCTATTGGTTTCAGATAGCACAAGGGTAGCCGAGTCTACAAAGACTGGGACACAAATTTTCACGGCCCCCTAGCAGCTATGGTGGCTCATTTACAAGAAGTTATATGTAAATTCTGGAAGTATGTACTAGATTCTGACCAAGCTAAGTCACCTGGAGCACAATATACATCAGGAGGCTTAGTTTGGTCAGAATACACTACGTTGCCAGACAAGAAATAAATTGGCATTATTTTCAGCTGTCCAAAGGAGACCTGGTTTGTCTGGCTGGTGGCAGAGGACAAAAGAGCCCCAACCCCTTGCTTCTGCAATCCCAGGGCAACTGGGGCACTGGTTTTGGGCAGGCTGGCGTGGAGTCTGCAGCTCTTCATTCACTGTTCAATGGCTGGTGAAAGGTTAGTTCTTCTAGGATTTAGAACAGCTGGTGCACAGTTTGATGACATACTCATCCTATTTTGTGTTCACATCTGCATTGGCATGAACAAAGGGAAAAAGCATTAGGTATGGACTCTGTACAGTTTGCATACCTTGTTTGGTGCAGAGATATATTTCCTGGTGATGTTAGGTAACAATACCCCAAGGCTACCATCTGCTTAATTTTGGTCTCTAATGGGCACCTATAACGGAGATCCCTGAGAAAGGGACATGTCTAGTCAGGCAAGGTTGGGATTAACTTTAACCTGGATACAAATCGCCCAGACAAACCTGCAGAGATTGCGTTGCTTCATGTTCATCTGTCTACAGTCTACTTCCATTAAGAAAGACGGCTTTTCTCAGCCAGGGAAAATATAGTAAGCCCAATTCCCAGCACTCAGAAAACTGTCACTTAATCCTGGGGGGCTCATGTAAGTTTATCAGAACCAAAGCTGGTTCTGAACATTGCCTAGTTAAACTATGGAATTTGTTTCCACAAGATGTAGTAATAGCCTCGAACCAGGATGGCTTTAAAAGAATTAGGCAAAGTCAAGAAGGATAAGACTCTCAAAGGCTACTAGCCACAATGGCTATATTTTCCCTCCACTGGTTGGGGTAGTATGCTCTGAAATACCAGTTTCTGTGGGCCAAGAGGGAGTCTGTGCAGCACATTTCTGTGGTAAACTACGTAGATTTTGCATTAATCTAAGTCTCACTCATCTCCTGAACTGCTCTCCCAATCAAACGGAGTGGACTATTCTCTGCTTATTCCCATGAATATCCAGCAAATATGAAGCACAAAGAGTTGAAACAAGGGAAACATTTGCTTAAAAACAGCCTTTTTGTGTGAGCGTGCTGGTAATGCTTTGAAACCCAGTGACAGAGTAATAGCATCTCATTTCTCTAGAACGATTGTTCAACAAGACAGAAAGCGTATCCTGGTAGGAAAGCCAGCATCCTCCCACTCCTCTAACGCCTCAGGCTTCTCTACTGGGATTTCTTCCAGTGAGTTATCCCCCCCCACACACACACCAACAGCTTTCAATTATTTTGAAATAGCAAAAGTCATCCTAAAGGAATTAGGCTATTGCCTCAGATCTAGTGCAGCATATTTAAAGGAGGGAAATCTAGCCGTGACTAAGAATGCTATCACTTATGCAAAGGAGATACTATAAATTTCAAACAAAAACAAAAACAAACCACATGTGCGCCAACCATTAAAGCATGGGCAAGAATAAAACAAGCAACTGGCCAAAATCCTTGTTACATTTTTGACAAATAATTTCCAAACTTTATTTTAATCCTATTCATTCCCTCTAATAGTAAACTTTGTGTTGATCAGAAGCGGAGCCGAAGTCAAACTGGGACAGAGACAAGGCAGAGAGGGCTCTGTATACTTTGGAGCTTTGCCAGGTATGCATTTCCTTTCTGGTTCTGGGTGTTTTGTTTTTTGTTTTTCTTAGAAAAGCAAAAACAACAACCAAGTCCTCCTACAGGAAAAGAATGACGTAAGGAACAGTTAAGAAGTCTGAGAGTGACAAAAACAATCACCTCCATCAACAAAGACAGGAGGCGGGTGGGTAGACATAAGATGAAATAGGAAATACAAGCCCTCGGTGGGTTAAATGACCATTAGTTCCAAGGGATGACACTCGCTTCCCTTCAACCTGAGGCCTGATGGGAGGGGAGAGAATTAGGGCTGAGGCCTGCACACCGGCTGGAGCCTATTTACTGACCCACTCTTTTCTCCGTCCTTCAAGTTCAATCCCAATATGGGTGTGCCCTCTTTGCAACATAAATTGTCCTTTGGGAGCGATTAATAAGAAGGCGAGGATAGAGGAGAAAGCACTTTCTCCAACCCAAATGCATTGGTTCAATAGAACAATTTACACTCTAGGGGAAAGATTCTCAAATGGGGAGCAGAAGAAAAATTGGGGATTCACTCTCAGCACTCTCCCATACAGCACCAGCAGACACATATAAAACTACTCTGCCCAACACTGTATCACTCAGGAATGTTGCATGGGGAACCTCAGTACTAACTCTTATTACCACATAATTTAGCCAGCAGGCAAGCCTAACATTTTCTTCTTTCCCACCCCCTCAAAATCTCCTACCTCCAATCCTGTCATACCACACCTAGCTCTGGAATGGACAATGGCAAAATACTTGTGTGTGTACCCACTTATAAATCTCTCTCTCTCTCTCTCTCTCTCACACACACACACACACACAGCAGGATGGAAACTTAAGTGGCTGTTACTGTCATAAACTGCCCATGCCATAAACTGCCCATACCTGAAAGCACAAAGTCATTCACTGATTGAATGTCAAGCTACTACAAGATTAGCATTGCAATGCTTGATCTCTTAAAAAAGAACACTTGAATTCTTTGCGAAAGCCAAGTAACTGCTTTGTGACAGACAAGGCATGCTTTGTCAGTACAAGCTTCTTTCTGCTTCCCACATCACTGATTATCTATATGGTCCAGGTATATACCAGGATGGCGGTACTTGTGTTTTCTGGAGCCAATATATTTGCAAGCCATTTCCATCTCCGATGTTATATTGCTTTCTGTCATGCTGGTCTCTCTAACCAGATAATATACAGAGAGCATTAATATTTAGCATCTCTATAGCACATTCAGGAGTTCAGTGCCAACGTATGTTTTCTCAGTTATCCTTACAAAAGCCTTACAAACCTGTTTGATCAAGACTGGAGAACCTCCAGACCAAACTAGACCCAACAGGAATCCTAATTTGGCCCATGAGGCAAACCCTCACAAGCCAAACCCAATCACCCTACACCTGATGACAGCCATTGTGTGGCAGGTTGCAATGAAATGAGCGGTGTGAAAATAATCACATCATTAATTGTCTTAAATTTGAAAATTACATAAAATAGCAGACAATGAAATGAGTAACTTTGTATTTGGCAGCAATCAAATTGCAGGAGAATGGAAACAGCACTGATTGTGACAGAGAGGGATTGGAACAGAAATCCCTAGTTACCACTGACTTCTAGGACTATATACAGCAGCTAAATTCTTTAGCACTGTTATGATGGAGAGGAGAGGTGCAACCATGCCAAAGAAGAAGGGGATCTAGACTGAGCTGGCCACTTCTGATTCTTCCTCACTGCGCCCACAACTCCATTGTTTCTCTCTTCTTTCCCCAACATCATAGCTACTGCTGCTTCACCAATTTAAACTTGCTCCAGTGTATCATCATCATAATACTTCTTTGTGCTAGAAACTTGAGATACATTAGCACTACCATAGGGGATTTAGTTGCAGTCCCACCCTCAACCAGGTAGCATAATGGTACGAGTCACATAAGCATTGGTAAAGTGAGTCATGAAATTAGCCATCTAGGGCTTGCCGATCAGAAGGTCAGCAGTTCGAATCCCTACGATGGGGTGAGCTCCCATTGCTCAGTCCCTGCTCCTGCCAACCTAGCAGTTCGAAAGCATGTCAAAGTGCAAGTAGATAAATAGGTACTGCTCCAGTGCAAAGGTAAATGGCGTTTCCGTGCGCTGCTCTGGTTCGCCAGAAGTGGCTTAGTCATGCTGGCCACATGACCTGGAAGCTGTCTGCGGACAAACGCTGGCTCCCTCAGCCAGTAAAATGAGATGAGCACCGCAACCCCAGAGTCGTCTGCAACTGGACTTAACTGTCAGGGGTCCTTTACCTTTTTAAATGCAGCTTAGAACTAAGAGTTATAACAAACTAACACTCAGTCCCTTCCATCACCTACACAAGTCAAAACCTTTGCAATAACCATTTAGCTAAAACTTTGGCCACAATGCTTAAATCACAAGACAATCAAAAACTGTCAGCAACATATATATTGGGATCACTAGGTCAAGGGATAATAAAAAATCACACAGGTACATAGAGGACTGTAAAGACATTAACAGCACCTGCTGTTATGGCAAATCAACTTTTATGTTTTAATCTGGACCACAGTGTGTGGATGTATTTTGATCAATTTCTTCATATCAAAAGTTTCCTATTCAACTCTATTCCTACCAAGCAAATGCTGGTCTGATACCTGAGCAGGTCACCCACAAACATACCACAGGCAGCAGGAGCTCCAGGTTTTTCCAGGGACGCACAAATTGTATAAAGTCCAAAGAGACCAATGGCCACACAAATTCTCTACCATATATATTTAAATCCATACTATAAGGCACATAGTCCAACTATTTAACTCCTTTTTTTCAACAGATATGGTGCTGGCTTCAAGGTTGTCTTTTATCTCAAGTCTTAGCCCAAGAGTAGCCCATTGTACTCCAGATCAAGCTGCTCTTGAAAAGAAAGAGGGATTGCAGGACTTAAGTACCAACTAATGATAAGGATAGAAGTTGGAAGGTGTGAGAGACAGGAAGACACCAGTACAGAAATGGAAGATGTGTACTGCACACCTGAGGGCGATAAAGCAAGTTGCTTAGGATCTCTCTCTGGGAGAAGAATAAAGTTCTTGGACTAAATTAAGGACTAAAAAGAAAAGGGGACAAAATTCCTTGATTGTTTAAGAGCAGCGTGTTACTTTGTATCTTGTAACAGTTGTTTGTAACTATTTTAGGAATGTTTCCAGTAAAGCTGAAATTCATTCTTGTGGTGGAGAGCTTATTCATTTCTATTCTGCGCAAGGTCCAGATCATGGATTCTGTTGCAACATCATACTAGCCATGATGACTATGATTTGCTTCCACAGTCAGAGGCAGTAATGTTGCTGAATACTGGTTGCTGGAAACCACTGGGGAGCAGAGGGGTGTTCTTGTGCTCAGGTCCTTTTTGCAGATTTCCTACAGCATCTAGTTGGCCACTGTGAGAACAGGATGCTGCAATAGATGGTCCTTTTATCTGAACCAGCGGACTCTTCTTATTGCCCTTAAGAACTTATATTTGCAATCCTAAAAAAACATTTACTTGCAAGTTCCATTCAATCAACAGGATTCACCTTATGGCTAAACTGCTAATTATAAACTCTTGCTCCAACCATCTTGGATCACAATCTTGAGAGCAACCGCCACTAAAATGGTCCCAAGGTAACATGCATAGGAGTAGGGTGCATGGCATGCCTAATTTTCTCAGATGTGTACCTGCTTGAAGAGGCTTGCATTTTCTGGAAACTCCTATGAACAGCTGTTAGGGATGGTACAATCTGATGCACTTTTGCAGCTGTGTTCAAGTCTATTAAAATTTAATTTTCATGGCCTTTGAAGCTTAGAGGCTTGAAAGGGAGGCAAAGGGAAACACACAAAACAAAGACTGGGAAAGGACAACATGAGATGTTTCATGCAAATAAAACCTCTGTGCACTGCAAACAGGCAATTATTTGCCTGGACTTTCATCAGATACCTTTGCTAGAGAGGTAGCTCCCTTCTCTGCTACAGATGGAGAGGGAGCAGATAATAGACAAGAAGTTCCAGACAGCATTTCCTCCCCTTTCTGTTACCTCTCTCCTTGCATATACCTCAGGCAGAATGTAACAGACATTTCTCTTTTGTACCATGAACAAAGGCAGCATGATTACCAAAGGATTTGCCAGCTTTACACCAAAGGTGAATCCGTATAAGGCTCTTGATATGATCACATTTGTAGAGTTATAACACATAGGCACAATTACAAGATAGATGCCTAACTTGTATACATGTGGCAGAATTCTGTGATTCACCCTCCACATGTTTCTGGGCTCCCAACTCCCCTCAGCCCAAGTGAACATCGATTATTGGAATTGTAGTTCAAAACATGTGCAGAATACGTTTGCTACCTTTGAGCTATAGCATTCCATGGCTTGTGCCACCAAGCTTGATGTGTTTCAGAGCACAGAGATGCACCAAGCCACATTTTTCTTTGGCATGAGTCTAGGGACAGCTTTTACTCAAACTTCAGGAGTACAGTCCTTAAATGTTTTAAGACACACAAAAATGTTTTTCTTGAGTCAAGATTGTCCAAGGGAGCTTTTGTTTCCTCCTTCACATGCAGCAGGTGGATTAGCACACCTGTACAAATCTGGAGATCTACCCTATCAGCACATTTCTTCAACACTGTTTAGAAAAAAATCTATAAACCCCTTAATTAATAATAATAATAATAATAATAATAATAATAATAATAATAATAAATAATAATAATAATACCTATGTGGTATACATAAAATACACACACACACACCCATCCTCAGGATATATATTGCAATCTGGACTGCAGAAGTAGATCTGCAGGAAAGGTGAATTGCTGAAAAGTAATGTACCACAACTCCTGCCAACCTAGCAGTTCGAAAGCACGTCAAAGAGCAAGTAGATAAATAGGTACCGCTTCGACAGGAAGGTAAACAGCATTTCCATGTGCTGCTCTGGTTTGCCAGAAGTGGCTTAGTCATGCTGGCCACATGACCCGGAAGCTGAACGCCGGCTCCCTCGACCAGTAAAGCAAGATGAGCGCCGCAACCCCAGAGTCGGCCACGACTGGACCTAATGGTCAGGGGTCCCTTTACCTTTACTAATGTACCACAACAGGAGTTGGGACACTCATTTTCCAATCCCACAACCACCAGCAGCAGCTTGAGGCAAATATTGCAGGTAAAATGAAAAAATAAAATAAAAATACTTTGCTTTCTTTATGTGCACAGGAGATAGAAGATGCTGTTTGTGTGCAGTGTCGAGGCAAAAGATGCTCTTCTTGTCCCCCCCAGGTTCAGTGCTTTTCAGGCTCAAGAGCACCTCTGCAGCTGATGACCAGAAAAGCAAAGCCTAGACTATTTGCTCACCTTAAGACCCATATCGTATATTTGGCATATGCTGTCTATATGTTAAAGACCACTGAGAACACAAAACACATTTCAGAAGTATATTTATGGAGGTATTAGGTGTGCAAATGAAGCATCTTGTCACAGCTGTGGGTAGATTGCATGCATCTCTTGAGGACAGCACAAGTCCTTCGGAGTCCTTCCAAGAGAGTTTGTTTTTTCCCCAGGCAAATTGCATCTCAGTTGTTCCACAACAGACATGATACTTAACTACCCACCTTTTCCAGCTGGCCCTAAACAGGTTCAGAATCTAAGCTGTTACAGTATTATTATGCGTACAGACTCTTGAAATGTCCTAAGCACATACAGTATTTAAAGTAGTGTGTATCCTTTCAGAGTCAAATAACTTCAATTAGCAATAAACAGGCTCAGTCCTGCATCTGCATGTAGCCTTATTCATTCTGCATGTGGGCCTAACACTGGTGTTCATTTCAAAAGAAACCTCTTTACAGCCTAGTTTAATAGCAGTTTCTTTTTAAAAGAGAGAGAGAGCGCACTACAAGAGTTGAGGCTACAATATTTTCTCAAAAGGCAGAATGTCTTTCAATGACTTCCACAATTTAAAAAAAAAAAGTGAGAAAAGACACTGAACTCATGTAAACACAGTTTATTCTCCACAGTACAAGGCCTGCTTTTGAAACATGAACATCATGTGGTGGTCCTCCACACACAAAACAGCTGGAAGTCTTACGCTAGGTGAATTAGTCCTATCAAACCGGATCTCCAAACATTCAGGTATGAAGTCTCTCCATATGATTAAGAGATACTTACAAACATTAGCACTGTCATGCAAAAGTACTGTTAAGAGCCACAACAAAATCCCTAGAACTTTCTCTCAAAAGGGACGAGTCCAAAGTTATGTCTCTTATCAAGAAAGCTGCAGTAAATCCTGTCTTTCCACATGGCTGAAAACCAGCCCAGAGAGTTGGGCTATCAAAGTCAACTATTGTAAAACATTTGACAGTCAGTCCCCATTATTGTGCAAACATCCATTGCCTCCTTCATGTACTTCCATACTTTGAGATCTCCTAACAAATGCTGTTTGTGACATTATTCATATGTAGACTTTAAAGCACACGAGTTTCAGGTTTCTAACAAGTCTGTGCAAAACACATACTATTCTTGTTTTCAATGTAACCAGATTCAAATCTTCATTTTTAGTATGTGCTTCCCCACCCCCCACCCCTGCCAACCTGAAAGAACTTTTACAGGCATTCCAACAACAGAGCTTCAAGCTGCAGCTTTGTTTACAGGTATTTAAAAATGCAGTTATAGCACTTATACTTGAGTAATAGTTGCAGCCAACAGATACTTCTCTTAGCTTTTAGAGAGACTGTAGCCCTTGAAATTCCAGGGTTTCAAACAATGATAACCTCCATCTCATGTTTTATTAGGCATAGATGCTCTCAAATTAGCTTCCTCATCATTACTTGCCAATGCTATTAAGCTGCTGCAATGACTGCTACTTTCATCCCACCGTGGCTTGCAGTTGTTTTATCCAAATATTAAAGAGCAGAGTTGAAAACTTGCACAATTCCTTTGCAGAATGGACAAGGTTCCACTTCCAATTCAATTTAACCAAAGCAACAGAACAGAAGAATGTACTGCTGTTGTTTGACATTCATTTAGCACCAGCGTGCTAGGTGCTGCATAAACATAAGTAGCAAGTCACTTTCCAAGAGAACTGTTGAAGAACAGCAATGTGATTCTACAATGGTTCGGAAAAGGGTTACAGATGGAAAATGCCTAGCAAATGAGGAGTGGAAGATACTTCTAGACATAGGAATGCGAGATAGCAGGCACTTGAACAGGAGGAGGACTAAGAAGGTAAACAGGAGTGTTGGAGCCAGCTGCTCCCTGGCGACTCTGCACAATGGTTCTCTCTATTTCTGTGGTACAGGTCCCAATACCTTGGCAGATGTTTCCACCCAAAAGTGATACTGCCCCTCACCCCATCCAAAACCGAACCAGTTTTCTGGAAACTACAGGTGGATAATTACAGGTGGGAAACCATTAATAGCCCAATCTGAGCAACTCACATGAACCCACTGGAATCAACCACATAAGAGATTTCTAAGTGTAAGGCTGAGGCTGGATATGACATAGAACCAATATAAACAATTACTGAGAATAGTATAAAATGGGAGAGATGGGGGAAGAGTTTGATTTACCTTTATATTCCAGCCCCCTCAGTCTACTGAACTACCTCCTACCAGTGTCTTAAAATACTAGCTATGGTAATATACCCTTTTGCCTCCATTTTAACAGTGGATGCTAGTATCCCCCTTGGCCTTTCCTATTCAAGTGAAGTGTTCTCTTTTTATAGCACTAAATTAGGATCCCTCAAGAAGCCTGAAAATGCAGATAAAGGTAACAGGCTTTTAACACCATTAAGTAACTTCCAATGCAGCATGTGAACACTGGAAAATTACCACATTTGTTTACACCAGCCTTTGCCAAACAGATGTTTTGGATGACAACTCCCATCAACTCCAGGTAGCATGACCAATAGTCAGGAGTGGTGGGAATTGTAGTCCAAAGTGACCCAGTTGGTATGAAAAGTTGGACTGCCCTAAGTTAGATGATTACTCACAAGCCACAGAAGGGAACCTCTTACCACAGTAACTCAGTGACAGCAATACCAGCCAACATGGTGCTCTCCAATGCTGCTGGCACACATCTCCCATCATCTCTCAACACTGGTCATGCTGGCTGGAGCTGATGGCAGCTATAATAGAAAACACCTGGAAAGTACCATGTTTGTGACCATTGGCCTATACCACCTTTGTAAACCAGCCTGCAGTAAGGAGGATACTACTTTTCCTGGATTTCTGATCAGGTGTTGATGCAAAGTAAAGTTCTCTTTCATCAGAGTGACATTTTAGACATTCGATACATACCATGCTAAGGTGCCACTTGGTGAATAATGACTTGCATTCACCCACTATTAAAACAGCTTTTATGAAATTATGAGTGCTGGGCCTCAAATCAAGAATGCATTTCTTTGTGTGGTTATTTACACAGCCACCTATTTCACAGAAACAGTTTAACGAAATAAGTGTAACTGGACAACCGCTGGAACTTTTTAAAATAATCACTGAAACTTTCAGCTTTCATAAAATACTCTTGAGAAACTAACCCCTAAAAAACCCCTATTAGGTCAGTCTTGCTTATTTAACAGACAGCATACTAAATTAACTCTAATTCGATGAGCTTGGCAAGTTCATGAGCAGCATTTATTCTTTTCACACATTCCCAAGGCATTGCTTCTCCTGTCTTCTCTCCCCCTGCAGGTTTCTCTGTTCCTATATTCCCAAATGAATGATTTCAGGTTTTAGACACAAGGAAAGGCTTCACACATGGGAAAATGAAACCCTTGTTAAACCCTCATGTCAGCTCTTCCACCTCCTTCAAAATCCTAGTTCAATTATTGTTTCCCAGGTACAAGACCTGGAAGGTATCACAGTAAAGGACCCCCCCCCCCAAAAAAAAGTGAGCTCAATCTTTTTTTATGCTGACCAATATTGAATCTCCCATGTTGCATAAAGCCTAATCTTTTCAGAGGCATCAAGTTATAGTTGGAAGTAATTTATGGCATCACCAAGATGAAACTAAATTGATTAAATCCCTCAATAACCACAGCCTCACACATTGTGCTTTGTTTTTGATACTCTTGTTTCTAGACTTCCCCAAAAGTTCCAAGTCAGAAGTAGTTCACAACACTAGCAAGAAAACCTGTGTCTTTAAAATCAGGGCCTCTTGTCAATACAACCATGGAATCAGTTTCCTTTTTGTTATATGAAAAAGAAAAAAACTCTTCCACTTTTTTCCCCTCCTCCTGCCCCTTCTAACGCCTCTGTTTCCAATTACTATGCAATCTTTGGAAGATGCCAACCTGGAATGTGTTTCCAAGTGTATCTTGTCTGGCAGCATCTGCTATAAATGGGTATTTTCCATACGGGCCATTGGAACAATTCATGCAGGGAGACAATACCATGTGAGAGATAGGTTTTACCTGTTTTTATGGCGGGCTGTGTTTTTATCTGATCAGGAGATATGAAGGAAGCAGATACAGAGTGGGTGTTTTTTTGTTTGATTTACCTTTTAAATGCTTCAGCTGGGTTTCTCTCGCACTCCCCAGGCTGCAAGAGACTTTGAACAGCAGGATCTCTCAGTTTGTCCTCGAATCCCTGAATCAGACCACTGCGACAGATTTGGGCCACTAACCCTCTGATAAAGCCTCCCACACAGAGAGTGTCCGAGTCCTGAGCCCTGCAGAAGTGGAAAGCCAGGGCTTGGTGATGTAAACCCCTTTGCAGACTGGCAGGTGAGCTCGGCCACAGTAATTCAGTACAGAGGGCTGTTTTGCCACTACCCGGCCCTCCTACCAGCAACACACCCCAGGCAGCTCCCTTGCCAGGGACGACGCAAGTATTAGTCCCAGAGTTCAGCACAACGGATGGTTTGTTGGCAGTGCTGTTGCTGCAGCTCGTCTTTTCCTGCAGGCAGTGCTGAAGCTTGTGAAAAACCCACTCTCTACAATAAAACTGTTTCCCCTGCAGCAAGCTGGTCTGAGCCATTTTACAGACTTTCTTCTCTGGGGCGGGTCAGAAACGACCACACATCTTTAAAAGTCGCACTCAACGCAGGTCCTTAAATCCAAGTCGACACGTGCGCAGCATGGAGCTTGGTCACTGGGCAACGCAATCCGCAAACCTTTCATCCCCTCACATAATGGTCAGTAGCATCTTTGCAAAGCCGAAGAGGCATCTTTCCATCCAAATGCTCTCCTGATTAGCACATGGTGTATTGCCGATCATCCGATTTAGAAATAAAGCTATGTTTGATACCAAGGCTCAGAAATACTTCTCATATGGCTTAAAAGGTCATGCAATGCCATGGCTACAGCTGCAGCTTATAGTGTTTGCATTTCCCTCTAATACAGATGATACATCTAAAAAAGCTGAGTTGCTAACACGCACGGTTCCTGCATGTTCTCTGTGCCTCTCTAGGTTTCCAGTCATTCCAAAATATGTGGCTTTTATAACCCCCTTCAAAACGCCGCCCACATCAAGATGCGACTCTTGTCAAAAAAAGGCTTCTTTTCTGTTCCGTGAATGTTTACTGAAAATGTATGGATCTGCCTTGTTTATCGAGAAGTGGTTCACTGGAGTCTGTGCAAGCTTCTGTGGTCCAAGGAAGCCCTTCAAATTATGACGCACCGTGTCTCCAATGAGATGGAAACACTCAAACTTCTTGCGCAGGAGGAGACATTCAGCAAGTGCTCTCTTTGCAGTCTCATGGTCTACTCTCACACTCCAGGTGTCTCAACTGCAGATGTCAAAACACTCCCATCTCTGCCCCAGACCTGAAATTAAGCACCACAAACACTTGTTAGCTGACATGCACCAGGGTATTCCACTCTGAAGTAAATCAACTGAAGCCAGTTGCTTATTAGGGCACAAAAATAAGAAACCGTCTAAGAAAGAATTCACTTTATGCACACTACGTCCTGCTTTTTTTTAGTATCGGAGGAGCAAAAAAAGCACAAAAACCCCAACAAAGCCCTACTAGCACTGCCTAGATTCACATTTGTGCCCTTTTCGTGCAAGATATGTGACCTTGAAGCCACAAAAGAGCCCCCTATCCCATTCTGAAAACTGTATTCATCCAAGGACCCTCCTATCTCCTTCTCTCCCCCCCCCCAAAAAAAAAAAACTTGGTCATCTGAACCTCCCTTGTACCTGCTTCCTATTATGCCTACTGGTCCTGCCGCCCTCCAGCTTTTTCACAGCCGCCTTTGTTCAGGGCTCTGGAGCATCATGAGCAAGACAGGAGCCACGTTTCCACTTACCGTCTTCTCTCTCTCTCTCTCCCCGCCCCCCTCCACCCCAAAAGTCCCCCGGCATTGTTGCTGGGCAGCGTGCTGTCGCTGTCATCGGCTCGGCTCCCCGCGGTTGGATCCAGCAGCCAGCGACGCGCTCGTTGCATTTGTCCTCGGCTTTGTCTCTCCCCCGACCCCCCCCCCTCGGGCGTCCCGCACGGCTGGGCTTCCCGTTTCAGCCGATAGCCGAAAGAGAGGAGAAGGTTCAGCAGGATGCAAAGACCCCTTTCCTAGGGAAGCCTCCCCGGTTGCAGAGCCTTGAAGTCTAAGCTTAGGGGGAAAGAATGGGAAACAAGGGAAAGCGGACTCACTCGAGCCAGAGAGCGCTTGGCCCGCCTGCTCGCTTCCCAGATCCTCCGCTCCGGAGAGACAAACGCCCTCCTTCCCTCCCTCCTCCGCCCACCCCACCGCAACGGAGGGGACACGCACGCAGCAGCGCCCCACGGCACAAAGATCCCCCCCGTCCGCCACTCCGATCGCTTCAGCCCCCACCCTCCATCGCTGCACGGGAGTTGCATGCTCCGGGAGGAGGGCGTCCCGCCGCGGCCTCGCTCCTCTCCGCCCGCCGGTCGGGCTCCCAACTCGGATCGCACGCCTCCCCACCCCCACTCCCACGTTCGCGGGGTTCAGATTTCAAACACTCGCAGACCCAAAGAGAGAGAGAGAGAGAGTTCGGGCAATCCCCGCCCGGGTTTCCGACGACGCTGCGCGCTGGCCCCTTCTTCACCTTTGCCACTCATACAGCCTTCCACGAATCGGGAGGGGAAAGTTGGGGAGGGGGCAGGCGGCCAGACGCGCGCGCGCGCCCCGACCAAAACAAACAGAAACCCCGAGAGAGAGAGAGAGAGCGCTCCCACGTTCCCAAAGCCGCACCAGCGCCTCGCAGAAGTCCGGGGAGCTTGGTGATCGCAAGAAGACAGACGAGCATTTGTGGCGGATTGAGACGGGGACACCCCCTCCTCCCATTCACACACACACACACACAAAACAAAGACCTTTGCACGGGGCGCGGCAAGCGTGCAGAGCAGACCCGCGCGCGAGCCCACCCGCTGCACATGGAGCTTTTTGCACAAGGCAGGCGCTCATCCACACGGGACGAGGAGGCGATTCGCCGGGCAAGAGAGCCGTGTGGACCCGGGCGCAGCCCCAGCAAAGCTGAGACAGCTGCCCCGCCGCGGAGACTGCCTAGCCCCTGGCAGAAAAGAGGGTCTTCTTAGCCAGGGTTGACACCACCCCAAGGGAGGGAGGTGGACGGGCGAGTGGCTGCAGCCCCTTCCCCAGCCCTCCACCCACCCTCTCACTCGGCGAGAGAGAAAACCTCCCTTCCCCGGCTGCTGCTGCTGCTCAGTTACCTCCCCTGCTTCCTCTCCTGTGGACAAGGAGGCGGCAGCTGCTGCTGCTGCTGCTGGTTGGCTCGTTCCCCTCCCGCCGCCGCCGCCGCCGCCGCCGAAGCCGCTTTCCCCAAGGCGGGCGAAAGCCCAGACAGGCGTGTCCGCGGAGCTTCCCTTCGCCTCGTCCCTCTTCACTCCCCGCAGGGCCGGCCTTCCGGCCTCGCTCTCCCTGTCCGGCGCAGCCGAAGCGCGGCCGCCGCCACCACCACAGCTGCCCCCGCCCCTTTCCCCCTCTCCCCGGCCTGATTGGGCGGCCTCGCTCCGGCTCCTCCTCGGCGCTCGCCTCCTTAGGCCCCGCCCGCCGCCGCCTGCTGGTTTGGTGCTTCGGCCGTGGGCGTGGAAGGGGCGTGGCCAGACGCCCCTCGGCATCGCTCGGAGCGGAGGGAAGGTTCGGTGCGCTGCGCTCGATCCTCGCAGCTGGCCGAGGTCTCATGAGTCGCTCCTTTGTTTTCAGGAGCAACAGGCTTTGCCCTACACCTGCCTCTCGAGTAGTTTTACTGTGCTGGTTTCTATGAGGCTCATAGGCCAGCCAACTCATAGCTGTCAACGTTTCCCTTATTTTAAGGGAAATTCGCTCATTCCGAATAGGATTCCTCGCAAGAAAAGGGAAAAGTTGACAGCTATGAGCCAACTCCTTGTTGCCGTGGTCCCTTCATAAAATATTTGAGGGGGTCTGCCAAAGTTAATGGGCATTGTCATTCAAATTCTGGGCACCACAGTTCAAGAAGGACACTGACAAACTGGAACGTGTCCAGAGGAGGGCAACCAAAATGGTCAAAGGCCTGGAAATGATGCCTTATGAGGAACGGCTAAGGGAGCTGGGCATGTTTAGCCTGGAGAAGAGGAGGTTAAGGGGTGATATGATAGCCATGTTCAAATATATAAAAGGATGTCATATAGAGGAGGGAGAAAGGTTGTTTTCTGCTGCTCCAGAGAAGCCGACACGGAGCAATGGATCCAAACTACAAGAAAGAAGATTCCACCTAAACATTAGGAAGAACTTCCTGACAGTAAGAGCTGTTCGACAGTGGAATTTGCTGCCATGGAGTGTGGTGGAGTCTCCTTCTTTGGAGGTCTTTAAGCAGAGGCTTGACAACCATATGTCAGGAGTGCTCTGATGGTGTTTCCTGCTTGGCAGGGGGTTGGACTCGATGGCCCTTGTGGTCTATTCCAACTCTATGATTCTATGATTCTATGAAATACAGTAGCTTAACCCCAACTCCCCAATATTTTATTCAAATTGGCACCTGGGATGAGGCGGGATATAGGATCGCAGCTCTGGTCACTTGCTATATTTAATAGAATTTTTTCAGGTTGAAAGGGATCACGAGGGTCCAGCCCGCTGAGATGTAGGAATCTTTTGCCAGACCCTGGTTTAAGAGTCTTATGACCTACCAGGAGCGATTTAGAACCTCAAGCTCAACCCAGACGCTTTAAAAGAAACACACACACCCCTAACAAAATACTACCACTTATTCCCAGGGGGAAGCCCATCCAGTTTCACCTCCTGAGGTCAATGGTGACAACTTGAATAAAATAGGGAGGGGGAGTAAGACCCACCCTGCATAATCGATCACAAGACACAGTGAACACACACTATTTGAATGGCAATGTCCATCAACTTGGGCGGGGGGAACGGTCCCCTCAAATATTTTATGGGAGGGAGGGCAAAGAGCTTTTATTCCCAAGGAGTTGGCTTCTGTGCTCCTCATCAACCAAAACTGGGAAACTGCTGCCACCACCTCTCCTTGCTTCTTTGATGGCAGTGGCAGCACTGGGTGGGCTCTATGACACTCAGGCACAGCAGTGGGGTCTGTTGCCTCTGGATCCCTGCAGGAACCTGCCACCTGAGGCAGTCACTTCAGTGTGCTGCCTTATGGTAATGGCTCTGCCCCCTCCCTACAACAGCATCCTCAGGGCAGAGCTTTTCTTCCTCTGAGAATAGAGGTATGATTGTTAGCACGTTTCCTCATGTTTTGCATGTTATCCATGGCCCTTAACTCCCAGGAAAGTGGGTATGGAATTGCCCAGGGCTGGCACAGTGATCACTCAGTGTGAGTAGGAGCAGCATGCCCTGTTTTGAGGTGAAATAGGAAGTGCCCAGCCCCTCCTGCTGCCACCACCTGCACCCTGCCACATCCGCCACTGGCAGAGAAGCACTGCCATCATCATCACCGATTTTGGATGAGATCTGGTGTGCTTCAGGTGAGGTACTGCTTCACCACTGACAGAGGTGACAGGGCAGGCTGCTGCCTCAGATTGCAAAAACCTCAGAGGCAGTACCCCCAACCCCCCCATCTCTTCCAGTGGCAAAGCAATGCAAGCATCAACACCAATTTAAGGCAAGATTGCATCCATTTGGGGTGACATCTCACCTGAAATCAGCACTGATGGTGGCATCACTTCTCTACCAGTGGTGCCAGCTATAGGGGGCAGAAGGGGCTTCATCCCCCTCAATATTTCTAGGCAAGGAGCTGAGCCCATTCCTCCAATACTGAGAGGGCTGCCATCCCCCGCTGCCTCCAGCAAGCGCTGGCCTGCCAGGCAGGAGGTGTGGAGTGCAATTTTCACCCTCCATGCTCCCTGCCATAATCATCAGAGCCCCTTCCAGGAAGGCACTCTGATGATCTTCAAAGGGATACCTGGGTGTCCCTGCAGGCCTGGCTGGATTGGGGAGGGGGTCAGGTGTGTGACATCATGCATCGGGCCCAATTCTGCATGCCTGGGGTATGTAGTGGCAGGCAGCGGCAGCAGGTATGACAGTGGTAGTGGTGGGAGTTGCAGCAGGGGCTGGGCAAGGCAGCACTTCCCATTTCTCCCCCAGCTGTTTTCCCCCTAGGTTCCTTACTCTTGTCCCAGGACTTATGTCCATCAGCATTGGTGCAGCCCAAAGTAGACCTGTGGTGTCCACTGAAATGATTAGAACCGGTGTGGGAATTAAGTTGTGTGATTTGAGCTCCACGCTTTGGCTAATGCTGCCAATGAAACTTTAGATATACAGTGGTACCTCAGGTTACAGATGCTTCAGGTTACAGACTCCGCTAACCCAGAAATAGTACCTCAGGTTAAGAATTTTGCTTCAGGATGAGAACAGAAATCATGTGGCGGCGGCACAGCAGCAGCAGCAGGAGGCCCCATTAGCTAAAGTGGTACCTCAGGTTAAGAACAGTTTCAGGTTAAGAGCGGACCTCCAGAACAAATTAAGTTTTTAACCCGAGGTACCACTGTAGAGTTAATATGTAGAGTGCCATGCTGACCTCTTTTAGGTGCATCAGTTACACTCAGGAAGAAGGAGGGGAGGTTCTGTGGCCATCTGTGTTAGTCTTGCAGGTGCTTTGAGCTGCAGATTGCATAGCATTCTTTGACCACATGTGAAGTTTAAATGTAAGTTATGCGTTTTGGGCCGGTATCATTTTGACTTTTTGCTTCACGCAGCCAAATCCCCTTGAGAAAAAGTGGGTCCCTTGCTGGCCTATGCTGTCAAACCACCTTTAAAATAGAATCATGTTCCAAAGTCTTTTAAGTGTGAGTAACTCTGCTTTTGCAGTGATTCCTTCATCAATTCATATCCTGTTTCTAAACTTACCCTTTTGGGGAAGTGAGTAATCAGTTACTCTGCCTTTATAGGCATCCCTGGATAGCTTAACTTGTGTAATTTAAGGCTGTTCAGAGGGATTTTGATACAGAGAAACTGTATTTTGTTTTATAATGATAACTTACCTTTTCTTAGCAGCCACTCATATCTTTGCAATTTTCTACTCTAAATTGTCAAGAACTTAAAAAAAAATAAAATCATTGCTGTTCTGAGTGCACTTTCCCCAAAGTAAATCAAGAGCTTTCAATAGAATTCACAAGTGACTGAGTTTAGGAATGCAGCATAACTTCAAAACACATGCATTTAAGGTGACTGTACTCTGTATTCGTGCTTACGATGATGACACAACATAACATGATATTTACAGTGACTATTTGAAGAGCTTACAGTAGTCAGTCACAGAAATTTGAATCAGGCTGCATCAGGTGAGGGTCAGGTCCTAAGCAATGCTGCTACAGAGGTTCACAGTGGCAACGAAACTTGAAAAGCAAGAAAGGAAGCTGCTTTAGTTACTAAGTGCTTTGCAATGGACTTAAAGCATGCTAACTTACACTCTGACATGAATGCTGCAATATAAATAATAATGCCCAAATATGGTCTGCAACAAAATGTTCAGTATTCTGGCTGGTTAGCCACACTTTTCTACTGGGCACAATTTTCACAGTTGACGGTTTATGCCTTTTTGCATCTTTCCCCCCTGAGATTTGAAGGTAAATCCTGTGTAAAACATGCATTCAATTTGAAAATGTCGATCTTTCATTTCCTGTCCCACTTTAACACTCATAGGGGGATGAATCCCAAAGTAAGATAACAATCTGAACCCCTGATCTGGACTGCTTGTGGGCAGTAGGATTCAGCAGAGGTGTCCCTTTTCCTAGGCTCTGTCAGCAAGGCACTCCAATGCTATAGAGACCGCTTCTGCACCTGCCAAATGCTGAGCACACTTTTGAGTAAGTTCATACCTCTTCCCCATTTTCCATGGTGAGGGAGCAAGTGTACATTGCTTTGCATGTTTAAATAATAAGGAAAATCTGGGAAAATCCCATTTTACATGCAGAATTGGATTTTATCAGAGGCAGGCTGCGAATGTCTCTGTAGCTGACAGCTTGCAGGAACAAATAAGTATGGGGAGGTGCTTAAAGCAAGTGCTCACTTGGTCTGTCATGAGTTGTACATCTGTATTCACATGATTACATTTTCAGCAGAGAAATCTTAATTACCTGACTCAAGTTTAATTCATTAATTGGCATGCCTAATTTATTATCATTTTCCCGTAAACCACTGTGAGGTGTAGATTTCTCGTACAGATTAAAAAGTGAATTGTTTAATGTCAGGTTTCTCAGATACAATCAACAGAATCTTATTTGGCTTGCCCAGGGGGCAAGTGGAGGTTTGCAGGTTTGAATTCTCTCCTACCTCGAAATATGCAAAGGTCCACATACAATTAGAGAAAATGCACATTTGGATCCCCCCCCTTCAAATTTCATTTCATGCAAATTGGGCCAAACTCTTTAACCTCTCTATTTTTCATCTGTTAAACTTGAGGAAGCTTGATCACTTATTTATCATTTGCTTTAACCAAAAACAAAACAAAAAACAAAAAAACTTTTGTTCTAATGGATTGCCTGTGTTAGCTTTACCCAGCTGGTGCCCTCCGGATTGTGAACTACAAATCCCATCATTCCCAGCCAGCATAGCAAACAATCGGGAATGTTGCAAGGGTTCTAGCTTGGGGAAGACTGATCTACAGCACACACTGATATCAATAAAGCAAAGAAACATTGCTGGGAATGTTAACAGGAGCATTGAATGTGTATTAAATTTCATTTTAAAGGGCAAGGAGCCTGCTGACTTGAGTCAATTACAGAAAAGCTGTGTTTCAATTAGATTGTGGCTAATTGAATTTTATAATATGAAAACTGGTGCTTCCTTGGGAAGACTTTGCCATCCACATCAGAAACCACAGAGAATTCCATTTTGACAGGGAAATCTCCTTATATTTTGGTATGCTGTATTTGAGATTCATCTGAACCTTGACACTGAACAGTAGCTAAGCTGATAAGGAGGCAACTGAATGAGGGAAAGAGAGTGGGAGAACTCCTAGCTCATTGGTGGAGTGCATGCATTTTATGCAGAAAGTTCCTGTGAATTAGATGCTATAGAGCTACTGCTGATAGGACTTGCCAGGTTAGGGAAGGATGGACCAGTTGCCTTACCTGGTATAAGGCAGATTTTTATGGGTCCCATTGCCACAAGATCCCTGCCTGTAATTGCTCCCTGCTCTTCTCCCGCAGGTGGCACTGTGGGTTAAACCACAGAGCCTAGGGCTTGCCAATAAGAAGGTCGGCAGTTCGAATCCTCGCGATGGGGAGAGCTCCTGTTGCTCGGTCCCAGCTCCTGCCAACCTAGCAGTTCAAAAGCATGTCCGGCGGGAAAGTAAACAACATTTCCGTGCGCTGCTCTGGTTCGCCAGAAGCGGCTTAGTCATGCTGACCACATGACCTGGAAGCTGTACGCCGGCTCTCTTGGCCAATAAAGCGAGATGAGCGCCGGCTCTCTTGGCCAATAAAGCGAGATGAGCGCCGCAACCCCAGAGTCGGTCACGACTGGACCTAATGGTCAGGGGTCCCTTTACCTTTACCTTCTCCCCTTGACTGGACTTCTGACAAACCTATCTGATTAATTTACTGCAAATACAGCCACTATAACTACAACCACTATAAGCAGGGTGGTCCTGTGCATTAGCCTTATTTGCATGTCCAGGTATCAAAGGAATGGCTCTTGAAGCATTCCAGGACTGGTTAATATCAACGATGCCCCCTGCTGAAACTCAAAATTGATTAGTTGGTGAGCCAACTTCATAGTTCTTGAATATATAAAGGTAAAGGTACCCCTGCCCGTACGGGCCAGTCGTCTCCGACTCTAGGGTTGTGCGCCCATCTCACTTAAGAGGCCGGGGGCCAGTGCTGTCTGAAGACACTTCCGGGTCACGTGGCCAGCGTGACAAGCTGCATCTAGCGAGCCAGCGCAGCACACGGAAACGCCGTTTACCTTCCCGCTAGTAAGCGGTCCCTATTTATCTACTTGCACCCGGGGGTGCTTTCGAACTGCTAGGTTGGCAGGCGCTGGGACCGAGTAGCGGGAGCGCACCCTGCCGCGGGGATTCGAACCGCCGACCTGACGATCGGCAAGTCCTAGGCGCTGAGGTTTTACCCACAGTGCCACCCGCGTCCCTTCTTGAATATATAGTCAGCCCTGATTTCAATTCAATGAATTTTAATATTTTCATAATTCTAACTGACATTGGTTATGAGTTAATTTTTATTTTCTGCATCTGTATAGTCTGTCTGTCAGTCTCTCTCTCTCTCTCTCTCTCTCTCTCTCTCTCTCTCTCTGTGGAGGGAGTTATTAGTGAACATTCAATGATATAAAGTGGTCCAAATGTTTTATTATTATTATATTTGCAAGTATAATATATTGCAAATATAATATTGTGCAAGTAATAAAAGTTATAATTGGGTTTCCGCACAATTAATGGAAAGGCATTATCTTTGGCTGGCTCCTCTTCCCTTCTATAGCTTGGATAGGCAACTCCTTCAACATTGAGGACTGCAGTCATAGTGATGGAGAATGGCACAATAAATTTCTTATTGAAATAGTCTGCATTTAACACCATCTGTATATTATTTTTATGAACCTGGTGGAAGGCAAACGGTAGCTGGTAATCTTTCTTTTCTGTAGGTGATACAAATGCAAAACCTTGAGAAAAATCTAGTGGGGTGACTAAGAACATAGGGGATATTAAAGCCCATGCCTTCTTCATTCCTGTTCTCATTTTGAAATCAATCTCCACAAGCATAAGCAATTAAAAGAAAGCTCCTTCAAATAATTAAAATGGTTATGCTCTGAATTCCAATAAGCTGCAAAGAGAAGCCAGAGGGTGGGTGGAGGAGTTTCATTTCACCCTGGCTTTCCCGCACAGTTTCTTATTATCCATTCTCTGAGCCACTTAGTGAGAGGAGTCATCTTTTCTTATTCTGTAGCTTTGTCCCCTCTTTTTTGAGTATTTCTCTGCAGATGCACAGCTGTGCTTCTTGAGTTGTACAGACTTAGATGCTCACTCAGTTGTTGTTTTTTTCCTAAATGAGACTATAATTATTCTGTCCAAAATAGTTCGTCTCCTCCATTCTTAAATGTATTGTTATGAGTTTGTGGGTGCCAGACTCCTATAATCCCCGTATCCAGTAAGTGATAGAATTTAATCAAGACTTGGGGTGTTAAGAAGGTTGCCAGACCTAGATCCAGCAAATGCTAACAGCTAATTAAGCCAGGCTCAGCTGTGTTGAGGTGAGTGTCTGGGTAACAGGCCATCAAGAGAACAAAGGATCAAGGCAGCTCAGTGCAAGAAGACAAATGGGTGGAGTCCCCCTCCCTGAACAGATAAACCCAGAGTTTAGTGTAGAGAGGTTAAAGCAATAATGTGACTTACCGTATTTTTTGCTCTATAAGACTCACTTTCCCCCTCCTAATAAATATGGGGAAATGTGTGTGCGTCTTATGGAGTGAATGCAGGCTGCGCAGCTATCCCAGAAGCCAGAACAGCAAGAGGGATTGCTGCTTTCACTGTGCAGCGATCCCTCTTGTTGTTCTGGCCTCTGAGATTCAGAATATTTTTTTTCTTGTTTTCCTCTTCTAAAAACTAGGTGCGTCTTGTGGTCTGGTGCGTCTTATAGAGCGAAAAATATGGTAGCTGTAAGGCAGCAAGCCAGAGAGGCAGCACACGATGTCTGACGTCTGTTTGAATCCAAGGCTGTGGTTAAGGGAGAAACAGGACCCTTTGGGAGTGTTAATGCTACGAACCCCTCCATTGTAGGCTCAGGTTGCATAGATGTGTAAGTAAACCATATATCCTAAAGACACCACAGTCTCCACTGTGCCTCATTCCCAAAAGGAAACACAAACCCTGGCCTCGAACCCCTGAATTTCACACCACTTGGAGATTGGGGTGGCGTGCCAAGTATGTATGATCAGCTGAACATCTGCATGGAATCTAAACACAGAAGAGGCTGGTGGAACCTAGACCTAGGAGGTCACATGGCCAGCACCTAAAAGGTCTCACTCCTCCCCTCTCGAAAAAGAAATAGTGGAGACATAAGCAGTACCTTTGTACAAGTACTTAGCACTTAAACTGTCTTACTTTCAGAAGGGGGTCTCTGCAGTCACAATAGCTTCTCTTCTGGAACAAAGGTTGTGTGTTCTGGCACAGAGGAAGTCCTGTATGCATAGGAACCAACTCCTAGGGGCCATGGGGCTTCAACCCCCACAATAAAATATTTGAGGAGGCTGGGCCCTCGGAAATTGATGGGCATTCACATTCAAATGGTGTGTGTGCACTGCGTCATGTGATTGATTATGTGGGGCGGGGCTTTCCTGGGCCCCCACAACATTTTATTCAAGTTGGCACCCCAGCCTGTACGCAAGTAGATTGTATGCAGCCACTTAACAGCAGGCATAGCTATCTCAGGAGAGCCAGTTCTCCACGCAGTGTGCATTCATTCTCTGTGGATATTTCAGGAGCACAAACCCTGGGTTTACAACTTCTTACAGCAGTGCCTGAAGAAAGCCCCACTGAGGGTTCATCCACGTTCCCCCTTGTGCCGTGTCTAGAAAGCATGGGTCCAAGCAGTTTTCTCCTTGCCCCACTCCTTTCCAAGGGAAGACTCACTCTTGAGTTATAGATCCAAACAAATGACAATGTGAGGGAAATGAGGAAAACTGAGGAAAACAATTGTTTGCTCCAATTGAGTGCAAAAGAGCAGTTTTCTGCATGGGAAAACAGCAGCAGAAGAGGAAATGTGGATAAGCTCTAGGTTAAATAGGGCTTACTCTCAAGTAAGTGCACATAGGAGCGTAGTCCTACACTGCTGTCTACTCAGATGTGAATCCTATTAAAATCAACAGGATTTCCTTTCAAGTAAGTCAGGTTAGGATTGCAGCCTTTAATTTCTCTGTCAGATAATGCCTTTTCACAATAAAGGTCACACGCAGACCTCTATTCCTTTGTTCCTATTGCACCGGCTTGCCTTACTTCAGATCAGAGTCCTACCATTAAGCAGGTTTAAAGCCAGTATTTATTCAGCTTGAGTGACAAGAGCACAATTAGAGCTGCATGTAATCGCAGTTGGTTATACGGAGGTAAGCCAAAGTTGATAATAAAGGCTAATACTCTGGAAAACAGGTGTCAGAGCTGATAACTAGCTGAGTAAGATTTTTTTTTTTTTTTAGCTAACACATGACTTCACATGCCATTAAATAATATTATGAAACATAATATAGGCTGGAAAATAAAGTCAGTCACCAACAACCCATTATAGAAATTAAATTCCAAAACTGACCTTTCACATGATTTTGGCAATAAATATATCCATTATAACTCGTTGACCGCAAAAATATGTTAAGTGCTTAAGTCTGAGGGTAAATGCATTTATGATTGATAAAATGGACTATATGTTATTAAATTATGACTTTCAGAGGTGGCAGTATTCCCATAGGTCAATCCTATGCACATTATCAGTTTTGAACCAAGATTCAGGAAATTCAGAGAAGCTTCTGGAATCTTGAAAGTTCATAGGTTCAATCTCACAATAATACGTTCAGAGATAGTCTGCCTTGGACTGTTATATATAAATTAAGGCACCAGACACATTTACTGCTATTAGCATAGAAATTGCTCCATCTTTCCACACCAGGCTGTTAAACATTGGAATGCATGAATCACCTGGTAAGCATTTAAACACAGGACCAATTGAATGGCCCCTTCACAACTAACTGTTGCCTGACCTGGATTGAGCAAATGAGGCTGAGGAAAGGGATGGCTCTGACAAAGATGTGTCACTGCCCTAAGCAGCTGGACCACATGATCTAAAGTATGCTTTTCAATATCCCTTGATGCATCGCAAAAAGATGTTCAGCATCAGTTTCGAAGCACAAGCCGCAGCACTCGATCTGAGGAGTATCAGAGAATATGTTTTTGGGGCATTGCAAGCGACTTTGTGGCCACACCATTTGGATCCCACATTGCTGCATTGGTGCCTCAGCTTGGGCTGCTGGTGCAATTGGGAAGGTCACTACTATAGAAGAGGGCCTACCAGAGGACACTTTGCCAAGTATCTCCTCAAACCACCAGCTGGCTTTGGTGACACCTATTATATATATATATATATATATATATGATAAACAATAAACACGTTCAGGCTCACTTGTGTGAAGTAAACAAATATGGTGGCAAGAGGCTGCCCCCACAGATTGCATGGTTCCTCTTGCAATTGTCATATTGGGGCATAGCTACTGAAGTGGGGTCCCAGATATATGTATGGAGGCTCCCAGTCCCACATGAAGCATGATATGAGGTGAATTCAAGTTGTGCTCCAACACAGAAACAGTGTGGGAACAGGAGGAGGAGCCACATGACTTTGTGTGTGTGTGTGGGGGGGGGGGTAAACATGGGTAAACATGCAACCCTACAGCCATACTTGCTCCTTTTGTGCAAATAATGTCTGAAGAGGGCTAAATGGCAGATTTCTTTTAAACATTGTTGTGCCATTTGAACTAAAACCTACAAACGTATGCATGATTACACCGGCAAAGCTAGGACCATGGTGGTTGAAAGGCATTTAGGGAATTTTGAGGCTCATAGGCTTGGGCCTTTTAAAAACCTCACTACCACCCAGTTATTCAGTGCAATTCAAAATTGTCACAGAGCTATTTGCTTTCAAGGAACCAAATTGCAATTTACTGCATTATTCTAATCGGTCAATATCCACATTATGAAGCTTTGATGTTACAAGATATAATTATTCATGTCAAAGTATAGTAACAACAAAAGCAGGCATTTGACATTATATATGTGTGTGTTTATCTTCCATAACTTTCAAAACAGAATGCAAGGCGAATGAACGATAAATCATAGGGGAGGTTTGGCTGGTTTTAACAAATGTGTTTTAAAAAGAACATCCAATCTTTGAGATGTCAAGTGAGCAGCAGGGATAGATTCATAGAATGGATGGTGAACTCCACAAATAGGATTTTAGCCATTAAGAATAAATTAGGAGAGCGCTAAATTACCGCTGCATTTATTGGAAAGTGGGTAAATTATAAAGCGACACTTCTAGACAAATGACATGTTCTACTTGCTGCTTTTTACTTGTTAACTAAATGCTACCAGTTATAGAATTCCACTTCATGGGATAATCTGCATACTTTTGATAAGCATGTGCCATACTTTATAAAAATACGCCTACACTGCCAACTCATATAAAGCCCCAGTGCATTGTACAACAATATGTGCAGGCACAATAAGACACAAATTATGATAAAACACACACATACAGAATAACCATTAAGAAATGAATGGCCTGCAAGCATTAAAAAAACAGCCTCCAAGAAAAATCTCCTGAGAGCCAGTAGTGAGGCTGCCTGCTGGATCTCTGCTGGGAAGAGAATTCCACAACATGGATCCAGAATTTCTAAATTCCCAACCTGAAGCTAGTCAAGCTTCTGTGGCCTGAGGAAAGACTAACAGTGCTTCTTCAGATGATCTGGATTAAAAAAATTACGTGTTTTGCATCTTCTAGTTCTCTGGCTTGAGTAATGAACTACAAGCTTTTTGTCACATCTAGCAAAAAATAACAATAATGTCAAAGTCTGCATGGTGACCATCTTCTTCGGTGAAATGAAGAGGAGGAGGAGGAGGATGACAACAAGCGAAGATACTTAGCATTTCCCCACCACAAGTATCTCCAGGAACTGGTGTTTTACAGAACGATTTATCTACAAAGATGCTATGCCAGTCTATAAAATTAATATTGATAATGCATGTGCTGCAGTAGAATTCCATATGTTACAGTTCAGTAATTTTCAATTAGGATAGGATATGGCACATAGTTTGAGCAGCAGTTCAGGTTCCACATTAGGCTTTCCTCTATGTTTGCAATGTTTCCAAGGAATGTAAAACTATTGTTTGCAAGTTTGAACTAGGGGTTTTAATGGGAAGATAGCAAATTCACAGCTCTATAAGGAGGAAACAGGGTTACAAGTGCATATAATTCTATTGTTGTTACTATTAATTTATTTAGTACCCATCCTTCACTGTAAAGTCCCAGGGTGGATTACAGCATTAAAAACAACATTAAAAACATTTTAAAACAGCAACCATAAAAATGAGGTGGGTCCTAAAACAGATGCTTTTCTACAGCACAAACTTATAACAAGTCTGTTGGATCAAAAGTCCATTCAGTCCAGCAACCTGTTCTCACAGCAGCGAACCAGGTGCTAAAAGCAAGACCTGAGTGCAGCAGCACACTCCCCACATGTGATTCTCAGGTCGTGGTATTTGGGGGCAAGCAGCTTCCATCAGTGGTGGCCGTACCCATTCACTGTGGATAATAATTACAGAACCTATGAATCATGTCAATCCTATGGAGCTGTACTAGGTGTTATGGCACAAGTAGTGAGCTGTACAGGGTGTTCTGGGAAACTCTGTAGTCAGGTACTAGAACATCTCTCCGCAACTATACCTCTTCAAGCATTTTCAGAAGCGGAATGTGTTTTATTAGGCTGTTGTTGGCATCCATTTGTACCATGAAAATAAATAAAAACAGTATGACAGACAGACAGACAGAATGGATTGTGCCATTGACTGGGGTTGACGTCAAACTGCTCCTTGTTGTCCTGGGCTGCCAAGACAACAAGGCCCTCTCTCTGCCTCGTTGATGTAGTTCAAAGGAAAATAGAACAATATATCTGGCACCAGCTTGGCTGAGAGAGTTGCCGGAAGGAGGCATACAAGGAACTCTCCAAGCATCTTATTGATTCCACTCCAGATTCTTAGCCTTTTCTTTGCCCGAAGATATCCCACAAGGCAGAAGAGGTTTAGGATCAAAGTTTTCCTTCACCTTAATGAACTACCTTCCCAGGTTGACAAGCCCCATCTGCCTCTCGCTTTCCTCTACAGCAGGAGCAGAAATCAGCTTCTTGACCATTGGACCCACTATTGGTCTTGTCCACTCAATCCATTGGAGCCTTTCTTCATATACAGGGGAAGTCCCTAACTCACTGAGGGTTTGAGACGATTTCCTGGGGTGTGGCTGCTGTCGCATGCTGACAGCTTCTAGGAGCCAAAGGTAAGAGCTGAGTGCAAGGATGGGACCAAAGGTGGACAAACTACCCAGAAGGAGCACCACATTTCCCCACTCCCACCCCTCCCCTAACACCCCATACACTGGACTAGGCTATACATTATTGCACAGACCTACTATATTAAAAATCTCTGCATTTTAAAGCAACTTTAAGTTTGGACCAGGTCGCTGCTAGGTTCTTTGAGCTGGTAAAAATTAACTACCTTTCCACTCTATCTGATGAGGAGTTCAGCATAACTCCTAAGTATAAACAGAGAGAAAAAGCTGTTCCCATTTTGTATTTTTTCATTCTCGTTAGCTTTCTATTCAATGGATTATGTGGTTAGGACCGACAATTAGCACTTAAAATATTTCACAGTGCCTTCTCCCACCTACACATAGCCAAAAGACGCGCTACACTGACACAAATAGGCTGAGCCAAGATATATTTGTAAACCTCAATGTTGCTTGTCAGCAATAAAGACATATTTGTTGTCAGGCATCTCCAGATGGAGGAGAATGTGATGACGTGTCCCGTGCACAACATGCGAGTTGATTAGTCCCAACGCTGCATTGATAAGTGACTGATAAAAGTAAAAAAAAATCCTCGCCACGATCTTCAAAGCTGTAAAGGAGGTGGGCTTAATGATATCTCAAGGACAGCCTTCTCTCTGATCATGAAATACCATGGCAATTTCTATCTTTAGGAACAATGGAAATGTCAACAGGGTTGAGACTCAAAAGTGGAGATGAAGACTTTTTGGCAGCTGGTTCACAGCTGTGGATGATCCTGCCACAAGTGATTAGATCAGGGGTGGGAGTCAGCAAAAATCCATTGAAATGTTTTGGTAGGCCCTAAATGTCACCCCTGCTCCTTTCTTCACAAGTGCTCCAAAGTTTAAGAGCACAATCCCCAAATTTAAGTTCTTTTAAGTCCCACTCGTTCTAGTGGTAAAGATTAAAATATGGTAAGTACATTTTCTGTACATTCGCTGTTGCAGAGACAAATTCGATTCTTACTTTTGAATTCATCATGGTGTCTTTTTGGTATACAATGCTCAACTAGTTGTCCATACCTGTATTAGAAATACTTTTTGCCTCACAAAACCCTAGGCTCTGTATATATGAAGAATCACAATTTTTATACATATATGAGCAGAATGGGTTGCATTGGCTGGAGACTCTTGGGAGTTTTCTGTTTCTCCTTGTCTCAGCCTGTACAACTGTGTTATATTTAGTATCCTGGAGAATAGGCTCTTCTGACATCACCTTGCTTGCTCCTGTTCTGCTTTTGGAACTTTATCATAATCCTCAGTCCCAAGATCTTGAAAACGGGGAATGTTTCTTGCTAAAGTAATGCCTAACCAAAAATCATGGGGTATCAACCTTTGACCAGTATATGGTGATATAATTCTATGAAGTCATTACTGATCAACAAGTTTGGGTTTGTGAATTTTAGGGGTAGGGTGGTCTGAACTGAATTGGTTGCACCTACAGAATTCTGCTGGTGTTGGTGAGCACTGGATTAAAATAACCCTGAAGTGTCTTCTGTTTTCAAGACTATGATTAATTGTACAACTTTATGATCAATTATACATTGAATATATGGTACTTATCTGGAACTTTTCTTTTGAAGTTCTCTGGACAAGGACAGCCCCAGGCAAGGAGCAGCTTCAGCATTTCTTGCATTTGTTCGACCTTCTGAATCTAGCATTTGTTATTGGGCTTGTCGCCCATTTCATGACTCTGGTGCATGATCTGCATGCATGATGTGTCCCTGTCAATTATGCTGTACATTTCCCCATATATATTTTTAAAAAGAAGACACTCAGGTGCACAAGGAAGTGCTAGCTACACAAGTCAGTGTGCTTGTACTATACATTTCAGCTGTGAACCCCAGTAACCAGGTAATCACCTGAATCACCTGCCCCCCTAGATCTAGCCCAGGTTCTAATCCCTTTCTGAAGCTGCTAAATATCAGTCTTGAGTCAATAACCTGGGATGCTGACAATCTTAACATTAGTAGAGCTTGCCTACCTCCCCAATCTGGCAGCGGAATAGTCATTTATCTTGACAGGCCTCATTTGCCTCTATGCTACTTCCTACAGTTCAAGGTGGAATCAAGACAATTGGCTGCCTGAGGCGAAAGACAATATGTCCCCAATTCCTCATACCCAAGCTGATCAGATGGGCAGCTGAAATCTTACTTCAACACTGGTGATGATCTTAGGACAGCAAGGTGGTGGATGGAGTCAGAACATAATTCCAGTGCCCAAAAGCTTGCATTGGTTGCCCATATGCTACCAGGCCAGGTTCAAGATTCTTATATCAATTGACAAGCCCTTAACATCTTGGGTCCATGAAAGGTCAGGGACCGCCTCTCTTCAAACAGCTTGTCTACATCCTCAGGCCACAATAATCAAAACTGATCCAGTACTGATAGACCATTGGACTTGGTCTAACTTTGGCATCCGACTCTATGAATCTGAACTATTTTGTCTACAACATGCCTTGCAAATTTGTTACAGCAGGTTGCTAAGGGTGTGAGAGATGTTCTTCTCCCATCCTTTTTCTTTATGTTGTTCAGCTTCAAGAGTCAGGCCAGCTCACAGTTCTGGAAATGAGAGAGCACTTTATCGTAACACAAGGCAGGGGGACAGGGAAAATATGGTGCTGCTCCATTCATATCAGGTCATTTGAGAGGCTTGGAAAAAATAGCAGATGACAGGGGATTAGTCTGGGTGTCATTGTGCATAGGACTCTGCTTCACAAAGAAGGGCTGGATCAGTGGATGTGTTTAGCCCTTAACTTCTAAAATGAGCTGTCACAGCTTCTTTGACTTGCTACAAGCACAGCATCCCTGCTGTGTACAATTACAGTTAATAAAACATACATTCAGGCTAATACCTCACACCACACCCTTAACTTGGGCTCTGAAACTGGGTTTAAATCATGGGCGTAGCCAGGGGGATAAGGTAAAGGTAAAGGGACCCCTGACCATTAGGTCCAGTCATGACCGACTCTGGGGTTGCACGCTCATCTCACTTTATTGGCCGAGGGAGCTGGTGTACAGCTTCCGGGTCATGTGGCTGCATGACTAAGCCGCTTCTGGCGAACCAGAGCAGCGCATGGAAATGCCATTTACCTTCCCGCCGGAGTGGTACCTATTTATCTACTTGCACTTTGACGTGCTTTCGAACTGCTAGGTTGGCAGGAGCTGGGACCAAGCAACGGGAGCTCACCCCGTCGCGGGGATTCGAACCGCAGTTCTTCTGATCGGCAAGTCCTAGGCTCTGTGGTTTAACCCACAGCGCCACCCAGGTAGAGCAGCACAAATGAAAGCTTTCACATGATCTGGAGCCCTGGTCAGGCATGCCGTCTGTGTGGATGCCAGGGTATAGCACTAATCAAAATGTATGATGTCAGGACAGAGCGAACTGACACAGCCCTACCAACATGTTGCTGGAACATGTGAGCAGCTTCCTTGACTAGGTGTTAGAAAAGTCTGAAATTGGGAACCTCCCCACCCCCCAGTAGACATGCATGGGATAGCATTCTTAACTAATTATAGTACAGCTAGATTTATTGGGGGGGGGGGGGTTCCTTCTCCTTTTGGTCCAGCTCTGTTGTGGCTAAACTGTGTTAAACAGGACATTGAATCTGCTTAAAGGCATTTGTTTCATAAGAGATGTCATGCTTGTTTCAGGCAAAGAATAACTAAAAGAGACACTGAGTCTTTCCAATTTCAAAATGGGGAGATATCTGTCTCCCTTAACATGATTTTTGCCATGTTGAATTACAAAGTAGTCAATGTGTAAGAAGTATCTCTGTCACTAGGAAACAATCCTGGTCTGGGGCAAATCAAGGGGGAAGAAAAATGCACAGACATAATGATGTGAGAGTTTCAGTTCCAGTGTGTTTTTCTTCCTGAAAATCGTTCATGGAGCAGATTTGGATCAGAGGACTAACCCAGGATCTCCCAAACTGTAGCCTGCAGGCCTTCAGTAGTGCACATGCTTCTTTCAGGTTGATTTTTAATTGCATTTTAATTCATATTTATTTTTAATTATATTTTTATTGCTGCTTTTATTCCTTATACCATGCTTTATTGAATTCGATGGATGCAATAAATTCTGTGCAATGCAATAAAAACCCATGTAATACAACAAAAGATAATATAAGAAAATGAAGAAGCAATAAAAAACCCATTATGAAGCACACAGAATCTAGTACAGCACATTACAAATGCTACAACTGGGAGAAAAACCATCAAGTTGTCCACCAAGACTTTCAGCTATTTTCAAGCGATCCAGGGTGGGGGGGTTGGTATTTGTGAAGCAGTGGTCTAAGCTGTTCATTCCCTGAACCTTCTAATATAAGAAACCTTGCAGGTTTACACGCTAAGCCAGGCATAAGCAAACTCGGCCTTCCAGATGTTTTGGGACTACAACTCCCATGATCCCTAGCTAACAGGACCAGTGGTCAGGGATGATGGGAGTCCCAAAACATCTGGAGGGCCAAGTTTCCCTATGCCTGCGCTAAGACCATGTGTCTCTCTCTCCATTATGGTTTATTATTATACATCTTTTATATGCCTGTTGTCTTTGTCCATGGAGTTTTCTTGGCAGGGATACTGGAGTGGCTTGCCAGTTCCTGCTCCAGATGGATCACATTTGGTCAAAACTCTCCACTATGACCTGTCCAACTTGGGTGGCCCTGCACGGCATAGCTCATAGCTTCTCTGAGTTATTCAAGCCCCTTCGCCCCGGCAAGGCAGTGATCCGTATAGTTAAAGCCATGGTTTTCCCAGTAGTGATATATGGAAGTGAGAGCTGGACCATAAAGAAGGCTGACTGCCAAATAATTGATGCTTTTGAATTATGGTGCTGCAGGAGATTCTTGAGAGTCCCATGGACTGCAAGAAGATCAAACCTATCCATTCTGAAGGAAATCAGCCCTGAGTGCTCACTGGAAGGACAGATCCTGAAGCTGAAGCTCCAATACTTTGGCAACCTCATGAGAAGAGAAGATTTCCTGGAAAAGACCCTGATGTTGGGAAAGATGGAGGGCACAAGGAGAAGGGGACGACAGAGGACGAGATGGTTGGACAGTGTTCTCGAAGCTACCAGCATGAGTTTGACCAAACTGCGGGAGGCAGTGGAAGACAGGAGTGCCTGGTGTGCTCTGGTCCATAGGGTCACGAAGAGTCGGACATGACTAAACGACTAAACAACAACAACAACAATTATATATCTTTAGCATCTTAGGGCAAGGCTAGCCAACATGCCAACTTCCAGATGTTGTGGACCAGAAGTCCATCATCCCTGACCATTCGCCATGGTGCCTGGGGCTCCAAAATCTCTGGAGGGCACCACTTTGGCTACCACCAATCTAGATGGCGCTACCGGCCACAAATCTCCACAATCAGCAGAAATTCCTGCATCTTACACTCTGTTCCTAGATTACCAGTCATACACTTTTGAAATACCTGTTCCTTACCACTTAAGATCATACACACAGCTAATTTTAAAATGAAATTATATTTAATTGTACAATTACACATAATGACAGGCACCTTATGGATGCTGTGAAGATGTCTTCAGCAGACTCTCTGGGGCTAAGAGACCTGAAACCACAGCATTCACATCTGGTGTTGAAAGCAATATCCTTATAAGAGCAGAGAATGACATGTAAATAAGAGAGTGAAAAGCATATAGAAATGAGCAGATACTAATGAGAAAATGAATGCATTATTCTTCAGCCTTGACTGGCAATCTGAATCCAAGATTGAATAGATATAATTAAATTTGCAAAAGCTGGTATCTCTATGAAAAAGGGACTAGAACTTAGAAGCCTATTCTGAATGTAGATTTTAGAGAAAAGGATTGTAAATATTTTTAAAAACTAGAGAAGAATAAAATTTGCATCTGTCAGGGTTACAGGCTCAGAATGCTCTAATTGTTAGAGCACTGTGAAATCCAATCCAAATTCTCTGCCTATTTTTTTAAAACCCTAAGCTGAATACAAATATGGAAAGGCTGATACAAATTTGAATTATATTGTGTGTTCTACTTAAATGAATTTGATTTCCTGTAACTCTGAAAAGAGAATAGACATGTAAAAAATATGATTATCTTAGAAATGAAAGGTATTTTTTACCTGTCTATTAATCATGGGGGGATGGGGATAGTCAGCTAAATTTTACACAGAATAGACTCATTGAAATTAATAGACCCAATTTAAGGCTTACCCACACTTCTGCTTGCCCGAGCCTAGGAAACATGGGGATGAGTGGTGTTCAATTGTCCCATACTTTCTAGTCATGGGTCTGCTTGGTTTTTCATTTCCCCACCACTTTCTCTAGGAAAAAAACCACTCCTTACCACTGAACTGGGGCAAACATCAATCTGCAGAAAACCCGATTGATGTTTGTTCTGAATTAGTGGTAATGAACAGGTTTCCCTGATGGAAAGAAGCAGGACAAGTGGAAGTGTGGAGGAGTTTCTTAATTTCCATGGGCCTTCTCTGAGGAAAAACTTAGCTGAATACCCATGCTATTTTAGTGAACCAATTAAGGCTGCAATCCTAACCTAACTTACTTGGAAGTAAGCCCTGCTGAATTCAGTATTTATTTGCCGTATTTTTTGCTCTATAAGACTCACTTTTTCCCTCCTAAAAAGTAAAGGGAGATGTGTGTGCGTCTTATGGTGCCAATTCAGGCTGCGCAGCTATGCCAGAAGCCAGAACAGAGAGAGGGATCGCTGCTTTTGCTGCGCAGCGATCCCTCTTGCTGTTCTGGCTTCTGAGATTCAGAATTTTTTTTTTCTTGTTTTCCTCCTCCAAAAACTAGGTGCGTCTTATGGTCTGTGCGTCTTATAGAACGAAAAATACGGTACTTGTTAGATTTATATACTGCCCTTCATCATAAGATCTCAGGCTGCTTCACAGAATAGTTCAGTAGGACTTCTTTGTGAATAAACATGGTTAGAATGTGCTGTCATTCACTGATTCGTTTTGCATATACTTGCCTATGAGAGGAGGGATACAGATTTCAAGTGGGTGAGAACAATATAAGCTTTCAGGGGGGGGGGGGAGAGGGGAGAGAATTCCTCACATTAAAACAAATAAGAGCAATCTTCCTAGGTCAGACCAAAGAAGAAATCTATTCTAACCAGTGGCTCACTTTTTTGTCTCTGCCCCCTTAAGTGGTAGGATACTGCTTTAAATGTATATGTAGCCAATGTGGTTGTGGTTTTTCTGGGACTCCTACTCCAATCTACCCCAGCCAGCATAGCCAATGGTCAGCCATTATGAACGTTGTAGTCCAATAACATCTGGAGGGCATCATGTTGACTATGTCTGGAATATATCATCTTCTTCCTTTCCCTATGGTGCCTATTCTCAACAATGGCCAGTCAACTGCAACATCCCCTTCCCCCTAAAATGTCATCCTGCTTAGTGATCATCATTTGGGTTCATGATAAGGAGAGCTAGCTTTGTCCCTTTAGAACTGTATCCAAGACTACTTAGCAGCATTCCCCTGAATGTTCTCACTAGGGTAGAGAGAGAGAGTGCATCACAAACCTCTAATTAATCCAGGTTGGTCTTGCGGTTAAGGGTTCCTAAAGAGAGCTTAGCTCCAGTTAATTAGGATCAATTTTTAATCTAGCATTTTAGATTAATTAATTAAGGGAGACTTTTGAAATAATTAATCAAGTCAGTCAGTCAAAGTTGTAGCCCTATTATCATTTCTAAACTGCTAATCTAACAAAATCTCAAAGTTGTTCAGAACATTAAAACATACATTGATTTTACCATATGCAGACATACTCAAAAGCAGCCTGCAGATGTAGTATAATAGACAAGGTCACCATTTTGATGGGTATTGTTATTCAATATTTATAATGTGGCTTTTTATCTGTTTTCATCCACACCCAATCTACATCTAAGGAAGGCTTTATGGGTGAAGTGACCTTGTATTGCTTCTTATTGAAGTGTAATATTCACAGGAGGAGGAATAATGGGTGGGAAATTCGCATTGCTATTTCTCTATCTTATATGGTTGGCATAATAGCACTTTTTAATATTAGCCATATCTAAATCTTATTTGAGGAGCAGCCCTTGATGTTGGTGACACTCCCTGATCTATGCATGCAACATATAGGCCAAAAACTAGAGCACAAAAATCAGTGGTGGTGGGGATCTGTAGCAACTGGCAGAATTTTTATAGCAGAGATAGGTAGTAATTGAGACCCCCAACTATTGTATGCTTCCTTTGGCTAGTTAAAAGCCTAGTGTCTTCTACTGAAGCCATTCGTTTCTTTGGGGTAATGGGGTTTCTAGCTGTGGGAATACCTGCTCAGGGTTCTTTTGATTACTTGAGGAGGCTACAGACTAGCCATCTGAGTAGAGCGGCAGAGATGTCACCTGAGAGCTAAATGGAAGCTCTGGTGTCCATAACCCCACATGGGAATGGTCCAGGGAGTGGCTTCTCAATTTGTATTGTATTATTTTATGTACTGTGGCTTGCTGTTGTTTTATTGATTATAGTTTAGAAATTATTTATTGTAACTGTTGAGTAGATTTCTAATTAACTTTTATATGTTATTATTATTATTTAATACTATTCTAATGATTGTTGAATCACCTTTGTTGAGTTACCTTTTTGATGTAGATTGCCTATTTTAAAGTTATGTTTTATTTTCACATTTTTGTATTGCATTAGATTGTTATAAGATGTACATTTTTTGTTTCTTCAGCTTGTAAACCGCCTTGTGTATTGTAAGATAGAAAGACGGTATAGAAATTAAAAATGATGATGATGATTAATCTCCTATTTAGAACAGTGATTGCCAGAGGATTCTGAGGAGTCCTGGTCATAACAAAAGTGTCCTAATCTTTAAGACACCAAGAACATTCTATGTATCCCAAGTCCCTGTGGACCAGAAAGCAGCTGAAAGTATTAGCAAGCAACATTTTCCCAGGATACCTGCTGAACAGGCATTTCCAGCCCAATATTGCAGAGCCCAATGCCTCTGCAACATTCTGATCTTAGTTTCTAGGGGTAGTTGTTTGGCATAGCAAATTAGAATTAGACAGGCAGGTAGTAATAGCTAACCATAAATAAACATTTAAATGTGGTCCCATGGGTGTGAATGATGCCTCTCCAAAAGATCAAAGAAATACTCCATGCCCTGATGTGTCATGAAATAAATTATATACAGGTACAGATTTATTTTTTTATTTTTAAAAAATGAATAAGTATCTCCACTATTACATTCCTTTCCTTGACGTGAGTACTGCTGCCTGAATGCAAAATAATAATAATAATAATAATAATAATAATAATAATAATAATAATAATAATTTATTATTTATACCCCGCCCATCTGGCTGAGTTTCCCCAGCCACTCTGGGCGGCTCCCAATCAAGTGTTAAAAACAGCACAGCGTTACATGTTAAAAACTTCCCTGAACAGGGCTGCCTTAAGATGTCTTCTGAATGTCAGGTAGTTGTTTATTTCTTTGACATCTGATGGGAGGGTGTTCCACAGGGCGGGCGCCACTACCGAGAAGGCCCTCTGTCTGGTTCCCTGTAGCCTCACTTCTTGCAATGAGGGAACCGCCAGAAGGCCCTCGGCGCTGGATCTCAATGTCCGGGCTGAACGATGGGGGTGGAGACGCTCCTTCAGGTATACAGGACAGAGGTTGTTTAGGGCTTTAAAGGTCAGCACCAACACTTTGTAATGTATTCTTAGCACTCTCAAATGACATTTAATATTTTATTCCATTTTAAAGTGACAATCAATTTTGTTGTTTTTCTGCTTTATTCAAGCTCATGGAAAGTGTAATCCTAAAGGAATACATTTTGAGACACAGAAAGCCTGTAACATGTACACATAGCGGGTTCCACACAAGCCCAGGCCAACGGTGGCAGGCCTCTGAGTGAGAAATGCACAGCACTCTCAAAAGAATGATCAGGAGGGCACCCAAACACAGCAGGTCTGTCTTAACTACAAAACAGGTGAAACAATACACATCACCATCTAAAAAGGAGGTGATGAATTAAGGTCAAAGTCTAAAATTGCCTAACAGCACTACTGGCCCTGACTCTGAACGTTCATCGTTTCCAAAAATGTCCTCAGTACAGAACAGAATTTCTCACTATCAAAGGGCATTGTCTTTGTGCAGGCTAGGTTTGTAAGTACATGCGCATCCAGCCATTTGTTTCCAAGCACCCTTTACTGTTTCATCAAGCATTCGATACACAAATGCCCATTTGTGAACACACACAGGGCTGGACCTTTGAGCCCTGAATACAAACATGTAGACAAATGTTTAAGCCTGTTCAAGAGTGAATTTGTACTCATTTGGCGGAAAGGCTGCAGAAATGCAAGTCTGAAAAGTTATCTGAAGGTTAGTAGGGAGTGAAACCACTATTTTTCATAATTAAGCACCCAATGCCCTCTTAAAAACACCAACATTGATGTATATATACCCTTTAGACCGGATGACATTACAGTAGTGCTTTTAATGTCTGAGAAAGCAGCACTGAGCAAAGTCAATGTGGCCTTATCTATTCTTCAGTGACTCCTTTGTACTTTCTTTTCGCTGCCTCATTGCTTTTGTAAAACGTTTCCCTCTTTTTGCAGCTGTCTCATGCAGTATCTCTAAGACCACATTCCTAACTTGTTTGCTTAAAAGTGAGTTCTGTAAAAATGAGTGGGACATGTCCCTCTTCCACAAAAAAGGAGTTTGAAAACACCTCCTAAAATAAGTGGTGTTATGATGCCCTAATGCTTTTGATGCTTTTGATAATGCCCTTGATGCTTTTGAATTATGGTGCTGGAGGAGACTCTTGAGAGTCCCATGGACTGCAAGAAGATCAAACCAATCCATTCTGAAGGAAATCAGCCCTGATTGCTCACTGGACGGACAGATCCTGAAGCTGAGGCTCCAATACTTTGACCACCTCATGAGAAGAGAAGACTCCCTAGAAAAGACCCTGATGTTGGGAAAGATGGAGGGCACAAGGAGAAGGGGACGACAGAGGACGAGATGGTTGGACAGTGTTCTCGAAGCTACCAACATGAGTCTGACCAAACTGCAGGAGGCAGTGGAAGACAGGAGTGCCTGGCGTGCTCTGGTCCATGGGGTCACGAAGAGTCGGACACGACTAAACGACTAAACAACAACAACAACATGATGCCCTAACATACGACCATTCATTTTGCAACTGATGCATTCAGTATGTAGGCTGAAATCCACATTTTAAATCATGCTCAGAGATTTATATGGTAGATCCAGTGAAACTGTTAACTTTCCTCCTCTTGCGTAGAGGACTCCTCCACCATATCATGAGCCTTCTCAGAATCAAAAGCAATTTGTCATGCAACAGGATGGAACTGCTGTTCAAGAAATTCAAATTAACGCCACATTGGCAGTGTGTAGCAAATCTCATTATATATTTGATTTATTCACACTTACGTATTTATTTTCGACGTACATTCCACATTCTCAAAGTGGCAAAAGGCACAATAAAACATAGAAAGTGACATGTTTTGCCCTTGCTTTGAGTTACTTAGATGCTAAACTACCCCATGTTTTTTCTTTAGCTCTTTGGACACTGGTGCTTTTATCAAGACTTTTCCCACCAGTTGAAAGTCTTCTCAAGTGGACCAAACTAATGCCAGAAGATGCTTTTGCCATTGGGATCAACCCCAAAGGCTGCTCCATCTAGAAATCAAGACGCACCATTTCTGCTGCAGCATAAGCAACGACTAAAGGCAGAGAAGCAAATTAGTGCAGATGGAACTGCAGAGATAACCTTCAAAGTTTTTGTTCCAAGTCAAAACTCCACAAGCAATTAAATTACCCTACATTATCTCACTCTAAATAGCTTCTGGCAAAGGAGCAGTATTCCCAGTGTATGTGGAACATCTGTAGCCAATGACCTCAAAACGATAGTTTACTGATACTCCACTGGAACACAGATAATGTGTGTCCGTTCCACTGCGAGGCGATAAGCCAATTCTTACATGAGGCTTAGCAGTCAGACTAGTTTCAATGGCCTTTTTGGCCAACAAACCTGCTCCTAACATTACAGTTATTTGTACAGCTGGTTACTGCAGCACTGACAACCGACTCAGGAGCCTGCTTGCATTCATTTCCCTCATCCTTACAACAGGAAGCATAACACTTTTGTTTTCCAGTGACAGCTTTAAAAGACAGCCTTTTCATTTAAGTGCCATTTCACTTATGGATTCTAAGCCATATTGCCTAAAAGGGTAGTACAGTGGTACCTCAGGTTACATATGCTTCAGGTTAAGAACTTTGCTTCAGGATGAGAACAGAAATCATGCAGCGGCGGTGCAGCGGCAGCAGGAGGCCCCATTAGCTAAAGTGGTGCTTCAGGTTAAGAACAATTTCAGGTTAAGAATAGACCTCCAGAACGAATTAAGTACTTAACCCGAGGTACAACTGTATTCTTTCAGGTCTTCTTCATGACATTTCTTGCCTGTATTTCTTCAAGGAGCTCTGACAAGTGCATTTTAGGCTTCCACCATTTTATTCTCATGACAGGTTTGTGAATCTCTAGGAATTAAAAGCCAAAGCAAATTAAGGAATTACTTTAGTACATAAACTTTAACAGTGAAGGCACAAGGCGGATCTTTGACAGCAGAGGTTTTCCCAAGTTCAGTGCCACCACCAAAAATATCCTGCTTGACTTCTGAAGAGGACGGTGTTGGACAAGGACCTCTGACAAATATCTTAATCCCCTGACACAGTTGTATGGAAGTCTGCTGTCCTTCAGGCACTCAGGAACCATACCACAGACAGACAAGAACGAATTAACACTCCTAGAGAGATTTCCTCTAACTCTCAGATTTCAGTACCAGTCCCATAACTGCATTCAATTACACACTCAATACATATTGACTGCATGTCACAGGGGGCTTCAAAGCCAAGATTGAGAGGAGTTTAACCTTTTACAGTCCATGTCACTGGATGCATCAGTTAATGGCTCTTAGGCCGGAACAGCTTAAATCAGTCAATGGCAATAACAGGTCTCTCTCAGCCATGCATTCTGGAGACAGGCAAGTAGAATCATAGAATCATAGAGTTGGAATAGACCACAAGGGCCATCGAGTCCAACCCCCTGCCAAGCAGGAAACTCCAACCAAGTACTATGACAAGTTTATTGGATTTTCCTGGGACAATTTGCTCGGATCTTGTAGCAGAAAAGCATGGCTTCTGAGCAGAGATTGTGGCCACTGAAGAGCATGTTTAATGGATTATAATGTGTCCACCCCCCCCCCCACTTCTGCTATAATTTAATCCTCCTTTCCATCTTCTCACTCCATCCTATTTTTCCTGAAGGATTAAGTGACTCATGTGTGCTGCAACATAAAGGTAAAGGTAAAGGGACCCCTGACCATTAGGTCCAGTCGTGGCCAACTCTGGGGTTGTGGCACTCATCTCGCTTTATTGGCCAAGGGAGCCGGCGTACAGCTTCCGGGTCATGTGGCCAGCATGACTAAGCCACTTCTGGCGAACCAGAGCAGCGCATGGAAACGCCGTTTACCTTCCTGCTGGAGTGGTACCTATTTATCTACTTGCACTTTGATGTGCTTTCGAACTGCTAGGTTGGCAGGAGCAGGGACCGAGCAACGGGAGCTCACTCCGTCGCGGGGATTCAAACCGCCGGCCTTCTGATTGGCAAGCCCTAGGCTCTGTGGTTTAACCCACAGCGCCACCCACAGCCTACTGCAGAAAGGTAAGAGTTGAAGAGTTGTGTCCATTGCTTCACTCACTTTGACCTGCTCCCATCCATCCCTGTCATTTTGCACCTGGAAGTCGCCTATGAAGAAAAATAGCCCTCAGGTTACATAAAAGGTCCCTATTCCAACAGTGGAAGAAGGGAGCTGGTTCTGATTATCCTGCTTCATTGTCCTGTGTTGTCAACCTTGGCCAGACAAGATGGAAACTGAAACACGGAATAGGGACAAAATGGTGGTGATTTTGCAGAAGAGGCTTTATATGTATTCGGATTTTCATAGAATCATAGAGTTGGAAGGGATCCTGAGGATCATTTAGCACAATCCGAACATGCAGCTGCCCCATACAGGAATCGGAACTAGGCATTATCATCACAACTCACAATTAAATACTAAATTGTGATGATTTTCATTGCATAGTTAGTATTTTCCCCAAACCTCTGGTAAACATATCCATAGAAAGATGGCACAGGAAATCTCTTTTTAATATTGTTACCTTTTTTTCAACAGCTGTACTAAACCAACATGAGTTACATGTTGCTTCTGACAATGGATCGGATTCTTGGCAAAGTATTTAATGGAAGATTAAGGAAAGTAGGTCCTTCCAGAACTCTCACACAAGAACACAAAATAATTGCAATGAATTAAATAAGGGAACTCTTTTTAAATGTTTTATCAGAACATCTCAGTGTTACAAACTTTTTTCTTTTGCAAATGAATGATTGCTTTGAAAATAAAGACACTCACAAATTCCATAATTTGTGCCTATTTGCTCACAAAAAATGCCAAAACCTCTGATTGAAGAGGTTCATTGGAGAAATGTTGGATGCTATGGTGTTATCCGACCCCCAAGCCATCTGAAGGCAATCCTGTATAGGGAAGGTTTTTTAATGCTTAATGTTTTATTATGTTTTTATATATGTTGGAAGCTTCCCAGAGCAGCTGGGACAACCCAGTAAGATGTGTGGGGTATACATGGTAAAATTATCATTATGGAATGGGACGTCCCTATTCTCATCCGAGAAATGTTGGAGGGTATTTGACCATGCTAACAAATATCATACGCATGGCCAAATAAAATACACAGACATAAATATTAGACATGTAGAGTCCTAAATGATACATGGTTGGAAACAGCTATATGTACAAAGGCATATAACCAGTGCTTTTTTCTGGGGGTACGCATACCCCTAAACATTTCGTGAATCTACCAGTAAGTTTGGCCTCATTGCAGGGAGGAAAATGAGAGTACCTCTAAACATTTTTTTTAAAGCACTGAATATAACTGAAATGCAACATTTTCTACGGTTTGGAAAAATAAATGGTTTTAATCATTCTACCCACAATCATTTGATCCACACTGGCAGAAATGACATCTACACAATACCTAATCATTTGGGGGTTATTTTGTTATTGAAGGTCCAATCCTTTACCCACTTCCTGAGAGTAAGCTCCATTGACTGTGTTGGCTTGCTCTGTAAAGCAGTTTATTGTGTGATTTCTTAACTCAGAGTTTTACATTGCACAACCTCCGTACAATCTGGCTGTTTGGCTGTTATTTCTTTGTTGATTTCTCCTCCTTTGACTACTCATCCCCGATCTTCCTTATACCCAAGTTTTAGGAACCACTTCTTTGTACTGAACTGTTTTTAGTACAGAAAGTAAGATAATAGATTGAGGGGGGAAACCACCTCACATTTTATTTTAGGATTTTTAGATCCCTATGTGTTTGACTATCATGCATAACATTTTCATTACTGTCCCTGAAGCATGTGATCTATTTATTATTACACAGCATGAGAACTGTCTCCATTATAATTGCCCTCAGTTCTAACACTTATCATTAGACATGCCTGTTCTTTGTAATATAGTGTCCAAAATTTGATTTAAATTAGTCCACTATATAACAGTGCTGTGACAAAAGTGCTAGAGTAACGAAGCTGATAAATGATTGAAATTCGTATTCTGATGGGGAGCATGAGAAGGGGATTATTAATTCACTCACAACAATCTGCATTTACTTTGCTCCAGTAAAAGCACTTAGGCATGATGAACAGCAGTGAGATTTTAAATCTGAAAAAGAGCATTGTGGTCGTGTTCAGTGATTATAACTGGGCGATGATCTTGGACATGGGACTGAGATGTCCCCAGACCACACAGTTACCATCTGGTGGCACTTTTAAACATAGGTGCACCAACTCTCTGGGACTGTGAGTGCTCTAGCCCCCACAAAATTTTAAATGAGGGAGGTGAGGGGCACCCACAAAGTGTGGCGGTGGCCACATGTACTCTGTGGGGGTTTTTGCGCACAGCATCATCATGCCACCACTACATGCATGAGTGACACCCATTGGTGTGCTCATGTAGTGTATGCACACCGGTGGGCATGAAGGTGTAGCACCCGCCCGTCGGGGGGTGCTAACATGGCTTGTACAAGCTCCTGGCATGCGCGCACATCCCATGATGGCGCACGGCCACAGGCACCTGTAGTCGCTGGCTCCAGCCGGTGCCACTGTTTAAGCATGTCACAGGTAAAGGTAAAGGGACCCCTGACCATTAGGTCCAGTTGCGGACGACTCTGTGGTTGCAGCACTCATCTCACTTTACTGGCCAAAGGAGCCGGCGTACAGCTTCCGGGTCATGTGGCCAGCATGACTAAGCCACTTCTGGCGAACCAGAGCAGTGCACGGAAACGCTGTTTACCTTCCCGCTGGAGCGGTACCTATTTATCTACTTGCACTTTGACATGCTTTCGAACTGCTAGGTTGGCAGGAGCAGGGACTGAGTAACGGGAGCTCACCCCGTCACAGGGGTGACCGCCAACCTTCTGATCGGCAAGCCCTAGGCTCTGTGGTTTAACCCACAGCACCACCAGCATCATAGGATTGGGCTATTGCATAAATTTACACACTGGAACAAGTATGTAGATAAACATAAACAATGAACACCAGTTAAATCCCATTGTGTGTGTGTGTGTGTGTGTGTGTGTGTGTGTGTGACAACTTCCACAATTCATTTTTGCGTGGGCATAAAACTTCTTCAGCAACTTATTCTGCAGGAGTTACATGAGGTCAGCCTGAAGCAGTGGAGGCTAATGAGTTCCAGACTCAAGCTCATCCTGTTTCAATACTAAAGTTCGAGAGAGAAAGAGAGATACAGAGCTAGTACAAAAGTGAATCTGAAACTGGAGTTTTGGTCCCATTTGAGATGAAAAATATTATCAGGCATTCCAGATTGCTGAAAGGAGAGGCAACCATTTCCCTTATGAGATTTAGTTAAAATTGCCTTCCTAATTTGAGAATAGGAAGAATATATACATCCCTATCAAGGGAATCCTTTTGTTTGAGGGAGCTCAAATGTGTACATGAAACTTCCTCACCTCCAATCATTTTAACAGAGGAATTTTTTTAAAAAAATGTTTGTCCCTATACATATATTAGTCTAGGGGTATCCAGCATTGTACTCTACTGTTAAAAGGGACGCGGGTGGCGCTGTGGGTAAAACCTCAGTGCCTAGGACTTGCCGATCGTATGGTCGGTGGTTCGAATCCCCGCAGTGGGGTGAGCTCCCGTTGTTCGGTCCCAGCTCCTGCCCACCTAGCAGTTCGAAAGCATCCCTAAGTGCAAGTAGATAAATAGTACCGCTTTATAGCGGGAAGGTAAACAGCATTTCCGTGTGCTGCGCTGGTGCTGGCTCGCCAGAGCAGCTTCGTCACGCTGGCCACGTGACCTGGAAGTGTCTTCGGACAGGGTTGGCTCCTGGCCTCTTAAGCGAGATGAGCACGCAACCCCAGAGTCGGTCACGACTGGCCCGTACGGGCAGGGGTACCTTTACCTTAACCTTTTTACTCTACTGTTGCCATCAGCCCCAGCCAGCCAGATGGAGAGCACCAAGTCAACTATTCCTGATCTAGTCCCTACATGAAATGAAGAAGAAGAAGAGTTTGGATTTGATATCCCGCTTTATCACTACCCAAAGGAGTCTCAAAGCAGCTAACATTCTCCTTTCCCTTCCTCCCCCACAGCAAACACTATGTGAGGTGAGTGAGGCTGAGAGACTTCAGAGAAGTGTGACTAGCCCAAGGTCACCCAGCAGCTGCATCTGGAGGAGTGGGGAAGCAAACCCGGTTCACCAGATTACGGGTCTACTGCTCTTAACATGGTTCTAACTTTGGAAAACCCACTAGAAAGTATACCAACAGTACTGGAAGAAATAATGGGGTTTTTGTATTATTTCTGTTTGCATTGAAATGTAGTAGAAATGCAAATAAATATCAAAAAATTAAAATAAATGCATGGTGTGGATGTAATACCAAACATCTGCAGGACACCAGGTCAGAAAGGTTTGGCTAGAGACTGCATAATATTCACAGTGTAACTGTGTTCCTATGTCATAAAGGTAAAGGACCCCTGACAATTAAGTCCAGTCGCGAATGACTGGGGTTGCGGCGCTCATCTTGCTTTACAGGCTGAGGGAGCTGGCGTTTGTCCACTTCCGCAGACAGTTTTTCTGGGTCATGTGGCCAGCATGACTAAGCCACTTCTGGCGAAACCAGAGCAGCGCACGGAAGTGCTGTTTACCTTCCTGCTGCAGCGGTACCTATTTATCTACTTGCACTTTGACGTACTTTTGAACTGCTAGGTTGGCAGGAGCTGCGACCAAGCAACGGGATTCGAACCGCCAACCTTCTGATCAGCAAGCCCAAGAGGCTCAGTGGTTTAACCCACAGTGCCACCCGCGTCCCTCCTATGTCATAGCACTATTATTTAATATCTATAATAAATGCAGATTTGCCGGAATTTTTTTGCAGTGTTAGCCATATCATCATTGCATTAATGGGGAGAATCATAGCTCAGTGGTAGCACATCTGTTTTGCATGCAGAAGTTCCCAGGTTCAATTCTTGGGGAGCAGCTGCCACTCACTGTGGCCAATGCTGAGCTGGATGGACTAGTGGTCCAACCATGACTTTTAAGGACACCTGAGTCAATGCAGTGCAACTGTTCCTGCATAACACATAGTTCAATGAATGATGGGTGTGTGTGAGAGAGAGAGGGAGAGAGAGAAATTCCCCATCGCTCCTTTTGAGCACCAGTTCATTTCATAGGGTAATGCACAGGAGAACATCCCAGTGGACGTAGAAAGAATTTCAGAATGACTATTTTCTCCATGTATTCCACACACAAAATTGGAGATGCTAGTAGTTTTAAAATTTCATCTAAGTGACTAAACCTGAGCCAATTTTCTTAGTATTTTTGATGGAACATTCCTCTTAACCTTGGAAAGAAATATGAGGGTTTAAAAACTTGGATTCTATATAAATGAAGTGGCATTTAGGTTCTCCCCACCTCTTTCACTCTTTATTAATCATTGTGGTGTTTTAAATTCCTTTTTTGTGGTGTTTTAAATTCCTTTTTTGTGGTGTTTAAAATTCCTCTTTTTTCTTTTTCTTTTTGCTAAGACGTTGAGGTTAGCAAAATAAAGATGGCGGCAGCATTGATATTGATGCTGCTGATGCTGATGGTGACAATAACCCTCTCTATTAGTATTTGCCTGCAAGTGGCTGACTTGGTCTCTAGAGCTGATTCAGTGAACAATTTCCATTAGCCCCCTTTTAATGAACTGTGGAATGTAAACACTTCGAGAATTCCAGATACGCTTTCTTCATGTTGGTGAATTCATAAGTTGAAGCATAAAAAGGTAAATCCCTATTCATACCATTGTGCTTAACAGATCTGTCAGTTTCTCAGTTCTTAATGCCGGGCTTTTATATAATTTATATCCTACGCATAAAACCTTGCTAAGGGCTAGGATTTAGCATACAAGAAAATGGCCATTATAATTGATCAGATTATTCATTAGCTTTTCACAATTGCTTTGGCAAGGAAGGATGAAATGGCTCCCTCTATGTGCTGCTAAACCTTTCACATTTTATTTCTTCCAAAATCAAATGCACGTGTTTTATTTGCCAAAATGTTATTGCTTTCTTTGTTGCCTTTCACATGCAATACTTATTTTAATTTGGTTAAAAATGAGTGCCTTTGCATGTGCTTCTGTGAATATGTCAGCAACGCCAATAATAGCCCCAGCTCCACGCTACCAAACACTCTTGAACCCTGATCTCCTAGGAACTCATCCAACACTTATTACACCACATTGGTTTATGTTTCTTTATGTTGGGAAAAGTTTCACCTCTTGAACCTCTGCCTGTCAGTAGCTATTAAAGATGCAAGACCTTTGCCAGAGAAAAGGATAGTAAACCTAGTGGCAAATAAGAACTTGGTCCACTTTAGGGTACTTCCCTGTCCCCTGCTTAATAAATAAATTAAAACTTTGCATATGGTTATTCTGTAAATTTTCCATGCTAGAGGCAAGCCTAAAGCAAATCTTTTTTGGACAGTTTTCAGCAGGAAAAAAAAATCAGTTTACTCATATTGAAGGAAGGTGACCAAACTATGTCTTTCTTGTTTAAAATGTTTTCCACCTAGCTGATAACTGGCTGCTTTGAAGGTGTGATATTATATATATATATATATATATATATATATATATATATGTCCTTAAATCAGGCAAATGTTGTATAGTGCTTTCTTTTTCTCTGCTGATTGAGGTGAGTTTCCAAAATAGATGCTTGCAGGTTTTAACAAAATCATTTGCTTTTCAAATCGCTATGATAATTAAAATAGTCATAGACGCATGGACGTAGCCAGGATTCTTGTTAGGAGGGCAGGCTTTTCTTGAGGGGTGGGGCAGAACCTCAGATTTGTATTGATTTTGATTGATTGGGAGGGCAGGTGCCCCCCCCCCCCCCGTTCCCCCTGGCTACACCTATGCACACCATAGATTTAAAGCACTATATATGGCAAGGGTGCCCCAAACTTTGTGGACCAATGGTAACATTTTGAAAGATTGAGAGTGCTGTAGGTGCAAGTCACAAAACAGTTGCTGCAGGGAGGTTCATGGCATAACACAAAGTGGCTGCGATGAGGAGCATCACTGTGATATTCAGTTGTGAAGTGGATGTGAACTGAAATATTCATAGGTGTTCCACTGCCTGATGAATTCTGCAAGGAAGCTCTCTGTCAAGTGTGCGTGCAAGAGCCAGGCCCTGTGACCAATAGGACTTTGCAGGACTGGGGCCTTCCTAAGTTTGTTCTGAAGAGGCAAGGCACGGCCACACAGGTGAGGCTGATTGGTAACTCCCAGCATCTGGTGGCAAGAGCCAGGAAGGGATATAAGGTCAGCATTTTGCTTTTTGCTACAGCAACACGTTCCCTGCCTTGCTGCATTTGGTTCCTTGACTCCTTGCCTCTTGATCCTTGGACCCTTGACTTTGTAACTCCTTGCTTCCTGACCCTCAGACCCTTGGCTTCCTGACTCCTGGATTCTGGACTCCCATTGCTGCTCCCACCCCGCCATCTTGTCCCCAGTCCCAACGTCCCCAGCCAGGACTTTGATCGCCCCTGAACCGGACTGTGACACTTTCATTCAGCACACCAGTTTGATTGTATGACTCTTCCGTTGACATAGAGAACAATTCATGCATGAGATGGACCTGAAGCTGAGGCTTCAGTCCCGCCCAGAACACCAACAGCTGTGTTCACAAATATCCAGTGGATTGTATTTTTAGAAGTGTTTCAGATCTGTAGTTTTTGAGGGAACGTTACATTTTCATTGCAAACATTTACTTCACTGTTTACACTGTTCTTGTTTACAAAGTCTGTTTTGAGCAGTGTGTAGGCAACAAATATAAGGCAAGCCAAAAAGGAAATTGTTCTTTGTATTCATTCTTTTGAAAAATGTTGCTCTTTTGTATTTTAAAAATGCCTTTAAAAGATATTTTTAAAAATTCTTTAAGATGCTAGAAATTCAAACAGCCCACAGATTGCATTAAACACATCTGCTTTCATTATGGTCAAGTAATTAGTCCTTGGAGTAAATGCATCTGCTTTGTTTAGATAAACCAGTATTTTAGTTGTTTTTTCTTTTTGGCAAATGCTTCCATTGCCTCTACACAAACCTCAGCCAATAAACACCCTTATTGTGATCTTATGGCAGTAAAAAATACATATGTTGTACCAAATGTGACAATAATTTATTAGCTGGAAATAAGAGTTTAATTTGCTGCCGAACTGTGTAGACAACCTAAAGAGAGGAATCCTGGCATCTATTTTCTTCCTTATTTATTCATTATTGCCTTGTTTCAAATTAACACAACGGCTTTATACACTGTTCTCTGCATATTGTTAGATCCTTTGCCAATGCTTTCTGCAGTCCTTTGGAATCTTTCAGATTATTTAACACGGTTTAGATCATTCCTTTGGCTCTTGTAGACAAGAAGGCATTTTTATTTTTATTTTTTTAAATACAATTGTAAGGGATTGAGCCCAATGAGGTCCTGATCTATTTGTTTTTATGCAGAATGAAGCACTGCACCCACTCCACTCATGACATACCACTGGGGTGTGGAATGGGGAGGTGAGATTAGGAAGAGATTGTCAGATAAGATTATATTATTCCATATATGAGAAGGTCCTCTCTAGGTCTAGACCATACAGCCTGTGTCTGGTAGTGCTCCCAGATAGTAGTTTTGCTGGACGGTCTAAGAGACGGTCTAAAGAAAATGGGATCCCCTCCCCCTCTTTCTTTCTCTCTCTCGCTCTCTCCCTCTCTCCTTCATGTAAATATTTTTGGCTACATGGTGATGTGACATCACATTGCCTATTTCTTCATATAGATTAAAGTTAGAAGCAAGCCTAGGGAGTATTTGCAGGGAAGAATTAGCTGGCCTTAGAGGGTTAATCGTCTAGAGCAGTGGTTCTCAAAAAAATAATTAAAATACTTAGGCAGAAATCCTATACATATTTATCTGAGGGTAAGTCTCACTGAACTCATTGGAGTTTACTTCTAAGTAAAAATGTATAGGGTCGCACTGTTAGCATTTAATTGCTTTAAAGAAAATACATATTCTCTTTATCTTGATTGCAATTGCATACTTATAGTCTGGATTTTTTTAAAAAAGAACGTGTAGATTAAGTTCATTAAAATTAATTTGAGTTTCATAGCTCTGGTGTTCTGCCCTTCATAATGAAAGTGATCAAAGATATATCATGCTTTGAATTGTACTCATGAAATATGAGTCTCTGTCTGGAAAATTCAACTTCAGCCAAATGAAAAATGTGTGGTTGCATGCACTTCTGACTTAAGTTCAAAGAAATACAAGCAAGAAACTGCCAAGAGATTTCTGATATTTAATTGCTGCAATCTACTCACAAAATGCTCAGTAATATATCACATGTTCCTAAGACGAGCATATTCATGTAAACAGTGGTTAATTTGTAAAATGAACTCTGTCTGGAAACCATGCCTTCTGATTTTCAGTTTGTGATATGAAGGGATTGGTTGTCATTCCTCATCCAACAGATAAAAGAAGACATTCTGCTCATACTCAGAGACATTTTCTCATTTATATTGGCCTCCGGTCTTATTTACAGAGCCAGCCCAAGACGTTTTGTTGCAAGATGGTACCCGCCTCACATTCCGCCATCTCAACTGGCAGATTAATCTTAATCTAGTACTAGCAACAGGATAGTGTCATTCTCTGAGGGCAGCAGGCTAGTTATGAGGGTGTAGGACAAGCCACAAGGCATGCAAAGTTCTATCCTCCAACACAGGCAATGTTTTGGGATTACAACTCCCATCATCCCTGACCACTAGTCCTGTTAGCTAGGGATGATGGGAGTTGTAGTCCCAAAACATCTGGTGGGCCGAGTTTGCCTATGCCTGCTCCAACACAAGGACATGGTCAGGGAAGTTAGAAGGAACCAACATAAATGGCTGTTGCTACTGCCCCCTAACCAGCATCTGCCACCTGAGGTAGTTGCTTCACTCTGTCTCATGGTAGGGCTGGACCTATTTAACTATGACCAAGGCCTGGTACAAACCCCAGCAAGTCTTTGTTCAAATGAAGTCCTGCTTTTAAGACAATTTGAAAAAGTAAATGTAGTGACCCAACTCAACGTCTACACTCTTCAAGTTGCTTACAAACTTACATTTCTTAAAGCAAAGCAAAAAAATGAAACTATACACAACCTAACAAATTGGATGTCATTAATTTGGGAGGGTTGAGCATGAGAAGGCTGTTTAATGAAAACCTTTGCTCCTCACAAAACACACTGCTTGGTGGCAGAGGCTCAGAACTTCTAGCAGCATTATCCATTCCAGCATAACTATCTAGCAGCATTATCCATCGCAGCATAACTATCTAGCAGCATTATCCATTCCTTTCAAAAGCACCTTTAGGAAGCCTGCTCTGCTAGAAGACAATGCTCCCCCCACCATCTCTGTGATTTGGTTTCATGGTATCATTCTGTAGTCATTCTCTAATGGGCTGTGTGATAAAGCCCCAGTTCTCTAATGGGCTGTGTGATAAAGCCCCGGTTCATGCCCTTGCTTTAGTGATACTGTGCAAACATGCAGACTCCCGGAGAAGACTCTGCAGCCACTTTACTCATCCGTGGTCCTTTTTCCTGCTGTGCTTCACTAAGTTAAGCCATGGGTTGGCTAAGCATCTCTTTCAGACCAGGCCATTGTGATATCAGTACTTCTTTCTTTCTTTCTTTCTTTCTTTCTTTCTTTCTTTCTTTCTTTCTTTCTTTCTACCCCACCCATCTGGCTGGGTTTCCCCAGCCACTCAGGGCGGCTTCCAACAAAAGATTAAAAATACATTAAAACATCAGTCATTAAAAACATCCCTAAACAGGTCTGCCTTCAGATGTCTTCTAAATGTCAGGTAGTTGTTTATCGCTTTGACATCTGATGGAAGGGTGTTCCACAGGGTGGGCGCCACTACCAACAAGGCCCTCTGCCTGGTTACTAAGTGATCCTTGTTTTGCTGGGAAAACCTCAGAAATAAGCTCACAGTTTTTTCTTCCAGCAGCACCACCAAAACTGCGGCTCAAGGAAAGAGACAATGGTGAGTAAGGGAAAAGCAGTGGGAGAAAAAGACAAGTGAGGGAGATGTGAAATTTTTCACCTCTGCCCCAAACAGTCATTTTGCTCCCAACAGTTTCATGGGTGAAAATTTGACACAGGCCAATTAATTTGTGCTCCTGGAGCTGCTCCAAGCAATCTACTAAATCAACTCGCCATGCCCCTCCCTGCCTCTCAAACAGCTTTATCTTTAATTAATAAACCCTATTAGAACACAGAGGACACAACTCTTAAATCAAACATTTAATTATCTTCACGGCTGCTGGCCCGGGCTCTTTTCTGAAGGAAATTCCCCGCCTAATTTTATACAAAGTGAACAAGGTGTTGGGATATTTTTCTGAACCAGAAAGCATCAATCATTCGTTTCTATGTAGCCTCTCACAATAACTATGATTTGAGGACATCAGCGCCATTGTTAACTCGAAGGAGCCGGCCAGTCAGTCAGTAATTTCTAATTGAGCTCCATGACCCTTGCCTAATTGTATTCTTGACAGCAGGCTGAAATTATAATTATGGCTACAAATGCATTTCAAAGCAATGCAATTGTGCCTTTATTTATTTATTTATTTATTGCCTGCTTAAAAACGGAAATAATTAGACCCAAGACATCATCAGGCAAGATGTCATGTGATTTTCAAAGGCTCATGGCCTTATGCTAAGTATTTGCAGTCACATACATCATGCAGCATACTGTAACTGTGTAGCCATTTGTCTCCTCCATGGCCCTACAGACACACAGAAAGGCAGGCAGACAGAGGGCTGATTATTTTGCCTAGAGGATTGATTACCCCCACATTTCAAATGCATCATTTCAGGAGACAAATGTTAGTTGTAGCTTCAGGGAAATGCCTTTACTTTTGTAGAATGTTGCACATCTTTAGGAGCTAAAAATAGAAGAAGGAAGCCATATTTTGCGACGTTCCGGGAAATTCTTGATAATATATGCTATCAATGGAGAAAAATTCTCTTCCAGTATAACTTTTGAAGTTCTGTTTTTTAAAGCCCTCTCATTGAAATTAAGGGAAGGTGAGTAGATTGGTATATTCAGATGACTCTGCTGTCGAGTAAACCTGTCCAGGTGATATCCTAAAGTGGTAAGGGTCTGCGTACATTGAAAATATGTTATAGAAAACAGTGCCATCCTCCTAGTCATTTGGAGAGGAAAGGATTAATGGAGAAATTCTTTCTGGGTTGAATGCCACAGGGGAATGTCATACATTTCTATCTAAAATTATATGACCAACCAAGATTGAGCATGTGGACTGCTGTGCATGTAGGTCACAAAAACAAATCTCTTTTGTAGCTTGCTATTTCATATTCTTTAAAAAATAAAATTGTAAGGACTGCAGGCTACCGTAATTGAAGATTCTCCCAAGGATCATACAAATGAGTGTATTGATTGATAATCACTGTGTGGTCTCTCACCTGATAAGACATTAAAAACGGTGTCCTTTGTGGATAATTTCATTTATGCATGAATAGAAGTTAAATTTGCTGTGCGTGTTAAAATACAGGCTTAGAGAAAATTTATAGAATTCTGCTTGCTGTCAGCTGGTTATTATCAGCACAGCGAATAATCTATCAGGATGGTCCAAAAAGTCAACATGCCACCTTGATTTCATTTCCTTTAAAAAAATATTTCTGTAACGTGGACATACCTTAAGTGCTTGAAATTTCAGAGAACATATAGTGGCTGAAGACTCAAAGAAACCTACTGTAAATGTTTCCATAAACCATTCTTGAAATATGGTGCATTTCTAAAATGGTCTCAGTTGTGTGAATTGTTGTTGTTGTTTAGTCATTTAGTCGTGTCTGACACTTCGTGACCCCATGGACCAGAGCACGCCAGGCACTTCTGTCTTCCACTGCCTCCTGCAGTTTGGTCAAACTCATGCTGGTAGCTTTGAGAACACTATCCAACGATCTCGTCCTCTGTCGTTCTCTTCTCCTTGTGCCCTCAATCTTTTCCAACATCAGGATCTTTTCCAGAGAGTCTTCTATTCTCATGAGGTGGCCAAAGTATTGGAGTCTAAGCTTCAGGATCTGTCCTTCCAGTGAGCACTCGGGGCTGATTTCCTTAAGAATGGAGAGGTTTGATCTTCTTGCAGTCCATGGGACTCTCAAGAGTCTCCTCCAACACCAAGAGTCTGGGAAACCTCAAAATTCTTGTATGACTTACTTACTTACTTTATTTATTGATTTATTTATTTAGATCCTGTGCTTCCTTCCAAAGCAGTTCTAGATCTGTCAGTCATTTGCATCACCACCTCTATGCATATAATGTTGGCAGTTTTCTCTAGAAATTGGCAATTACAAACTGGCATTCTGGTATTTTTGTAAGGCATAGCCTCCAACATTTCTCCAATGAAAATAGGGACGTCCCATTCCATTATGATAATTTTACTATTTATACCCTACAAATCTTATTGGGTTGCCCCAGCACTCTGGGCAGCTTCCAACTTATAAAAAAAACCACAATAAAACATTAAACATTAAAAAACTTCCCTTTACAGGATTGATTTCCGACTGCTCAGGGGTTGAATAACTCCATACCCTCCAAGATTTATCCCATGAAAATAGGGACATCCTAAGGAAAAGTGGGACATTGTAGGATCAAACAAAAAACCAGGATGGCTTCTCTAAATCAGGGATGTCCCTGGAAAATAGGGACACTTGGAGGGTCTGGTAAGGTAAATGGGCATTATAACAGTAATAATCATTATAATTCTAGTCCACTTTTCCCCCAGGAAACTCAGAGCTGCAAACAAAGTCACCCACCTGGCTTTATCTCACAAAAATCCTGTGAGATAGATTAGGTTGGAAGTTAGTGGCTGACCCAAAATCACCAGGGAACTTTCAGAGCTGAGTCTCCCCAGTGTTAGTCTAGCACTTTGGATGTTCCTGTGTGATGGCTCTCACTTGAGAATAATCAGTGATGTGAAACTGTATCTCTCTTATTCATAGAGCCATCTTTTTTTCACCAGAATGTATTTATGTTTTTCACTCAGTCCATATCAGATAAACACTTGTACAGGATGCCTGAATTATTAACACATTTTCCGCGTGGACCAACTCATGTTCAGAAGTCTTCAGAAGGGAAGCAGTGCGCATCCACTGCCTGGATGTAATTATATCCACAGCAGGGAATAAACTTGTGTTATATTTCTGACTTTATCATAGACATGGCATTTTCCTTCACAGAGATTATGGCCATGAAGAAAATTCAAGAAAATTACCCCAAGTATATCCCATATGATTCATTGAATGATGATGATGATGAAGAAGAAGACCAGGTACAAATGAACCTTAATTTGAAAGTGACTAAAACCCAAACTATACCTAAGAAGAGGTGTGCATCAAATTTAAGTAAAACACATTTTAATTGAAAAAGATCACAGCTGCTTTGCTTCGCCCTGGTCATTTTGCTGCTGTGCCATGCTGTGGTAAACTATGGTTTGTCATAGTGTGTTGTCTGAATCCATGTTCATGGTTTAGCTTTCCCAGATAAACTACGAGCAACAAACCATAAGACAAACCTTGGTTACAGCTCTTGACAGAGTAAAACTATGAACCTGGGCTGTGATAACAGGCTAAGCCAAACTGTGGCTTAGCTCAGTGTGGCAGTGCATTGAAACCTGCACCCTTAACACAATAATAAACTAAGATGGGGTTGACTTAGTATGGGATGTGAACCAGGCCACTGGGTTTTGTCTACTCTTGGTTGTCTTGGTTATCTTGACAATTTTGGGTTGGCAAGAGTTATTTAGACTTTGAGAAGGGATGTTTCAGGGATGTTTATAGGAGATGCCAGGGACTGAACCTGGGACATTCTGCTCATGTTTATTTATGTTACTAATGTTACCCTGAAGAGCGCTGTAGGCAGGAGCTGAAATAGCACTGCAGTGTACATCAATAGTTACAATGAAATAAAATACTGTTATTGCATGTTCCTGAAACACAGAAAGAGGCAGGGAAAACAACAGCAACCCCAATTTTACCCTGGATTATCACCTGGTTGTGGTGAGTGGGCTTGCAAGTTCCTATGTCCCTTGTGAGCAAAGCTGTCGGGAGTCTCGTACTCCCAGCAGGGTCACCCAAAGTGGTAAGGTCAAAGGGGAGGAGCTAGACAAAGAATGATCCAAGAAGTCTCCAGCGGCAGAACAGGTGGACAATAACAAGTGATGTGTTAAAATGGCTGTGAAGGCAGATAAAGTCTGCATCAGATAAGAATCTACTGGTCGTCGTGATACTCATGCCATTGGAAGAGAGCCCTTCCTGTGAAGACTGTGTGTTGGTCAGCATGCACTGATCTACACTCATAAAACAAATTCAATCACAGGCATCTTCCAAAAACTCAACCCAAATGTTAAAACCGTGTTTATGGAAGACAATCTTACTCAGTTATGAGTGATCGCAGCAGCAGCAGCAGCAGCAGCAGCAGCAGCAGAAGAAGAAGAAGAAGAAGAAGAAGAAGAAGACCACCCTGTTTGTGATGTCAGAGTATAACACAACCTAGCAGGGAGTTGAAAACAATTTGAAGTCACATCCTCTGCTGGGTTTTGCTTGAATGGGGAGAATGCTTTGAATGATAAACCAGAAGCTGAACAATTCATTATTTTCAACTCCTTATTCGTCATAAAAATTCCATTATTCCCCCAAAACACATTCACCTCCTTAATCTCCCACAACAGTGTGATTCAGCAAACTTCATTTTGCTCAAAATAATGGTATGTTAGAAAAAGAGATGTTAGAAGCATATGCCAAGAAACATTGATCTAGAACACTGCATGGGAAAGCAACAGACTGCTTGCTATTAGCCCTGCTAGATTAAGAAACCATGTCTAATTGTCAGACCCCAAATAATCTCATGACCAGAAGTGTTTCTTATAAGCTCACACTGAATAGCATCTATTTATGTTTTTAGGCCACAGTGCCCTGAGGGAAACCAACTCACACTACAAAAGTGAAATACATACATGGCAGCTGGAAATTTTATTCCTTCCCAATCTAAAGGGCACATTAAAAAACCAACTAACAAACCATAAAGTGCAGATGAAAACATTGTGCAGATATTAAGAGATGGGGTGGGGGGTGGGGGGAAACTTCTGAGAATCTGCTTTTTGCCTTTCAAGGGAAACATTCATGGGCACCAAGGAAGAAAAGGAGTCAGCGCCTTTCTGCACTTACCAACTATAGTTGATATTTGATCTGATGTCTTTAAGAGGGAATTTGGAGAGGATGGTCTGCAATCTTGGTCACATGTCGCTGTTCTTAGAGAGTGAGGACTTATTCACACTTCCATTCGTTCCTCCTCTTTCCCTGGGGGAAACCTGATCTTCAGCGATGAACTAGAACAAACAGCAATTGGGTTTTCTGTGGGTTGTTCCAATTTAGCATGAAAAAGTGGGTTTTCCTGGGGGAAACGGTGGGGCAAAGGCAAAATTGCTCAGAGTTGTGCCATGAAAGCATGGAACAAGTGAAAAGCCATTCAGATCTGTGCTTCCAGGCATGGAACCATCAGAAATGTATATAGGTCCTTTCCACACTAATTGCGAGTGGTGCCTAAAGCAAGAAAAGTTCTGTGGCTATTGCCACACTTCTTGCATACCTTTGGGTCCCTCCAGCTAGTAAATGTTGGAGTTATGAGCATGCATAGAGGGGTAGCCCTTTCATAGTGTGTGTGTGTGTGTGTGTGTGTGTGTGTGAGAGAGAGAGAGAGAGAGAGAGAGAGAGAGAGAGAGAGAGAGAGAGAGAGAGAGAGAATATATGATGCCAAGAATTCTGGAGTTTTTGCTTTGTGGGAGGGTAAGAGGCCTGGCGTGCTCTGATCCATGGGGTCACGAAGAGTCGGACACGACTAAATGGCTAAACAACAACAACAGATAAGAAGAGGTTAGATAAGAGGAACTATGTGTGTTTGTCTTAACTATGGCTCATCTCAGAACTCCCACAGCTACCTGCCATTTTCTCATCAAAACAGAGCCTGACCCAAACTGACAGCTCACAGTAGTCAGTGGAAAGTGGTTCAAAACAGATGCCTCACAAACGATGGCCACCAACTACCATCCTTACAAATGGAAAGCGGGATGATGCTTGTACACATGCCACAACAATGAAAATACTCAGGATCAATTCTGGATCTTTCACAAACGTCAGATTTTTCTTTTTATGGGGGTAGAAGAAAAATGCATGTTTGTTTGTTTGTTTGTTTGGGACATTCTGGGATAGCAGTTGACTAATTATGATGTTATGTGGAAGTATGCAATAAAATCCAGGGGGGAGGGGGAGAATGCTAGTAGCTATACCACTGCAAAAGGGAAGTGTGGAAAGGCCTTTAATTTCTTCCTCCCAAATTTTCATAGCCCAAATTTTAAAATAGATAAGCACAAATAAAATAAAATAAAATATATAACAAAACAATTAAAATACATAAACATATAATTAGATATCAATTAAAAGAGCAATAATCCATTCTAAATATGGAATATGTCACGTCATTTAGGGGCATTAAGTGGCCATCTCTGATTACATACACACACACACACACACACACACACACACGTATTGTGTTAGGCATTTTGGCCAAAGTAGAAACAATTTACATACATCTTAAGAGGCAGAAATGTAGATATACAAAGAGGTTTTTCTTCTTGTCACCAGTCTTAAAAATTATTTTATTGCACACTTTTCATTTTACTCCTTTTTCTATATTACTTGTTTCTAAGGAATGGTATTTTATTTCTAAAGTAAATTGGTAGCATGTCAGAATTCACATAACATAAGGTGGATAAGGAAAGGAAGAGAAACCAGATTGAGTTTCATTGAGGGAAACAAATACAGAGTGAATATATATTGCTACGCTGAATCAGCACTCCTTCTGGTGGCTCCCTGGGTGATCAAATTCAGTGCTGAATTTCAGAGTTTTCATATTATACTTTAATTTTAGGATAGTTGAAGCAATATTTGGAATGCCATAAAGTATTACCTCTGTTTCTCTTGAGTTGCAAAACTGAACAAATGGAATCCGTTTTGTTTTCTTGGCACAACTGCAGAATTTGAACAGACAATGGGACATTCATCTGGTCCCGTGATGTGGCCTGGAGCATATTAGAGAACTGCCAATATGGTGAAAGACGTTTGGGATTAGAGACCCACAACTTGTATTCTCATTGCATAAACTGTGTAACAGAGGAATCTTGCTTTGTCTGTTTTTTTGTGGTTGGTAGTTGAGTGAACTCCATAAATATTGCCTTCAATGATGATCTATCAAAATAATATCCAGGTGAGATATTTCTTTCCCTACTTTCTAAAGAGAAAGGAGGTGGAAGGGAAAGCTGGTAAAACAATGGCCAGGGATTAGCTGAAATGCCATATATCCCAGGAAAGCAAATGTCACAGACTTTTGGGTGCAGAGGAATGGTGGAAAGAACCAGCTGGGGAACCCCCAAGGGAAGAAGACTCAGAGCCAGGGAATTGGTGATAGGGTGATGATCAGTGATCAGAGGGAGAAGAGGGAGAAGACAGTGGGAGGAGAGGTGTCAGAAGCTGAAGAGGTAACAGGGCTTAGTGAGAGGGGGGAATCTTTGACAGAGAGCAGTCCAGACTCAGATGGTGAAGCAGAAGAGGGAGGCCAAGAGGCAGATGAGTCTAGCTGGTGATGAAGCACAGGTGTTTCCCCCTCCTGCTTCAACAAGCTCCCCTCCCTCTTGGTCTCCCAGAACCAAGAGAGGCATGACGAGAACAGAAGTTAGCTTCATGCAGGAACAGTTTCAGTTTGCTTGGGGAAAACCCTGAAGAGGAGGGGACTTAGGCAGTTGTGAGGAGGTGGGGACCTTCAATCTCCACAACTGCTTCAAGGGAGCAAGACCTGCAAGAGAAAAGTTGCTGTGCTCATTAGGTCTGCCACTCCTGTACAGACCCTGTTTTTGCTAATAAAGAGTTAACTTCAACTTGGTCAGTGTGGTTTCCTGCTGGCTTACTCCTGACAGCAAAACAATATAGGGATTGGAGGAGAAATTCAGTTTAGTTCACATTTAAAGGAGAGCCTACCCAACTCACACACCCTGAAGCAGTTCACAGAAACACAGCGGTTTGAAATTCACACTTCTCTGAATTTTGCAAGGCAGTGCTCCAATGTGTACAAAAATACATATACCAAGTGTGAATAAAGATACATATATGCACGAAAACAACTTAAGATATGTATATTAGGAGAAGTTTGTACTAAAATCCTGATGAATTTTCATGAAGAGCTTTTTTAAAAAAAATTGCAAACTGACCTGGAAATGTGAAGAAAACTTAAAGTGTGAAGAAGGAGAAACCAAAATGGACATATTGACCCATCCTTAGGTGAAATTACAGTTCTAAGGAAGGAAATTGTTTTCTTGGGTGAAGGGGACTGTTTTATATGCCATGAACTGAAAACTGAAAGCGTGTGTTTGGGCAGTTAAGAATCCGTTTGCTTCAGGTTCGCCTTTTGCTTCATCTGTGCATCTAATGCTTATAATTTCAAATCATTTTATTAAAATGAGACTTTGTTGGCATATCTAATGACACAAGTGTTGCCAATATGAATGGAAGAAAATGCAGGTCCTGCAGGCATGAATTAGATGCATGGCTTCCATTATCTGTCAGATGAAATTATGTGCACTCAAAGGTTAGTTCTTTGTAGTGTGAAAGAGGGTAAATGGTAGGAGCATGAGGCTTCCATCATGTTGAGGTGGCTAGCATGCCAAATAGAACATTCTTTCCCCAAGATGCAAAAAAAACACAAAACCTTTTATGTGTCCATTTAAATAACCCCAAAATGTGCATTTGTTTGTAATAAAACATCTTACTTCTAAATAGTTTTCAAAACAGCAAGCAGACTTGGCCTCAGCCAAAATTTGTGATGTGTTAAGCAATAAGTGTATGGTTTTTTTGGGGGTGTGTGTGTAAATGTGGCGATGTGCTATGCTTGCTCCAATAATCAGGTACTTTGCTACATTTTGAATATTTCATCCCTAGCAACACTGTAAAATCCCTGTGGGATGTAACATTTTAAAGCAGTTTCCCCTAGTAAAATTATTAGATCTGCTAGCAAAGCAGGAGACAATAATAATCACTTGTAATCACTTGTCAGACACTTGAACACTGGTAATCACTTGTCAAATATCTGTTTTTTTGTCATCTTCCCATCTATCCAGAATTCATAACTATCTGCCTTGAAAAGAGCTCTGTTGGATCATATTGCCTAGTCAAGTGTCTTGTTTCCCACCATGGTCAGTCAGTTGCATCCAGGAGGACATGAATACAATAGCACTCTCCACACCATTATACTGCCTCATATCTATCTACTAAAACAACTGGATGATTCAGAAAGCTGTTATCTACTATTGGGTGACACCCACTCCTTCACATCTGCCCTATTTAGCACAGGGATTCAGAAGCAAAAACAAGGAAAATACAATTGTGTTGGTGCCATGAAACGCAATAGGATTTTGAGTCCCTCCTCCCAATCTTTTCACAAGATTCCGATCCCTTGTGAGTCTTCAGATTCTCTTAACTATCTGCTGCTATAGCAGCGTAAGTAGCAGTTGCTTCTGCACTCCATCATTTCCTCACTGGTCACTTTCAGACCACAGCCATTTTGCAGGTGGGATCTCATCTCATACCAGAACATTCACATTGGTTGTCTCATGAATCAATTGGCGTTGCCCTCCAAAGTTCTCTTCAGGCTCAGACTCTGAAGTGAAATCTACAATGTTGTGATTGTACCATGGCCTGGTAGTGTGTATGGGTCCGGCCCAAGACATTTTGCTTCCTGAGGCAAAGGACAAAATGCTTCTCCACTTTTCCATGCACAACAGCTGACTGGCCTGGCAGCAGAATCTCATTTTAATACCAGTGATGGGATTGTGGCATCCACTACACCTGTGGGCAGCAGGACAAGTTACATGAAGTCACACATGTTAGCTCCATCCTGCAACGGGGCCAGCCCTGATCATGTGTGTCGAAGGGCAGGATAAACATATTTTGAATAGATAACTAAAAATAAATAATAGTACCTGAAACAGTAGATTACACACATCATCTGAACATGTCGTTTTTAAACTAAAAAAATGCAAATGTAACAAATGGGAGTGTTAAGTAAATATAATAAGGAAAATAAGTAATATAATGAAGAGTAGTAATTTATCAATAGACTGAGCATCCGAACTGGCCATCTTGACACAGTCATATGACATCAAGTGACTGGCCAATGGGTGGCTGTGCCCATATGTCAAAAATGGCTCTCATATAGTGCACCAGTTCTGAATCCAGCCCTCCAGCTGAACCCAGTTTTCCACACCTGATTTAAATGGATATTTAATGACAGAAATTATTTATAAAATTACATCTATACATGTAAATTAGCATATGCACATTTTATGCAAACCACTCTCCTTTTTTGTCCTCTTTTTGTTGTTGTTCATGCATTCCTCATTCCAGATTCAAATCATAGTAGTAAGTTCTAAATTTGCATCCATGCATATAAATTATCATATGCAAAGTTTCTGCAAATCTGTGCCATTTTTGGGGTGATGCTTTTCTTCTTTTTTGCCAAAGCGTAAGTGACTACCTAGGGACGCGGGTGGCGCTGTGGGTTAAAGCCTCAGCGCCTAGGACTTGCCGATCGAAAGGTCGGCGGTTCGAATCCCCGCGGCGGGGTGCGCTCCCGTTGCTCGGTCCCAGCGCCTGCCAACCTAGCAGTTCGAAAGCACCCCCGGGTGCAAATAGATAAATAGGGACCGCTTACTAGCGGGAAGGTAAACAGTGTTTCCGTGTGCTGCGCTGGCTCGCCAGATGCAGCTTGTCACGCTGGCCACGTGACCCGGAAGTGTCTTCGGACAGCGCTGGCCCCCGGCCTCTTAAGTGAGATGGGCGCACAACCCCAGAGTCTGTCAAGACTGGCCCGTACGGGCAGGGGTACCTTTACCTTTAAGTGACTACCTTAGGGATTTTCTTCTGAATAAACATGCATTGGATCAGGTGCATGTGAGTTGCCCCTAATGAAAAGTGCACCATGGTGCCGAAGGAGGGGATTGAAAAACAAACCCGGAGTGATTAACAATAATATTTTTTTAAAAGTCATGGAAATCAGTAATTCTCCAGGGGAATGAATCATGTCTTTCTGTTGAACGGTGGTGGGTGAGGCCCCCAAGGAATCTTATACCAATTATATATACCTGTTAGACAACTTTGGATTGAAAATAAGCTGTGAACCTGGATTTGTTAAAAAAGAATTATGTCAAGCCAATCTTCATTCCTTCTTATTCCACGTGTAACCAGTTTAGCAGAAAATGCTTTTGAAAATATCCATGATTTTGATTCCAAGTAAGCAACAAATAACAATTCTGAGCACGAACTAACAGATGAGCTTTGGTGTCCTATCCAGCTTCATAAGCCTAAATTTCAATCATGCATTCACTTGTGAGATATTCTGTGTGACAGCAAGATATGCTGTCCATTTGAGTAAAGCAAACACAACAAACTGAAACTGAAAAACTATGTTGCATTAATTTTATTATATGCCCCACGCAAAACCATGAAAGAGGAACGTGCAAGTTAAGGCTTTAATTTGGTTATTCCACAGAAACATGTCCAAGAGCAGCGCTAAAGGTATGCAAGAGACGATTCTCTGATGTGAGACACAGTTACAGGCAGTCATGATGTAGTTAGAGTCAAGACTAATAATATTTTTTTCTATTCTTGTTTTCTTTCTGTTGCTATTTTTTTTGCTCTAATTTCCAAGGCCTTGATAAGCAAAACCAGCAATGAATTAAAGTTTCATCATAATAGCCTAAGGGTGAAAAGACACACAACTATTTCAGAAATGTTCTCCCTCATTCCACAATGTGTGATGCAACGTTTGCCATCAGGGCTGGCTCTACCTGAATAAGGAAACTGCCTCAGGCAGCAGATCACAGACTCACAGAATTGTTAAGATGGAAGGGACCCCCAAGGCCCATCTAGACAAAGCAGGAATCACAACTAAAGTATCCCTGGAAAATGGCCATCAAACTTCTGTTTAAAAACCTTCAACGAGGGAGCATCCACCCCCACCATTACAGTAGTACCTCGGGTTACATACGCTTCAAGTTACATACACTTCAGGGTACAGACTCCGCTAACCCAGAAATAGTGCTTCAGGTTAAGAACTTTGCTTCAGGATGAGGATGAGAACAGAAATTGTGCTCCGGTGGCGCGGCGGCAGCAGGAGGCCCCATTAGCTAAAGCGGTGCTTCAGGTTAAGAACAGTTTCAGGTTAATAACGGGCCTCCGGAACGAATTAAGTACTTAACCCGAGGTACCACTGTAGTTCAGGTCCTACCCTCTGAAGCAGCAGAAAACAAGCTTGCTCCACCTTCCATATGACAACATTTTAGGTAGTTGAAGAAGATGATCATATCATCTTGCAGTCTTCACTTTATTATCTTGGTCTCCCTCCTCAGCACAAGTTCCAGCTTGCCATATCCTTCTTCAACTTTTCACATGTACTACTGGCAAGCCAGGTGTCCCCCACCTTATATTTGCACATCTGGTTCTTCTTACCTAAGTGCAGAATACAACATTTGGCTCTACTGAAAGTCATTTTGTTAGTTTTAGCCCAGTTCTCTAATCTGTTAAGGTCATCTTGAATCCTGATTTGGCCTTCAGCGTCATTGGCTACCCCTCCCAGTCTGGTGTCATTGACAAATTTGATGAACATCACCTCAATTCCTTTGTCCAAGTCATTTATAAAGGCATTGAACAACAAAGGGCCTAGGATCGAACCCTGTGGCACCCCAGCTGTCACTTTTCCCCAGGATGTTGAAGAAACCTTAGCGAGCACTCTTTGGGTTCAGTCAGTCTACCAGCTGCAGATCCATCTAATGGTAATCTTGTCCAGCCCACATTCTACCAGCTTCTTTTCAGAAATATCATGGGCCACTTTGTCAAAAGCCTAACTGAAATCAAGATACATTACATCTACAGTATTCCTGTGATCTACCAAGCTTGTAACACTATCAAAAGAAGAAGTGAGATTCGTTTGGCATGACTTGCTTTTGAGAAATCCATGATGGGTCTTAGTAATCACAGCATCCTTTTCTAAGTTCTCACAGACTGTTTAATTATCAGTTCCAGGACCTTTCCTGGTATCATCAACAACAAGCTGATAGTAGTTGCCTGAGTCCTCTTCCCCCATCTTTAACAGATGGGGACAAGATTTGTGCATCTCCTGTCTGCAGGGACCTCACCTGTTCTCCTTGTCTCAATGGTTTTAAATGTTTTAATTGTTTTTAATTTGCAGCACCTTAAATGGTTGTTGTTGTTTTTTATAATATTATATTATTTTACTATTTTATTTTTGCTTGGGGAGGGATAAGCATTTAGTCAGCGCTATTGTTTCTTGTTTTATTTTGTTCTGTTTTGTTTTGTTATTATTATTATTATTCTGTTAAATTATTATATAATTTGTATTTTGCTTTTTAAGGGGTGGGGTCAGGGCTGCCTGGGAGTGGGTCCCAGCAAACAAAATGGCTGGGGCATGTTCCACAGGGGGGGATGCACTGGGACAACCGATCTCAGTGATCATGGGTAGGAGGAGGAGTTACGCTAAGACCAGACCATGTCATTACCGAGGAGGCAGGTTTAGTCGTTGTCTGAGGACTATCCCTGCCTCCAGGTCTGGTTCTGACTGGAAGGATACTGGAATCAGCAAGGGAAACCCACATGACCTGAAAGTGTTGCTGTGCAATGCCAGGTCAATGATGAATAAAACCACTGCCATCCACGACCTGATTGTGGATGGAGGATTTGACCTGGCATGTGTGACAGAGACCTGGTTGGATGAAGCAGATGGGCCTGTCCTTGCCGCTGCTTGCCCACCAGGCTTCTCTTACGCACAGCAACCCAGGTCATGTGGGCGGGGAGGGGGGGTTGCAGTGATTTTTAGGAAGTCATTAGTCTGCACCAGGCGTCCTATTGGGAAGACCCAGTTCTCTGAGTGCATGTTCTGGAAGTTGGGCAATAGGGGCAGTACAGGATTCCTACTGGTGTACCGACCTCCCCGCTGCACCAAGGATTCCCTGCCCGAGCTGCTTCAGGTCATGGCGGATATGCTCCTGGAGACAACTAGCTTGGTTGTCCTGGGGGATTTTAACATCCATGCCGACACGACCTTACAAGGGGCCGCTCGGGACTTCGTGGAAAGCATGGCCTCCATGGGGCTGTCCCTGAATAAGTTTGGCCCAACTCATAGCCATGGACATGCCTTAGACTTGGTGTTCACCTCTATGGATGTTGGTGATCTGACACTAACTAAAAGCGAAACAAAAGAAGTGCCATGGTCAGATCACTTCCTGGTGCAACTGGACTTCTCTGCAACCTTTCCCCTCTGCAGGGAGGTGGGACCGATTCGGATGGTCCGCCCCCACCACTTAATGGATCCAATTGGCTTCCAGAGAGTGGTAGGGGATGCTTTATCCCAAGTTGATGGCCTTTCAGCTGATTCCCTGGTGGCACGCTGGAATGCGGAGTTAACCAGTGCTATTGACTGTCTGGCTCCGAAGCGCCCTCTCCAATTGCATGGAGCCCGGACAGCCCCGTGGTTTTCCCCGGAGCTGAGGGTGATGAAACAATCGTTGAGATGGCTAGAGCGCCGGTGGCGGAAAACTCATTCTGAATCAGACCGGACACGGGCTAGAGCTCAACGTCGAGCCTACCAAGTGGCAATGGCGACGGCAAAGAGGGCCTTCTTCGCCGCCTCCATTGCATCTGCAGAAAACAGCAGCAGGAGACTTTTTCAGGTGGTTTGCAATCTATCGGAACCACCTGTACCACCGGGGCCTGGTAGGGACCCCAAGATCTCCTGCAATGCTTTTGCAAAGTTTTTTGCAGATAAAATCGCTCAGATTCAGAAGGAGGTAGACTCCACCGTGGGAGCAGGGCCAGGGCGGGAGAGTGCTAGAGTTCTGTCTGGTCCTGTTACATGGGATCAATTCCAGTCTGTTACCTCCGAGGATGTGGACAGGCTGCTTGGAAAAGTGAAACCGACCACCTGTCTCCTTGATCCTTGCCCATCCTGGCTGATAAAAGCGAGCTGGGAAGGGCTGGGCTCTGCGGGGTGGTGAATGCTTCCCTCTGTGAGGGAGCCTTCCCAGACCCGCTGAAAGAGGCGGTCATTAAACCGCTTCTTAAAAAAACATCTTTAGACCCGGCCAATTTGGCCAACTATCACCCAGTCTCAAATCTGCCATTCTTGGGCAAGGTGATTGAGCGGGTGGTTGCTGAACAACTCCAAGCACGCCTGGAGGAAACGGACCATTTGGATCCCTTCCAATCGGGATTCAGGTCTCACCATGGGACTGAAACTGCCTTGGTCGCACTGGTTGATGATCTCCGGCGGGCTAGGGACAAAGGTGAGAGCTGTTTCCTAGTTCTGCTGGATCTCTCAGCGGCCTTTGACACCATCGACCATAACATCCTTCTGGACCGTCTAGAGGGGTTGGGAGCTGGGGGCACTGTCATACAGTGGTTCCGCTCCTTCCTCCTGGGCCGTGTCCAGAAAGTGGTGGTGGGGGATGAGTGTTCAGACCCCTGGGCTCTCACTTGTGGGGTGCCTCAGGGTTCTGTCCTCTCCCCCATGCTTTTTAATATCTATATGAAGCCGCTGGGAGAGATCATCAGGGGGTTTGGACTGGGTGTTCATCAGTACGCAGATGACACCCAGCTCTACCTCTCCTTTAAATCAGAACCAGTGAAGGCGGTGAAGGCCCTGTGTGAGTGCCTGGAGGCGGTTGGAGGATGGATGGCGGCTAACAGACTGAGGTTGAATCCTGACAAGACAGAAGTACTGTTTTTGGGGGACAGGGAGCGGGTTGGTGTGGGGGATTCCCTGGTCTTGAATGGGGTAACTGTGCCCCTAAAGGACCAGGTGCGTAGCCTGGGAGTCATTTTGGACTCACAGCTGTCCATGGAGGCGCAGGTTAACTCTGTGTCCAGGGCAGCTGTCTACCAGCTCCACCTGGTACGCAGGCTAAGACCCTACCTACCCGCGAACTGTCTCGCCAGAGTGGTGCATGCTCTAGTTATCTCACGCTTGGACTACTGCAACGCGCTCTACGTGGGGCTACCTTTGAAGGTGACCCGGAAACTGCAATTAATCCAGAATGCGGCAGCTAGACTGGTGACTGGGAGTGGCCGCCGGGACCATATAACACCGGTTCTGAGAGACCTGCATTGGCTCCCAGTACGTTTCCGAGCACGATTCAAAGTGTTGGTGCTGACCTTTAAAGCCCTAAACGGCCTCGGTCCTGTATACCTGAAGGAGCGTCTCCACCCCCATCATTCAGCCCGGACACTGAGATCCAGCGCCGAGGGCCTTCTGGCGGTTCCCTCATTGCGAGAAGTGAGGCTACAGGGAACCAGACAGAGGGCCTTCTCGGTAGTGGCGCCCGCCCTGTGGAACGCCCTCCCATTAGATGTCAAAGAGACAAATAATTACCTGATATTCAGAAGACATCTTAAGGCAGCCCTGTTCAGGGAAGTTTTTAATATGTAACGCTGTACTGTTTTAACACTGATTGGGAGCCGCCCAGAGTGGCTGGGGAAACTCAGCCAGATGGGCGGGGTATAAATAATAAATTATTATTATTATTATTATTATTATTCCTTTTTGACTTTCTAGTTGCACTACTCTGCCCATTTAAATTGCCTTACCATAATATATAAAATATATTACAATGGTTACACAGTGGGATGTGGGAGAAATTTGAATCACTTCACATTTAAAGGCAAACCCACCAAATGTATGCTTTCTGAAACAATACTCAAGTTGAAATACAGCCATCCTTCAATAATTCTCCAGCCAAGTAATGTGTACAAAAGTATATATACTGCAGTAAAGTGTGCATTAAAAAGCCATATATTAGTAAAAAGAAGGTACAAAACTGCATCATCTTAGGGAAACAATGTTTTGCACAAAATTGTATATAAGACAAACTTGAACATACTAGGTGAAATTTGCATTAAAATGCTGGCAAATTCCTACAAGGGCTTTAAACATAATAATTCAGAAACTGGTGTGGAAACGTAGAGAACAGAAATTAAAATTGTAAAAATGAGAACCCAGGGAAACTGGAATTGTCAGATTCATTCATTCCTAGTTACCACCATGCTTCCTCAAAAGGAGACAGGAGAACTTGGAAATGCTGCCTCTTGCCACTAGGGATAACATGAGTTTTGGATAAATAATAGCTATATATACAAACATACACACCTACCCAATTTAAAAGAAAAGAAAAGATGAATTAGGAAGATGTTATAATGCTTCCTCGGCATGTTCCAACTTTTGGATCGTTCTGCAGGAAAAGTGTTTCACTACTGTGGAGAATCCCCCAAGAATGACTCACTCAATGGTTTCAATTGAATAATATGCTAATATTTGTTTTAACTGGTAGATTAGTTACAAGTAAGACAGTTAATAAAAAATGTTCAAAAGATTGCCAGGTCTAATATGCATAAATCCAGCCTTTTGAATCCAAAATCTGCCATGGTTCTCCTACTCTTAACTCAAGAATGATGAAACAGTGTTGAGAATTGACTGTGTTTTTGACAGTGATATTGTAATATTAGCTGGAATTATCATTGTTCCTTTCATAATGGTCAAAACCACAGCACTGAAACAACAGTGTGGGAAGGGTTTGTAGGAAGGGTTGTGCATTTACATTCAAATTTCAGTCTTTTCAAATGATTGCAGCAATTTTCTGGCTGCTTGGTGAATGCCAACTCCAATGAGCAGAGCATTTGGTATACAATGGAGGGTAATGTAAAATGCAAAGCAAGCTGTAATCAGTATTGCTTAAGCGAGTGTGTGTGTATTTCATCATACAGAAAACGTATCTTATTACTGTATTTAAGAGATCAAATGTAAAATGGCTTTATGATATAAATGAACATTAATACGTGTGTGTGTGTTTTCTGTGCATGTTTTTTTTTTTTTAGGTCTACATTAGTTCTAACACATCAGGTTTCATAGCAAGTGGTTAGAATAGCAATGATGACTCATTATGCATCATCTTCTCAGTTTTAGCAATTCAAAATATGTGCAAAGCAGCTTAAAATACAGCGTGGAAAAAATAATTACCCCTGACAGTGATGGATGTGATTATATTTGGTATGTATAACAGAGTCTACGTGATTTAGGAGCTTGTGTTCAGTTTCCTTAAAAGACATATTGAGTGATTCCAAGAGTTGCAGCGCTAGCAGATAAGCCTTCTGCAGGGGTACCAAAGGCTGCACCTGCACAGCCTTGCAAAATATAAACGGGTCTTGGTGGAGGGATGCTACTCTGCTGTTTCAAGGAGATATAAAAGCCTGCTGTGAACATCAGGCTACTGCAGGATGCCAAATCAGTTGGCAGTTCAGTGAAAGCAGATAGGTGTTTCCCTGGCTCCATGTCAAAATCACAGACAGTAGTATCATTGTGCAGATACTAGCCACAATTCCTTACGGTCCGAAAGCATGCACACCAGGCTTTCTCTGGTGCGTTCAAAGCACATTCCTCCTCTTGCAAAGCATCCTGGGAACTGCAGTCTACCCCTCAGGGAGCTGCAGTTCCAAGCACCCTAAACAAACTCCAATTCCCAGGATTCTTTGGTGGGGGTGCTCTAAATGTGTGCTGTGTGTGCAGTCTAGTCCTGTAATTCTTTTGAAGGGAACATTTTTTAAAAAAAATTAAGACAGCCTTTCCCCTTCATGGCCTTATTCCCAGTGCGGTGTTCAATGGACATAAATATATGCAAGTATTCATACCAGGTACAATTACAGTAAGGCCATAAAAATTCAACAAATTTGCAAAATGTTGACCCTGTTAAAAAAACCGCCTGTGTAGACTTGAAATTACAAATGCGATTAGTATTTTGCAGACATGGAATGAGTTCATTAAGCCAAAACTTTGGCTTGCCTTCCATTTTTAATCAACTTCTGTTTGAGTCCATATGACATATCTATTCAGGCAGGCTGTGAAAAGCAGAATAAAACTAAAATAGCATTTCCCATGTGCTACGAATGGAGGTTTGGTAAAGACAAGGTGTTGAAATCCAGCAAGGATAATTTCTGTCAAAATCAGGGACATAGCAGCAAAATGAAAATTACTAATAGAACTGTCAGAGTCACACTTAAAAAAAACTTCTGTAATGCAAAACAGATTGTCTTATTAAATATTTCCAAAATCAGATTATTATACTATTTTTCTAAGGTAGAATTGAGAAACTATCCCACCCGCTTCCAGTGGGAGGTGAACATTTTTACAAATGCCCCCCCCCCGGGGGGGGGGGGAGAACAAGAAAGGGACAAAAGAGGGTCTTCTTCAAAGATGACTGTGCTTCCTACCTATGCACACAGTTGTCATATCATGCCCAGGCATGAGGTAGTTAAAATATTCCAGGAATCAAAACAGTTAAAAATAAATTCCTTTTTGTGCCAGACAGCACACTGCTTTTTCCCCCCAACTAGAAACCAATATACTTTCTATGTCAACTGAAATTAGAGTTTATTATGTTAAATTACCAGTTAAAAATGAAGTTCATGTACAATTCTAGGTTCCCCCAAATTAGTTTTAAATGAGTAGGCCTCTTGTGTAACTTTTTATAATAACTGCCTCAGATTTATAAACTATTGAGGATATGTGGATTTTCAGAGAGCTTCCTTTTAGAGCAAGACCTTTTATATGCAATGGCCTTGCTTCAAACAATGAAGTTTCTAGATATCAAGCTTCAAGAAGCTCTAGCAGGAATTCAAGCTTCCAGACTTTCCTTTGATTTTTCTTTTTGAAGCAATCCCTGAACCAAATAAATTATCAATTAAAATATTCATTTCTGTCAATGGTTGTTGTGACTATGTGACACAGAATTTGCTCATGTGGTACAGAGACCATTGAAGATCTGCCACATTATGTTCTATATTGTACAGTATCTTGGGATACAAGTGGGAATTGTTAGGCCCCTGTGACAGAATGTGGGGTGGACAATGCCAGCAAACATTTTTTTTGTAACTGAATAACAAGACATTTTGCTCTTATGGTTCTGTGATTAAGAATTATTTTGTATAATGCATCCCGTTAAAAGTCTAAGGATTGGAAATCGGTTTGATTTTCATGGGCCAGACAACTTGTATTATGGTTTTGGCGCAGCTCACATTGGTGTACTGATCCTAAAAAACACCACTGGCACTCTATAGCTCAGAGTAAACTCTAGTCAGGGTTTGTTTTTAACTCTTCTGAAAATTGGCCTATATGCATAAATCAGCAGGTTCAAATTCTATACATATTATGGGCCTGTCATTTATGTATCTAGCAATGCACTTGTCCTAGATCTCTCTCAGTGAAATCAACAGAATTGAAATATGCTACAGCTTGTTCATACATCCTTATTATAACTTCTCTGACTGAGCTACTAGCAAAACACATTGGGGAATGTCCCACTGCTTATTTGAATGGTTTACCCTCATCAAGGATATGTCAGGCTCTCTTGAAAGTGTGGGGAAACAACCCCAAACTATATGAATTCTAGTTTCAGTGACTAACACTTTCCCTCCCATTGAGAATCTTATGAGGTGTGGAAAATGCACAATAGAATTAGCTGTATAAAGGGAAAGCTGGGTATTTATTTTGTGAATGCCTCTCAGCAGTTCAGCTTGAATAAGAAATCTGAGCCCCATTGTCTTGGTACTTTGCCACAGTACTGTTTTTCTGCCTCTTGCAAAATAAAGATAAATGGTGTGAAATCACTTATGCTTCTCATTTATATGAGGTAAAAGCCATAAGGAAATAAGTCACAAAAGATTTGACTTGCAAGTGAATTGATTGCATATTATATATAATGGTTGGCATCCATAGAACTGCTTTGCTTATTCCTGAGGGCCTGGTTTTGTGACATGTTTTGTCTTTTCTCAAATGAATGGTGGACTCCCACATCACAACCTGCATTTGAAAATCCTATCAGCTTCAAACATAATTGGTTACATGGAATAGGAGACTGCTTTTTAAGAAATGTATATCCAAATCCAATTTTGTCACAGGGAACTTGTTGCCTAGTTGTTGTTATTGGGGTACTTTTTTTGGGGGGGTGTCAAATTGTCTGAAAACCAATGGGAGTTCTAGAAACTATCTTTTAGCTGTGGTGTTGAAGAAGGTGCTGTCCAAATTGTGTGCCAAGAGGAAGACTATCATCAGAAAATGTCAGTTACAATATGACAGATATCTGTTTGTTTGTTACCCATCCCTTTTAATAACATGTTTTAGAAACCATGTGGAATTTTCCATTACAAGCAAAAGAACTGAAACTATATCATCATTCTTTGCCACAGTAGTGTCTTTAATGAGATGGATACATTCAGATACGAAGAAAACTTTTCTTACTGTTGGAGGATGTAGCCTTAAAAAGTATATGTTGTTTCTCATTAATTTATGCCAAAGATTCAAACCATTCACTTAGGGGTACTTTAGCTGCAACAACCAGTCACCTGAATACAGAACTAGCACTGAATTCTATTCAGTATTCCAAGTGCCATCACATCATGGATTTGTATAATGGCATTATGATTTCGCAGTTTCATTTTCAATCCCTTTCCTAACCCTACTAGAGATGCCAGAATCTGGGACCTTCTGTTCTACAAAGCAGGTACTCTACCAATGAGATATTCTACTGTCTCTAATCTCCCATGAGGTGTCCGGAAATACATCTCAAGGTTCTCTGGGTCCAAGCCCCTTAACTACATAATACAAATAATAATAATAATAATAATAGCTGTACTATCATAAAGATTAAGGCCTTAAATGATAATTTTAGGTTATATGTTAGTGACTAAGTTTTAATTTATTTAGTTATAATTTATTTAGTTAGCGACTAAGTTTTTAATTTATTTTTAAACTGTTGCTATATCTGTATTGTCCCTGTTATACCTAATTGCAAATTCAAATGTATCCCTATCGTGTTTTATGACTTCCTTGATATTGTATGTGGGCTGGAACTGGTCTGTGACCCAAATAATAAAATTCATTTAATAATAGCTGCACAGAGGAAATCCCTACACAAAAGTAAACCTATGGAAATCAAAAACTGCCCCTTACATAGGGCCAGAGCAAACTCCTTTGTTACTCCAAGGATAATTATGCATGCTATCCAAGAAGAATAAACTAAATCTGGATCCAACCAGGAGCTATGCCTCAGTAATCTTTTAAAAAAGTTTATTATTTATTTATTACATTTATATCCTGCCTTTCCTCCAAGGAGCTCAATGTGGTGTACATACTTTTCCTCTTCCCCATTTTATCCACACAAAGGTACTGTGAGGTACATTAGGCTGAGAGGCAGTAACTGGCTCATTGTGTACTGGGGATTCAAACCAGGCCCCAGTCCAGTACTCTAACCACTACAACCCACTGGCGTGTTTCTCAGATTGCATGCTACTTTGTTGGCACGCCTTAGTCACATTTTGTATTTTTAGCAAAAGAGTGATAATTGAAAAAACCCACAGCACCTTTCACTGTATGCACCACCAGGCTACAATCATAATATCAGGCACCCTTTATTATGTATGACATGCAATATAAAATCTGCATGTTGCAGTGTCTCTGTGATTTATTACAGTTCAGTAGGTCTGATCATGAGCTCAACTAGCATTTCAATGAACCTGAGGGCTGTAGTGCTCCTTTCCTTCTCTCAGGGGGAAAAATGAGCTCACCATTCTCAGAACTTCTAGCTATGTTTAAATTATCACTGTAGGTCAAGAGGTTGAAGTAATTAAATCAGATCATCTTCTTGAGTTGGAGCTAAGTGGCCAAAAAAATCATACTGCAGTAAGTTCAATGTTGTTGGATTTCTGAACTTTTTTTTTGGGGGGGGGGTAATTTCAAATCAGTCAAGAAGACTGGATTTAAAAGTGGATTGTTTGAACTGATCTTCACTGGTATCTAATTCATTTTTTACCAGTTACTTTCAAGTATTTGGTGTATGTGTAGAATAGCTTCCTATTTGGGATTCAAGAAATGCTCACCGAGACAGTGCTAATTTTTTTTAGAAAAAGATGTGCCAGAACACACCACGGACTCCTCAACAATTCTATATTTACTACATATTAAGTATTTGCTTTCGTAGATTTTCACGGGTACAGGAATGCAGGTTTTGGTGTCCTCGGGTGTCTTCCCGTGTAAAAGATGGGGTGTCTAGGCGACGTTTCGACGAGGTCTCACTCGTCATCTTCAGGCTGGTGCTTTCGGCTTCTTGTTACTGGAACAGAGCAGGATCTCAGTGTTTGAGTTCCTATAAATACTGTTGAGGAGGTGTGGTGTATAGCCTCCAATGTTCTGGGCAGAGAGGAAGTTCCCAGGCTAGTGTGCCTTTTCTTCTTTTGTTCCTTAATTACTTGAGGGATATCTTGAGTGATTTCTTGAGTGATATCCTGAGTACCACTTAGGTGGGTCATTAGGTGTGGATTAGTTGCTAAGGCCTTTGTGTCTTGACCTCTTGAACTTTGTGAAGAGTTTTTCTGAGAAGATGGCTGTACTGCACTTAGTTGTGCTCTGGCTTGGCTTCGTGTATAGGGGCGAGCTGTGGTTTTGTGGCCTGTGCCACATGAAATACCCTGCAAAGTCTGCCCAGCCACGTACATTGGACAAACAAACAGACGAATAAATGCACGTATTGCAGAACACAAGAATGCCGTCAAAAAAGAAGAAAAAACTTCCTCTCTTTTCCAACACATGAAAGAAACAGGACACGAAATTAATTTTGCAGATTCCAAATTGCTCTTTAACATGGAACATCACCACAAGAGAATAATCATGGAAGCCATCGAGATAGAGAAACACCCTCACAACATGAACAAGCGTGACGACACATCCCGCTTGCCAGACATCTGGAAATTAGCCCTCCCCACAAAAACTGACACCAGAGCCAGAGGCACACAGAACGCCATCACCAATCAACCACACCAGACCCAAACCCAGACCCTCTCCACAGATAAATTACAGACACCATCCAGTAGCCAAACCATGGTGGCACCTCCGGATGCTGCACCCCCCTGCAATCCCTACACAGATCTGGCTGGCACAGGCCACAAAACCACAGCTCGCCCCTATACACGAAGCCAAGCCAGAGCACAACTAAGTGCAGTACAGCCATCTTCTCAGAAAAACTCTTCACAAAGTTCAAGAGGTCAAGACACAAAGGCCTTAGCAACTAATCCACACCTAATGACCCACCTAAGTGGTACTCAGGATATCACTCAAGAAATCACTCAAGATATCCCTCAAGTAATTAAGGAACAAAAGAAGAAAAGGCACACTAGCCTGGGAACTTCCTCTCTGCCCAGAACATTGGAGGCTATACACCACACCTCCTCAACAGTATTTATAGGAACTCAAACACTGAGATCCTGCTCTGTTCCAGTAACAAGAAGCCGAAAGCACCAGCCTGAAGATGACGAGTGAGACCTCGTCGAAACGTCGCCTAGACACCCCATCTTTTACACGGGAAGACACCCGAGGACACCAAAACCTACATATTAAGTAATATCTAGATTATATTTATCTAATAAATCCATGTTATGTCACCTTCAGGAGGAACCACGTTCAGGTGGAGGGAAGTCTTAACACTTTACTTAATTATATAAATTTACTTTATTTCCAAATATTTTTATGTATGTATATTTCTGATGGAAAATGAGAATTGTGATGTATACAAAAAAATACAAACTAAATAAATCAACAAACATTATATGCAGAAAAAGAACACACCATGGACACCTCCCTTGTTCACTTACAATGGCAATGGCACTCAGTAGAGAGTTGCCGGAATTGACTTCCAGTGAGTTCTGGCTGAAAAAACGCCCTGCTCACTGGGATATCTGGGATAAAGTTAAAACAACAACAACAAGTTTTAGAATCGAAACTTGCCAGGGAATTGAATCATATCTTAAATGACATGAACGTGAGAAGATCCCTGCAGGATAGGACCAAAGGCAATCTACCCCAGCATCCTTTTCTTCCAGTGACCAAGCAGATCCCTTTGGAAAGCTCTCAGCCAGGACCTGAACATCACAGCACTCTCTTGACTTGTGATTCCAAGCCACAGGTACATACAGACATACTGGAGGTAGCACATAGCCATAGGCATAGCCACAGTTACGAGTAACCGTAATATTTTGTGGCTGACATTGCAAAAGTGAATGATACTCTACTTATTCTCAGAGACGCTCATTACTCCTTTGGATCTTCCAGCTAAGCACTTGTGAGCCTTGACTTCAGCAAAGGTCTGCAAGAATGGATTAACCCATCAGAAAACATCCACAATAAGATAATCTTAGCTTCACTTCTTCCATACATTCTGAGTCATAAGATGAAACAATAATGATATCTAGGCGGAAAGACAGAGACTGGATGGACTGCAAAAGCATTTTGATGGCCTGTGGGCCTCTGGGAAAAGGTTGGCCTACAATATTTCTCTGAAGTACAGATCTTTTTAGGAAAGAGCAACAGCTTCTGGTGATGATCCAACAAGTCTATACTCAATTCCCCTCAACCTCACCCCATTCCCACCACTATAGAATGTTTGTTAACCATGTTGCTAGGAAATGCAACAAATGAAAATAAATAGAGTCATATAGCACCTTAGTTAACACTCATAACATGTTATTTTCCATTAACTGAGATTGCACAGAATGAGGCAATACCCAGGAACAGAAAAATTACAGACAACTAAAAGATTCCTATGTTAAAAAAATAAAATGCAATGTACAATATCTCCATCAAAATCAATTTAGCTATGAGTTATAGGTGATTTCTGTGGCCTTCGTGGAGATTAAGTTAAGTCTTCTCCAAGTTCTGACCCTCAGAAATGTGACCATAGTCCACCTTGGGAAGAACAAGCCACAGCTATTTTGCTGGATATTATTATGATTGTGATGGAATAGTCCATAGTCAGGCAAGGTAGAATTCCTCTTCCTCTTAGATGGAATCAGGGAGAAAATGCTATCTCATTAAAAAGTAGAGGAGACATTTTGTGTCCAAGATTTGGTGACTCTGTGAAGTTCCATACACCTGAAGATTACCGTATTTTTCGCTCTATAACACGCACCTGACCATAACACGCACGTAGTTTTTAGAGGAGGAAAACAAGAAAAAAATATTCTAAACGAAACAGTGGATGTATGATTTTTGTGGTTCATGCTGTGGCCACAGACATGTGATCTGACGGTGAGTTTGGGGTAGCCCAATGCAAAAATCCTGAGGATCCATGTGGATCCATGCTTTGTAACCACGTTTTTGCGCCATTGCGGCCCCATGAAACAGTGGGTGCGTGTGATTTTTGGTGCAGGCTGTAGCCATGGTTATGTTATGTGATCTGATGGTGAATTTGGGGTGACCCAGTGCAAAAATCCTGAGGATCCATGTGGATCCGTGCTTTGTAACCACGTTTTAAGTGGGGAGGGAAGGAAAAGAACTCAAGGGACAAGGAGCACGTGTGGGGTGTGTGGAGAAGGATGCTGCTAATAATGCAGGAGAGGCTCCTCTCCGGCTTTGCTCCTTTAGAACAAGCAGGCTCTGCGTCTCTCCCTCCTCCCCGGCAAGGAAACCATGATAGTAACCACTCTGAGACAAATCAAGAAAAATTGCGACTAACACTCTCCCCCAGCAAGCGCAGTGAGGTCAAAACACACACACACACAGAGAGAGAGAGAGAGAGAGAACTGGCCCTAAAGTCGCAGGGCGCTGGAAGTCGCAGGGCGCTGGAAGTCGCAGGGGCGCAGGGAGAGTGAACGGGAAGCAGGAGGAGGAGAAGGAGCCCTCACACACACACAGACACACAGAGTGTCAATCCTAAAGTCGCAGGGGCGCAGGGAGAGTGAATGGGGAGCAGCAGGAGGAGAAGGAGCCCTCACACACACACAGACACACACAGTGTCAATCCTAAAGTCGCAGGGGCGCAGGGAGAGTGAATGGGGAGCAGGAGGAGGAGAAGGAGCCCTCACACACAGACACACAGTGTCAATCCTAAAGTCGCAGGAGAGTGCAGGGGCGCTGGGAGAGTGAACGGGAAGCAGGAGGAGGAAAAATCTGCGTGTTATGGAGCGAAATTTACGGTATATTGGTGACTAAGAGCCCATTGAAGTTGTAGACATGATTTGGGGATATTTGAATGAATTAGGTGTGAGCAGGGCTTTTTTTCAGATGGAACTCGATGGAACTCAGTTCCAGCACCTCTCTGGTGGGCACCATTGCTGTTATAAGAGAATAAGGGAGGCATTCATGGTGACTTCTGGCACCTCTTTTTCTAGAAAAATGGCACTGGGTTTGAGACAGATACTCAGCTGATTTAGCGTCTGGTTACCAGGTTTCTAATACCCTAATGTTTCAGGTGGGGAATGGGGAATCCCTCAGTAATGAAGTGGAGCAGAAAACATTGGTCATTAGTAAGTTATTTAAAACTCATGTACGTATTGCAATACACAAAAGGCAGAAAGAAGTATATTGGGAATGATGGCCACAATTTGTCAGTGTTAAGAACTGATCTGTGTTGCCTTGTTGTTGCTGCTGTTACTGCATTTCACACTGATTTTGGTCACCAGTTGGCAGTGGCTGCATCTAGCTTTGTTTCCACCAGATGCCTTTGGTGGCAGCTGTTCAGCTACACTTTTTTGTGATCAGGCTTGCAGAAACCTTACTATGGAGGTTATTAAAAAGTCTGCTTCTCATCTAAATGACAACTGGGAATTAGCTGACTTCTATATCAGCCTAACTTCCTCAGCTTATCAGTTCAAACCTTATTCATTTCAACTCCATAGATGACTGTTTTATTCTCTTTCACGGAGCATTATATTGAGCCACACACTTTTCTTAACAAAAAATGATAATGCGTCTTAAAATCTATTGCTGTTAAATATCCATAGAGAAAACATAACAGAATGCAGAGATAAAGAGGCAATTTGTTACGAAGATGTTGTTGACTTCTCATATTGATTTATTTGGGTATTGTGTATGACTTTGTTGAGTAATGCTGTCTCTTTTTAATTAAAATGTATTTGTGATGAATTTCCAACTTTGCCTATAATCTTTCATGTCTCCTTAATCATTTGATCAATAGGAAGAAAGCATCTGAGAACACAACTCTTTGCTCTGACGAATAGACAAAACTCAGCAGGAAGGCCTCAAAGCGATTTGTGCGGAAGACACCCCAGCTGAATCATGCCCACGATCTCTGCAGTGGAGAGTGTGATGGAGGAAGTATTTGCTGCAAGAAATGACTGCCATCTATTGTGTTCTTCAGAATAAGGGATAGGTAATGTGAGACTATTGCTGAAAACAGCATATTATTTATCCAAATGTTGAATGCTTCCAGTGGAGTCTTGTCCATTCAGGGCAAATGGGTGCACTGCCTCACTCTCGATTCCTCCAAGCCTGCCTCCTTAATTACAACCACTCTGGAGGGTGGCCCTTGCTCTCCCCTCTTTAGTCTCAGTGTTGCCCTTAAAGAATCCCAGACCCTCCAAGTGTTCTGATTTTCCAGGAGAGTCCCAGATTTACAGAAGTCATCCCAGTTTCCGATTTGATCCAGGAATGTCCTGTATTTCCTTAGGATGCCCACTCTCACCCATCTCTCCACCTCTTTCCCCCTTTTCTTCCTAATGTCTCAACAAATGAAAATGATTTGTAAAAATGTTACATGGGGGGAAAAAACACGAGAGAGAGACATTGCACACTTTTGTAAATCAACAAAATCTTTAATATAAAATAAATAAATAGAAGACATCTGAAGGCAGCCCTGTATAGGGAAGGTTTTTAATGTTTAACATTTTATTATGCTTTTTTATATGTTGGAAGCTGCCCAGCCCCGAGTGGCAGGGGAAACCCAAGCAGATGGGTGGGTTATAATTAATAAAATTGTATTATTATTATTATTATTATTATTATTATTATTATTATTATTAAACATGATGTCCCTATTTTCATCAAAGAAATATTGGAGAGTATGGAATTCAGCAGGAAGGAGGATGTAAACAAAAGTAGAATTAGTTGTTTCTGCTTTTCTTTGACTCTGGCTCTGCCTATCATCAACTCTGGTACCACCTACTGTTGCATGCAGGTTGAATCCATGGAATCTCCAGGTGAAAGGGTCTCAGGTACCAGATTCTGGGGAAACCTGAAGAGCTGCTGTCAGTCAGAGAAGAAAAGATTTGACTCAGTGTAGAGATATTAGAAAAATTATCCAAACTTGTATTTATGCATGTATGGGGGGCTATTCCGGAACCCCAAAGTCCATCCCAGAATGACTCCTTATTTTATATGCTCCATCACTTAATGAGTGGCTTTTGCTTCCACAAAAAAGGGGGAAATATTTTTAACATAACATAATGATATTGATATGTTGGGAAACTGCCAGGGAGATATTGTCCATCATGGCCCCAAGCCGGCTGCCGAACGTCCATCGATCTCCCGTAGCCAGGCAGATCCAGCAGTTAGCGACACAAAGCCTCAGAAATAGATTGCCACATTCCAGGCTTGTGCACACTGTTCTTTATCAGCAGAAACCACAGCCAGAAAGCTTGCACCGCAGAAGAGAGCATAATTTACAGACGTTATTTAGCGTTGAACAGAACAAAGAGAAAACATGACCGTTCTGTGTCAGTCTCTCTGACCGACTGAAATCGAAAGGAAACAGCAAAACATAAACATCCTGTAACAGGAAATACGCAGACTCTGTGACTCACAAGCCTGCTCTCTCTTAAGGTGGAACGGAAATATCCTAACATCCTCCCCCTTTCCGTGTAACCTGTTGTACCTGTGGTTCACTCAATTGCAACCTTTGTACATAAACCTTATGTTGTTCTCTGTTAACAACCTTAGACAACAGATCAGCAGGAATTTCATTTCCTGGCATGTAGGACACCTGAATCAGTCCTCTCTGAATACACTCTCTTGCACGATGTAGCTTAATCTGCAAGTACTTGGTTCTTTGCTTGCAACTCTCGGAGTTCAGCAAAGCCAAACACGATCTATTGTCTTGATACACTTGTATAGGACATTTCACAGAAACCCCGATGTCCTTAAACAGTTGCATCAACCATTCACAATCCATGAGTGAAAATGACAGAGCATTGAGTTCTGCTTCACAGGAACTTAGGCTCACTGTTGTCTGCTTCCTGCACAACCAGTCAAACAGGCAGTGGTTGTACATGTAGCATACTCCAGAAGTGCTCGTACCATCTGTGGTGTCACTTCCAAAACTTGCATCTGCAAAGATTTCAAGACCTCCAGTCTTCTGACTGGTGAACCTCAGCCTGTAGTGCATAGTCCCTTTCAAATAGCGGGCTATGCGCTTCAGAGCTTTCCAATCCTGAACCGTAGGATTGTTGGCATGTCTGCTAAGCAGATTACAGCTTACAGCTATGTCAGGTCTTGAACATCTGGCAATGAAATTCAGCTTGCCTAGAACGCATCTGTATAGCGTTGTGTCAGAAAACGCTTCAGCAGTACTGTCTACCTGGTAACCTGTCACCATCGGTGTGTCTGCTGGGTTTGCATCAACCAAATTCAACCTGGTTAATACATCAGCAATTTTCTGTGTTTGGTGTACCAGAAAATTACCTGCTTGGTCCTTCTCCACCTGCAGAGAAAGATAGTTGGATACCTCACCAAGATCCTTCATGTCAAAGTGCTCCTTCAGCTGAGCTAGGGTGCTTTGATAGAAAGCCTGATTCTTCCAAAACATCAGAAGATCATCAACAAAACATAAACAATACAGTTTGTTTTGCCCCTCCTCCTTGACAAACACACATGGATCAGCTTTGCCCTGGTGAAAACCTAGAGAAAGCAACGTTTCAGTGAGTTTTGTGTTCCAACACCTAGCACTCTGCTTAAGACCATATAAGGATTTCCGCAGTTTACAGACCATTCCCTTCTGTATCTCCATCCCATCAGGTGGAAGCATAAACAGCTCCTCGTTCAAAATCCCGTACAAAAAAGCTGTATTAATGTCATGATGGGAAACATGCAGTTTCTCCTCCGCAGCAATCTTGAGCATCAGCCGAATGCTCTCATATTTGACGGTGGGTGAGTAGGTCTCGTGGTAATCCTGTCCTGGTACCTGTGAAAAACCTCTGGCAACCAATCTGGCTTTGTGTTTGACTACCTTGCCATTCTGGTCTGTCTTGGCCTTGAAGACCCATTTGCTGCCAACCAGTCTCATACCTGGGACTACCGGTACCAGCTCCCAAGTTTGGTTCCTGTTCAAGGAATCAACTTCAGCCTTCATGGCATTAAGCCAAGGCTCAGCATCTTTAGAGGTTAACTCCTGAACCTCTTTGAAGCTTGAAGGTTCCCATACCTTCTCTGAGCTACTAAGAACAGCAGTTGCAGTCTTAGCAAACTCATCAGCAAATCTCTTTGGAGGTCTGCCTTTGGTCGCCCTTTCAGACCTACGTACTAGACGCAAGTCTTCTGGACTCATCTCCTCTTTCTTAGGAGAAAAATGACCAATGGTGAACAGTGGTTCTTCCAGTTCATTGTCAGACGCATCAGATGGTCTGACTGAGGCCTTTGCACTCTTGTAGTCTGCTGTGTCATCACTCTCACTGACATCAGCAGCAGCGCCGCCCAATGAACTGGAATCCGAACTCTGATCATCATCATCATCATCATCATCCTCATCATCATCATCCTCAGCAGCTTCCTCAGCTTTAGCTGCTTGCTTGACATCACCTTCATCCTCCTCTGGGTAACTCTGGAAAATTCCCACATTTTCCCCCCACTTAGGATTGTACTCAACACTCCTTGTGAACTTTATGGATTTAGAGTCAGTCATCCATACCCTGTATGCACCTTTTTCGTACCCCATGAACAAACCATGTGCCCCACGCTTCCCAAGCTTGTTGGTTTGTGGGGTGCGTACCCACATGTCAGAACCAAAAATTCTCATGTGTTTGGTGTTGGGTTTCTTGCCAAACATCTTCTCATAGGGGGTACAACCAATGGGTGATGACAATCTGCGATTAACGGAGTAAACCAGATTCCCCAAAGCCTCCCCCCAAAACTTATCAGGGAGATTGGCATCATGCAACAAGGTTTTCATTCCTTGCAGCAATGTCTGATTTGCTCTCTCCGCAAGCCCATTCATCCATGGCGATCTGGGGGTTGACATGTCATGCTGGATTCCCTTCTCAGTCAGGAAAGCTTCAAACTGCTGAGAAGTGAATTCCCCGCCCCGATCGGTAAACAGACAGGAAATACGTTTACCGTGAGCATTCTCCAACCAAGCACAGAATGCCTTAAACTTCGGAAACGCTTGCGATTTCTGTTCGAGCAAAAACACATGAATGTACCTAGAAAAAGAATCAATTAGAACCATGAAGAACCTTGCTCCTCCTAAAGAGGGCGTAAGTGGCCCAACCAGGTCTGCGTGCACTAGCTGGTAGGGCTTGGAAGCCTGCCTGCTAGACTCTTTGCCTTTTGGAGCAACCTTCACCTTGTTCTCTGCACAAGATACACATTTCATATGAAATTTACAGGGTTTGATGTTCAAACCCTCAACCACCTCTGGCATCTTGGCCAGTGCCTTCCAAGAGAGGTGACCAAACCTTCGATGCGCTTCATGAATGCAACCTGCATGAAGAACTTTGTTAGTTTGTGCAACACAACAAGAATCAGCATTAGATACAACAGCAGTGTCCTCATAAGTTATATGGAACAAACCATCCATAAACTTTGCATGCAAATAGTCCTCTTTGCCTTTACTGATGACACAGACGCTCCTTTTGAAGGAAATCTGAAAACCACGTCCAGTAAGCTGCGGGACGCTCAATAAATTGCTTGCAGCGCCTGGAACATATAGTACCCCGCTGATGGTTGTGTGCAAACTTGCAAGTTTCACAGTCCCTTCTCCTGCAATTTGCAACGTCCTTCCATCAGCCAGGTGGATCTCACCTTCCTGAGGCTTGAAGGAGATAAACAGGTGGCGATCCTTCGAAATATGGCGGCTGGCACCTGAATCGATAATAAACCTGCCTTTGGCTGTTGGAGCAGTCTTTACAGCAAGCAAACCCTTGTTTTCCACTGGCTTGGGCTTTTGCAGCTTGCCCCCCTGCTGCTCCTGGCCAGCAGACGTGCCTTTAGCCTTTGGTGAAGCTGTGCCAGCTAACATAGCCTTGTCTTCCACTGGCGTGGGCTTTTGCAGCTTGCCCCCCTGCTTCTGGTCAGCAGACGTGCCTTTAGCCTTTGGTGAAGCAGTGCCAGCTAACAAAGCCTTGTTTTCCACTGGCGTGGGCTCTTCACCCCCCTTCTGCTTCGGGCCATCTTCAGGCATCTGTCTTTGTTTACCTCTGGCCTTCCGGCCTCTGCAAAGACGATGACCTTGGTTCCCATGAGAAACAGAGCTCTCAGCTGCCGTCTCCTTGGCTCCCCCTGGAGGCTGGAATGCTGCCTGGGATGACGTGACGGTCAGCTCCCCCTGCAGCTTGCAACCGGTGCCCTCAGCATCCCTGCATTCACTCGCATTCTGGGAAACAGCCAGGACCTCCGATGCAGTCAAACTCTGGGCTGGGATGACTGACTTGTGAGCTTTCATCAAAGCATACCACATCTTACGTGCCGTCACGTTGCCAGCAAGCGTAGCAATTTCCTCCAGAGAGACAGATAAGACTATTATGTCAATGGCCCTCGAATTCTGGGCCTCCCATTTCTCTGTCAGAGGATCTGGGGGGGCTTGAGACACAGTATGCCAGACTCCATACTGACGCAGCAAACTCTCACACCATTTTGCCCAGGTCTGATAATTGTGCCGATTTAACTTTGGGCACTCAGTGGCCTCTGAAGCTTCAAAAGCGTGGAAAAACTCCATTCCAGCTTTTTACTTGAGCCGTGAGCCTTTATGCCTTCTTATCTCGGCAGCTCATTAATCACGATGCCTTTTGGCTCGGCTCCCAGGCCAATTAAGCCTTGCCGGACATCAAAAGCTCCGTCCGAGGTAAAACAGAAAAGCCTCCCTTTCTTTCGCTTTTCCACATACCTCTCAAACGCAGTCTGTTGCAGCTTTACTCTCCTGTAGGTGCTGTGAATCTGGGCCCATAACCTTGTTGTTGGGAAACTGCCAGGGAGATATTGTCCATCATGGCCCCAAGCCGGCTGCCGAACGTCCATCGATCTCCCGTAGCCAGGCAGATCCAGCAGTTAGCGACACAAAGCCTCAGAAATAGATTGCCACATTCCAGGCTTGTGCACACTGTTCTTTATCAGCAGAAACCACAGCCAGAAAGCTTGCACCGCAGAAGAGAGCATAATTTACAGACGTTATTTAGCGTTGAACAGAACAAAGAGAAAACATGACCGTTCTGTGTCAGTCTCTCTGACCGACTGAAATCGAAAGGAAACAGCAAAACATAAACATCCTGTAACAGGAAATACGCAGACTCTGTGACTCACAAGCCTGCTCTCTCTTAAGGTGGAACGGAAATATCCTAACAGTCATTACATATCTGAACATTAGCCACTCTTTTGTTTTTATCCCAGCAAAACAGAATGTGCCAGGCTATCTTCATAACAAAATAAGCTGGTTTGATCATGCTTTGCAATCCTCTTGTTTTTTGGACTCAAATCTTATAGCTCTAAAACCTCTGGAGTGGATGGAGTTGGTAGATTTTTTTAAAAAGAGGTTCAATGAGTCTCAGGAGGCTCAACATCATTTGAGCACCTCTGAAATTATTCTCTCTAGGTACCCACAATACACGTGACAATATATATACAGTATATATTTAAGGGGTGTGTGTGTCTTGAGTCTCAACAGAATTACCCTACTTGTAAATTATATCAGTATTTTTGCTTCCAGACAACATCTCTGACCATCAGCTATTATAGTGGCGACAAATAATCTATACATGGCCAACTCTTTAGTTATGCAAAGGTCCATTCTCCCAACAAAACAGTATGTGCCTTGTTAACTCTTTAACAAAAGAAACTGGATTCTGAAGTAATTCTTTATATAGTGAAAGCAAAATGAGGGCAGCTAAATATAAGCATTTTGAACAGTGCAAAAACAATGTATAATTCACTCTGTGGGGGATGGAAAAGAACAGGAAAAATTCTGCTTTCATGTGTACGATGGGACATGGTGGCAGAAGGACTCAAGCTGCACACATGATGGCAAAGGAAAAATTCACATCCCTCAGTAGACCAATGGTCTGACTCAAGAGAAGGCAAGTCTCTATGTTTGTAATATGAAGGGTATTCTGGGATATATACTGTGATCTTATAAGGCATAATAGAAATGTATTTTCTAACCTTTGTGGTTACTGTTACTTTCCCTCTTCCATGAAACAGGTCTGTTTCATATCCTTGCTTATTTTATGAAAATAACACAATAACTGAATAATATTACCTTATGCAGCAACTTCAAAGGGTACATTCTGCGGAAATATATGGTGTTTCAAGTCAGCTCAATTTGGTTTGGTTTGTACTCTTTGTCAAAACATCAACATACAAATGTTGGACTGCATATTTCAGGCATGTCTTAGAGTTTTAGTATCCCCCATACTTGGAATGAGAGTTTCTTGCCAATTGCAGTGGCATGGAGAAATTGCCACGGTGAGATGCAGCATCTGAATGGCTGGCGATATGGTGTGCATAATAGGAATATCTCAACATTCCTTGTTTGAGTTCAATTTACACTGACAAACCCAGAAACAGGAAGCAAAGTTCAATGTTCTTCCCATTGCCACCCACAAAATAACGCCACTTTCCCCCTTTAATATTCTGACAGTAAACGAGTCTGATATAGTGGATAAGGTGTTAGCACTGAACCTGAAGGACACCAGTTCAAATCCCTGCTTAGACAAGAAGCTCACTGGGTGATCTTGTGCCTCACAGCGTTGTCGTGAAGAACAATTTGGGTAACTACACTTAGCCCTTCTGGGATAGTCAAGTGAATGAGTCCCTCTACAGTGGTACCTCTGGTTGCGAATGGGATCCGTTCCAGAGGCCCATTTGCAACATGAAAAGCCCACAACCTGAAGCGCCGTATCTGCACAGGTGCGCAGCGTGATTTGGTGGTTATGCACATGTGCGAAGCACGATTTAGCATCTCTGTGCATGCGCGAGCAGCGAAATCTAGAAGTAACCCTTTCTGGTACTTCCGGGTCACCATGGGACGCAACCTGAAAAAACGTAACATGAAGCAAATGTAACATGAGGTATGACTGTATTTCCAACATTCAGACTGTGAGTGTTATTGTTTAGGAGCTAAAATGTCGCCAGCCACACACCACAGAAAAGCATAAGGAGGCTCAAGTCAACCCCAATATTTTAAAAAAGGAAACTTCTCTAGTCTGGTATTCAACAACGTTTTACTCACGGTAGACCTATTGAAATAAATGGACTTAATGTTAATTCCTTTCAGTGAGTAAAGCATAGTTGAATACCATTCCTAAAAGGGAGGAGATGCCCAAAACAGCCCAATGGTGGCCACGGAATATTGACTGACTGTTGTGGGGAAAACAGAAAACCAGGGAAGGGAGAGAGAATGGAATGGCTGGAATTCTGAACAAGGAGAACCCACACTGCAACATTTTGTTGTGGTCCCACTTGTAGGGGGGGGGGGGGAATGCCATTCCTAGCTCTCACCTGCTAAGTCCTTTTCTAGGTCACAATGTATTTTTGTCTGTGAGACTGAATCCTCCAAGGTATTTTTAATGAGGAATTAAGCAGTGCCTCCTCCTACATTTCTGTCATGGTTCACAGATTTAAAGATTAAGACAATCATTCAGTTGCATAGCCCAGGCAGATGATCTGATCGTTAAAGCATGATTTGCCTTCCAGCATCTCTGTAGAGTGAAGGGTGTCAGATGAGTCCCATTGAAAGAGCAAAGTGCCATGCATACTAAACTACATCTACAGGTAATGACAGTATGCACCACTGAGAATCAAGTGCAGTCTGTCAGACACCTTTGCGGTGAAAGCTTCATGCTGACTTGCCAGTTCAGGGATATAAAGATAGCTTAACAGCTTCCCTAAAGAGTTCCTCTGAATGGTGCTGATTATTTTTATACCACATTTATATTAGCAAAACTATCAGTTAAAACAGCATATGAGGTCCATGGCCTTCCATAAGATGATACTAGGGATGTTCACTGGCTACAAGATTTGGTTCAAACCTTGATTAAGCATTACAGAAAACAGCCCACCTTGGTCCAAACCCTGATTTGGCTCAGGGTTCAAGTTTTTAATTCCTGCCACCCCACCCTCAATTCCCTAGTACAGGAAAATCAAAATGACTGTACATTTTATTCCTTTTCACAGAAGTGGGTGAAATTTGCAGGTACAGTCAATTCTCCAGAATTGATAAAGACTGCCAGATTACAGGTAAATATATCTAAGGTAGTTTGTTTTTTAAAATAAATATGGGTTCACTGGGAACCTTTAAAATTTAACAGCCACCCCCAACCCCCCCTAACAGTGTATAACTTTCAGTGGGGTTGCCATTGAAAAGACCTGTCCCTAGTACCCTCCAATCTAACAGTTCTTGCTGGTGGGTCAGAAATCAGGGCCTATAATGCAAATCAAGTGTGCGAGGGGGTGTCGCATGAATCTGTTATTGGGGTGCCAGAGCACTGCTCTGCAGCTTTCCACACAGGAAAGTATGTTTGTGGGCACATTCTGAGTGTCAGGATCAGGTTTTTTTTTAATGATATTTCTGCAACACTTAGGAAAGATCTCACAACCTCATCTTTAAAATAAATGCACAGTTGTAGCAACGAAATTCATAGCAATAGGCGATACCAGGAAATGCAGCACAATGCAGAAGAGTTGGTTTATATTGGTAATTTTAATTAGAGGGAGAACTTCCAACATTTTCCAGAAGAAAAGCAATTGCACGTTTAGACTCTTGTTGCTGCAGCATTTCCATATATAGTCCCCAGACATTCTGTGCTCCCTATAATAAAAAAAATCTGTTTTGAAAGTTAACTATAAATATACATTCTAAAGCCACAGAACATCTAAGGCTCAAGGCCGAGAAATGAAATTAGCATTGCAGGCAACATCTCTCAAGCTCCCCTGAAAGCCCTTTTCTCTGACCATCTCTCTTTCTACTGGTAGTGATATTGGATGGGGAAGAGAGAGAAAAATAAATCCTGACCCTCTAATCCATAGTTCAGCTTTGATGGGCTATTGCAAAACAATACCTTACAATGGAGAAGAGGCTTGAAGGGGAAAACTGCTGGCAGGACTGATTTGAGGACAGGCTGAGTGGAGCAGGCTACACAGTGAGACAAGGAGGATTAATGCCAAACTCTATTATTTCTCTCCTAGGGAAGAGGACAGGCAATTACCTTGCTGGTAATGTTACTGAAATACTGGAAGGCTGCTATTGTGTGGTCTATTATTGTACCGCAGTGCCTTTACTTAACAGCTCTTCTGCTCAGACCATTTTCGAATGTATTAATTTGGCGTAATGCTATTCATTCTGGTTTCAGAAGCAGGTTTTACAGCAAAGGGCACAGGAAGTTCTGAAGAGATACTCATTGTCATTAGCTGAAAGAAACGTGTGACAGATCCATTCTTAAAATACCCATATTTTACACTGAGAATCACTGTGTATGTCAGAGTTGTATGAAATAGGCTGGCATTGAAAAGTGATGGCGAGATAGGAGCAATATATCACAGCATCCCATAAAGTATCTTTCTTTTGCCACACATGGTTCCATGAATTCCAGCTTCACTCTGGATTAGAGAAGGCTGGTTCACACATCCATGTCCATCACTTGATGACTTACAGGTATGAACCAGCCACCACAGATCAAATATAGCAGAGAGAACTTTCATATCACATCCTATACACAATGGTTTTCTGGGGAGCTAATTCCTGTTTTCAATTGCAAGTCATCAAGTTGACTGATTGAAGGACAAGGGATCAATGTGCCAAACAAGATGCATATGAACATGTGGAGTGGAGCTGTGGCATTCTTCTCACAACCGTGCTGCTTCGAGCACTCCAACTGGAGAACAGCCTTTACCAAAGGTGTTGTGGGCTTTGAAGAAGGATGAACTCAGGGTGAAAAGGAGAAATGAGCTAAGAGGAAGGCATGTTTGGCAGACCCTCACCGTGATCAACTCCCACCTGGAAACATAGGTTCTCACTGTGGAAGGATGTGTGGATCCAGAACTGGCCTCCATAGTCACTTATGGATTCACTGTTAAGAACTGTTTTCATGGAAGACCATCTTACTTGGCTACGAGTGATTGCCAAAGAAAAAGAGCTTCAGTATTTAGGTTGCAGGATGGTTGTGAAGAGCAGAAAAACATTGAATTAATTTGGTCACATGCGTATGAAAATGCATGTTACCCCATAAGAAAAATATCCTTATTAGGTCCAATCAAAATGTCACAAAATGCCTTTATGTATGTTTTGCTTAAGATCCAGCATGATGAAAAGTTCTGGAGAACTCAAAAGCTGGCTGATTATTTCTGCAACCTTTTGGTTTGTCCTAATAAAGGCTACATGCTTACTGGGTGGGAGGGGGAAGACCATGGTAACAGCGTGACACTAGTGTCAGCCCACAGGTGGCTACCTCTACTCAATCCAGCACCACCTGCCCAGACCATTGCAAGGGGGGTTTAGATAGCTCTGCCTTCATACTATTTATGAATAATACTGACATCCAGCAAAGATCTTACATTTCTTTATGAACTTTTCAACTGCCGCTGTGCATTCAATGTCGTTAGACCAGCAAGCTATTTCCTTATACCTTCCGGCTCAGTATTACTGAAAGTCTTTTAACGTGGTGAGCCTTCTGCGTTACTGTATTAAGAGAAGAATGTTGTCAGCGTTGACCCTCCCAGTTAACAGGTGTTGAAGCCTTGAAGGCAAATGTTGATTGATTCCTGCTGACTCAATGTAGCAGGTGTATGGTAACAACAGCCTGCACACAAAGGGGAGTGAACGATAAAGTTTATTCAGTTAGAAAGGCTTAGAGGTTGTGATAGATTTGCTTCAGGAAATGTTCACAGCCAAGTTTACAGGCCTGCTGATTAATATGGATTCGGTTGTTATTGCCATCATAACTGTTGTTGCTTTTTGACAGGGCTGAATTAAATAGAGGAGCTCTTTCACTGGATATGAAACCAGAGGAAGTTGACAGATATTCAGTGCCACTTGCATTAGAACTAAATTTGTGGATTGTTCCGAGGAGGCAAATATGAAGTAATAAAAGAACCAAAGGAAGGATATGCGAAGTAAAGAAAAGAATGCAAAAACAAGGAAGTGAACGACAAAAAGGCCTGAGATTTGCCCATTGAAAAGCTGAGGATAAGAAAAGGGGCCACATAGAATGAAATGAAACATTGTGAGGCAAACTCTGGACTTGGATTAAGCATAAGCCTGAAGACAGAACTGTTTTTTGTTTAACTTTTGGTTAACACTGTGAAGTAAAATGGAGGTGAAAATAATTTCTCAGGTGTAATTAGGCAACAAAAAAGAAGTATGGGAGACTTCCAAATTACTTAAGAAGTGTTTTCAGCAACCATATTATTCACAAAGTATACTGGATTTACCACCATAGCTGTAGTGTCCACTTTGCAGTTCATTCTCTGTCTTCCTTAGAGCCATACTTCCAAGTATCTCTTCTTGCTAATCTCATCCTTCAGTTGGCTCAATAAGGGAAGAACATTAATAAACATGAAACACCCATTGGAATGGAATGTATGGTGCCCAGCACCTACAGAAGAACAAATAGCGATGTTGCACATGTTTACTTGGGCCAAGCACAGAAATACTGTTCCAGGGTTCTCAAAGGTAGCCACCAAAGAAAAGAGATGCATTTAGTACTCTGCCCCCAAAACCCACACATCTCTCTCCAGCATGGCTTTCCTTCATGGCTTGGCACTGCCAACCCCCCCCCCCCCGGAGAATATTAAAACAATAAACATTTGCCTTTGGTGATTAGGTGTGGTGAATGGATTAAATCTAGGGTTATGATGAAAATCTCTCCCCCATCTTTTTAACCACCCACCATCAATTCATGCACAAATAGATCACATCTGAAAGTTACCAAAATAGAGATAATATTTCAGTGAAATATTCAGGATTCCTCATTTACTTGATTTTCAAGGTACACATTCATTCATTCTTCAAATCATCTCCTCATAGGTCTGCACTCTGCAATCTTTCTGAATATTTTCTGAAAACTCCATGATGTCTGCTCAGAAGCCAACTGATCTGATTTACTGTGCTTCAATTAAAGCTCAGGGAAAGATCTTATGAGGTGACTTCTCCCATAGGGCTTTTTCAGATCATACAGCCAGGAAGATAGTGGAACACTAGAGAAACATACATGCCACCTTGCAATGAGGTAAGTTTAGCCCCACACCCATTGAAATTCTAAAGTGCCTTGAGAATCAATGCAATGGAAGAGAACTTTCAGGAAATTGGAGGACAGGTTTCAGCAAAGTAGTGGTTATATATGTGGATTCCTATCCACCAGGGATAGCCAACATGGTGTCCTCCACATGTTGTTGGATAACAGTTTTCACCAGCCCCAGCCAGCATAGCCAATGGTCAGCAGAGCCAATGGTTATGGGAGCTGTTATCCAACTTCATCTGGTGATTCAGAGATTAGCCACCTGTGCTAGTTGTGTCTACTCAGGCATGGAGTTAAATGAAGCTTACACTCAGGTAAGTGCATATTGAATTCTTGTCTAAAAGGCATTTGAGGTGAGTCAAACAATCTTATTGATCTGAAAACTAGAAATTAGTCTCTGTATCCTTTCCAAGACTGGAATTGATTATTTGGAGGAAAACCCAAACCTGTTTTGCAGTGAATTCCCCCCCCCCCAGCTATGTAAAATCCCTCTACCTAACAAATTAATATGACAAGTGTTTATGATTCAGATATCTCTAACACATCATATGCCTTTATTCACTGCATAACCTTTGTTAATACTATCCGTTATTTCAAAATTATTATATTCTGGGGAAATAGACAAACAGGCCTAAAGCACTTAGTTGGTCTTTAAGGTGCTACTGGAAGGAATTTTTGTTTTGTTTTGACTATGGCAGACCAACACGGCTACCTATCTGTAACTAGGCCTAAAGCAAGATATGGTTGTTTCCTAGCCATTTGGTTAGAGAAACCCAAGCCCAGTACTTGTGGCAACACACTCTAATCCCAATAAAATATTGGGATTTTATTAATCAATGATTTCCTAATTCTTAACTCCAAGGAAATGTCCTCTATAACTTTCAGGAATAAGGAGGGCATCTTTCCCACAGCCTCTGATTTGCATATCTTATTTATTCAGTGAGATCTAATAATCTTCGTTGAATGATGGCTTACAATTCATTATGATTTTAAAATGTAAAATCCCCACCACTTTCACCACGAGTATTTGAAACTGACTTAAATAAAGAAGTGCTAAAGTGAAAGAAACATTGGGTCTCTCCCCCCCCCTCTCTCACACACACAAAATACTAGCCAATCTTTCACTTACGGTGTCTTATGAGTGGAGGGGAGATCCATTGGTGCAGCCACCACCACATCTACAAACCTCCGGGTTTGCTGTGCCCAAGGAAGGAGGAAAGATCAGCAGCAGGGTTGGCATAGAGTCTTGCTGGTTCAATGAGCGTGTCAGGGAAATGATAGGTTTTTGGAGGAGGAATATTCATGCTTGACCCTGAAACACGCACCCACAATGTGCCCCTTTCCCCTCTTTACTATGGAACTTCTGCCCTGGTATAGTTTTCTTTGTGCACACTAAGAGACCTTTGGGGGACATAAATATCAATCTGTGTGGATTTTCCTCACTACCAGTGGGGAAGCAGTTACACCACTTCCTAAGGCTCCTCAGCTGTCCTCTGGGAAAATACAGAACTCTTTGAAAATATAGCTTGTTGAAGGTTGATGCTAAAAACGAGGGACATCTGGCTATTCTAATCTGTTAATAACAGTTTGGTAGATTTCTCTGCAAACTCATTCCCACTAAAAATTGTATGGGTGTTTAAATTTCACCGCTGCTTGGATAAACTATTGACTTGATTAATTGGGGAGGGGGTGCTAGACTAATTTGTTTCACATTAACCCATATGTGCTCCTGCCAACCTAGCAGTTCGAAAGCATGTCAAAGTGCAAGTAGATAAATAGGTACCACTCCGGCGGGAAGGTATATGGTGTTTCCGTGCGCTGCTCTGGTTCGCCAGAAGCGGCTTAGTCATGCTGGCCACATGACCCAGAAAAACTGTCTGTGGACAAACGTCAGCTCCCTTGGCCCATAAAGCGAGATGAGCGCTGCAACCCCAGAGTCCTTCGCAACTGGACTTAACTGTCAGGGGTCCTTTACCTTTACCTTTTAACCCATTTGTGAGTTTCTTACAAATGGGTTACAATAGTTAGATTGGCATAAATGGGGGGTGGGTGGGTTTGAATTTCACCAAATGTAAATGATACTCTTGATATTAGCCAGATGCCTATTCACCATAATTAATTCTCTTGAAAAGCTAACATGAACTTGTTAATATAAAAATGTTTGATTGTGTATTTTAAATTCAGATTGTTGCCCTACTTTAGATTATTTTAATACTGTGTAACAGAGATATTTTGCAGGAACATATGGAGTCAAATTAAACTTAGAAATATCCTGCAAGCAGGATGATCCCATAGCAGCAGGTATAATAAAATCAGGTCAATTGGAGGGAAATGAAGGTTGCATTATTTGCCTAAGGAGTGTATGATGTATTATACATTTATGTAGCCTGACTATCAGAAAATGGAAAAAACAGAGAGACTTGGGTCCAACCCCACAATACGTGTGAGAGGAAGGGATGATCCCTGTCTCCTTGCTGGGGCCAGAGACCATCTTACTTGTGAGTCATACAAGACCTACTCCCTGCTTTGCTGACCTGTTTTTCTACTTGGCCTTGGACACTGGGGCCCAGACGGACCTCAGCTCCAGAAGTTGCTGCTACTTCTGTAGGGGCCAGAGATCATCTTTTTTTACTTCAGAAAATTCTGCTGCTCAGGGTATATACAGACAATCAGGGTGGGGTGTTTAGGAGTTTTTATTGGGCTCAAGATTTAATTTTGGGGATTCATTGTTTTTCCTGTTGTTGGAATTATGCTTTCTTTTTCTTGGTAGACCTTATCACCATCATCATCATCATTATTTTTTTTAAAAATATTGTGTATTTACTGAGATGTTTTTATTAGTTTTTTAATTTTTAATTTGTTATATTTTTGTAGCTGCTGGACCGAATTATGTAATACTTTTAAAATATTGTAAGCCTCCTAAAGTTTGGTTTAACTGTGGAAAGGTGGCATACAAATAAATGAGGATGATGGGGTTGATATCCTCTTTATGCTGCAACCCACATGTTGCATCTCATGCTGTTCCTGACAGTGGGCTGTAGCAAGTGGTAAGACAGGATGCATTCATAACATCCTGCCAGAGGTTTGTTGGAACCAAGTCAGAATCTAAAAACTATATATAAAAAATCTCCACACACAGAGAGACTCTCTCTCTCTCCCTCTCTCATGCACACACACACACACACAGGCACCAAGTATGTGGGGACAAGGCTTAACCCCCCCTCCAGTCTTGAGGGGCTGGGCCTCTCTGCAGTAGTGGCATGCCTCGGCATGCCTCTTGGCCTCCTCCCGACGTGCGTGACATCACACCTGTGTGTCGTACATGTAATGTCACGTACATGCGACAAGCCCCCCCCCCCAAATGTCTGGTGGAACTCAGCACCCATACTGGCTGAGAATAAAACACTTTATTGATGATCTGGTAGTGAAACTGGTAGAACAGACCCCTAACAAAGAACTGTTACTTAAAGGAACATTTGCAAGATAACATAAACCAGGGAAGACTGCAAAGCAGAACAAGAAGACAAGAAAATAACAACAACAACAACAACAACAACAACAACAACAACAACAACAATTATTTATTTATACCCCACCCATCTGGCTAGGTTTCCCCAGCCACTCTGGGCAGCTTCCAATAGAATATTAAAATACAATAGTCTATTAAACATTAAAAGCTTCCCTAAACATCCATAGACACTATGGCTGTTCACACATTACATTCAGCAAGTTTCCCATCTGTATCTGTTTACATAGATGGTAAAGCGATACACTCATTATAATGTAATTTTTAAACTACTGTCTATAGTCTGTGTGCCTGCATGCACAGTAGTTGAATTTTGCAAATCAACAAGAGTACGCCCTTTCATGCAAATACTTGTGTGTGTAGAAACAGCTTGTACCTGCATTCATTGTAATGTGTGAACAAGCCTATGGGACCTAAGCATTAAGGGAATGGAACAGCACCACCTAGTGATTGGTGGTGTTGTTTATATGCTAATTGCATGTGATTTCAGGGAAATGAAATAAGGGAAACTGCATAAACAATGCATCTAGCTGATTTCTTTAGGCAGGTGGAGAAATGAATTAGAATTCAGATCAGTGAGGAGAGTGTGCTGGGGGAGATGTTACTTTTAGCTTCTGATGCGATAGTTGCATCACAGGCCAAGCTGAGATCAAACAGCATACGGAATGGAAAGAAGGAAATAAATGTTCATAGACATAGAGCAAGTCTCTGACAGTACAGAGAAGGGCATTCATGCAGCAGAAGGTGGACGAAATCAAAGCAGCTACATGGTTTTAATGGTCCCAGTTCATTTTTAAACACACTACAAGAATCTGTTATTTCATTGTTAAGTAGGGCAAAGGTCAGAGCTTCAGTTGCTTTGCCTTCAAAAAGGTGAAGCATGCAGTTCTGCAGTGCCAAGACAAGCTCTTTATTCAAGGGTTTCATTTTATCTCCTCTGCACTCTGTGGGAAATCTAAGAGCCGTGAGTACTGGCTGTGCCTCTGTACCGGCATCAGCTAATTTCTAATCCTTCCCCTCACCGTAACTTTACAATTTAAAACTGATTTTTCACTGTGGCATGCAAATGGCACAATCATATTAAATACCGCCAGAGCATAAACTGTCACCGTTACCTACTCAGCAAATAATTATAAAAGTATATAAACATGCCATAATCACATAAGCGGCAAGCATTATCTGCTCTTTTCCAGGGAAAGCCTATAAGCTGATTGGCACCAACAAGATGTCATTAGGAAACCCATGGACTGCTGCCATAGATGGAGGCATTTCATTTGCTAAAAGCGATTCAGAGTTAGAATCCAAGATCACTGGCCCCTGAAGCATGTGGCTATCTGGCTTCAATCTGACTATCTAGTCCAGCAGTGATAACAGAGTTTCCATGCTGACATCAGCCAGGAGGATCTTCTTCTAGAAGGGCCTTCAAAGCCATGACACCAGAGTGGAGCAGTGAATGGATCAAAACAGATCTGGTCCACAGGTGATGGACTCTAGAGCTACTGCAGCGGATAGCACCACTTTAGACTCCAAACAGAGAATGCCATTTCTGGATGCTTATAATTATTCTAATTATTACCACTAATATCCTGTTCTTCCTCCCAAAGGAGCCCAGGGCAGCAAACGCACAAGGGAGATAAAGAATTCAAACATCTAAAAACAATTCCAATACAGCTGCAGACTGGGGAAGAGGCTTAAAAGGCTTGTTAGAGGAAGAAGGTCTTTAGTAGGAACCGAAAAGTCAACATAAATGGTGCCGATCTAATGCATAATAGGAGGGAATTCCAAAAGGTAGGTGCCACAACTCTAGAGGCCCAGTTTCTGTACTGTGTGGAATGGCCTTCTTGATAAGATGGTGTCTGCAGGAAGACTTCACCTGTATAGTATAGTGATCAACAGGGTATATAAGGGGTGAGATGATCTTTCACATATCCTGTTTCCAAGCTTTATAAGACTTTATGCACAAAACCAGCACCTTGAATTCGGCTCGTCAGCTAATTGGCAGGCAGTGCATTTTTTCCAGCAGCAGTGCTACCGTACATAGTGGCATTAAAAAAACTCTTCCTGTGAGTTTTTTTAAAAAACTATAGCAAAGGCAGATTTAGCTCAGTCTATCCTCTGTTCTTCCAGTCTACACTTGGCATAATGTCCCATAAAGGGACATTAAACATGTGATGTCCCACTCTTTGTCGTGAAGGGATGCTTCCCATGATACCACCTCAGGGTTCTACCAACTTATTCCCACCTCATTCTAGCCCTGGACAGAAATTGATTTGGGTCGAAGGAAAGCACACAATGGGGTAGGTATGAGAGCCACATTGTGGTGCTGGGCTGTGCCCTAACTTGCACACATCTGTTTCAGTTTCCAGACTGAGCCTATGCCTGTACATTTGCTTCAGATGTTGAAATTAAAGCATATATGTTAGGGTAGAGTTGGCACCAGGATGTTGTTTTCATGCACATTTTCATTCTAACTTAATGAATTCTGCAAAGGATATCTGCTGTATGTGTGGACCAGACTGGAAAGTCAAAGTTGGGGACGGACGGACGACAGAGGGTGGACTAAAATAAATTAATAAGAGATATACATCCAATACATACATACATGCAGGTGGCAAAACAGAAATGAGCCTTCTCTGTAGTTGGGCTTTCATTATGGGATGAGCTCCCCTCTGCAATTTAGCAATGTACTTCCATTACTTTTTAAAAAATATACCTCTTTGCTTAGCATTTCCCTGACTGATGGTGCCAGTTTTTAATGAGCCCAATATAGTACTGCTAATGTTTTATTCTTGTCTTGTGGATATGTTTTATTATGTTGCTATTGTCTTATTCCAGCATGGTAATTATATTTTAAATGAAAGTGATCCAGAAATATACAACAAGTAGATGTTGTTTAACAAAGAGCATCTGGGGGATATTTTTTGCACATTAGCTGGGGGTTTGTTACATTTTAGGTGCATTTGCACATGTAAACCAGGCCAGAGGTATGGCAGGCTGAGAAGTTGGAAGTCAAGGAAAAGTGTGAGAGTAAAGTTGAAGGGTGAAAAAGGAGAGAAAAGAGGTCTGAAGACAGTCACAGTCAGCAATTTTTATTGTAAATAACTGATATATGTGAAGTGCTTTGAATGCTTTTTAGTGTGCATTATATATATGATTATTACCTCATAACCAGAATCATAGGCAATAATAACTATGCTAGTTGTTTATCAAATGGTTCTTTCATTACTACAACTTATGGTCTGTCATACAGTTTTTATATAGGAAACAAAGCATCAGTTATCCATTCCCTTAGCTGAGACCAAAATCAAAATAAAACAGCCCTTAAGCACCTGTCATAAGCTTGCTGTTATTCTTCCTTTGCTCATTTTATTTGAAAGAAACCAGCCCTGCTTTCATTCAACTTTTTTTGTCCAAGTGCATTTCCCTCCAATGCCGGGATGCAGGTCCAGCAGGGATGCAACAATCTAAGTCGACACAAGCACATGTACAGTGGTACCTCGGGTTAAGTACTGAATTCGTTCCGGAGGTCCTGAAACTGTTCTTAACCTGAAACTGTTCTTAACCTGAAGCACCACTTTAGCTAATAGGGCCTCCTGCTGCCGCCGCGCTGCCGGAGCACAATTTCTGTTCTCATCCTGAAGCAAAGTTCTTAATCTGAGGCACTATTTCTGGGTTAGCGGAGTCTGTAACCTGAAGCGTATGTAACCTGAAGCGTATGTAACCTGAGGTACCACTGTATTGAATTTTAAAAAATGTTTTTTAACATTTGAAATGCTCACTTTCCCCTCCATTTTCGACTGGTGATTTCTTCAAACACCAACTTTAATGTGAAAATGCCTTTGAAAGTTGATACTAGGAATCAAAGAGAAAGAACGAAGCTTGAGCAGGTGTGAAAAAAAAATCCCTTCTGCTGCTCTGTGAGATTTTATTACTATAAAAACCACATCAAGCCAGCAAAACCAAGCTTGGGGTAGAAATTCAATAGCATAGGCTTTTGCTGGCTAGGGCTGGTGGGAGTTGTAGACTAAAACATTTGAAAGGAACCAAGTTGGAGATCCACATCTAGTCACTGAACTAGAGGGACCCATGGTCTGACTGTGTATAAAGGAGCTTCCTTGACTTTATAAAGGTGTGTTCCCCCACTCACCTTCCTTTCATGTATATCAGGTTGCTTCACCCTCCCTGGACCATCCCTGGACTTGACAATCACAGTCTCCTTAAAGCCAACTACAAATTTCATCCCAAAGGGTAAGAGGCCCAACAATGGCAAGGAAGCTACAAGGATGCTGATTGATTCTATTGTAGGTTGCTGTGATGTTTTTTTATTTCAGTCTGGAAGAAAGACCTTACGGTGATTTCTTTTTCTGCTGCCAGTTTTGTATACAAAGCTGATTGAAGAAAAAGGCAAAAAGAACCTTAGCAAATGTCCATTTTCGCACATTTTCCTGGAATGTATGGAAAAATGCTGAATAAGCTTTTTGATTCAAAGGGATTTAACCTGCAGAGGGATTTACTAAAAGGATGAAAATATTATCAAAAGAGACTTAAGGGATCTTCAAATACATGAATTGCATTCCTGTGTGAGCATATGGAGGCTGTCATATATTGAGTCAAGAAGATGCACAGAAAATGCACAGAATCATAAACATATCTGCAATCTCAAGGTGTTTTGGGCTATTCAACCCCTTTTCATTGGAACTTTTAAAAAACAAAAAACAAAAACCTTCATTACAATTATTTCTAATACAATGAGAACTGTAGCAATGCAGAGTGAAAAAGAATACTCACTTGTTATCAAAATCTGGTCTCTTGAACTACCAATAATTTCTACAAACATTTTTTAAAAGAACAAAACTTTTTTAATACCTTCATTCCTAAACTTAACATGTTTAAGAGACTCCGTGGCTCTCCTTACTAAAATAGACATTTGACAGTGCAGCAATAAAACTGCTAGCACATTTGCAAAGCTAAGCAGGGTCCAGTATGGTTTCAAATTGGATGGAAAGCCCAGCCCATGTGTTGAGATTCCTGCATTGCAGGGGGTTGGACTAGATGACCCTCAGGGACCCTTCCAACTCTACAATTCTGTGATTCTATGACATTAGTCAAGAAGGTATTTTACAGCACAATCCTAACTCACAAGTAAGTCCAATGGAATTCAATGATGCTTACTCCCTGGTAAATGGTGTTAGGCAGATATATATATATCACTAAATATTACAGCATTGTCCAATGTGAGGCTCTAAATATAATTGAAAACACCTTAAATCAAAGGAATGATAATAAGAAACTTCCAATTATTATTAAGAGTCCACTCTTCATAAGGATTGTTCACAAGAACAATTTTGCCCATGTATGGGACCCACAACAAGAAAAGTGTTTTCTCTTCCAATCAATTCATTGAATGAATAAAACAGCAATCGCGGTTTTACAAGTGTTCTGCCAAAGGAGTGAAGGTCTATCATGATTGGTAGCTGTTCTCCCACATCTCTGGCTGGGGTTTTTTGTAGGCCTGCTAAATGAAGTCCTTCTGGGTAGAGATTTCCAAGATTGAGATGGACCTCATGTGCTCTACCAGGGAGCTATGGCCTTTCCTTGGTCTTCTGTAGCAAGTGAGCCAACGGCGCTGGAGGAATTGTACATCTGATGGTTGCTCTTAGAGAACACTGTAAGGGAAAATGATTTTAGGTCGATTAGGCAGTGTCATTCTAAATAGTCATCTTGTTTGCCATTAGGAAATATTTAAAATGGCAGTGTTCCACTGAGACTACTAAGCAACGGTGGTTAAAACATGCAATTAATCTTTCACCAAGCAGGAAATAATGGGCTATGTGTCCCCAGGGGCACAAGGAGTTATAAGAAAACTGTCTCAAATGATGTAGAAATTCAGGCATGCTGGCAAATGGGCTCAAGTGTTGGAGACTGGGGCAGTATCTGCCCTGCTCTCCTTCTTTGGAGTATCAATTCTTATGTAGTCAAACATTCAAGCTCATGATAAACAGAGCTCAGTGGATTAGAACTTCCTTCTCAAACTGCTATCTTTTTGCCCAGTAGTTGACTCAGTTCAGCTCATTCAAGTTTCAGCCACAATGCAGAACAAGCAACATCTCTTGGAAGATCACACTAGTGCTGGTTTTACCAGTAGGAAGAAACAACACGAAGCGTGGAGAGCATGTTGCATTGCACAATGTTCCCTCAGTGATAGATCACATATATAAGTGCAACATGAGTAGATGTTGTAGGTTTCTTATGTGTGTTTTTAAAATTATATGTGCACACATAATGATGTACTATGAAAGCCTATGCCTGTCTAATCAGTTCAGTTCAATGGGATTTTCTCACACTTACCTGGGAGTATTTATCATTGAAGACAATAGAATTTATTTCTGAGTAAACATGCACAGGATTATGATGTTAGATTTGAGCCGAAGGGCTCAAAAAATCTCAACAACACACCCCAAAGTTGGTATACGAAAATTGTTTAGAAAGGCTCCAACCATATGCAGAGTAATACATGAGGAGCCATCCCTCCTTTTCTTTTCCTGTATTTTGAAAAGAAGCTTACTGCATTCAAGCCATATTGCAAAAATAATCCTGCTCCCCAGTAATCTGGAATTATTTATTTATTTGAAGTGCGTTTAGCCTACTCCTTAGCTGAAAGGACTCCCGGAGCAGTTTACAAAGATCAGCGGTAAGTCCCTGCCTTCAGGTTGACAATCAAAAACATTATCAGCTTACCATCATAAGAAATAAGAATAGGATTTTTAATTAAAGGACGTGGGAAAATCTTACCAAGAAGGGAACACAACTCTTAGGCTATAAAAGGTTTATCATCGTTGTATTGCAGTCTTAATGTCAGGAGTCGGCGTCAGGAGTAGTTCAGCAATAAAAAACCCCAGTGTCAGTGAAGTTAACTCTTTATTCAAAGAAAGCAAAACAGCACAGGCCCACTGATCACAGCAGCTCTTCCCAGTAGGTTTTGCAAGGACTGAAGGTCTCCGCCTTCTCAACACTCTCTAAGGGTCCTTCCCCAGTTCCTTCTTCAGCAACCTGAGACTCCATTGTCTTGTCTGTCATTGCTCTGCCCTGTTCATTTCTCTCTGTGTTCTGGAAGACCAGGGGGGAGGGGAGCTGCCTGCCTCATCTCTGTCTCCTGGCCCCTCTCCTCTCTTGCCACTGAGTTTGGACTGCTCTCTGCTCATGAAACTCTGTTGCTTCTTCAGTTTCTGGCACCTGCTCCTCCCCGTCTGCTCCCTCTGACCATTCATCATTGTCCCACCACCAATCCCCTGGCTCTGAGTCTTCTTCTCCCTTGGAGGTTTCCCAGCTGGTGCCTCTCATCCCTCCTTGGCATCCAGCCAGTCCGTGACATTACCGCTGGTGATTCCAATGAATCCCATGCTGTATTCAAACATTTTATTCTAGAATCAATGAAAAGCGCTTCTTGAGAAAATGGTTTCATTTGAGAGCTGTAACCCTGGAGAACTGCTACCAGTCACTGTAGGTCAGTCACTGTAGGTCACCTGTGGTCCTTTTGATGTACATTTCATCCTTGACCATTGGCCATTCTAGCAGGGGCTAATGGGAGCTGACATTCAACATCCTCTAAGAGCCACAGGTTTCCCACCTCTAGTATAGAAAACACCAAGCCAGGTGGACTTAGTCTGACTTGTTATAATGCAGCTTCCTGCTGTCCTATCACTTTTTCATCAAGTATTCAATTAAGCTCAGTGGGACTATTCCAATGAAATGTGCATAGGATGTCAGCCTGATAATTTATCAGGGTTTCATTAGAATCATTTTTTTCCCTGGAAGTGAATAAAGGACATTTTGAAGCATGGCTTAGAGGCAGCACATAATCACTAATGGCTCTCTATTCTTTCAAACTATTTAAGAGCGCAAACCGAGGGAGTGAGGCTTGTTAACTTCAGAGTTAATGAGACTAGCTTTCTAAGGGCTTTTGTTGATTTATTATTACCATACACGTAAACTATGTAGCTACTGGTGCTTGTCATTTACATACCGTTAGAGAGACAATTCCTTCTGGTTTTATGGCTGTACCATAAATCAAGTGAAAGCCAAAAGGACAACAAGGCAGATAACAATGGAATTTGAAAGATAATTTAAGTAAGTTCTTGTAAAAACTAACAAGCTGGTGACCTTCTGGGACTTTACCTTCTCTTGACCCATCACCTTCCAGAGAGATAAACAATTCTAAACAGTAGATAATAACTGGACATGAGTCAGTACAAGTCGTACCACCTATACATCATTGAATTACACAGTTCAGATAGGTTATCCAACTTGTCCTCAAGGAAGTAGATGGGGAATCATTCTACTAAATGATTCAAAGACTAAAATATTTTAAGTGGTAGAAAATGGAGGAACAAAATGCAACAGCAAAAAGGGGGTATCTCTGTTGCCTCTAAATCTACCATCTTTAATAATAATAGCAATTATGGGCAAAGTACATGTGATGTTCAACGTGTCTTTGCACCTAACATGCACATTTATTTATTTTTAAAAAGAAATGCATATGGCATAATCTGAGTGACAGTGGCTGAAAATTAATAGAATCAGAGCAGGTGCTGATGGTCGATGTAACCGTTCCTCCCTGTTGCTTGTGTTACTGAGGAAAATCTTTCCCCTGAAGCTAGCACTTGTGTTTGGGGTGGAATCTCCCATTTGCCCTGCAAAACTCTCCAGAGAACTACATCTCCCAAACTTTCCCCATACCTTGGCATGCTGTTACCTGTCATGTCAGAGTAATGGGAAGGAGAAAAGGAAAGGAGAAAAATCTTACTCCTTGCCTCCACTGCTACTTTTACTGCTGCAAATTATAGGGAAGGGAAATTAAAGGTGGAATAGGAATAGTTTTGAGAGAAGGGAAGGGTGGCACATATGGGGAGATCCAAGAAAATTACACTAAAATACATCAATTATTGCAGTTTAGTAAAACATTTGAATAGACTGATTAGTGTGAAAATCCAGAGGTTGATGGGACTATGTTCATGGCATAGTTTGAGGGTTTTTTTCAATCACCTAACCAATTATGTATATATTTCATACAGTGTCTAGCATGTTACTGTACTGTATGTCTATTAAATATGGCATTTTAAAGTAAATGAATTCACCAATATTGATTCAGAGCAGCACATCTAAATCTGAGCAGGTCATGAACTTTCCCAAGTGTTGCAAGTTACCTAGACACCCACTGAACTAATAAATCCTCATGGAACCCAATCGCCGTGTTTGTATGTTTGAAGCTACATGACCCCGGCTGCATCTTATGCCGAAAGCTATAAAATTGCCTATGTTTACCATGCAGATGTTAAGGTATTAACAACAGGCCATTTACAAGCCCCCAGTGAATGTAAAAGCCTTTGTTTGCATGCGCTGAACACTTGATACCACAGCAGCTGCCAAGCACAATCTGTAAGAAGCTTAGACCATCACCGACACCAAACGCTAGAAGGCCCATTCTTAGCTCAGGGATCAATACTGATGTAATGGGCCTCATGACTTTGCACTTGCATTAGAGACCTTTTCTGCAAGTCTGCTTTCTAACAGACAAAAGAGGAAAGGAACAGACGGCTTTTCCATGTCATATCACACAACCTTTCCGCTCAGAGAAAAAGAGTGTGTCAATCAATATGTTGCTTTCGGCTGCCTGGCAGATATGCACACTTCAATTTTTAATAGGCTTCTGACAGAGGCACATCTGGTCTCCTCATCCGAGAAGAAACTGTGACTGGCGGGCTGCCTTTTCCTTAAAGGCTTCTCCTTTATGAAAGGACACAAGCTCAAGGAAGACAGGAAGATTCCCAACTCATAAGAACATTTAGGTTTCACTGCCCTCCAAAAATATTGAGCGATGATGAAGACTTAATAACTAAATGACCAGGCAGATTGCTCTTCCCTACACACACACACACACACACACACACACACACACACACACACACAAACAAATATTGGCGAGAAAAGATGGGATAATATTGGACAGTATCGTTATTAGTCTCAAGACACTGGGAATTTGACTAAAAGTCTTCCACAGCTATTCCTGGTGTTTATCAGACACCTAGGTGGAATCTACACACATATTTAAAAAATGCTTTAAAAAAAGTGTTTTGAAAAATACATTGAATTTTGCATAGCTCACTGTCACCATCTAGTCTCGCATTTGTATATTGTACTTTGCAACACATTTAAAACATTTTATTTGCAGCTGTGTAGTGGCATCCCTAATTATTAAGTGGAGGGGAAACATACGTAGAATTTACCATAGGGTTAGTTCAAGTAAATGTCTATATAATAAGACTATGACATTTGGACATTTGGAACAAGGAGTGGAAAACTTTGTCCTTTCAGGTGTTGTTGGACTCCAACTCTCATCAGCCTCAGTTGGCATGGTCAATGGTCAGGAGCGATGGGAGTTGTAGTACAACTTGTGGAGGGCTGCAGCTTCCTCACCCCTACAGAGAGGAATAGGAATTTATCCCCACAGCGTATAGATTTATTGCTTTCTTGAAGAGAACCATGAGAAAGTATTGTCTTTTGTGGGGTAGCATTTAGAAGTTTTCTTCACCAGAGGTCACACTAAGACGCCAAGGCATTATTATCACAAATTCCAGCCATGCAAAAGCAGCCAAGGAGGTTGCATAGCAAGACTAGTGAGGGTGGTGGTCTGGGCCTTGGCAAAGGGGTGTGACCTGGAAGAGTCCAAAGGGTCAGACAGAGAGGTTCCCCATCTCTGGCTTGTGATCCTTCTCCCAAACCTCTATGCATAAATAGCTGTTTGTATATAGGAGCTCCCTACAGTTGGGATGTCTGTGCAACCAGGTGCCCTGGTCATATCAAACCCCAAGGCATGAGCAATAGTTCATGCATCAGACTTCCTTTAGGCTTCCCTGTACCAGTCACACAGGCACCAGGGGTGAGGAGGCCCTGAGCATTTCTGCACTCCTGCTTCAAACCACAAGTGCCTTACATGAGAGCAATGAGTGAACAGGACTATGGTTTTACAACTATATAGAACAGGCTCAGCAGCCAGTCTGCAGTGCCTTGCCTTGTACACCACTGGTTCTCTGGTCTTTTAATAAACAGGTAAATCAGATTGTGTACCATCCAGGCTGCAACTCTACTCTGAATATAGCTTGAACAGCCTGAACCCAACTGAGCTCACAGGCCAATAGGGAGCAGCTGCCTCATGTCCAAGTCAACTCCTCAGACTGAACAACTGGTTCCAATGCGTAGCCACACAGTCTGCCTTGCCCCAGTGGAAGAATGTTGTGCTCTTTCTTTCTGTTGACTCCTAGACTACCCTTTTCTGTTATACTATACAGTAGGCATCCTATGAACACAATAACTTTTTATGTGCTTGACGATCAGTGGAGATCTATGGAGTTAGAACACAAGGCTGCTGCACTTTAAATCAGATGAAACTTCTGAGTAGGTTCCAAGGGTAGTCCTACATACTGTGCATTGTAGCAGTCTAGGCTTGAGCTATTTGCTTTCATATACAGTTGTACCTTGGATCCCGAACACCTTGCGACTCGAACGTTTTGGCTCCCAAACGCCGCAAACCTGGAAGTGAGTGTTCCGGTTTGTGAACCTTCTTTGGAACCTGAACGTCTGCTGCAACTTCTGTGGCTTCCGATTGGCTGCAGGAGCTTCCGAAGGAGCAGCCTTGCTCCGAAGGCTGACTTTATTATGCTGACCACCTCTCAGCTGGAAATTTCAGTGAATTACTAAACTGCAGTAAGCCAACTCTCCAATTGTAGTACTATAAACAAAAAACTACATTACATAGCACTCTTTTTATCAACAGTGCATCAACTTACAAATAAACCTTCTGTTTGCCTCCCATACATAATCTCCTCTGTGTAAGCTCTGTTCTTTTCAAACCATCAGCGTCAGTATTGTGGCATGTGGAGCTGCTATCTATTCTATTCTATCTGGGTTTCCACGAACATTGCTGCTGCTAAATGGAGTTCAGCTGAAACTGTAATGCTGACCAGCATGGCTTATGTGATTAATAATATTGTGCTGGAATACTGCTTATCCACCGATAAATCTTCATGGTAGTCTCTAGATCATTTGGTGCATTTCTTTTTCTTTTGCACTGAGCATTCAAGTAAGCTAGTGGATGCAAAAAAAAAAAAAAAAGGTTACAAAGAACTCTTTATCGAGCAGAATAGAAAAATGCCCAATTCACCATTGTGCAGAGAATAAAACCCTTTTCATGCAACAACTGCGTATAGAGTCGACATGTGGAGGGCAAGCAGAATCATACTCTTGACTAGGAATGGGCCAATTTGTCAATTTCAGTTTTTCATTTTCTCAGTCTTAAACTCAGTCCACATTTCTATAGCAATGTGTACACTTTTTAAAAAAACCCTCATGAAAATCCAGCAGTATTTTAGTGTGATTTTTTTCATAACAAACAGCTGATACTGTGTTGCATTTTAATGGTTCTTACAGATTTAGCTATTTAGCTATTTTAAACATTTTTCAAAATTATTTTTGTATTTTCTGGTTAGGTGCCCTGGGTTCCTATGGGAGGAAGATAAAAAAAATGAACCATTTTTTAAAAATACTGGCATAGAGAGTGCTGAGCAAGCCACTGCTCTGTGCCACATACTGAAATGGGCCTCATTATTTCATTTAGCATATTGTTACAGCCAGTTCTGTAAATGTTAGTCAGCGGTGGTTACCTGTCACACAACCAGCAAAACCTGTAGCTATCCAGCTGAAAGTTGTCTCACAGCTGTGATCCTGAATTTATGATTATTGCTTTTGGTCTTTTCTTTCAGATCTGGCTACTGTAGTCAAGTTTCCTTTGGATGGGAAAAAACCTATTCACTCAAGTGTTTGCAAAGACTAAAGCAGCATCAATATAAACCGTAGCATAATGTCACATGTTCTAGACTGTGCTAGCTTGTTTGTGATGGAAATACACTTTAGATGTGCTCAAAGGTCCTCTATCCTTATTTCACAGAATGATAAAGGACCAAACTTATGGGTTCCAAGGCTTAGTCTGTTGGGTCAACCTAAGCTCTGCTTCCAGCAAGCCCCAATATGCCCCACATTTCATTCCTCTGCTAGAAGAATCTAATCACTCTAGTTTTATTAAGTAACTTTAGTAGAGTAGCAGTAGGGAACTTTGTAGTTCAGCTCCCTTGACAATTACTGCCATAAAAAAGACATTCTTCTCACAAAGAGCCACAGGTGCACTTAATATTGTACAGCTTTAACTGTGTGGCTGGCAGCCAATGACCTTTGACCTTCTGCTAATGCTTCTTGAAGACGTGCCTGGAGACTTGCGCCTGGTGTTCATCAAAGCTTTGAGGAGTGCCCAGTGACAAGTCGTCAAATTTTGGTGCGTGCTGGCCTGAAGATTCTGACTCTGATTTCTGCCAATAGATTTATTTAGAGCCCATTATGTTTTTGCAAGCCTCCTGGGTGCATGAGATAGCATGGAACAAAGGGCAGCTAGGACTGTCTAGGGGAAAATCCGGTGGGTTTGGCAGTGGCAAATGGCATCCTCCGTGCAGCTGAATCCTTTCTACCTGGACCTATGCTACAAAATGACAAGTTGGCTGCTTTTTGTTTGGACCCAGCTAACACAGAGAGAATAATATTTCTTTCACCTGGAGCACAGATACAGCACATTGTGTACAGATTTACGCCATGTATATGGATGAGAACTGGAATTGTGTGTGTGCTTGTTTTGTTGTTTGTTGCCCAGAGTGAGAGTCTGGCTTGTAATTTTTTGAGGGTCCTAAAGCTGCTTAATCCCATTTATTGTGAGAGACCAAACTGGCACAGAGTAAGACCCTACCTGAGTGGGAGGTGAGAAGGGAGTGGTTTATGTTTACATGATATGGTCTTGCCCTAGATGGAGGTGGGAGAGCCCATTGTAAACTATGCTTCATGCTATTGGGAATTTCCTTTAAATCACACACAGCTTTACTGCAGTCCATAGACCCCAAATACACAGTACAGCAATGGTATGTATCAGTGGTTATTGAGATATAATCAATGCTTAAATCGAGGGTTGATCCAGCCAGCAGGCCCTGTCATTATGTCCCCCCAACCCTTGGACTGACTTTGACAGGTAGGTGCGGCTGCCCACCATCTGACACATTTGGAAAAAGCAGATTTGTTGTGCAAGGCATCCCACGCAACTATAACTGTGCAATATGTTTATTTATCTATACTTAATTTTCTATACTTCCCTTCCTCCAAGGATCACAGGATGGTTTTAAATTTAACAACACAAAAATTACAGTATGTGATTGAATGTGGTGGAATTGGAATGTAGCAACAGGCTGGAAGTACCCATAGACTAACCTTCGTGTAAGCTTTGTGCCGGCAAATAAGGATGAATACTCCAGAAGCAGCTCATTTGGACAAACCCTATGTGTACAATTTGCAATGGTTTCTGTTTGATGGCCCACACTTGAGGACAGCCCACATGGCTGACATAAGGCAGAATGAGGTGTTTGCCTCAGTTGGAATAAAATAGGGGCAGGGTGGAGGCAGTATAGTGTTGAAGGACCAAGCTGTGTGTCCCACATAGCCTGCCCTTTCCCACTCCAACCCCAAAGCTAGACTGTGCTCTCAGGTGTGGTGCAGGATGCTGCCACCAGTACTGAAAGTAAGATTCAACTGCAAGTCAAGTTCATTTCTGTACAAGGCCTTTATTTATATATTTAATTCAGTTTATGAATCACTTCCCATGAAACATCTCACAGTGATTTCACAATAATAATTAATATTTATTATTTATTATAGTAATTTTATTATTTGTATCCCACCCGTCTGACTGGGTTACCACAGCCACTCTGGGCCGTTTCCCAATAAAAACATCAGCAACGGAAATATATATAATGATTTAAAAGAAATGGTGTGGGTGGGTGTTCCATCTTGCCTTTTACCTCAGGCAGAAAAATATACCCAGACAGCCCATAATCTATTGTGGATTAATTTTACATGGCACCGAGCCTGTCAGTCATTCCCCCTGCCCCACCCATGATGCTTTTTCAAGGGGGGAGGGTGCTGAGTGAGAAACATCTTGTCAACTTTCTTAAGCCTGCTTATCTACAGAAAGGTCAGGACACAATCTTGTCAAGGATTTCTGGTGCAGGTGGGGCTTCCATGCCAAATGAACCATATTGCATTCTACACTTTAGAAAATGTTCTGTTAGGATGACTTAAAAGCCAGCGCCTTGTTGAGTGCTGTAAATAAAGAAACCATTTCAGTAATGTTTGGCCTGTCTGGAGTGGTTCAGGGATATCAGATAATGATTTGACTGATATCTATCTATCTATATCACCTATCTATCTATCTATCTATCTATCTATCTATCTATCTATCTATCATCTATCATCTATCTATCTCTATCTATCTATCGATCTATCTATCTATCTATCATCTATCTATCTATCTCTATCATCTATATCTATCTATCTATCATCTATCTATCTATCTATCTATCTATCTATCTATCTATCTATCATCTATCTATCATCTATCTATCATTTATCTATCTATCATCTATCTATCTATCTATCTATCTATCTATCATCTATCTATCTATCTATCTATCTATCTATCTATCTATCTATCTATCTATCATCTATCTATCATCTATCTATCATTTATCTATCTATCATCTATCTATCTATCTATCATCTATCTATCTATCTATCTATCTATCTATCTATCTATCTATCATCTATCTATCATCTATCTATCTATCTATCTATCTATCTATCTATCTATCTATCATCTATCTATGAGCTATCATCTATCTATCTATCTATCATCTATCTATCTATCATCTATCTATCTATCTATCTATCTATCTATCTATCATCTATCTATATATCTATCTATCTATATATCTATCTATCATCTATCTATCTATCATCTATCTATCTATCTATCTATCTATCTATCTATCTATCTATCTATCATCATCTATCTATCTATCATCTATCTATCTATCTATCTATCTATCTATCTATCTATCTATCATCTATCTATCTATCTATCTATCTATCTATCTATCTATCTATCTATCATCTATCTATCTACCTACCTATCTATCATCATCTATCTATCTATCATCACAGCCTTCTTGCCAAATGGACTCATATTGATCCTTGATTCTGCCTTGAGGGAAGGCAAGACTTCCCTTCCATTCCCTGATTTGGTGACGTTCAGTGCAGAGATAGATATACAGAGATAATAGAGATATAAAATAGGGCTGTGTTCCAGCTGAATTTCGGATCTCAAGCCCCAGATTTAGTTGAGGTGACCAGAGGCAGCCCAGCTTGGCATGATCTGGGGCTGTAAAAAGGGTGGCATTCAAAAGGGGGAATTTAACTATTAAAGAGGCCAAGGCATGCGATGCACAAAATGAGCTCCTTTGCTTGCACTATCTGCTCCATTAATTTCAGAGAAGGGTGTAGACCCAAATGTGAATGTTTTTGAAATGAATGGGAGAACACTGAGTGATCCAGATCCAGTACTATTGCACTTAGGCGCTGCTTTGGGGCTTTCCATAGGCATCTGACTGTGCTACTCTGAAAACAGGATTCTAGGCTTGACGGCACTTGGTCTGATCCAGCAGGGCTCTTGTGTTCGTAGGTTCCACATATTGCCAGATGTGGAAAATGGAGCTTCACAAGTGCATGGGGCCATTTCATAAGCAGCAAGCTTTATCTGCATGCCCAGGGCACACAAACCTTTATCCACAGAGCGCTTGACATATCACAGAAGTATGCAGACATTAATGATAGTGACATGGAGTCACTTTTACCCTATAACATGTACAATGGCTACATATGCCTTTTCATCATGTGTACACCACAAATGGACCCTAGATCCTGTGTGTAATTTCAATATCAATGTCACACGTGGAGTGACATCAGAACCATATAGGTGCCTCCAAGAGTTAGGGACTCAGTGACAGGCTACATGCTCTGCATGTAGATGGCTCCAAGTTCTGTTTATGCTATCTCCAAACTGTGTTGTAAAATACTATAGTCTGAAATCCTGGACTGGTGTTGCCAGTTCGTCTCCACATTACTGTGCTAGATGGACCAACAGTTAAACTTGGTATTTGGCAGCTTCCTATGCTACAAGGTGGAACCAGTCCTTTAATTAGTATATAATTCTACTCTATCATTCAACTGCAGCTCTTGTTTTCCCCATTGTTGAGTGGGGTTCAAATTGACTGCAGAAGGAAGAAGAGGAATATATCTTATGGTATAATTTCAGAGGAGATATTGAGTCCTTAGAAGCTGCTAAATCAATAGATTGCCCCAGTGAGATGTTCTAATAATTCAATATGAGAGAATCTAAATAGTGGCCACTATCATAACATTTAATGTCAATATAGGACCTCTGCTATGCATTCATTAAGATCAATTAAAGTTCACCAAATCCCTAGCTTCCCATTAATTTTAATTTGTCTACTGCTAAAATGCCTGGTTTGCAGATGTACTTCCCAACACAATGCTGAAGTTTCACATTTAGATATTTATTGTATTTATATTTAGAGTTCTAGAGCCATTGGCAAATATATTGAGCTTTCAGTCTAAGCTATTAAGCTTCAACTCTATACTAATACCTTGCTGCATAGGAAGGTTTTCCTCTCCATGGCCAATTTCCCAATCTTACCGTCTCCATAGCTAGACTCAATATCAGAAGCAGAGGCGCCAGCTTACGATGGCAATTGGGGGCTCAATGTTGCATGTGTGACTTCAGGACATTGTGATGTTGTGTGCGTGATGTCCCAATGTCCCGACATCATGGCGTGGCATCAGGACATTGGGAGGAGCCAGGGGCAGAGCTGAACACAGCAACCGTGCAGCCTCAATGGCCAGTGGCTCCTTCTCCTCCTCCTCCTCCTCCAGGTACTGCCACCAGCAGGAGGCTGCTTTGACCCCCCCTTCCCCTCTTGGTAGGGGGACAGGGGAGGGCTCAGCCTCCTAGAGCTTGCACCCCTGGTCAGAAGTGAGCCTGGCTGGGAGAAGAGTGTCTAGCAAATTCTTCAGAAAATCAACAGGGAAGGGTTGAAGATGGTTCAGGTCTCTTCAGTGGTCCTTTTGCACAAAAATAATGGAAGCCTACCCCTATTTTATTCATCATTGGGGCAGACCCAGGTTTAAACAAATGTGACTACATGTAATTTGAGCATGCACCAAACTAGACCAGATGTGACATGCATTTGTATGTACCTTTCCCGTGATTACTTGAGGACATCTGCATCTTTTCCCCCTTAAGAGAAAAAACAAACAAACACTTTTGAGGGGGAAGAAGGGGGAAGAATTTCAGGACACCCCTCCTAATTCTTATGTTCAAACTTGCAACCTCCCAAGGCTGTTTCTGTTTGATTACACACTTACAAACATAGGCACATAGACACCCAATGCCCCGTTAACAAGTTTGAAATGAAGCTTTGGAACTGGCCGGATCCTGCATTGGCTTCCTTAGCCATGACCAAATGATTGCTTCCTTCAAGACCTTAGGGAGGCATTTGTCTTGACAGTAGCCAGTTGACTTAAAAGTGTTATATTAGCTTTGAAAATAGGCAGGGTGACCAAAGGTTAAGTGAGCAAGAGATGGAATCACCAAGATTATGGTTCATTTCATTGGGCAACATTGACTGAAAATCCAGATTCTGGCTGCCTCCTCACCAATTGAATCCCCTTGGATGTCTATCTGCAAAACATGTTGCCAATTGGTCTCTCGCTGCATGATCCCAAGGACTCTGCCAACTCAGTTGGACTAGGGCAAAGTGGACCATTTCAATGGACTCTCTTCACTGTTGAAGTCATATGACTTGCTTGTGTAGGGCCTTTCTCACTATCTCCTCAAAGTCTCATTCCAGCTGACTCCAACAGACAAGTGGGAAACTTTGCATAAGAAATGTTTTGACTGGGCTAAAAACAATCGAGTTGTTTGCCTTCCATCGTCTCTCTGGTGGGTTATGGTATGTATCATGTGGTTCGTTTTAAGTTGTGTAACTCTATACGTATTTTGGTTTCTAATGCCCAGCAGTAAAACAGTGTACAAAAATAATGGTAAGTGGCATGACTGAGTGACATGACAGATTAACTCCCAAGTTTTGAGCTCTGGATGCATGGGTGGAAATGGCATAGGTTAAAGGGAAAATGTGTCGGTAGGTTTCAGTTTACTCTGATTTGTGCACAATACCAAATTGCCATGGGACATGAAATTGAAGTAACATTTCTTCGCATAACTTCAGGGAGGACTTGGGGTTTTCTATCTCCTGTGAGCTGGATAATATTTTGCATGAAAGCCCCATGGAGTTCAGAGAACATCCGGGAGTCATTTACATTCTTCACAGCCTCTAGAACTATATGTTCTGAAAGAATATCAATATACTTACGTTGTGTGAACTGATTACACATGCTTCCTTGATTTTTCAGGATCTGAGGCACCATTTCAGTAGCAGGGAGATTCTCTGCATGGTTCATACATCTACACACACACACACACACACACACACACACACACGTTAAAAGCATTTGATTTCTAAAATACCTCATAATAACTATAGCATTATTATCAACATTGTTGGAATTAGTGTCATTGGCATGTCTTACACAGGGACATTTAATCATTCATAATTATAGCCACTAAGCATGTAAAATCAGTGTTTATTTCGTTTCATCACAGACATTTATACTCTGATCCCCAAATACTTTCAGAGGTGCTTACACTTTAAACTTAGAAATAATATCAATAATAATTTCAAAACAGCAGCAAAACAAACAAAACTCTGGCAATAAACCTGACCTAAACATGAACGAGTAAATGGCCTTACTTCAGAAAATGGGGGCATTTGGAGAAGACTTTTCTAGGATACTCTTCAAACTTGGGCATACTAATGTGGGAAAAGTTGGATATTCAGGTACCAGGGTTCTAAGCCTATTTGGACTCTAAAGGCAAGAACCAACATCTTGAATTGTGCCTGAACTCTGAGTTCGGTCCTGAGTCTTATAGGTTTGGTTCTGAGTGGGAGGGGTATTAGGGGACTGTATTAGGGACCAAGCAGAGGGAGAGGCATCTTCATATTTTTTTTTACTTAGACACACAGGAACATAAACTGCTGCCTTATACTAGCTCAGTATTGTCCATAGTGGCAACAGCTCTCCATGTTTTCAGACAGGGGACATCCCTACCTATACATTTCAGCACACAAAGCAGTTGCTTTGTTACTGAGCTACAGCCGTCCTGCAAAGAGTTCTTATGCCTCCTTGCATATCTAAGTGAGAGTCACTCCACTAAGGGTGATCTTGCACGGGTTCCCTAAACTGCAGTTTAGTTTACTTTCCCAGATAAAATGGAGCCAGAAATACTGAGGAGGCCGAGCTACTCCATAACATAGCACACCAAATGAAGCCAATGAAATGGTGCCACAGATCATGGAATCCATGGCCTCCCCAATATAAGGCCAGATAAAACAGCATTTACAAGCTGAAAATGTTATGTGATCTGAAACATGGTGGGTGTGGGTGTGATGAGCCCCTTGGAATTATCTAAATAGTATTCCTGCTTCTTATGCATTTTATAGAGTGCTGTATTAGTCAACTGTAACCTTAGCAACTTGTTGAATTTGTTGAACTCTGGATTTTCATCACAGAGTCTTGATATCTGCATTTAGGGCAAGTGCAGAAGAATGGGTGGAATTGTGACTTCAAGAAATTGAGATGGAATGGTGGGCATTCTAGAGTGAATCACTGATGTAGAACATGAGAGGAAGACTCAGAAAGAAGAGGGGATGGTGATAGACGGGTGTTAGGAAGGATCAGCGGGAGAGAGGGAACAGATGAGAGGCTGGCGGGCAGGATAGAAGTTGAAAAGATGTCAGATGTGTTGAATTTGGTTGCTAGATAAAACCATTATTTCTGGTTTCTTATCAAACAACTGCTTGTGCTAGATGTTCTGTTTCATAAATAAACATAACTTTATTGATGGGAACCACCTACTGTGCTCTGGTATGAGTGGAGTCTAGGAATAACATAGCTGACCCCACATGCTAACCTTAATTTACAAAGTCAAGCATTTAGATGAGGACTCCTACTGCAACTCAGTAGGTGGTGGTGGCAGTTTATTTTATATAAGAGAAGGGAAGTCTGGATTCAGTATGAAATAAAACACCAACCCAGTGAAGTCAGGGAGAAATAATGCATTTTAAGACATCCTGAGTGGTGCACTCCATTCTGCTGTTTATTGGTGATGTAGGATTGTTGGAGGAAGAAGTTGTCAAATAGATCTTGATCATCCTCTAAGCCCTTGTCATAAAATCGTTCCCCATTGACCCATAGTTCAATGGGTCCAAAGTAAGTGCTACATTACAATACAAACTGTAGCATTTTAGACACCATGCTTTAAAATTATCAGCAAGGAAAATGGATCAGTTGGTATTTTTTTAGAGCTAAACTAATGATGTTTTTACCTAATCAATATATAAGCTTGATATGTATCTATATGAGGTTGCATTAAAAAACCATCGTAAAAGTTCAAGGGAGCTCAACAAAAAAATGTTGCATTTCACATGACTGTAGCACTCCTGGCCATACCCAGTGACATTTTAAAGTGAGGAGGACCCTCTGGGACTAGGAGGAACTGGAATATGCCAATGCTATTTTTGTAGAAACTGTGAGATATATATATATATATATATATAGAGAGAGAGAGAGAGAGAGAGAGAGAGAGAGAGAGAGCAAGCATACAGAGTCATTCCTGTTGCTCTCATGTAGACAGGATGACCTCATCTGCATCACCAGAAAAAGAGGATCTGCAATTGGATTATATGCATTGATTTGAAATGAAGCAGTTTGTCTGCCCTGAACCTTTCGCAGGTGCAAGCTGTGTTGAAAGCAAGATTGTGTATAGCTGCCCCAATACCATCATAAGCACAAAAAGGGTATGTGAAAGAGCCATGAGATTCCCTCCATGCGGGAAAATATTTGCTCCCCATCGTATTATAGTGCCATAATTTTTGCACTGTACACTGCCTGGATCTTGTATGCATTGAAAAAGATGTACGGTTTTACATTGTGATTTGTCCCCTTTCTTATTTCATTAACTAGTATATTCTCAGCCAGGTGTTTTGGGGAAAGGGCAGGCTAGATATACTGTAAACATTAATCTGTAATATGAATCAAAAGAACCACATCTTCCAAGTAAATAAGGAGCCTGCAGTGCTCATTGCAGTGCTTTGTTTTTGAAAGTTAAGAGTGTGAAATGGCATGAAGCCAGCTTCAGAAATGTTATGCTGAAATTCTTTCTTCTTCTTCTTCTTCTTCTTCTTCTTCTTCTTCTTCTTCTTCTTTTTTTTTTTTTTTTTTTTTAAGGGCCCCAACACAAAACTTTGTTGCTCTTTTAGCAGTGCAGAGACTTAATCCCTATGGGAAGCTCAGCTGCCTGGCTTCTCATTGAGACCAATGTGAACTGATGGTGCTCACCACCTCCCACGATCAGTCTCTAAAGCTGCAATAAATTCACAGGTTTTGCTTCATTGTGGTTCATGTGATTATCTTCTCCAGTTTCAGCCCATGTGTTGTTATCCAAGCTAAGATAAACTCTTTGCTAGAGATGCAGTGAAACATGAACATCGTAAGCCTCAAGTTCTAACATACAGTCCGGTCAAAGCTCTTGTCCTCTTATTTCTTTTAATTATCTGAAGAAATGTGAGCTACACAGGGGATTCTTAACCTAAAGCTGCTTCAAGGAGCAATTTCCCCTTCGAGGCTAATCAATACAAAGAGCATTTTTTTAAACAAAAAACCACCCCAAAACAGTAGGCTCTTGTTTTCATCTCTTTCAGGTTGGATCATGCAATGATGTCTCAGCTACTAAGGCTTGGGGGAAATGGAAAGACTGGCCTACATTTCACTTTCCGCTCTGAAAAGAGTCAGTGAATATATATTTCTATTTGCTTATTTTAAGAAGAACATTGGGAAAGACACATTTTCCTCGCAAAGACTGGAATGAAGAGAAAGCATAGAAGCTGATGTCAATAGGAATCTAGAAGGAGCTACTGATTAGATGATAAACAAGCATAACTTGAAAAATAGCTCTATTTACCATGCGGTCTTGTACATGTCTACTCAAAACTGAGTCCCACTGAGTTCCATGGAAGTTACTCACATATATAGGATTGTGGTCTTATTTAGGATAGAAATTTTAATCTTGCCATTGAATCATGTTCCCAGGAGGTTTGACAAAAAAATGGAAAGTAAACAATTAAAGTATAAATGCAAACTGAATAATCAGCCAAAAAGATAGCAAGATCTCAAAATCAACACAAGAGGAATCAGTGAGATTAAAACCGTATCTAAAAAGATTAGGAATTTTTATTTTAAGGTTTTTTTTAAAAAGGATTTTGCTTGGCTCAATAAAGATCACAAGCCAAGATGTGACAAGCACTCTTCCAAATGACTAAAGGATCCATATATATATTTGCAAACATTTTAAACTGCCTTTCCACTAAGAGTGCCCTTCATTCAAGGCAGGGAATGAAGCTAACAGTGCACAAACAAAAACAATAAAAATAAATAGTTAACATCTGGGCTCTAAATTAATAGTTGTTCCCTAGTTTCTCTAGTTTCTTTATTCATCCTTATGAAAAAATGTTTAAGATTTTTTAAAATTTGGAAAAAATTTTATTAATGAGTTGCTATCTTATTGTGTCTAGTGATATGCTCTAGTATATTTGTTTAGTTGTAGGCTCCAATCATATGTCCAGTTTGTTGAAATAAAGCCTTCTGAAATGAAACCTTTTTGAGGTTGGTGGAGTGCACTTTTAAGTAGATATGCACAAGATTGTACTATAAAACTCTTAAAACAAAGGAAATTTTAGGAATTGAGACATAGATATGAGGCACATCTACCTGATACCTTCCTATGCTATTTTGGATTGCTTTTTAGGGTAGTAGTGAAAATGCATGAAGCATCTATCTCAAGGCAGGTATCATTTTGGATAAGAAATATGTTGAACAGGTGTATTAGAATATCATGGAGGGCCATTGTTACTTCAAGGAGTTTTCTTTAGGCAGCTGGTGAAAATGTTTCTCTTCATCCAGGCATTCAGCTGATTAACATTCTATGACTTTGAAAATGTGTTTGTGGGTTATTGGTTTGCTTTTGTTTTAATATATGTTTTGTATTCTCATTTTGCATTTTCCTGTTGTGAACCACTCTGGGATCTTCGGATGAAGAGCAAAATAGAAATTTAATAAATAATGCCTAGATATCCTTTAGGGCCTGGGATCTTTAAGTGACTAATTCTGTTTCTCTTTTATTATTCCATAAAATAATATGCTTTCACAGCTAGTTATTTCCTGAGATGAGTACCATGTTGGAATCTTAATCTTCAAGATAAGCTTCTGCTGGGTCTCAGGGTGGCACCTGGGGTAGGGAGTATTGGCTAGCCTCAGAAGTTATCTACACTGGCTCCCTGCCAAATAGTAAGTAGTCCTTCACCTTGCAATGATGTACAAACATTGTCAAGATCACTGATGTATAACCCAAATACCAGGTGTGATTTATGTGACTCCAATAGGGTATAAGTCCCTCAAACACCTCTGCTAGTCAGAACCTTAGCTGGAAAGTGCTGCATACTGGGTTTCAGGAATAAAATCCATTGCTTGACAGGATTGCCAGCCATCAAAGGAAGGGGCATAAGATAATTGTAATGCTGGTGTAGTGGTTAAGAGCGGTAGATTCATAATCTGGGTAACCGGGTTCGCGTCTCCGCTCGTCCACATGCAGCTGCTGGGTGACCTTGGGCCAGTCACACTTCTTTGAAGTCTCTCAGCCCCACTCACCTCACAGAGTGTTTGTTGTGGGGGAGGAAGGGAAAGGAGAATGTTAGCCGCTTTGAGACTCCTTCAGGTAGTGATGAAGCGGGATATCAAATCCAAACTCTCTTAAAATCAATCCTATCAGCTCTGTGGATGAATGAGGGGAAACCAGCATAGGGTGATGTACTCAGAGTGACTGTGGGTGTTGGCAATTGGAAAGAACAGGTTTGAACACGAGCATGCAGTAAACAGGTGTCCTGGAGAGCAAAACAAAATAAGCGCCGTACAATTAGGTGATCTCCCCAAGCATAACTGATATCCGTCAATTGTAGCTGTGAACGCTGTAACTAATGTGAACTGGAACCTATGAAAAATTCTAGTGCATCTCTGGGAGACAGGAACAGAGACAGGTTTCCAACCAGGGGGTGGCTCCTAGGGATGAATGAATCTGTCCATTTTAATTCTCCCAGTTTTTCAATTTTTCCAGTTCTCCACAATTCATCAGTGATCAGAGAATTTCTTTCTTTTTTAAATCCTCGTGAAAATTCACAAGCTTTTCAGTGCAAGTGCCTAAAATACATATTTTTGTATGAGGTTTTGACTAATATGCATATTTTTGCAAGCAACTATTTCCAATATACTGTAATGCATTTCTGTTTAATTTATGCATTTGTATGCACACAGTCTCTTAATATATGCATTTTTGTATACATCATTTGACTGGTGAACAGCATCACCCTATATATCAGTAGGCACCCAGACCTCCTTCACACACTGATTAAAGGTAGGAGGCATGGCTGTTGTGTGTGCCAGCAGTGCCCAGCGATCCCCCTTCACACATTATTTTATCATCAGGATTAATCATCTCATTGAGCCACGTCACTTACTGACTCAGTAAAATAATACTTGGTCTTCTTTTGCATTATACTGAGATGTAGCCTGGCATGATTGCCATTAAAATGAATATTTTGGGTGTACTTTTCTGTCTCTGTGGTTCTGCATTTCACATCTAATGAAACATGCTCAGTACTGTTTTAGCACTACAAATGAAGGAATTCCATTATAATAAAATCTGGCTACTTTGCAAGACCTATTTTCATAACTGCATCCAAAGTACTTGTGACAACCAAAGACAATTCCTTTTACAACATATTGGCTCATCACAATGGCTACATTTTAACACTGAGAGACAGATAAAGCAAACAGAATCACCTTCAACCACACTGATGACATGCCTTTTCTGGGAAACCATTTAGTTCAGTAACTAGATATCCCACTGTTGGTCCCCTGTTTTCTACTCACAGTTTAGTTTCATCCTGTGAAATTAACTGCTGAAACATTTAGACAGTGAGTAACCAAGAACGTAGTTAGAAACTTTCCATTTATTTCAGATACATGAACTGCATTTTGAACACCAAACAGTATTAGAAACTGAAATGTTTGTCCTTAAAAAAAAAGAGAGAGAGAATTTGAAAGACCAGTGTCCCCAAGTACATTTTCAGGGCTGGGCATACCATGAGTCTCAGTGAACTGCTGGGCTCAGGCAGCATATTGGAAAGGGCAACAGAACACCTGTCCACCCACCAGGCACACTGAGTTGGGCCCAACATTGGGGAGGCCCATCACACGTGCATGACATCACACATGCAATGCCCTCCGCCCAGTCTGGTCAGGCCTGCTGGGACGCACAGGCATCGCTTTGAGGATTGCCAGAAGGCACGCTGGCAATCACAGTAGGGAGCATAGAGGGTGAAAATCGCCCACCATGCCTCCTGCCCCCACACTAGATCTCAATGTGGAGAACTAAACCTAAGAACAGGAAAATGAGAAATGGAGAGAAACCAACACTGACAGATTTGTCCATCTCCATAGATTTGTTTTGAGTATAAACCCATGCAAAAGAGACATGGGCCAGAAACAGAGGGGTCCTCATAAAAGGAAATGCATGACATTTTAGAAAGTACACTTCTGAGGAAAATGCTGTTTTCTTGCAATTCACCACAAGCAAATTAGAGGGACGGTGATCAGTGCGACAGCAAAGAAGTGATCATTATTTCAGCAAACATTCAGGTATCCATCTGTGCAGTGTTATGGTAATACTTGGCTGCACTTTTGTTTATCTCAGCACTTTGGAACTTATATTTAACAGTAGTTCTGCAAGGCCTTCAAAAATGGAAGGGGCACAGTTCCGTCTGTGTAATTTAGATTGCAAACATATATTTGGTTACGTATAATTGCCTAAGGCTACAATCCTAAGGAGTCTTGGGTAGCATCATCAAAATGCCATTCTGTATTCTCCCACCCCAGTTTTTATCCAGATTTACCCTTTCCATGGCAAAGGCAATAAGCTGGGGTTTTTTTAAAGTACATTGCAATGACCGATTTGCAATATTAAGTCCAAGTCTAGAAGCACTCTTATTTGGGTGAGAAGTACGGTACATTTCATTTTACTCACTGGATATGACTTACACCAGGGGTCAGCAACCTTTTTCAGCTGTGGGCCGGTCCACCATCCCTCAGACCATGTTGTGGGCCAGACTATATATTTTTTTGGAGAGGGGGGAATGAATGAATTCCTATGCCCCACAAATAACCCAGAGATGCATTTTAAATAAAAGCACACGTTCTACTCATGTAAAAACACCAGGCAGGCCCCGCAAATAACCCAGAGATGCATTTTAAATAAAATGACACATTCTACTCATGCAAAAACATGCTGATTCCTGGACTGTCTGTGGGCCGGATTTAGAAGGCAATTGGGCAGCGTCCGGCCCCCGGGCCTTAGGTTGCCTACCCCTGACTTACACTAAGCATGCATAGAATTATGCTGATTTTATATGTTAATTTTGTAACTAAATGCTATAGCATTTTAAGATGCTGCCAGAGGTTATAGCTACTTAGGGCACATGAGTTACAGCAACTTGTGGAATGATAGTGTGTGGTTAGGGTTATTAAGAAAGACAGACCCTGTTAGCAGCTCTTCTTGTATTTCTTGGGTGGCTGTTCCTCATCACAGACACGTCTTAAATATCCAACTCCTGTTGATACACTATTCTTTTCCTTCAAATTTAAATATTCCCTGGCTAGGTTAAGCATCGCAATGTAAATTGAATAATCTGATGTTCAGCAGACCAATATTTATTTACACACCAGCGGATCACAATGGTACGTGATGTTGTGATAGGGAAGACAGATTTATACAGTTTCACACCAAGCATTATCAAACTAGAATGGGAAGAAGGTCTCTGTGTTTAAATCCACAAAGGAAATTAGGCAGCTTGGAATAGGAAGTGTGGTGTATAATCACTGTCAGCTATGGCTAGAGAATGGATCCACAATAAAGAGGTGGAAAATATTAGCATGTAATGTACAATTATTCAAAGTCTATGAGCTGGGAATAGAATATGGTGTTATCTTACAATGGTTTTCTTTGGACGAGAAAGAACTAAGAAGTAGATGTAGTTGGTAGGTTTTATGGAAGTGTGTTAGAAAAAATAAAGACATAGTTCTACTAAACCGATTACACATACTATGAAATGGTTTCTAAACTACTAGATTGTCTTTAATTGAAAATTGTTGTTTTCTCTAGTGATGTTTCTTGAAATGATGCCCCTTTGGCTTCAAGGGAGAGTGAGTCTTCTCATTCCTAGCCAGCACATTTATAAAAAGAGATGATGTTCTCAGAAGAGGGAAACATGACACAATTCACATCCAGCAAACCCCTGCTTCTCAATTTGCAAGTTTTTTTATCTGTGCCACCACATTGCTCATTTTGTGTTCTGGCAGAAGAAGCAATTTGACAGTCTGCATGTGGTCCTGCAATGGAGTGATTTGATAGCATATCACTTCCTCTAACAGGTGCTGACTGCCAGCAGAAACCGGGCCCAAACAGGGCCACTGAGAAAGAAGTGGAAGGCATCAGCATGCTGGTAGGGAATCTGAGATTTTCATAAGAATTGTTTTTTAAAAAACCAACAACTTTTAAAAATCACTAAGGGGACAAAAATTCCCTACATAGTCCAATGAATAGAGACCATGCACAGTGGTCACAGAATGCTGAGCATCAACTGAAGAAGAAAATGGAAAACCAGGATTGGGGGGGGGGGGTTTAAAAGCAAATGCTCTGCTTGGAGAAAATGGCTAGTGGGAACCCTGAACAGGAGCACTCCTGCTCAGCGTTGTAGTGGAAACACAGGCAAGTGCAGCTTGTGAACATTTTTCAGGGAGGAGCTATGCTTTCATTTGCTGAAACTGCCAGGGTAATTGAAGGAAACACCTTGCTCTGGAAAGTGAATGGGGTGATAAGGAGGCTTTCAGGGCTGTTTCTGACAAATTAGCACAGAAGACATCAGCAAATAAGGAAAATAAAGAAGCAGAGGATTGAAAATTCTTTGCTGTTCTGAGACCAGGTTCCTATTTCACAGTAGAAGTTTAAATGGTAACACTTTGCACTATCATTGCCAGTGTGGTGTAGTGGTTAAGAGCGGTAGTCTCGTAATCTGAGGAACCGGGTTCACGTCTCCGCTCCTCCACATGCAGCTGCTGGGTGACCTTGGGCCAGTCACACTTCTTTGAAGTCTCTCAGCCCCACTCACCTCACAGAGTGTTTGTTGTGGGGGAGGAAGGGAAAGGAGAATGTTAGCCACTTTGAGACTCCTGAAGGGGAGTGAAAGGCGGGATATCAAATCCAAACTCTTCTTCTATCATTTGCACTTCTACTTAAAATCATAAGGTTAGCTGACGTTTGTTTGCAAGTTGAACCTTTTTAGCCACTGATTCCATGGAGCTTTCTCCCAGGCAATGAGCCACATGATTTCAATACATTTTGTTTCAGGTCCCACTTCTATGTTCCCACTCCCATGTCCCCCCCTTCACCTGAATGTGTGATGGACTCATGCCAGAAGATGTCAGCAATGTTGTCTAGAAAGTGTCTTGCAAGTAGGGCCCAGAATAGACCATGAAGGGCTTTGCTGTTTCTTTGCAGGATCCTGAAGAAGCAACTTCAGATTGTTTTGCACCATTATTTGCATTTCCAATTAAATTCCAATAAAGAAATAAATGGGCAATTCTCCCAACAAAGGGATAAAGAAAGTGGAATCACCCAAGGATCAGTATTGAGGCCTGTGATTTCTAACTTGTTCATAAATTACTTAAAGTTAGGCGTAGGTAGTGAGGCAGCCAAGTTTGCTGCAAAAAAAATAGTTGAAGGTTAAAACAAAAGCGGATTGCAAAGAATTACAAAAATATATTTCCAAACTGTGCGAATGGGCAGTAAAATGGCAATGGATGTATGTGTAAAGTGATGGTGAACACTATTGGAGATGCTATTCCTCTGAATACCAGTTCTTGGGAATCAAAAGCATGTGCTGTTAGGCTCATGTCTTAGTTGTTCCCTGGTAAGTGTGCTTTTTATATGCCTATTGTCTTTGTCCATTGAGTTTTCTTGGCAGGGATACTGGAGTGGCTTGCTGGTTCCTCCTCCAGGTGGATCACGTTTGGTCAAAACTCTCCACTATGGCCTGTTCATCTTGGGTGCCCAGCACGGCATAGTTCATAGTTTCTCTGAGTTATTCAAGCCCCTTCACCACGGCAAGGCAGTGATCCATGAAGGGGTATGAACTATGGTGCTGGAGGAGACTCTTGAGAGTCCCATGGACTGCAGGAAGATCAAACCTATCCATTCTTAAGGAAATCAGCCCTGAGTGATCACTGGAAGGACAGATTGGAAAAGACCCTGGTGTTGGGAAAGATTGAGGGCACAAGGAGAAGGGGACAACAGAGGACGAGATGGTTGGACAGTGTTCTCGAAGCTACAAACATGAGTCTGACCAAACTGCGGGAGGCAGTGGAAGACAGGAGTGCGTGGCGTGCTCTGGTCCACGGTGTCACAAAGAGTCAGACACGACTAAACGACTAAACAACAACAAGTGGGCTTAGGATTGCTACCTTACAATCATGTAACCACTAACTTGAAGTGCCATTTAACTCAATGGAGCTTACTTCTGAATAGATGTGCATGGGATTGTGCTGCAAATTAGCTAACTTGTGTATTTGGAGTCATCAAAACAAAGTCAAATTAAGTAGCTGGTACAGTTTTCAGGCAGTATTCAACTCAGTTTCCATCAAAAGGCTTGTTACATTGATGCCTGAAACAAATACCCAATTCTAAGTGATTTACTTCTGAAGAAATGATGCATTGACTCCAGAAAGATTAATTATCACTGATTCCCAGGAACCAGTCTGAGCTGACATGGGATTGTTAGTGATAAAACTTTATTATTCGGAAGATGATCTCATTCCATGCATGGCCAATATTCATTTTTAAGAAAGCACATCTGATTTGAGAATTGGGGATAGGCCAGAATATAATAATTCATATTTAGGACATTGAAGCTTTTGTGGTATCAATAAACTTGATTTGAGCTTTGAATGTTCCTGATATGGTGAGGTCATTTCCATTTTTAGAGGGTGTGAAAGACAGCAGACATTTACAATGTAAATTGCAAATCTGCATAAAATGCTTATAAATCTTTTAAAAAATTAGTCCCAAGTCAAGCTACTCTTTGATTAACAGAATAAAACTAAAGTATGTTGTGACATTAAGCTGAAGTTTATCCAAGGTGAGTGAGCAGGATGCAATAGTCACATGTAGTAGTCACTGTGGTGCTTTGTTTTGTTTTCAATTTATATCCAAACCTGTTTGGTGTATTTGGCTGCCTTGAGATTAACACTGTGTTCACCATAAAAAGGGACCATACAGGAGCAAAAATTTAACAATTTTCATCTAGATAATTATTCACAAGAGAAACAGGATGTAGATATTCTGTGAATTAGGCCTTTATGTTGTGGTTTTAAGAACTTCAGATTAGGAGCAAGAAAATCCAGATTAAAATCACCAGTGAGTCACAAAACTCAAAGAGTGACCTTAGAACAGTCATTATCTCTTTGGCTAACCTAGTGTTGTCTTGGGAATACAGAGGTGGAGACACATGGCTACCCTGAGCTCTTTGAGGGAAGAGCAGGATAGAAAAGTAACTAATAATAATGATGTTGTGAATTAGGCCAAGTTATCACAGTAGTTGCTGCTGAAAAACCAGTCTCATTGCTGATGCTCACAAGCAAAGTAGCTACTAGGTAGCAGACATTCTCATTGTATCATTGGGGTCTATCATGCTGCAGACTTTTTGCAGTGGAGACATGGGAAATTGTTAACACAGGGAACGGGTTCTCAAGAAACAAATTTCATAAACTAACTTTGACATTGATGGTGAACATTGGTGCCAGGTGATGATACTGGCCCTCCTAACAGCAGAAAGACAAAACTCTTTCCAGACATCATGGCTTATCCAGTTGTGAGAAGCACTACCAGCTCAACAATTCCTTTCTGTACAGTGATCTAAGCCTCATGCACTCTTTGGGCCCAAAGTTAGAACTTCTTGTGATGGATTTAGATCTAGGCCCTATTATTTTACATGAATTTGGATCTGGATGGATTTACTATCATTATTTTATTTATTTGCAAAAATGTCTGTACCACTAACATTAACAAAAAAATATCATGGTGGTGAATAACAGAAAATCAATAATATAACTGCATTCATAAGGCAAGTACAGAATACATCATGTGTGTTTATGATGGATTTAGATCTAGCACCTCTGAATCTGGGAAGATGGCCAGCAAGTCAGTATATTCTGCCATATTCCTCTAAGCATCATTTTCAACAGTAGAACTGTAACTAAGATCTATTGCCTTCCTATCTAGCCTGTGGTCTTTCTAAGAGGCCTCTGGTTAGCCACTGCCAGACCTAGGATGCTGGACTAGATAGGCTGGATGAGAATCTTTTGCTTCTATGTTCTTAGTAAAGGTAAAGGGACCCCTGACCATTAGGTCCAGTCATGACTGACTCTGGGGTTGCGGCGCTCATCTCGCTTTATTGGCCAAGGGAGCCGGTGTACAGCTTCCGGGTCATGTGGCCAGCATGACTAAGCTGCTTCTGGCGAACCAGAGCAGTGCATAGAAACGCCATTTACCTTCCTGTTGGAGCGGTACCTATTTATCTACTTGCACTTTGAGGTGCTTTTGAACTGCTAGTTTGGCAGGAGCAGGGACCGAGCAACGGGAGCTCACCCCGTCGCAGGGATTTCAGCCGCCGACCTTCTGATTGGCAAATCCTAGGCTCTGTGGTTTAACCCCCAGTGTCACCCGCGTCTATGTTCTTATTGATAAATATTACCAACTACCCTAGATTGGTTAGAGACTTTTTCTGTATCAAAATGGCACGGCAACTTATTTTCGTCCATGCTATTTACATATAACCACTACTACCTCTTGTAAACAGGTTTTTCAGGCTTTTTGCATTTTGAAAACCTGCAAGACCTGCTTGGTTAAAGATGACAGAGGGACAAAACAAATATGAGTGTACAGCGGTGGGGAGTATTGTTTTGTTTATTACTATGCTACGTGTTTTTTTGTGTTTTACATGGTAAACAGCTCTGTGATCCTCGGATGGTGGGCAGTATAGAAAATAAATAAATAAATAAATAAATAAATAAATAAATAAATAAATAAATAAATAACAATTAATATTGCCACATCTCTTCAAACCCCCTTTAAAACACCTCTGTTCTTCTTTGCGCAGAGCTTCTGTTACTGCCCCAAAATAAGTAGGAACAATAACAATGGCTTCTCTTTTCCAGCTGCCACTTTCCAGAAAGTTAAGCTAAGACAAATGTGACTATCAAGTTAGATAGCAAATCAAATCAAATATCAGCCCAGGTCTCAAGTGGTACAAAATCTGATTTTCATACTCTTGCAGCAATCTTGAAATGGAATATCTGATTAAGAATAATAATATATGGAAAACAGGAACAGCAGCTATGTGACATCCTGACTCTCATAAAGCTGACAATTTATCTTGATGTTATTTCAAATTATTCCTGTGAATTAGGGCTGCAATGAATATTCACTCATGTTGATTTTAAGGCCAAAAATAACAACAGGAGGATAGAAATGTTTTTCCCCAAATGCTTTGCTAGAAACTCTTCTTTCATTCTTGTGCACCCTTTACGCTGCTGCGTTCCATCCCTCCCCTTGAAGTATTGCTTTTTTTCTTCTTCTTGGATTACTCACACAGGCAATCTCCGCCAGTAAAGGAATACATAGCGAATGGAATCACGGCACTGTTCAGTGGCTTATTAGAATAAGGATATGTACACATCAGTGGCTTAAAATGCAAAAGGTCTTTTACCTTGGCTTTGTTTTGAGTCCCATTTATTAGAATAAAGTTCAGAGCTCCCTCCAGAGTTACCACAAACTTTTCAAGAGTGATGCTTGGTCGTCTTTTTTAACTTTATGAATTAATAGCAGCCTCGTACCTGGAGTTGCCTGAGTATTCTAGAAACCAAAATAAACCATGCAGTTTTAAAAGGTCCAGCCCACCATTTGGATTTGAAATGTTTTCTGGTGTTTTGTTAAAAATGAAGACCTTCAGAGGCAAAATAGCCTCCCAGAGAAGTTACTATATATTGCCTGGTTATCAGTGGGGTGGTCGGTGCTGCAAAACTTAAAGCAGAATGCAAAGGATTTTGCAGCAGAAGTGAATTTGCTTATATTAGGCAGAGGGAAACTTTTTTTATCCTGAAGGCCACATTCCCTCATCAGGAACATTTTCAAAGTGGATGGGGCCCGAGGCAAACATGGGTGACACAATGGATATGCCTCTTACCTCTGCCTTACATAAAGTAGTGGTGGCAGGGTGGCCCTGCTTAGATGAACTCCCATCATCAACGCTGGAAGGTGTGGTGGAGGAGAAGGGCAGGGGCAAGTTTGGCACAATGCAATGCACTGACAAAACCAATTCAGTGGTCCTGCCAGTGTGTTTGCACTGCACCGACTTTACTGCCACCTCATCCCTCCTGGTACACCCCAGCAATATTGTGGCAGAAGGTCAGGAAAGCAGGCCCACTTTACTTCACCAACTGCTATTGTTTTTGAACAATCTACAGTCATATCTCATGTTGCGTCCGCTTCAGGTTACATGTTTTCGTGTTGCATCCTGTGGCAACCAGTTACTTCCGGGTTTTGCCGCTCGCACATGCGCAGAAGTGCTAAATTGCACCGCTTGCATGTGCAGACATGGCACTTCAGCTTACTGACGGGCCTCTGGAACGGATCCTGTCCGTAACAGGAGGTTACATTGTATTGTACTATTGTTTACCTGCTCATTTTCTGAGCTCTTATCCTGCTTATTTCATTAGCCACTGCCAGTAGTGGAGCTTCATGCTCCAGCACCGGGGGGATGGAGAGCAGGCGGGGCGGGGCTGGCGTGCATCCCGGGGGCATGGCACGCCACCTGTAGGGGTGCTGCACACGTCCTGGGGGCGTGGCACCCAGTGCGGGCAGGGGGCAGCGATGACATCCCACTGGGATCGGGACGGTGCGCTCCCCCCCCCACTCCTCTTCCTCCGCCAGTGGCCACCACACCAAATGCAACAAAAGTAACTGTGTTCAATGTACAGAATGATGACTTCTTCCTCCAAACTTTTCTTACAAATTTCTCTGATTAGCTGAGGGGATTAGCTGAAGAGTAATCAAAGACTCAGCAGGCCTGATGATATGAACCGGTGAGAAGAGTTGCTACTCCATTGATTTTGCCAGAATGATGCCAAACTGTAACATCTGAAGAGCTAGTCGATGCTTATAATTCAGCAAAACCTACAGAGAAATTGTTTTAGAATAATGAATGTGTCACATTTCTTCCTGATGAATGAATAGCAATGAGTAGCCATACCTCAGTTTCATTTAAAACATAATTTTGTTAAATAAATAATAAGTTTATAAGATTTCTGTGGGGGTTTTTTTCTTGAGGGGGTTGCTGCTGCTCTGAGTTTGATAATTTGTGTTTTGATGGATGAACCATTGTAGCTTTTATGTTTGCTTTTAAATTCTAAGTGGATGAAACAAGTGGAATACACAAACACACATACAGTACAATCCAAGAGAAAACATATATTTCCGTCCAAGATTGTTATGAAATCACTCTGACTGTCAATGTACTGGACCTAGTATAATATCTTAGTATTGATCTCTCCCTCAACAACTAGAGACCCAAGTCACCCCATATGTCACTGTGGTAATCAGGGGAGATACTGCTTGTACTATTGTTTATCCCTGGTGTGATCCATGGTGCAACAGTCTGAGTGTTATAGGACTCTCTTCCAGTGGAAATCAGACAGACACTGACCCTTTTGGAGAATTCGGTGCCTATCAAAGACAATTATAGTCCATTATTACTTTGTAGAAGAATAATCCTAGCCTGGCAATTGATATATTTTGGAACAGTATAACATCATTTTAATATGTTTTTACCTGGTTTTCATAGGTGTTTAATATTGTTGCATTTGTTTCTGCTTCACGCGTTGCTTTGAACTTCTTTCTTATTATCAAGCAGCTAAGAAATTGTCAAAAATTACAAAATTAATAAATGAATGATAACAACAGATATCCAGTTTTGATTCCCTTCTAGGATCATCTCTGGGTTTGAGGAGGCCCTTGGCAGCTTTTCCTTTGGGGAGCTGCCAAATATTGTGGGGAGGCAGTGCAGATGTCAGTGGGATGGAGGCTCTGGCACGGCACTAGGGGCCTGGCTTGGTCCCATCCTAAACATTCCTAGATGATCTTTTAAGGATAACCATATCATTTCTGAAACACTTCATTTTCCTGTATGATGAGACACATTTTCCAAGGGGATACAAGTGCATTGCTGTTGAATTCCTGATAAGTCTCTCTAGACAAATCATAGCCATTTTAAAAATCACATTCCCCTGAGCTTTTAAAGGAGAAAAAATGTTTATGAACTGAATTATAGCACAGCTCCTGAAAGTGCTGTACTTCACAGACTCAAATAGCACTGTGGCCTCATGCCAGTGGCTCTCTAGAGAGAAATTTGAACAACTATTCTCATTAACAGGGTAAACACTCTTGGGGAAACTGAGCACATGAATATTGCAATCCTTCATTGGTGATATTTACCATGGATATTTGGGTGTTTGGTAAACCAGATGAACAGTACTGGGCTGAAGAAAGTATGTTCTGGCCTGGAGTGGGGAGAACTTTTGGCCACTGGGTATAAGATTAAGCCCTTGAAAAAATCTGAGGTAAACTCAAAGCTTCAAAGCCAGACTTCTGCTCAGTTCCAGTGGGAGCAGGATTTACTGCTTGTTCTCAAGAAGTGTTGCTGTCTTAGATTTAAGACGGCTCCTTATTTTGTTGTTGTTGTTGTTTTCCAAAGTAGATGCTTGCTTTGTATGTTTTAGACAATGTGAGGAGGTCCCTGTCCCATAAGAAGTCTTATACAGCTAGATCCTTTAGAGTTTATGTGATAGGAAAGAAGTGGTCAGGATAAGTATCACTGATGTGCCAGAGTAATTTTAGTAAGGCTCACAAGTACTGATTCCAGATATCTGTTCCATGAGCAAAGCACACTTTTGATGATTACAAGGGGATGAGCAGACCCCCTTAGTAACATTTAGTTCAAGATTCCTATACCCCTTTGGTTCTGCTCCAGCTGAACTCTGACTTTTGAAATGTCAGAATGGATTTTGTATAATAACAAGAACAGCTGTTGTTAGTTGCAGCAGCAGTAGTGCATTTGTATCATTACAAAATTTTACTATGTGAAATTGTGCTAGTGCGTAAAAATTAGCTTGTTTTAATTTATTTTTGGTTTTGGCTTTGTCATTCCTAACTACAAACAAACAAACAAACAAACAAACAAAAACAGAAAAGGGAATCTTCTCTCACCCAGGTTGCAAAATTCCATAAATGTTTTGTTTGGAAAAATAATGGAATCTGACATTATGAGTTATTCCAGCACTTTAAAAATCCAATAAGGAGGAACTTCAAAAACCCAGTTGGAATCCAGCTGAGGTAGATTCCATAAGTATCTTTAGTAATTACAAATAACCGGTTACCAAATGTTGACTTGGTCCTAATTTAGGTCCTTTTGTGCTTTCAAATGCCCAAACATTTCATGCATATTATCTTATTGTAATCCTTACAACAACCATGTAAGGTAAGGTAGGGTAGGTAAGAATTATATCCAGATGTTAGAGCATTTCCAGGTCAAGGGCTGTATTACTTCTGGGCAACCTTCTGAAAGCCACATGCCAGTGATGGGTAGGACCTGAGGCAAAAGTCAGTGGAGCAATAGATGTAAATTTTACTTCTGTATATTAGGCTTCTTTCTACACACATGCTTTCTACACACATACACCATCCAAAGAAGCAAAAAGCATTATCAGAGTAAAAGGATACATTCCAGCCAGGCAAAAGTACTCAAGCAGGGTGCATGACAGGACTCAGCCTGCTAATCTTGCCATTCACATGCTCAGCATGTGGGCCTTTTGCTATATGTACATAAAGTCTGAAGTTCCCCACGTCTGCTATAGATGGAGGGGCTGCGATTGAGGCTGAGTTGCTTCCCTAGTGAGTTTATGTCAGGGCTGGATTTCAAACCCAGGACTTCTTGAACAAGAGCTTAGTCTCTTAGCCACATCTGCTCTTACCACAGTATCTTTCTCACCCCGTGGTAAGCTTGTACTGTAGACTGCGACATTGTGGCCAGAAATGAGGAGGATTTTAATCCTGCCTTGCTTTTGGACAGCTACAGGTAGGTGGTGAAGCTCCTCACAACTTGCTTTGATGATAACACATGGCTCCTTCATACATTGACAAAACAACATGGCTACTGCTTCTCATGCTTCTTTGTGCACATGATAACAGGGCTGTCCCAATACATTTTGGCACCTGAGGTAAGCCACAAAATGGCTCCTCTGTCTTCACCAGAGAAGAAGGGGTGAGTGAAGATCTACATCAGGAACAACGGGGAAATAAAGATCTAGACTGGGATCTGCTGCCCCATGGATTTGGCTACCTGAGGCGATCACCTCATCTTGCCTCATGTGTGGGCCGGTCCTGTCTGATAGCATTTGAATGAATTATTATGTAGCATAGTGGCCTAGTCCAGTGGCTCACCCAGGCAGAATAATCTGATTTTCCAAAACAACAGATGTTTTATTTGTCTATTACTAATCACACAATGCTGAGCCTCTTTCTTTATGAGTCTTCTCACAGGCATCCTCCTCAGGAAAAACTATACACATGCATGGAAACAAACACATGCCTTCAGGCTTCCAGAACTCTCTTTGGCTTTCAGGGCCTGTCTCAGCACACATAGGTACACACCCTCCCTCCCACTAGGGGATGCATTAACATTTTTGATTTTCAATCCCATACTTCCTCTCACAGGAGGCAAGACCAGCAGCCAGCAAAACAGAACAAATAAATATTTTTTTAAAAATAAGAGAGTCATTACAGAAATAATTATTTCAACTGCTCATGAGAGTAGGCACAACGGGTTTCAGAAAGAATGATGTCATTGTCTTAGATCCTCATGGAACCCCATGGCTGCTATGTAGTAATAACTTGCTATTTTAACAAAACATATACCATACAGATACCACATTTTGTGTGGAGCCAATGGCTGTGTACATAGCATACATTTAAAGGACATGTCTTCTCCCAAAGAATCTCGGGAACTGTGATTTACCCTCACAGAACTATAATCCCCAACACCCTTGACAAATTATAGTTTCCAGTGGCGTAGTGTGGGGGGTGCAGGGGGGGGCGGCCGTACCGGGCGCAACATCTGGGGTTAGGGCAAATCCATGGGTTAGGGGGCGCAAATCCACAGGTTAGGGGGCGCAAATCCACGGGTTAGGGGGCGCAAATTACTTGCCTTGCCCCGGGTGCTGACAACCCACGCTACGCCACTGATAGTTTCCAAGATCCTCTGAAGAAAGCCATATGCTTTAAATATATGGTGCGTATGCAGCCCATGTCTCTAAGATCAATAACAAAAATGCATAGTGCTCGAATTGTTCTGGGCAGAGCAATCCAGTGAAGAAAGAGGAGAGGAAACCCATTAACAGAAAAATCATAAAAACTGTGCTACCCTAGATTTCAGCTCTTTGGTATCTTATGACGCAGCTTAATATATCAAACAACTGCAAACTTTAAAAAAAGAAAAGAAAACCACAAGATAGCTAAATGAAGCGAATATCTAACGAAGCGAATGAATAATTTATTAACAAGGAAATGAATGACTAATCACCTATCAGAGTTAAGAACACCAAGATAACAAGCACCAAATGACTGTTTCTGAAAAGCTCAACAGATAAATGTTCAACTTTTTAAATTCAGGAAGCAAAACTGGTAAATTTTAAATGTATAAGAAAGAACAAAGAATTCAGTACCGTACTCATTACCATATACTATCCTGTAAGGCAAATAATTACCTGTCAACACTCTTATTTCTCTTTTCTATCCGCAGACGAAAAGCTTCCAGGGACAGCAAAAGCCATACATTCATGTACATACATGTAAAAACACCAATAAGAAAAGCACAAGCTTATGGATTTTTAATGGGTGCCGCAAGTGATCTTTTTAAAAAGGTTGTGAGCTGTAGTCAGCACCACGAGAATCTCTTCTTTGACTCCCTCCCCTACAAAAAACACCTCCACTTTAACCAGGGGTGCAGTTACCAAGAGAGAATAATTGCATGGGGAGTTGTTTTTGAAACATCTTTACTAACAGAAAAGTGGTCAGCATGTCTCTGGACCTGGAATAAAGAAGGACCCAAATGTATTTCAGGCAAATGTGGTTCTGTTTGGGGTGTATGTGCTGCATAATGACCAACAATAAACAGAGAAAAATGTGCTTATGATCTGTGTTAAATAAACTGAATATTCATACTGTGATGAAACTACCCCCGTGAGGTCTAGTGGTATGACTCAACAAATACCTTTGGAAATACTCACTGCAAAATTGGCATGACCTTGCAACCCAGATAGCGCATTTGGTCATCTGTATATATTTGTTGTTACACAACATCACACTCCCCAAACACTAAGAGCAGAATCCCTCCTGGCATGCGTACAGTTGAGTAATATGGAACGATGGTAACAAAGCCAAGTGGAGGCCTCTTCTCACCCTTCCCCTCCCTGTGCAAGGATCATGGTACGCTTGCCATTAACTTAAAATGATTAGCTTTTCTCCATCCAGTCTTTCTTCTTCAAACCAAGACTCAAAGTAAATTCTAATGCCTCAATAGTGCTGGGTAGGAAGCTAGCAGTAAGCTGGGTTAAACCACAGAGCCTAGGACTTGCTGATCAGAAGGTCGGCGGTTCAAATCCTCGCGACGGGGTGAGCTCCCGTTGTCCGGTCCCAGTTTCTGCCAACCTAGCAGTTTGAAAGCATGTCAAAGTGCAAGTAGATAAATAGGTACCGCTCCGGTGGGAAGGAAAACGGCGTTTCCGTGTGCTGCTCTGGTTTGCCAGAAGTGGCTTAGTCATGCTGGCCACATGACCCAGAAGCTGTCTGTGGACAAACACCGGCTCCCTCGGCCAATAAAGTGAGATGAGCGCCACAACCCCAGAGTCGGTCACGACTGGACCTAATGGTCAGGGGTCCCTTTACCTTTACCTTTATCTGTGCATGCACAGCTGGATGTGTATTGCAAACAACTGTTCCTTAATGTTTTGAGAAAATAATAATACAGTGGTACCTCGCAAGACGAACGCCTCGCAAGACGGAAAACCCGCTAGACGAAAGGGTTTTCCATTTTGGAGGCGCTTCGCAAAACGAATTTCCCTATGGGCTTGCTTCGCAAGACGACAGCCCATAGGGAAATCTCCGGGACAGCGGGGAAGCGCAGCGCGTCTTCCCCGCTGTCCTTGGACCTCCTCCGAAGCCTGGTGGCGGGGCGGGGACACCTCCTCCTGCCGCCGCCGGGCTTCGGAACGATGCCCCGATCCCGGGCGGCGGGGGGGGGGACGCCTCCGCCGCCGCGCGCCATCGGGACGATGCCCCGATCCCGGGCGGTGGGGGGGGAACGCCTCCGCCGCCGCGCGCCATCGGGACGATGCCCCGATCCCGGGCGGCGGGGGGGGAACGCCTCCGCCGCCGCGCGCCATCGGGACGATGCCCCGATCCCGGGCGGCGGGGGGGGAACGCCTCCTCCGCCGCCCGCCATCGGGACGATGCCCCGATGCCGGGAGGCGGGGCGGGAAGCCTGGGCGCGCTGATCTCAGCGCGCGCAGGCTTCAGCATGCTGGCACCTGTCCGCAAGCAGCGGCAGCGCTGCCGCTGCTTGCGGAGAGGTCCGCGAAGCCTGGGCCAGACAGCTTTTGAAGGCAGGCGGGGGGAGCAAAGACTTTCGCCCCCCGCCAGCCTTCAGAAGAGGTCCAGGACCTCTTCTGAAGGCTGGCGGGGGCAAAAGTCTTTGTCCTCCCTGCCTGCCTTCCCAGGGGCTTTTAAATCGCCCCGGACAGCGGAGAAGTCCTCCGCTGTCCCGGGTGATTTTAAAATGCCGCCCGTCAGCATTTTAAGATCGCCCCGGACCTCCGCTGTCCCGGGGTTTTTTAAAATGCTGGGGGTGGGAAGAAAAGCCCTTGTCCCCCCCCCCAGCCTTCAGAAGAGGTCGGGGGACAGACTGTCCCCGGACCTGGTCTGAAGTCGGTTTCCCTAGGAACGCATTAATTGATTTTCAATGCATTCCTATGGGAAACCGTGCATCGCAAGACGAAAAACTCGCAAGACGAAGAGACTTGCGGAACGAATTAATTTCGTCTTGCGAGGCACCACTGTAATAATAATAATAATAATAATAATAATAATAATAATAATAATTTATTATTTATACCCTGCCCATCTGGCTGAGTTTCCCCAGCCACTCTGGGCGGCTCCCAATCAAGTGTTAAAAACAGTACAGCGTTACATATTAAAAACTTCCCCTTAAGATGTCTTCTGAATGTCAGGTAATTGTTTATCTAAATCGGTAGACACTAGAAAAGGTTTTGAAATCAGTTAAAGCTGTGTGGTGTGAAATTTAGGGTCAATTAAGCCTTTAGACTAAGGGCAGCTTTAGAGAAGTTGTGGACCACAACTCCCATTTTTCATTACCATTGACCATGCTGGTTGGGTCTGATGGAAGATGTGGTTCGCAACATGCAGAGTGTACTCCAACTTTTAGACAGTTGCATTTTCTATCCATGCTAAATCTCAGCTTTTAAGACAAGAGAAATTAGGAAAAAGAAGAGTACAGAAATTAGGAAAAAGAAGAGTACAGAAAGATAATTTTGTAGAGTGTGGCAAACTGAAATGAGAAAGTGTAATCCTCTCTTATGTGGTAAACATGCTATATATTTTGCAACCATACTACATTTGATCAGGTCCATATACTACACTGCTAATTCCCAAACCAATAACTTCAAATAATTAGGGTTACCGAGCCACTTCCCTTCTGCATGAAATAGGTTGCTCCAAACGTGCTTTCATTCAATGAGTAAACATCTCCAGTTCTAAACATGCAGAAATGCAGTGGGGACTGGGGGACGTCTCTGAGAACAGGTAATTTTTACACTAGGACACGCACTAAGTAAACCTTACTGAATGTAAGACTGTAGTGTACAGTTTTGATTCAGAAAACTAATTTCTTTCTGGTATCAGACTTTTTTTTGGGGGGGGGGGGAATGGAATTAAGCCATGTCAGTGCTAAGTTAGATATGGGGAAACATTCTTCTCTGAAACTGAGAGTGTGCAGCCTGCAGGTAAGTTCATGCTTTCCACTGAGATTTGCTGTCATATGAAAAACAGGAACCATATTCTGGTCCTGAATTAATTCATCTTGCCCTGAGGTGTCATATACTATGTGTGTTCAGAGAAGAGACAGCACTGTCATGATGACTCCCTCCTAGGCAGGAGAGCTGGAGGACAACAGGCTTTGCATGTTTTTTCCTCTACAATAAGCTTGGTGGGGAAAAGCTGTAATGCACCCCTAAAGGCATAAGTCACCCTGGACTTATTTATTGCACTGAGCAGTTTACAGAAGCACTTTTAACTTCCAGTTGTTAAAGTAAAATACAGTCCCTTTAGCTATATGGTTGCAAGAACAAGTCATTCATAAATTTAAAGCTCATGCTAATTTTGCTCTTTGTCCTTTGATCTGCAAGGGGGAAACAAAACACAACAACAAAAGTAATATAGAAGTCAAAAACAAGTTTCTTTCTCCAGCTCTAAAGTGAGACAAGAGCAAGTTAATTTTTAAGATGTACACCAAAGAAAGATGGAGAAAATCAAATGAATTCTTGATATCATCTGCTTCTTTTCAGCTTTGCAATATTTGTAAAGTATGATGGCATAAAGCTTTTCTTTTAAAAAAAAAATAAAGCAATCATTACATGACAGCCTACTTGGAACAGTGCTCATTTATTATATGTATCAGCTCTAAGTTCCACAGCACTCAAGTGTTTTCCTATATGAGATAATGGCAACATTCCAGTTATCCTAATTAAAAATAACTATATTTGGCTACATTTGCTGGTGACTACTTCTCTAGGAGCTTACTATATTGCCCAAACTAGGTCATATCCAAATGTAGACCAGTGTGAGTATTTTATTTCAAATTCCACTCTAGGTAGATGGAATTTCCTATACATTGAAGTATGTAGGAGGTTTCCTCCCCAAGGACAGGAACCTAGAAACTTTAGACCAATGGCTTTCAGTTATTTACCCCCCAAGGGCAACCCTTTTCACATCAACCCGTCTGCTAAGAAACTTCTTTGCTACACAACACTGTGCGTTGTAGAGGATTATTGGAAGTATTGCAGGGTACACATAGAGGTCCAATGCTGTATTTGTGAGGCATCTTTAGCTTCACTGTTCATTGTCCACCCTGCATGGACTGAGAGAGAGTTGCTCAAGAAAACACTCAACTAGTGTTTGCGCAAGGATGACACGCAAATTCGTGAAGCGTTCCATATTTTTCAGAGGGGTTTCAGAAAGAAACAGAACTAAGTGTTGTTAAAAAAGTGAAATACCTAGGGGTTCATTTGACTGTAAAAAAAAATTGAATTTATTTAAAGACAATTATGAAAAATGTTGGTCGGAAATTAAGAAGGATTTGGAAACTTGGTCAAAGTTGAAACTTTCCTTGTTGGGCAGAATTGCAGCTATAAAGATGAATGTATTGCCGAAAATGTTATTTTTGTTTCAAACCCTACAGATCGTGGACAGAGTGGAATGTTTTGGAAAGTGGCAGAAGGATATATCTAAGTTTGTCTGGCAGGGCAAAAAGCCCCGAATAAAGTTTAAAATATTAACTGATTCGAAAGAAAGAGGGGGGTTTGCCCTGTCGGACCTGAGGTTGTATTATGAATCTGCAGCCTTTTGCTGGCTGAAGGATTGGTTTCTGTTGGAGAACACTGATGTCCTGGATCTGGAAGGGTTTGACAATGCTTTTGGTTGGCACGCTTACCTGTGGTACGACAAGGTCAAAGTTCATAAACTATTTAAAAACCATATTGTCAGAAGAGCAATCTTTGCGGTTTGGTCGAAATATAAAGACTTACTGGAGGGCAAGACCCCGAGATGGCTTTCACCGGTGGAGGCCAAGGCTAGGAAAAGACCCAACATGGAGGCCTACTGGCCAAAATATTGGGAAATAATTGAAAAAATTGGAGACAAATGGAGGTTGCAGAGCCAAGACAAACTAAAAAATAAGGTGCGGGATTGGTTACATTATGCTCAAATTCAAGAGGTTTTTAAAATGGACAAAAAAGTTGGTTTCCAGGTGGAAAAATCGAAATTAGAGACGGAATTGTTAGAATCAAAAACTAAGACACTTTCGAAAATGTATAACTTGCTGCTTAAATGGAATACACAGGATGAGACAGTTAAATCTGCCATGATAAAATGGGCACAGGATATTGGACACAACATTATGTTTGAAGACTAGGAAAGGTTATGGAACACCGGCATAAAGTTTACGGCATGTAATGCCTTGAAAGAAAACATTATGGAAATGATATACCGGTGGTACATGACCCCAGTCAAGTTAGCTAAGATATACCACTTGTCTGATAATAAATGTTGGAAATGTAAGGAGGCAGAAGGGACATTTTTCCATCTTTGGTGGACCTGCCCAAAAGTGAAGGCCTTCTGGGAAATGATTTATAACGAGTTAAAAAAGGAATTTAGGTATACCTTTCCCAAGAAACCAGAGGCCTTCCTATTGGGCATGGTGGACCAGAAGGTGTTAAAGAAGGACAGAACTTTGTTTATGTACGCTACTACAGCAGCAAGAATTCTTATTGCAAAGCACTGGAAGACTCAAGATTTACCCACGCTGGAGGAGTGGCAGACGCAGTTGATGGACTACATGGAACTGGCTGAAATGACTGGCAGAATCTGAGATTTGGGCGAGGAAACAATGGAAGAGGACTGGAAAAAATTTAAGGACTATTTGCAAAAACATTATAAGTTGTACGAATGTTAAGAAATACGCACGATTAGGAAATTTTTTGCTTTAGCAACTTGATTAGGTAAACTGAAAATTAAGACAAGAAAAAAGAGGTGGTAATATGAAACAATTTTATTATGTTAACTTTAAATGTACAAAGTTGGGACATAATATTGTGAATTTAGAAACATAATAATTGAAAGATACAGTAAGTTAAGAAACAAGGTAACAAATTGCTGAAACTTTTATCGCAAAGAACGCAGAGTCTGGAGGATGCGGGGAAGTCCATTTGGAATATTGGAAAAACTATTGAAAATTGGATTGTAATGATCTTTTTATCATTTTTTTGTTTTTGTTTCTTGTATTCTCTTACTTCAATCTTGTGTCTATGACCTTAAGAAAAGAAACTCAATAAAAAATATTTATTTAAAAAAAAAAAAAGAAAACACTCAACTAGTCACTTCCAGTGACCATATCAGACTTAGCAGTGGAAGACTGGTAATGATGGACTCTGATCCTCTCACTGATGAACATCTGAGGAACCCCAACATATTTTCTAACACAGTTTGAAAAATAGGAACTATGTCCACACATTATTCTCTGCTGCATATTTGCCTCTAGGTAGCTATATTTTCTAAACCATGTCCATAAGGGAGCATGTATGTATGCATCAAAAGTAACTTTAGGCAACATCTTACTTAACATGTTGAAGTGTTTGCAATTTTTCGTGGTGGGTGAACTCCACTCACTTTGGAATGGGCTTGGTTAAAACAAGCTCTTTCCCAAGAAATGAATAACAGCAACAAACAACACATATCTCCATGGACACTGTTCTAAAATGTGCAGCCTTCCCCCCTCAATTTGCTTATTATATTGTCAAAGTTTATTGGTGTTCATACCTCCAATCCCCCTATGAGCTGTGGGATCTGAGTAGGTATTTTTGAGTGGTTTTTGCAATCTGAGGTGGTAGAATCTATTCAGTAGCTGAGAGGGGCTAAATCTCTTCAATCTAGTCCCTGTACTACTTTATAGCCTATTTATATAGATGCCAACCTTTTACATTAAATATAGATAGAAGTGTTTCATTTAATAATTCAAAACTGTAGGAGGGAAAACAATGACAGTACAAAATAAGGTACTGAATGTGGTTTTGTAAGGAGTCTTGCACATTCTTTTCTTATCCCTGGTTTTGTTTGTTGTTTTCTCATGTGTTTTCTGTTGTTGTTTTAGGTAAGATGGAATTGGTTCAGGCATTTATTCTGAGACCATAATATTATCAATATGACTTCCCACAGCAGTTTTATGTCAGGAAATATTTGTGGGAAATAGCCCCATAATAAAAAGTTGCCATGTCAATAGCAGGGTCTGAAAAGCAGTCTCTGATATGGTAACTTTATTTTATTTTCTGGTGGTAACTATTTCATATTTATGGCTCATCCATGATATACAAAATGGAAGTGGTAAAAACAGGCCTTATGGTGATTTATCACATCAGAATAAATATCTGAGGACCACTTCTATTACAAGATGGCATTTCACACCTCTTCAGTCCTGTTTAACCTGGCGAGATAACATGAGAGGGGCTAATAATATAGATGCAGTATTGAACCCTTCCACAAGATCATCTCTCAATTGTAAATGCTACTGGGAAATTATTCATTGGGAACCTATGCACTACAGATAATGGGAAATGGCCGCACAGGAGTGCAAACAACTGTCACAAGGGAGGTGGTTCTGAATTGACTCCAAAGTTACCTCAGAAACTATCTCTAAAAGCCTCTGTTTTACCACCTCATTGAAAATAACTGTGTGTGAATGCCTGAGTAGTGAGTAGCTAAGGAATTTGGCCGATTAAGATTTGATATATTATTGCCTTGATTGATTAGCGTCACACAGGACTATTGTTGTAACACTGCTACCAAAACCTCATCTTTCAAAATAATGAATGAATAGTCACATCTGGAAATGGACCTAGATTAGCCTTTCAAGCCATCCTTCTGAGCAGAGCAACTGTGTACCAATGTAATGGCAAAGAAAAGAAGAAGCAGAAAACCACTTTGCAAAAACCAATTACGCTAATAGCAGCCAGAAGTGTGGGCCAGCATAATGTGGCATAGATTTTCCATATTATAATGAGAATCCATTGTCACATTAGCTATGTGGAATTGATGTTAAGGCAACAAGGATGGAAGAGAATGGAATATAGAGAGGCATCACCATTGCTGAATTAGCATGGGGTGCACATCAAATCTTGATTAGTGGGTGAACAGATGTGACTAGCTTACGATTGGTTTTCGCCATTCCTTCTTTATCTCAGCATGCTTCTCTGTAATGGGAAATTTTAACACATGGCAAAGTTTTAACCTAATTAAGAACTTCCGCCATTACCATGTTAAAATGGAGACAATCTCCAGACAAGGGCCTAACATCATGGCCTCAGTCTGAAAAATCTATTTTCCCTTAATGCTTTTTGAACATCCACCCAAAGGAAGAGTTTTGTATAAATCAGAAGCTTGGCTGCTCATGGTGAACTTTGGCTGCTCCTAACACACACACACACACACACACACACACACACACACATGCACACAGTTGCCCAGACCCTGTGAATTTTGGGTCAGCACAGCTATCCGATTCTGATCACCATTTCTGGATGCATTTGCGTGATGAATTGTATTTGCCATGGCCTTTGAGGGTGTCAGTAAGATCACATTTCTGTGACTAGGGTTATCAGTGTAGGTTGCCTAAGGCATATCTCACGAGAACTTGAACTTGTTAACAGCCTGACAACATATTGCCATGGGAAATACATAGGGAGCCAATTACTTCTTGATACAGGCACTTTGGGGGAATGTTCTGAATCAGAGTGAGAGCCTATTTCATACCCATGGCTCACCACACATGAAATGGGGGTGATAAAAATCAGCCTTATGAGGATTTATAGCCTCCACTCCTTAGCCAGGGGGAGAGGACCAGGTGTATATGTGTAAAGGAGAATAATAAGGAGGCATCTGCAGGTTTTAAAGAAAGACGCCGCACAGAGATCTGAGTTTTTGAACTATGTGAGCTGTATGCTGTATCCCAAAATCTGACGTGGGAGCAACAAACTTTGCCATTCTCTTAGAGTGTTTCCTCCATGCTCAATCTGTACATCTTTAAATAAGTCAAATATCAAATAAGTCAAATACTAATAAGCTTCTGGTGAACTGCTTCAAAAGGAAACTGAAACTGACTAAGCCATTTGCTCCTGGAACTTGTGTTGCTTTGGATGGGAAGTATATACATTTAATAAATATGCAATATAAATAAACTTCTCACCACTTGGAGAAGTGGCAAGGTCATAACAATACTCATTTTGCATAATAATAATAATAATAATAATAATAATAATAATAATAATAATAAATTATTTATTATTTATACCCCGCCCATCTGGCTGGGTTTCCCCAGCCACTCTGGGCAGCTTCCAACAGAATATTAAAATACAGTAGTCTATTAAACATTAAAAGCTTCCCTTTACTCTATATAATGTTCTATGGGTCTTCCAGACATACCATTTATAATGCTGTAGCTGATGTTCAATTTCTTTCTTTTTGTAGTGGACAGTTCACATCACTGGCCACATGTCACTGTTTTTTGGATGGTGATAGTGCTTTTGGATTGAGAAAAGTTCTGTCGCTGCAATAGTCACACCCCTTTTCATTCCCTTATTCCTCCAACCTGTAAATGTCAGGGATATGAGCATACGGAAAGGGTACTAACAGCCCTTTCAATTTGTTTAAAAGTGCACCCTTCCCCAGTCAAGTTGCACAGAATTGCTTTCAAATGAATATTTTATTTTTTATTTTTTAAATCATATTTATTGAAGTTTCCAAAAAATCCAAAATATAAAAAAGAAGAAAAAGACATAAAAAAGAAAGAAAGAACATTTAAAACCTTATTTTCATTAACATCTTTCCAGGACTTCCCCACCCCTCCCCCTATTGTATTCCATTTCCATTAGATTATTTCCACAAGTTTTTACCCCAAATTTAAAACTTATTATATTTAACCCAATATTCAATTTAATTCATCTTATATAATCCCTTTCCCTTAAAGATACCTTCTTTCAACATTAAATTTTTTTTCCTCCCTAAGGACGGCCCCAATTCCCTTCCATGAATTCCCCTTTTTAATACACACAAAAATTAAAAGAAGTAAAAAAAAAGATTCAAAATATAATTTTACACCCTTTGGATTCCAAATCTCCCTCCCCCCTTTCCCGGTATCGATCCCCAATGTCCATCAGTCTAACTGCTATCAGCCTGGAGGCCTCGCGTCCATGTCCAAATCTCTCTCAGCTCCACTTTGCCGATTTTCTTGGTAATCTTTAACTTCAAACACCCAATCTTAAAAAAGTTCTATCTCAAGAAAGTCCATTTTTCTTCCATCCAGACCTCTATATTTAAGAGTAAAACTCAAATTCTGTTTCTTAATCCTTTTAAGTCTGAATGTCCCAAATGTTCTGACTTCCAGCTTAGTCCAATTCTTGTTTTCCTTTATGTCCTCCCTAGCAGGCTTTTGGCCTTCCTTGATCTTTTACAATAATATGGCTCCTCCTTCATTCTCTTCCAAATCGTCGTGGATCCCTTGTTCTCTTTCCTCAAATTTCTTTTCCTGTTGCGCTGCAAAAACATACTAATTCAAAAACTTCTGGTTCTCCTACAGAGGTGTTATTTGTTCAGGAACAAAAACTTACGTCAAGTCCCTTCCATTCTTCAATAGATAAATCTATTGTCTCCTTTAGTGTAGAAACCTCTGTAGACAAAATAATGTTTCGTTTTTGCAGCTTTCCCAGGAGATAAAATAGTCCAGTCCCATTCCATGAGTATTTTTCCACTTACAGTCATTCTTGTAATGTCCAAAAGCCCCTCTAGGGGGATTATGGTAACTTAGTTTCCTTCCAAATCAAACCCAAAAATCAAGCTAACTTGTATTCCTTATTTTCAGCAATTTATATCCAAATTGTAACAAATCTAACCAGCAAAGTCCTCATAACAAAGTTCCCTTTTTATTCTCCAACTTTGACAGCTACTTTGACAGCTGTCAAAATCTCTATATCTCTTCACCAGGCTCTCTCACGGATCTCTCCCGGTTCCCGGGGAGGTTGCATTTTAGCTCATCCACTCTTCTCCTCCAGCACAGTTACTTGTAATTTCCCATCATGAAATTAATAGCTTTTATCAATAAAAAAGAGCAAGCTCTTCTCTCGACCTTAGTTGTCAAATCCTTGCTTTAAATTGTCTACAATAGGGGGGAGACGGACTTCCTTTTTTGCGCCTCCCCCGCTCGTACCGAATTCCAAAAAAAACATTTTCCCTTTTAGGTCCGATTTCCAGATTACTCACGGGTTGTTATTTTAAGTCCAAATTTCCAAAAGAAGAATTCAGCGCTCTCCGTCGAATGGCATGCGGCTTCGCTCAGCAGGGGAAGCGGAAGACTCATAGCACCACGCCACCCCCCATCCCCCGCTCCGGAGCCTTTAAAAAGGCTCCTTTGCGGGTCGGGGGGGCGCAAACGGTGCCCGCCGAGTCACCAGGTCCATGGGCATCCACGCCCATGGTTTCTGAGGGTCCCCGCGTCGCCGGCAGGGCGGGACCCAACCCCTGCCGAGCAGACTCCCTCCGGAGCTCGGAGGGAGTCCGCCATTCGGCACTGGCGCCAACCCGGAAGTCGTCCAAATGAATATTTTATTTGAGGTCAGTAGGTAGAGCAATCTTAATCCTGCCTTCTTCTCACATAGGGCCAAAGCTATGATTTTCCCAAACCCAATAAGCTCAAGGTGGGGGCAAAGATAAATGCTGCTTTAGGACATTGTAAATGGATTTATGCATAGTCTGCCTTCCCTTGTTTTGAAGGTATTTAGGATGAATAATTATTTGTGTAGCTTATCTCATCCATAGCATCACCGGAGGCGGCTGGCTCACTTTGCCCAATGTGGAAGGGTTGCTATGGTACCCCTAGAGTTGACAAACATGTCTTGTTCTGCCTTTCTTTTTGGGGATGTTGTTTCTTGGTGGGAGACGTTTCTTGCCCTTTTCTTCCCATCCTACCCTCCTCAGTTTCTTATCCTCCTTTTTTTCTTTATCCTAACTCCCATTTCCAGTCTGTCATTTTCAACCACTAGCAAGGCTGTATTCAGCTGACAGGCAGGCTGTCCTATGCTGTTTGGGAGCTCTCCAATTTATTGGAGAAGGGCAACTTTGTTGACAGTGAATCTTGCAAGCGTTTCTACTCATTATGTATCAGTCAATAGGAATTATTATAAAAATACAAATACGTTTCCATGCCCAGAATTTTCTATTGCGAGAGCGTTATTTCTGTGAATTCTGAAAAGGGATGAATTTGAGATAAGAGATGGGAGTTTATGTAGATGAATATGAATTTAGCACAGGAAGACAGTTTCCTAGCACTTGCCTATTTTGTTCTCTCTTTCCACATTTCCCCTTTGACTTCACCTACCTCTTCTCTTTCATGACATCACTGCTGTGCTAGCAATTATCAAGTATGTGTCATTTAAAAATCTGCCTGCTGACATTTCTTTGGATTGCCTTAATGTGTTTAGAAAATGCAATGACAATACAAAGGCAAAAGGTATGAGAGAACACGGAGGGAGTGTTTCGTAACTTCCCCAAGTGCCCCCAATTAATTGGTGACAGTAAGGATGTTGTGGCGCTGGGAGCCTTCCAACTGTTTGAGTGCCAGTTCTGCTTTCCAAAAGTGTTTAATTGCCACTTTACTCCCAGCTTTGCCAACATATGAGCAGTAGTAGTAAATGAAGTGCCAAGTTAAAAAAGGAAAATAGAAAGAAGAGGCGTGAACCTGGCATTCAAGCAACTGGAGAGCCCCCAAAAACTGGCAGAAGAGGGAAGTTGCTATCCATTCTGTGTGGGGTTTATGGAAATTTAGAAAATGTATTCTCTGTAGCAGTCTAGAGTTATTTCACAGAAGACTCTCCAAAGTCAGACAAATTGGTTCCTATATATAGTTTGTACAGTACCCTAAGTAAGTATACAGTTAAATCACACCTGATATCCATAATTACAGCTTCTTTTGTTTTATGTTGATCCTAATACAGTAAAACAATGACAATCTTCTTCTTTTTTTTAAAAAAAAAACTTTCTTCTGATTGTGTCCTTCCCTGCTGTTTTATATCTAGTAATTTTGTTCAATATCATTATATCTCTGTTGCTCCTGTTCCCATAGATGCTTTTATATAGCAATTTTATTTATAGTTACCATAGCCAATTTTTCCTATTCCAGAGGTCTGATTTTGGTCTGTTTTGCACTTTTTTGTGTCATGAAAACCTAGGCATTTATCAGCATATGAAGGAGAAAGGAATAATGACTCATGACAATGCGTTACGGAATTAAAATTTGGCCACAACTTTATTAAACTTTCAAATGTAGGAAGACCTTGGCTTAGGCATTGGGCATGTATACCTCCCAGCCCTATAGCTGGGGAACTGGGGCACATTAGAGTAAATGGGATATGGGGGTGCTCTGCAAGACGTAAGTGTAGCAGGCAGCTAAGCCCATATCCCCACACACAGGGTAGTTCACTAACAACCTTTCAGTGTATGGGCAGTGACACCCATTTATGTAACCCTTTAAGAGGCGTACCCTGAAATTGCCACCATGGGGGTAGGGGTGAGTCATCACTTCACTCCCCCCCCCATCATTTGGGGAAGAAAAGACTAAAGGATTCTGCCCAAGGCCTTAAACCGCCCAAGTTATGATGAATTGCTATGGAGAAGACAAAACCTGCCAATGCAGGAAAATTTCTTCCCGGTTCTTCAACAGCAACCAGTCAAAAGACCATAGCAGCGCCCGCTAAACAGGAAGAAAAAAGGTTAACCTGCAAACAAGAAACATTAAACAAAGGGAGGGTTGGGTGGGTGAAGCTCCTGAGCCGACTGCCTGGCTGCTGCCAGCTCCACCCCCTATTTATGTGACTGCTCCCAGCAGTGTAAATTGACTAACTAAGGCTGGGCGTGAACCTCCAAAGAATAACACTGAGAGGCAGGCCAGCCCACACAACCGGTTAGTTCCCTGGGGTCCAAAGCGCCGCGCGCAATCCTGCAAAAGGCACCCCCAGTATAAAGTGTGAGTGCTCATTATTATTTTAAATGTTGGTAGATCTAGTTTTCTTTGGAGATCACCTCCAAAGCAATTTTTCTCTATAATCTTTTGCACAAGTTCCTAAAGTAAGCAGCCAAAGCAGAACGGCAGATATGGATTTGCAAGAAACTTTGCTCCTAATCTAGGCATGCACTTTGCTGCAATGCAGAGTAACAAACTGTCAGAAAGATGAAATGAATACTGTTTAAATGGTATGCAAAGGGTCAGCACGTGTGTCCCCCTTCCTATTGACAATGAGCATCTAATACCAGCAACTGCAGCAGCTGTTGAGGCAGGATTTTGTTGGGTCCACAAATGAAGAACATGAGAAGCATCAGTGGAGACAGATGATGCTGAACCAGATCTGTTTTGACATTAGAAAGATGCCTGTAGGTACTGATTGCAGATGGAGGATAACTGACCTTTTGGAGCGAAAGTTTATCATGCTTCCCTGTTCTGCAATGTGAAAATATCATTTTCAAAACTCTGCTTAGCTGTCTATTTGGTGAAACACCAGCAGATGGATTGTAATGCATTAGAGTTCCTGCGTATAAATAGTTTATCTTTAATAGAAGTTTACCATGATTTATTACAATAAATCACTGTTCTTTAAATGTTCTATACCCACTGCTCTTGCTTTGACTTAAGTGAGCTTGAGCTATATTTATTTCCATAAAACACCAACAAAATGATGTAAATGTCTTTCTTAGCTGATGGGCATTCTTGTTTTCTATAGTTATGACAGTCGATACAAGAGTGTTTGTTTGTTTCTTCAAGCAATCAAGCTTTTCAAAAGACAATGCATTCAATGCCAATTATATTCTGAAACTAAAATGAGTCTTGTGGTCACCATATGTAGCCTTCTTCAAAGAAAAACAAAGAATTTCACTGAACTTCTTGTGTGAATTGATTTGGATGAATTATAGGATAAGAAGGGATCATATGTGAACCCACATGTTAACTTGGATTTACCTGAAATACATCCTGATGCCATATTTTGAGCAGGCAGAGCTCACCTGAAAACTGGTTATAGGGATGGGAGCCACAATAGAATCAAACAGAGTTAGGGATATCTTGAACATTTGATTCAAGGCATTTGGAAACATAAACACCTCTGGACAGATGTTTGAGAATAGGATAGGGTCAAATGCAGTCTGCTGTAAATAGGAATGCACTCGATACTGCAAACTACTTTCACTCTGAAAGAAAAGAAAGTGAGCTTCAGGTAGGTGAAGAAAACGGCCGAAACAAAGACTGCAAGCACTGTCGAACCACAGCTGGGTGTCTTTGACCTCTAGGACTACTAGCCCCAACATCCCCAGCAGGAAAGTAAGGCTGAGAACTTCTCTGGAGAACTTCTCGCCAATGGGAATGGCAAACACAGTATTATTTTCCCATTGTGGATGCTGGAACTCGTAGTCCAGGTCCTAGTCCTTGGCAGGAAAAGACAGTCTGTCAGGGGATAAGAACATCTGCAGCCACCACTACCTCTGCCTCTCACTTCCCCTGACTGAAGTGGTGGCAGCAGTTGTTTCAAGAGTACTTTTGAGACTTTGCCCACATTCTCTTGGACTGCACACAAAGCCCCAACCCCTTTCAGAGCAAAGGCAAAGCTAGGGTAACAATATGCCAAAGAGACCAGCCTGTTAAGGTGTACAGCACTCAAAATAACAAAACCCGTTACTGCAATTAGACCATGCACATTTCCTACACCAAGGAGATAGGTACAGCTGCTACAATATATTGCCTATTTAATTGCTCATCTTCTAACATTGTGTATGCCATCAAATGCTAGCAGTGCCCTTCAGCTCTCTATATTGGAAAAACAGGCAAAGCTTCTATATTGGACAAACAGGCCAAACCCTACGCCAAAGGATAAATGGACATAAATCTGAGATCAGGAATCACAAGACAGAGAAGCCAGTCGGAGAACACTTCAGTCTCCCAGGACATTCAGTACAGGATCTCAAAGCAGCTGTATTATTACAAAAGAATTTCAGAAATAAACTTGAAAGAGAAGTTGCTGAATTACAACTTATTACTAAACTGAAAACTATGGAGAGACCTGGTCTGAATAGAGATATTGGATTCTTGTCTCATTACACATGCTAAAGCTATTTGTGGTCATCTGCATACTATCCCTTGCTTTTTCCTGTAGGACTAATTGCAGTCGTTAACATTCATCAACAGGTTTATCATACCCATTGAGTCAATCACCCTCTCCTACTATCCTTCTGAGAAAACCCCCACTCCACCCTCCCACTATATATAAGGGTCTGGTGACTTCTGTTTCAGTGTATCTGAATAAGTGTGCATGCACACAGAAGCTTATACCCAGAACAAACTTAGCTGGTCTCTAAGGTGCTACTGGACTTTTTTATTATTATTATTTATTTATTTGGACTGCGTCAGACCAACACAGTTACCTACCTATTGCAACTTATTTTCAAAGAGTAGAGATAGATTAGTTCTGAGTGAAGGCCACACAACCTTCCCAGTATAATCTTTGCTTATTGTTTCAGCCTTTTCCTGAAGCTAACAACTTCAGTGAATGCTATTTTTTCTATGTGCAGCCACAAACCACTTAAGACAATGAGCCTGAGTGTAATGCAGCTTAGCACTGCTTCAAAGTGACTAAAGAATCTTTCTGCTCCACCAAGATGAGCACCTTAGGATACATCAGATCTCCAACTCTGCCAGCTGATTCCTGACTCAGCCAGGCTCAGATGGCATTCACTGCCCAATCCCAGCTCAGTTGAATATGCTGAAGCCACTTGCTCATCCTGGCTTAGCTAGATGAGTTGAGGCTGCCTGATGTGAGGCTGGTGTAAAAAGGTAAAAGTAAAGGACCTCTGGAGAGTTAAGTCTAGTCAAAGGTGACTATGGAGTGCGGTGCTCATCTTGCTTCAGGCCAAGGGAGCCAGCGTTTGTCCGCAGACAGCTTTCTGGGTCATGTGGTCAGCATGACTAAATTGCTTCTGGTGCAACCGAATACTGTGATGGAAACCAGAGCACACAGAAACACCGTTTACCTTCCCACCTCAGTGGTACCTATTTATCTACTTGCACTGGTATGCTTTTTAACTGCTAGGTTGGCAGAAGCTGGGACAGAGCAATGGGAGCTCACCCTGTTGCATGGATTCAAACCACCAACCTTCTGATCGGCAAGCCCAAGAGGCTCAGTGGTTTAGACTACAGCGCCACCTGCTCAGGCTGCCTGAGGTGAGATTGGTGTAAGTCCCTCCAAATAGGCAGAGAGGAACCTTGCAGGGGGGGGGAGACTTAGGCTGGATCCTAGGCCCATTTAGTTCAGTCACATGTCCAGGCACCTTTGCTTAAAGGCTTGTTTTCCCTCTGCCAAGCTTAGTCAGAGCAGCTGCCGCCACCCCGCTGCTGAATAGGGTTTGGATCTGTGTAACTTTATGCTGGCTTGCTTTACACCAGCTTCTTCTGCTCAAGATACCTACCTCAGTCTAATTAAATGGAGCAAGCTAATTTAGGTGATTTCTGAATTGCTTGCTAAAAATATCTCTCTCACTCTCTTTCTCTCTCACACACACACAAATCAGATTTCAATTATTATCCATCATTCTAAGAGAATGAGACCATCCTGAACATGCAATTTCAGTCACTGAGGCATATACTTCCACAACGTTTCCCCTATCTTTCCAGCAACCTCCCTGTATTGTAGTCGTCAGAGGGGAATAACCAAAGGGCAGGAAAGCACTGAAAAATAAACTGAGTAACAGTTGCTCCTAACAAGAAACACATGAAAATGACCTCTACAGCCTGGTGTTTAACTGCTTCCCATCACTCCTAGTTTGACTTAAAGAACAAAAGGGAATAGCTCCCTGCTGCCTGGAGACTAAAATGAAAACAAACATGTGCTATAACCCAATACTCACTGCAGTGCCTTCAAGTAATATGTTATTGATATGCTATTTATAGCTTCATAATGATTGCTATTTCAGCAAAAGTAAAAAAGTGCCACAGACATATCATGGATGTTGATTGCTCAATCCTAGAAGAATTCCAGATTTTTCATGTATGTCTAATCTATATATATTAAGCAAGTTTTCCAGACAAGCAAGTTTTCTTTTCTTTCCAGCAATTCCTGGGAATCTGGCAACTTACGAAGTGGAACAAGCTTCTATCTAAGAAGGTATGAATCTGGACTAGGAGTTTATTATGGTCCAATGGTGCGGTAAAGTAGATCTAATCTCTGCAGTATCTGTTAACTCCAAAATTTATATTGATTAATGAATTCATATTAATTTGACCTATGTTCATAGTGTTGTTGTTTAGTCATGTTTGACTCTTCGTGACCCCATTGGCCAGAGCACGCCAGGCACTCCTGTCCTCCCGCAGTTTGGTCAGACATGCATAATAGCATTTTCTACATCAATCATGGCCTTTTGTGTGTGTTGCCCAGTTCAGTATGTGAATTGATTGCTACCATTTTGTTTTATTACTGCCTGTAGTTAATGTGCCATCTAAAAGTAAGCCAGGTTTTGCAAAGCTACATTAGGTATATGTAAAGGAATACTGTCTCTCTTTTTTTAAGAAGATCCATGTGATATCAAAAATGTGATTTTGAAGTTCTCCTGAAGCCATGAAGGATTGCAGGCTACTGTGACACAAGTCCAAACAGGAGAAATCTTCTTCCATTCAGTTCATATTTGGGTTGGCAATCATCAGCACCAGCAGGAAATACATTGGGGAAATGTTTTATTTCAAGTGTTTTATATTGGCCACATTGCTGAGGGCCACAAAAAAGGCCTTCAGGGCCAAATGTGCATGGACCTCTCTGTTCTAGGATGTTCTGGACTAGGGATGAGTGAATCTGCCATTTTAAGTTTCTCTCAGTTTCTCATTTTCACACTCCTAACTTCAGTTTCTCCACATTTCCTCACCAATTTGTGACTTTTTCAAAGTCATGAAAATTCATTGTGTAATTTTTGATGTTTTATTTATTGTTTATGACTACTTTTGCTATGTTGCAGTTATGTTTTTCATGCTTTAAGCTGCCTTAAGAATGCTTTGAACTGTGGGAAGGTGGCATTTAAACAAAATTTTGTATGTATGTATCTATCAGATTTCTGTGTGAATTTCTCCTAATGAACACATTTTTGTATGCAGTTTCCCTTGATATAATGCATTTTTCTATGCTAAAATGTGTATTTTTTATGTACATGTTGTTTGCCCTTCTGCATTTATGGACACATTACTTGACTGGAGAACAGCATTGCAAAATTCAGAGAATTGTGAATTTCAAAGCGTGGCTATGTTTCAGTTTCTATATTGTTTCAGTAAGTGTGTATTAAATACATTTGCCTTTAAATGCAAACTAAGTCAACTTTCTCCCCCATCGTACTCTGAAGAAACACCTAGAAGTGAACAGAACTTCCTCTTTTTGAGATGTTACTCTAGTCTTGCCTCCACAGCAAAATAATTCTGTTGGCAGGAGGCCTGGCTAGGTCTAGACACCCTCCCATTCTTCTAGCATCTTGGCCCTCCAAAGAAGCCTTTCCACCAATAAGAGCAGGGTGGGATTTTTGCCAAGCATCTGTGTGGATCCTATCAGCAATCCTTCCCCTCCTCCTCCTCCTCATGTATTTCTGGGAGCAAGCCTGCAAGAAAGCCCAGCTAAATTTGTTGTGGGCTCTCTTTATTTCAAACGCTCTCCACGCTCCAGTTGACCATAATGTGAATTCAGACTGTTCAAAGAATGTGGATCCTATAAGCTCTCTCTTTGTACACATGCCTGTATATCCATTTGTCCATCTTTCAGCAGCATTGCTCCAATAAAGGGCCCATTTGTATTCCTGTCACTTGCACATGTCTTTCTCTCCCCACCTCAGAATGACTGACATCTTAACAACTTGAAGCCGATTTTGCCCTGGGACCACGCTGCTCTTCTTGGCCTAGGGAGGGGATGAGGATGCCCGGAAAATCTTTGTCTGGTCACCATCTTTCCCCTTTCTGAATGCAAGCAATATGGCTAGCTAAAGGGATTGATTTGCAAATGTAAACACCGTCTGCCAGGGAGGGCAAGTGGATTAGCCCTGCATCTGAGGAGCAATGGCCTCGCATGCTGGTAGGTTCATTAAGGAGGCAGACCATCTCCTGAAGCTGGGTGATTTAGTCATGATGGTTTTGCTGCTTTCCCCCCTTTGTTTCTATAATACCCCCATGGCTAGAGCCAGACAGTTAGTTCTAGCACTTACTCCCTTCAAAATCACAGAGGCTAGCTCATTTTAAGACAGGTCAGGAAATCTGATATAGGTTCAAAAACATGTGGCATTACATTGAAGGGATATGAAGAGGGTTTCTTTTCCAACCAGTTCTACTCAAATGTCAACAAGGAGGGCACTTTACAAATGAAGAATCGTGAAACACCATTAATATCCCTGCATATTGTAGCCACATACTGACCAATAGGCCATTTATCATAGCTGGGTCACCAACTGGTGTAAATGTTCTCAATTGACTCAGTAGCTGAATGTAAGGCCTACAGGAGGTAATTTTAATCTGTTTTGATATTTTAACTTTTGTATGTTTTGAAATATGATTGTGATTTCCCCCCTCCATTTTATTGGTTTTTTTTCTTTTTGTCAACCACTTTGAGGTTTTTTTTACAATTGTGTGGTGTAAAATTTTATGAAATAAATAAATAGACCACCACCCCATCATATGTCAAAGAGATAAACAATTATACAACTGTACGTAGACATCTGAAAGCAGCCATGTATCGAGAAGCTTTAAATGTCTGATTTTTGCTGTGTTCTGTTATATTTTGTTGGAAGCCACTCAGGGTGGGGTACTACTACTCCTAATAATAATAATAACTTACTAGGCAAATTCTCCAACCTGCACACTCAAATCCACAGCTGTTTCATAGAATGTGGAAATATTGTGGTCCCCCTATCCATTTTCTGTGTCAGTCTAACTGTCCTCATTTGCATTCTGTTATGAGTCATTGCATTCCAGGGCATCTAAATGGATCTGCCACCCTCATCCTGTTTGGATGGCTCCTTAGGCAATGCCCAATAATCTCTTGGTATACTGTGATAAATTAAGTTCAGGCTTTGTGATGAACCCATTGTGGACTAAGACTCAAATCTGAATCTTGCACCCTCATTGATGGAATGATCTCTCTCACACACACTCTCCAAAGTATAGTTTTATTTATTTATTTTTATAAAAATGAACCTGTAATTAGCCAGCATTTACAAGCAACCACAGCAAAAAGATTTTCCAAGGAGAATCTTTTTCAAAATCATGTCTGGTGGTTGCTAGGAGTTGGATCTTCACATTTTATTTATGAACATCAGGATTCTTTCATAAACCATTAATAACAGAAATGTCAAGTTCAGTTCAGTGGAAATTCAGCTTTCATTTCTTTTGTAGACTATTTTTAGAATTAGAAAAAAGATAGAACCATTTACAAAAAAAGGTTATGAAGCCAAGCTCATCTAGCCATTTCCCAGCCCCCCTTCAACCTAAAAATTACGTTTTTATATAATTAATTCTGTATTTTGTGTCAAATAATTGCAATAAATCTTACAGACACTTTTATCACTTGTGAAGCAAAAATTGGCTAGAAATGCTTTGAATAGCTGATATTGCAAGGAGAGTATATGGTTTCATTTCTCAAAAAGAACTTGGGCTGGTGAACACATTAGGCATATGGCTATTATGTTCTTCAGCTTTAAATAATTCAACTAGTTTGCCGACATAGCATGCAGGTCCTGTCCTCGAAGGCAGGGGTAGCCAAAGTAGTGCCCTCCGGATGTTGTTGGACTAAAGTTCTCATCATCCTCAGCCACCATGACCAGTGGCCAGTACTCCAATGACCTCTAGAAGGAACTACATTGGCTACTCCCATTCTAAAGTATCTGCCAGAATCTTCTGTGATGGTTCCATCCAGTTGCTTGTACAATATCGCTGTACTGATTTTCCTAAACAGCATAAACAGCTATAATGACATTGGAATGACTATAATACTGGCCTGAATAGCCATATGTGTCAAGGGACAGATTGGAGAAGTTGCCTTCCAGCACACCACATTTCTACCTCCACCCTCTGCTGGCCCGCCATGAGTTACAGAGTAAACATCTGAAGCTGGGATCCTCCAGCATTTGTGGGGGCTCCCCATGTAATTTAGATTGCTAATTTAGAGTGCTACACAATCAGCTGTAAAACACAGAAGTAGGAATAAGATGGCTGTGACTTTCACTCCAAAAATCAATATACAAATCAGCTCACTCAGGATAATAAGAGTTTGATTTAAATGGAGTCTTCGGCTTTATTCAACATTGCTTCCAGATTTCTTCCGCGAAGATGGGAATTCCATCAAACAAAATCATCTCCTTTTAATTTGTATTTTTTCCATAACTTTTTTCATGACCTAAGCCACTCATTATATATTTCTTTGGAAAATGCAGGTGGTCTCATGCTTTGCCAGCTATAATTTCTACTTAAATGCAGGTTTATTTAAACCGAAAAACAAAAAATGCACAATTTTTAAAAGAGCTGAATAGAACATCATCAACTGTATATTAATCATACAGAAATGCTAATATCAGCAACTGGGGTATTTGTATTTAAATCAGTAAGCTGAAAGGGCACATGGCAAATGTTTTGCACAAAATGGACCAATGGAGAAGTAAACAAAATGGAAGATGGATGAATAAAAGTATAGGAGGGGATTTTCATAGTATGGTAAAGTGAGAAGAAGTGATCTACCCAGGCCTACTTTGAATGCTCACTATCCATATACAGTGCTACCTCGGGTTACATACGCTTCAGGTTACATACGCTTCAGGTTACAGACTCCGCTAACCCAGAAATAGTGCTTCAGGTTAAGAACTTTGCTTCAGGATGAGAACAGAAATCATGCTCCGGCGGCGTGGCGGCAGCAGGAGGCCCCATTAGCTAAAGTGGTGCTTCAGGTTAAGAACAGTTTCAGGTTAAGAATGGACCTCCGGAACGAATTAAGTACTTAACCCGAGGTAGCACTGTATTTGTTTTCATTGCTTTAATCAATTATATACAGCCAAAAATGGAAAATCACCATGAGCAAAGTTAGCCTTATGATTTTTGTTATCCCAGACAGAAATACTGTTAATGTAAAGTGCAATCACCTATACGCTTATCATCATCACCATTATCAAAATAACAACAACTAATAAAACAAAAATAAGAATAAATGATAAAACAGCAGTAAAAAAACAAATAGTTTTTTTAATTAATCATGTGAATTATTTTCTGAATTTATTAATCACTTCCCACAACATACATTTCTGAAGTGATTTATAAGAATAAAACGCAACAATATAATAGAAAATACATAAACATATTTAAAACATAATCAAACTGAAATGTCAAATAATTGGTGCTGTCCAAATGTCCAGGAAAACAAGAACACCTTTGCTTGGTACTGAAAAGATGATAAAGTTGGCACAGGCAAGCCACCCTGTAGAGAGAGTATTCCACAAACATAGAGCTACAATGGAAAAGGCCCATCATTAGTTGCCACCTTCCAGATTTCCCTTGGAGGTGATATGCAGAGACCCACCTTTTTTCATAGATGCTTGCTTGGAACTATACACAGGGCTGTCTTAAGCATATGTGGCGCCGGGGTGCAAAGATCTGCCCGGTGCCCGCCCCCCCAGGTTGCCCAGTCCCAAGCACGTAGGAGGGTGGAGCTGGCTGGCCGCCTCAGCATCTCACTGGCTCGGTCGCCCCCAAATTTGTAGCACAGAGCTGCCCATAGCAGAAGAGCCCGCTGCGGTGCTTTGAATGACAGGAAGACTCTTCCCCAGACTCAACTCTCAAGCCCCGGTCTCTCAGCCTGGCGCCCCTGAGAACCTGGTGCCTGGGTGCCTTGCACCCCTAGCCCCTGTGGGTATGACGGCCCTGACTATACACATAAACAGAACCATACACATAATATGAAGGTCATCCACTCATCTGCCACGTTTGAATATCCAATATGTAATTATTACATATTACAACTATTAATTACAACTATTTTTCCAAGAGACTTTTAGACTAGTTTTGGATATTTTTTAGAAGGTTGGGTAACTATTTCCTCCCTATTGTATTCTCATCCCTGTCAGCAGAACCTGAGGTAAAAAAATAAAAAAAATATTCTCTCATCTTGTCAATTACTCCTTTGCCAGAGTTATGGTGCTTGTAGTCATGAGAACAGCAGAGAAATGATTGCATACTGCTTCACCAGTCTTGGCCAATGCACTAACACCAATTATCAGCTGCCACTGGGAATTGGATTTCAACCTTTTGCTGCTTTTGACTTTTCCTGCTTTGACTCAGGAAGAAAGAGGTTAAGCCGAGAATGCAAAAGAAAGGAAGAAAGAGAGGAGAAGAGAAGAGAAGAGAAGAGAAGAGAAGAGAAGAGAAGAGAAGAGAAGAGAAAGATTGTCCCTTGCCTTCCATGCTGGCTGTTTTCATAGACAAAAACATTAAATATTCATCCTGGAGGGCAATAAAGGAGACTGTCTAGCAGTGATGTTCTATGGGAAACAGAATGCGTTTGTTCCAATGCCGCCAGTATAATGGTCTCTCCAGTTTGTGAAATACTCTTCCCAGACAAATGCATCTGATACTTTCATTGTGCACCAGGTTAAGAAATATTTATTTAGTCAGGCTTTTGGCAGTGAAGTTAACCTCAACTTTGCTGCTCATCTTTTAGTGAGATGGGGTAGGATATTGTATCTGGATGGATGCACATTTTAGGAATGTTGTATTGTACATTATTTTCTTCTTAACATTTGGCTTTTAACTTATTTTACTTTGTTTGCATTTGAGCCACAACTGGAACAAGCACATATCTGAGAGCTGCAACGGGTATGCCCACTATATGTTTAGGAACGTCTGTCTCCATAATGTGTTTCAGGATTCCTAGCTTACATATTCACCAAGGCCAGCAACAGCACAACCTAGCTTCACTGCAGAGTGTGAAGTAACCCAAAGAAGATTGATCGTGTAGTGCAGAGATAGCCAATGAGATGGCCTCTAGTCACTGTAGGACTATAGTCCCTATCAGCCCTAGTTAGCATGATTACTGGTTAGAGATTATGGGAGTTGTAGTCTATCAGCATCTGGAGGTCACCATGTTGGCTACCCCTATTGTAGTGCATAGTTTTGGACCTGGGTCAGGAAGGAATAGGTTCAAATCTCTTCTTAGCCATAATGCTCACATTGGACAAGGCTCTGAGCCAAATTTACCACAACGGGCTGGTGTGACAATAAAGCAGACATCCCTATGCACACTGCACTGAACAGCTTGGTGGAGATGCAGGATACAAATTGTAACAAACAAACAAACAAACAAACAAACAAACAAACAAACAAACATGATTTCGCGAAGTCCTCACCTTTTTAGACAACCAATCTCTGTATTACAAGATAGTGCTCTGTCAATGTCAAATATATCATATGCAAACACAGCTCCTCTCTAAATCAAGAGAGGGGAACCTGTGGCCTTCCAAATATTGTTGAACTCCAAATCCCAGCCAGCATAACCCAGTGGTCAGGGATGATGGGAGTTGCAGTCCAGCAACATCTTGCCTAAACATTTTATCATAATTCTGTGAACCATTGGTGTCTGAGAAACAGATTATTGAATCTCACCATCCTAACACACACACCCTACTCATTCGGATATCCCACACCCTACTCATTCGGTCTCTTTTGTCCTCTATATGTGTGTTCCTTACGGCAGCAGTAAACACAGGCATGTGCCTTCAAAGCACTAGCTAGTGCAGAACTGGAACTGAACAAGCCAGCCTCAATTTCTGTGAAACAAATTGTCTCTGGAAGTAGGAATCCTTTATATGATACAGAGTTAACAAACATGTGTCATACATATGCCAACACATCCAGCAAAGAAGAAAGGACTAATTTTCAATAGTGAAAAGGACAGAGCAGGAGTTCAGTAATCGGTGCAAGTCACATCCCACAGAAAATGTACTGAATCCCAATAAAGAGGAAACTTCTTCAATAAGTCTTCAGATAATCCCTAAAGATTTGCAAGGATTTTTAAAAAGTTGCATTGCAGCTTTGTGAGAATTACCCCCCCCCCCCCCCGCCACCTTATGGGAATGTTTGCTAAACATCTACAGGGGATGCTAAAAAGAATTCACAGATTCACTTTGCTAATCCATCATACATATTAGGGTATGTAACCTTTTATGGCTGTGAATTACCTAGGAGTTATCCCCATTGAACTGATTAGTATTTATTTCTGTGTAGACAGGTAGAGGATTGTGTTGTAAGTCTTTATCTTGCGGAATGAAAAGGTTGTTAAAGGTTGCAGATATTTAAAAAGATGAAATGGCTTTTACCTTTTCTACCAAATAATTTTAGAAAAGACCAGCTCTTGTTTAGTCCATCACTTCTATGTAAATGAGCTGAAGATTCAAAGCCCTCTCATGAAGGATGTGTGCACTATCATAGAAGAAAACTGATTTTCTCAGCATATCAAGTTTAATTATGTGTGCTCGGGTGGCGCTGTGGTCTAAACCACAGAGCCAAGGGCTTGCTAATCAGAAGGTTGGTGGTTCGAATCCCTGCGATGGGGTGAGCTCCAGTTGCTTGGTCCCTGCTCCTTCCCACCTAGCAGTTTGAAAGCACATCAAAGTGCAAGTATATAAATAGGTACCGCTCCGGCGGGAAGTTAAATGGCATTTCCGTGCGCTGCTCTGGTTCGCCAGAAGCGGCTTAGTCATGCTGTGGCCATATGACCCGGAAGCTGTCTGTGGACAAACGCTGGCTCCTCGGCCTATAGAGCGAGATGAGCGCTGCAACCCCAGAGTCAGCCATGACTGGACCTAATGGTCAGGGGTACCTTTACCTTTAACTTCTGCTTGAACATAGGCTGAAGTCAGGTCTCTGCATGTAGCCAAGAATGAAAACTGGAATCAAGACAGACAACTACATTGTTATATACAGGTTGCATTTATTCTGTCTATGTGATGCAGAACCATGTATAAGAACTTCAGAAAAATCCTTCTCGATCAGACCAGGGTCAATGGGCACATTAGGAATTTTAAGAAAGGGCAGTGGGTTAAGTCACAAAATGGCTGCAATGGGGTGTGTGTGTGTGTGTGTTATAACACAAAATGGCTGCAATATCAAAAAGAGAAGAAAAAATAGCAGAGCCACAAAAAGGTGTAGACATGTTCTCCATCACTCAACAGCCATCAATAGAAAAAAGCACCTATCAGCCACCACCGTACTCAGTTATAGGGTGTAATCTTTTAGCACCCCTCCTGTGTTCAGAATGAAATGGAGGATGAGTATCCAACTGAGGCAAGTAATGAATGTGGGCATGAATGAATGAATGTGCTCAGCATAGGAGAGGCCAAGCCAGTTTGTACAGGAACTGAGGAAAAATGGCAGTCACTTGTTCATGCAGTCTATAGAGCTGCTGTTGATGGTAAATTCCACTGCAATTAAATTTCCTGGAGCTTTTAGAAATGATGGCGAGCTTTGTTACTTCTGTTTCTCCTGCTTACTGCAAATACATACCATGATCCTCAGTGTGCTGTTTCTGTACTGCAACTCAATATGCCCTGTATATCATTGGGCTTGTTCCTCTTTGCATATGTCTGCCATGTATCATACTGACACACATCAACTGTTGACACACAGCATCTGACACACAGCAATTTGCATGTGTACTGCCTATAAGAGCACACTCAGTGACTACGGGCTCCGGAATGTAATGAGAGACAGTTGTCAGGAGATTTTATTCCCTTATTAGTTTCAACTCTTTCTGTCAGATGGGTGGGGGGAATTTTTTTGGCAGGAAACAAGCACTGAGCCCTAATCTGGATCTAAAACATGTCCAGATTGAGATTCTGTAGCTGCTTGTCTTTCAAAATATAAGTAACCGGTTTAAGTACTTTTTGGTTTGTTTGTTTTTTCTAAAGCATGTTTATTGTAGTGTACAGCTCAATCCTTACTGTATAAGTAAGGAACAGAGAGCACGTCTTCAATAAAAATTCATTAAAACATCCTCAGGAAGGAATATCTGATTCAGTTTAGCATAGGCCTGAATGGAAGAAGCCTTGCATAAATGGAGGTCAGTTTTTCCAGCTGATATTAAGTGAAAAGCAACATTTTTTAAAAGTGTCAAGTGCCCTAGTCTGTTGAACTCTGTTACATTTAGCATTTGTAGATAGTGCATTTATAGCTGTCTGAAGATTAAACACATGGTTTTAACACTGCAGTGAAACAACGTAGGAGTTTATTTTTTAAGTGTTTAGGGGTTTTAGGTTAAAAGAGAATGCTGCAGAGCACTGTACGCCTTGTAGAGTTTGAATTTACAAGCCTTAAGCTTTCTCTCACTATTTATCATATAAACATAACCCCAGCCCTTGATCCATGGCCTCCCTATAAATGAATGCCATGGTGAGAACTTTGTAGCCAGCAGAGGAAGCTCTCTGAAAGTGATCTTTCGCAGAGAGAAAACCTAGAGTTCTAGTTGCTAAGTGATAGTAATCTTGTATTTATTCCCAAACAAACTCTAGAAGTGAAAAGTGAGACTCCCGACACATATTTCTTACTGCTTTCCAAGCATTACCAGTTTCAGTGTGACATAAATTAAATTCTGTTTTGCAGTGTGCTGCAAACCTACAGCTTGTATTCAGCTAAGAGTACATCAGAGTAGACATACTGAAATCAATGAAATTAAGTTACTTCTTAATGGAGATAACTTCTTAATGTGCCTTTGTCTAGAGATCACCTTATGCCAACATGCCTTCTTTTAAAAAAAACACCAATGACATATATTAGACAGTATAATACCTACATATAAATAAGCCCCAGTGAATTCAATGCAGATTAATCCCAGGTAAGTGTGTATAAGCTTTCAGCCTTATACAGTTGTTTTGAAATAGGCATATCTTTTTGAAACTGTTCTATCAGTATAATAGACAAATGCATTCAAGCATAAATATTTTCCTTTGACTAATACAGCAACCTGCGCACAGTCACATGCCCAGGTGAAAGTGTCATAGATCATAGCATCATCGAGCTGGAAGGCACCATGAGGATCATCTAGCCCAATCCCCTGAAATGCAGGAATCTTTTGCCCAATGTGGGGCTTGAACCTACAACCATGAGAGTAAAAATCTCATGCTCTTTAAGTGATCATCAAACCAGCATTAGAAAGAACTTAAAAATGAACTTCTGGAGAAAACCAAAGGCCTATTTACACCAGCAACCTTTTCCACAATTGCTCCACATCATGATAGCAGTTATGACCATCAGCCATTGCTTAAATTAGTGATTGGTACATCCATAGTTTACTGGGACGTGGGTGGCACTGTGGGTTAAACCACACAGCCTAGGACTTGCCGATCAGAAGGTCGGCGGTTCAAATCCCCGCGACGGGGTGAGTTCCCATTGCTCGGTCCCTGCTCCTGCCAACCTAGCAGTTCGAAAGCACCTCAAAGTGCAAGCAGATAAATAGGTACCGCTCCGGTGGGAAGGTAAATGGCGTTTCCGTGTGCTGCTCTGGTTTCCCAGAAGTGGCTTAGTCATGCTGGCCACATGACCCGGTAGCTGTACGCCGGCTCCCTCAGCCAATAAAGCGAGATGAGCACCGCAACCCCAGAGTCGGCCACGACTGGACCTAATGGGCAGGGGTCCTTTTACCTTTACATCCATAGTTTAAGTATGTGCTGACTGAAGAAGTGTTTTGGTTTTTCCCCTGTCCTGAATCTTCCACCATCATACAGCTTCATTGGTGACTCTAGGTGTCTAGTATTATGCGAAGGGGAGGGAAACTTTTATCAAACCACTGAATACAGTTTAGGGCAACTTGGTTGCTACCAGATAATCTGCATGTTGAATGTTCATTGGTATTTGTTTAACAGAGTGGTTATACAGCGATGAATATTCACCTTGATTTGCTTTTGGTGTGTTTACAAGTCATCCCGTTGGTCATTTGTTCATCCCACATTTTCCAATGCATTTCCCCATCACTTTCCAAACTGCAAAATATCCAACAACAACAAAGTTCATTTGAAGAAGAAGAAGAGTTTGGATTTGATATCCCGCCTTTCACTCCCTTTAAGGCGTCTCAAAGCGGCTAACATTCTCCTTTCCCTTCCTCCCCCACAACAAACACTCTGTGAGGTAAGTGGGGCTGAGAGACTTCAAAGAAGTGTGACTGGCCCAAGGTCACCCAGCAGCTGCATGTGGAGGAGCGGAGACGCGAACCCGGTTACCCAGATTACGTGACTACCGCTCTTAACCACTACACCACACTGGCTCTCATTTGTTGTGGAAAGGCAATGGAGCACTTTTCAATCCACTTGAAATGTGCAAACTTGAAGTCCTGGTATGAAGTTCAATCTGTCCTGCAAAATACTGACAGTCTGGATGGTCTGGATGGAAATACTGATAGTCTCACACTGAGACACTGAAAGAAGGAAGCTCACCTCTAAATCTGTGTTCCTCATAATACCTCTCCCCAACCAAGAAATGTAGCAGTACTGCCACAACTTCTTTCTAGAAACTTCACACTGTAACCTAAAGCTGGGGTAACACCCCCCCCCCACTGCATAGGCAAACCCATCCCAGAGCATGTACCTTCCCCAACAAATTTGTTCACAGCTTGTAGAACAAATTGTTACTCAGGAAAAGTGTGCCACTCCTGAAGTGCTTAGGATTACATTCTCCCCTGCAGGGTTTATGTGTTTCCCACCGACAGGAAGATATCCAACAACTGAGGCTTTCTCCCATCACTGTATCTCTATTCAATTTCTCTCTGTCATACACTTGTTAAAAATACAAAAGTCTGCAACAAAAAGTAATAAGGCTTAGAGGTGCCTTTCCGGGTGGCAGGGGGATGGAGAAGAAAACTACAAGTGTAATAAATAATCTGGATGTCAGAAGAAAATGAGCTGAGTCTTTGGCTACAGGGAAATAATGAAGAGTGGATCTGCTGGAGAAATCCTCATCCCCACAATAATAACGAGACCCAGGGTAGGAGCCACTCTTGTTTATTGTGTTTCGACATGAAATGAAAAAGTATATGTTGGAAACAGTGTCTTTTCTATTTCTGTACCTTGGAATACAGAATCAGTGTGGCATATGATAAAGGAAACAGAGGCATAAGCAGAAAAGACCTTCATATTATTAATAAGTTAAATTACTAGGGACTATTACGTAAAAATACCATAGCAACCTTGATAGCAATTGGGTTCCAGCTGCTGATAGCAGCTTTATCTAAGCTTGCTTCCATATGGTTAGGTCTTCCAGCATAGCTGAGGTCAAATTATAAGTGATGTTAATTATATGAATGCCAGAAGCAGCTCAGCAGGTGGGCTGGAACCACTATGCTAGCTTCTCGAAGGGTGGGTTGCTGTTTCTTTCTGGGAGAGAGAGGGGACAGGCAAGATGATGGGCTAGTCAGAATTGTGTAATTGCACTGGCAGAGCCAATCCAGTCTCCTGCCAGGCTCTTGCTTTTGCACCAGCCAACCTCTGCACTGTCTTACCTCTATGCTTCTCAGTAAGCAACAGTGAATGCTATTTAAAAAAATGCTTTTGGTAATGTAACTATCAGCCAAGGAGAAGCCTGAGCATCCTGGGTGATATTTGAGGTGGGGTGGAGTTTACCTCTTTCATTTTGTACCATGGTCCAGATAATTTGTTTTTCATGCTGCGCTGCTCCAATGGGATACTGATACTTTATATTTTAATTGTGGATGCTTGCATTCTAATGTTTGTGTAGCTGGTTTTTATACTCTGAAAATTGATCAGAAGCAATTCTTAGCAATAAGTAGTAAAGGTAAAGGTACCCCTGCCCGTACGGGCCAGTCTTGACACTCTAGGGTTGTGCGCCCATCTCACTCAAGAGGCCAGGGGCCAGCGCTGTCTGGAGACACTTCCGGGTCACGTGGCCAGCGTGACAAAGCTGCATCTGGCGAGCCAGCGCAGCACACGGAAACGCCATTTACCTCCCCGCCAGTAAGCGGTCCCTATTTATCTACTTGCAGCCTGGGGTGCTTTCGAACTGCTAGGTTGGCAGGCACTGGGACCGAGCAGCGGGAGCGCACCCCGCCATGGGGATTCGAACCACCGATCTTTCGATCGGCAAGCCCTAGGCGCTGAGGCTTTTACCCACAGCGCCACCCGCGTCCCTAGTTAGCAATAAGTAGTGTACATTAATTAATATAATAAAAAAATCATTCACTCATTAATAAAAACCACATCTCTGAAGATTCTCCTTACATTTAAGAGAAGCCTCAATGGGTGCCTATTCAAACTTCCTTTAAAATAGCAAACGACATAGAAGCTTCAGAGAGTTGTTTGTTGAGACTGTGGAGAATTACCCCAGGTTATATGTAGAGAATGAGCTTCTATTTACTACTGCCAATTCATCAAGTGTGTAGAGGGGTTCCATTTTTTTACTCCCGCTATATTATGTGGTCTACTAACATCTTTCACTATAACCCAGAGCTGTGGGACTTTGGACATGATACAAAACCAGCCAGACACACTTTATAAGTAAATAAAAAACAAAACATTATAATTACCTATGAGGGCAAGGTAATATAAAAACTACACTTGCATTGTTCACTTTTTCTTTAAGACTCATAATTGCTTTTATATGGCTGTGGTTATTATAGTCGGCAGTTGCTTTCAAATACAGGTATTTACATAAGGCTGATTTGTGAAGCATAGTTTCTATCCCTAACAGACATATATGCCAATTACCCTTAGACCCTTTCCCCCAGTCAATCAATTTGCACCTGCACCAGGTACTGAAAGGCTTCTGCTAGTTTACTTATGAGCCAGGCGTGCAGGCAGTTCTCTCTCTGGCCAGCTTCAGAATCTCCTCACTGCTTAAAGTCCTTTGACAGCCTCTCTGCCAATCTTCACCCTTCTTTTGGGGGACACTATCCTTCCAGACTTTCCCTGTCCTTGGTAGCCTCTTGCCTGCCTTCTTCATGCTCAACCCCCCAGCCTCCCACAGTAACACTCTCTCCCTGAACAGTGGTAGTTGTGGCCGATTAATGTTCCAGCCAGCATACACTTCAACCAATCTGATTTGAGTAGCATAGAATTCGTCCCCCTTCATCAGACCACTTTTCCATGCCCAGTGAATGACCAAGAATTTCTACCCAGCAAGCCAATCAGAAGAGAAATTCTACAGCCCTCTTCAACATAAAACCCACCAGCTTTCTATAAACAAGTCTTGTGGAACCTAACAGCCAATGGATATTTAGTATTTTAAACGTAACCTTTACAGCAAAATGTTATATGGTGTATATAAAGCAAACCCTCTCTTAGTAAACGCATTTTTAAAGGTGGTTTCTCTGCAGTGACCATGGCAACAACAACAACAACAACAGCAACAACAGCAACAACAACAACAATTTATTATTTATGCCCCGCCCATCTGGCTGTGCTTCCCCAGCCACTTTGGGCAGCTTCCAACAAAATATTAAAATACCATAATGCATCAAACATTAAAAGCTTCCCTAAACAGGGCTGCCTTCAGATGTCAAGAAGAGAAAGAGTTAAACTTCCACTTCACCGCCCCTCACCATGGTCCAGAGGTTGCTCAGGCTTCCAGGCAGCTGTTATTTATATAACAGAAATGTGTGCTTTAATTGCATTAACACGATTAAAGTCATGTCTAGTTTGGCCTTCAGACTTTCATAATTTAGAGACTAGGAGAGTAGTTAGCAAATTAAGCGTAAGCATTTGGGTTCAAGCTTGGCTAATTGTGAGACAGGCTCGTTGAACTTATCTTTACATACAATAAACCAGTACACTCTTTTTTTTAATGTGTTGTTTGTGTGATGAGAAAGAGGTTTGTCAAATGACTGTTCATGTCTTCTTTTCGTTCATTGGGCAAAACAAGAGGAGAAGGTGGTAGAAGAATCTGAAAAACAGAGCAATATTCAGGAACGAAAAACATATGTTCAGGCACACACATGCCTATAAAAGGACACAGTCTACAATCACAAATCAAGAATTCACAAATATGGTACCAACTCTATGAAACATTAACAAATTATCAGCCATTCCAACTTGCACTCATGTATTTGCTCCATCCCCTACAGCTCTGCTTTGTGTAGCCAAAAAATGTGTTTCTATTTAGCAGCTGAATTACTTGATAAATATCAAAGGAACATACTTGGCAAAATTTCGTTTTAAGGCTTTCCTTGAGGGAACACAGTGAACTGATTCCTATGGTATTTTCTGCTTATTCTCTTTAGTGGTATTTAATAACTTTCATGAATAATTAGTGCTCTTTAGTAGAGTTTAAATTAAAGCAGTTCTATCTATCTACCTACTGACATGCAAAATGGCAAATTGTTCCATGTATCAGCAAGCTTGGTGGTTCTGTGCCTACTCGTAGGAATAGTAACTATTGTTAAAAAATAGTGGGTTTTGTAATCATAATCATAATAATGCTATTAGCAATACCTCCACCACAGGAAAAAATGTGCCACAATATTGTCACTAATACAATGTTGCTACTAAGTAAGCTGTCACTAATTCATTAAATTATCAAATGTATGAAATTTCATACTATTGGTTGCATGTTTCACCTAGATGTACTGGACAATGCCCACAAAATTGTTTCTGATAAAAGTCACTCACCTCTGCCTATGGTAGTTTTTGTCCTACTTTACAAAAGACAATCCTCTGTTTGAAGACCACCCTCCTCTGCCTTAAGTGCTTTCTGGTCCAAGTCTGAATGATAAAGTGCTCTAGGATGGGAGAGTGGAGTCTCGAAGTTGCCCATCTGCATTAAGCAACAGCAAACTGAGGAGGCACATAGGTCACATGTCCACACTCTCCCCACTAAATTATAGCATCCGGTACAAAATCTGCACCTACAAACATTGAAAAATGTGCACTTACTGGTGAGAATGCAACAATACTTAAACCCTTTTGAAATGGATAGGTACCATCTCTGCTGAATTATCACCCTTCTCTTCAAGGCCAGCCACTCTAGCAAGCATCTTTATTCCTTATATTTGAACAGCCTTAAGGCCACCAGGCGGTGGAAGACAGGAGTGCCTGGCGTGCTCTGGTCCATGGGGTCACGAAGAGTCGGACACGACTAAACGACTAAACAACAACAAGGCCACCAGTGCCGAGGGACGCGGGTGGCGCTGTGGGTTAAACCACAGAGCCTAGGGCTTGCCGATCAGAAGGTTGGCGGTTCAAATCCCTGCGACGGGGTGAGCTCCCGTTGCTCAGTCCCTGCTCCTGCCAACCTAGCAGTTCAAAAGCACCTCAAAGTGCAAGTAGATAAATAGGTACCGCTCCGGCGGGAAGGTAAACGGCGTTTACATGCACTGCTCTGGTTCGCCAGAAGTGGCTTTGTCATGCTGGCCACATGACCCGGAAGCTGTACGCCGGCTCCCTCGGCCTATACAGCGAGATGAGCGCCACAACCCCAGAGTCGGCTACGACTGGACCTAATGGTCAGGGGTCCCTTTACCTTTACCTTTAAGGCCACTAGTGCAGGTTCATAATTAGCTGGAAGGTAACAATAAGGCAGGGACGCGGGTGGCACTGTGGGTAAAAGCCTCAGCGCCTAGGGCTTGCCGATCGAAAGGTCGGCGGTTCGAATCCCCGCAGCGGGGTGCGCTCCCGTTGCTCGGTCCCAGCGCCTGCCAACCTAGCAGTTCGAAAGCACCTCCGAGTGCAAGTAGATAAATAGGGACCGCTTACTAGCGGGAAGGTAAACAGCGTTTCCGTGTGCGGCTCTGGCTCGCCAGAGCAGTGATGTCACGCTGGCCATGTGACCCGGAAGTGTCTCCGGACAGCACTGGCCCCCGGCCTATAGAGTGAGATGGGCGCACAACCCTAGAGTCTGTCAAGACTGGCCCGTACGGGCAGGGGTACCTTTACCTTTAACAATAAGGCACCATTATAACATTGTGCCTGAAAGTTTAGTTGCAAACTATATTTTAGTCTTATCTGAATTACTGGATGGAGGGAGAGAAGTTTCTTCAAATGTGTGAATCCCCATGTTTACTGTGTGGAGTTTTAAAATATAATTTTGATTTCATTTGTTTTAACTACTGGAACAAAAATACCCACTCCCATGCAAATCTCCTGCATTCCCCTTCTCTACCCACTAGATACATGTGCCCACATTCTGCTTTGCTCCTTTATCAGCTTATTGCCACATGAAAATTTATGTATTGGTTACCAGGTTTCCATAATACTGAAATCATGTATCCTCTTTATCCAGCTGGTGAATGTATATATACAGTTCCAATTCTTAAAATGCCATAAATATTCTGAATGTAAATAGAAAACTGGAAGGGAAAAAGTAAATAGAATCAGACGGTGGAAGAAAAAGGACTGCAGAGCTCAACAAAGAGAAAATGGAAAGGAAACACTCTCATTGAACTTTGACTGCGTGATCTTGCTGGTATTGGAATTTGTAGTTGTTTGGAGACACGGGAAATTGTTTCTTCGTTACTCCCTGTCGGAGGAAGAGGATGTCAGCAGGGTCTAATCAGCAGTGAAAGGCTCAGCTGGAGGGACGAGGTTTCTGCTAGCACCTGGTTCCTCATTTTCCCAAGCTCTCCTTGTGCTAGGAATGTCGATTTGGTGATTTGATTTCTCCCCAGCCTTGCTCACATTGGCCTGTTATGTTGGCTGCTGCGAGTTGTGCATCAGGGAAAGGCTGTGTAGCAGCAGTAGAGCATCTGCTTTGCATGAAGAAGGCTAAGGGTTCAATCTTCAGCATCTCTAGGTAGGCAGGGCTGGGAATGTTCCCTCTGCCTCTGCCAGTCAGTGCATACAGTATTGAGCTAGATGGACCAAATGACCAGTGTAGAATGGTCTATTACACCTAAAAGGGCACAGCTCTCCCAAGGAAAATGTCAAACAAATGCTTAATCAACCCACCCCAATCTCAAAGCTACATACTCTTTCCTGCCCCATACACATTTTATAGTTCTGTTTGAATCCAGACAAACTCTGCAGACTTTTCTGTCAATCTAGAGTTCTCTAGCCAATCAGGACTCCATAGCATCCAGCCATTCCTAATCCAAAAGTATAGTTGTGGCAAAGAGGTTCCTCCCATGTGTCCCTAAACATAAGGAACCATATGACTGATTAGGTTGCCTGAAAGTCAGCTCTACTATGCAGACCTCTAATCTCTTGCTCCTTCTAATATGTTGGTACAAGACTAACTGGCAGCACCAGTATCCATCTAGCAGGGCTGTCCTGAGGGGTAGTCTGAGTATGCTCAGAGCTGTTTCCTTCAAAGCACATTCTCTGCAGCTAGCTAGGAGAAGGGTGTGGCTGCTTGGTTGAGCAGCTTGATTTTATTAAAAAATAAATGTGGAAGAATACTGGGCAGAGCATATGTTCAAAAAGAGGTTCCAGATATTATCATGGTGCAATTGGCATGATGTTCTTTTTCCAACTATTGTTAAATTAAAATGTTAGGGTCCATTTCCATCTTTAAACCTTGCCCAGGCTAGAGCTGTTTGTGGTGAGAGGAACCAGCAGGTAGGCACTGAAGAGGCATGTGGGCACTTGGATAGCGTCTCCTCTTCTTCCAAGGCCTAAGCCCAGAGGAGAATCTTTTGGGCTTGGGGCTTTGGTTGCTGGAAGAAGCTGTCTATCCAGAGCCTGTTCCACAAACAGCCCTGGTGTGGATCTAGTGACTTTTGACAATAATGCTGTAACCTTTTCTGTGTAGCATCTCAGAATGGTTTTTTAACCATTGAAAATAAGCGGGATAGTTAGAGGGCTACTTGAAAAAGAAATGGAAAGGCGTTCCATCCTATTTCAAACAATCATACCAGCTCAGCCTAGTGTAGGGAGCCTGTCAGGTGTGCATGCAGGAGCCAGGCCCTGTGACCAGTAGGACTCTGCAGGACCGGGGCCTTCCTAAGTTTGTTCTGAAGAGGCAAGGTGTGGCCACACAGGTGAGGCCGATTGGTAACTCACAGCACCTGGTGGCAAGAGCCAGGAAGGGATATAAGGTCAGCATTTTCCCTTTGGCTCTTTGCCACAGCAACACGTTCCCTGCCTTGCTGCGTTTGACTCCTTGACTCTTTGCTTCTTGATCCTCAGACCCTTGACTTTGTGACTCCTTGCTTCTTGATCCTCAGACCCTTGACTTTGTGACTCCTTGCTTCCTGACCCTCGGACCCTTGGCTTCTTGACTCCCGGCTCTCTGACCCTCAGACTCTTGGCTTTCTGACTCCTGGCTTCTGGACTCCCGTTCCTGCTCCCACCCCGTCATCTTGTCCCCGGTCCCAACATCCCCAGCCAGGACTTCGATCGCCCGTGAACTGGATCATGACAGAGGCCCACATAAGCATTTTTCCCCATGTGAGGAAACTTGCAAATAATTGCATCATAGCAGGCCATCAAAGGTGGCTATAAGATTGGGGATCTTCTCTTCTGATGGTCTTCCTGCTATCACCCACACCATGTGCTTCTGGCTACATTGCTCCTTTTGTATTCTGATGATAAGCGATGCTTTTGCTAGTGGTTCTCATTGCAGGAGACACTCTTATGCTTGGCAAAGGCTTGCCTGCTCACCACAGGTGCACAACCGGAAGTGTCTAAAGTCTTGGTTGCAAGAAGGCCCTGCAAAGTAAGTGAAACAATACCAAGCAGCTTTTAAAAAATAAGGCAAGAGTGTTCTTTCACACTGCCAGACAGTTGATAAGAATACTACTGTTTGCTTACTCTGATGAGAAATCCAGGACCGCTTGTGAGGAGCACTGAGAAGGTGAAGGAGGCTGCTGGACTGCTGCACACAGAGTTGAAAACAACCACACTGGTCTCTAGCATTTAACAGCCTGCAACATTTCAGCAGCTGAACTTTCTGACAATTGCTTGACTTCAACATGTTCATTGTATTTATTTTCCATTATTTAAGTTAGGGCTCCGTGCCCTTGACATCTGCTGCTGATTTGCCCTCCCACAACAAGCAGCGGGACTTCGAGTCTCTCAGAAACTGGAGCACAGAGAGAGAGACTGCAGATTTATGCTTCTTTTTAACTATCTGTCGAATTTGGCTCATCTCTTTCTCCAAAGCTTCAATGTGCAGAACAGTTGCTCGGCAGAAATGTTGATAGACTGCCACAATTTTTAGGGCCAAAGTTTTATGCCACGTTAGAAAAGCTGCACTCCAGATTCAGTACATTAAAAATACTGTCTTAAGAGAATCACTTTGAAAAGAAAAGAATAGCAAATAATGAACTTAAGCAGCTTTAGGAAACTGGTTATCTTTTATAGAAGAGATCCCTCACTGACATCAACTTATACAAAAACGATTCCTTATGATCCACAGCATTAGAAATGTTTAAAACTTTGAACATTAATAAGAGTTATAGATACCCTTTGACCAGTTGCTCTGTATTTTTCTGCCAAAGTATCATGTTGCCAAGTGAAATAAATTTCAGCATATTGACCTGAGACTGGAAAAAAGCGTCAAAAGATTCTTCAGATTTAATCAAGCTTGCATTGTCAAATGCACAATGCATACACAGCCCATGCAAAATATTTTCCTCTACTTTCATCTCATGAAAATGTAAACATCGCAATCTTGGAGACAAGGCCAAAACATTCTTTCTCTAAAGCTAGTTTGGTATGAAGTTTTTTGGTTTTTTTAATGTTGTGGACTATCCACAACTTGGACTACTGCAATGCACTTTATGTGGGGCTACATTTGAAGGTGACCCGGAAACTACAATTAATCCAGAATGCGGCAGTGAGACTGGTGGCTGGGAGTGGCCGCCGAGACCACATAACACCAGTCCTGAAAGACCTACATTGCCTCCCAGTACGTTTCCAAGCACAATTCAAAGTGTTGGTGCTGACCTTTAAAGCCCTAAATGGCCTCGGCCCAATATACCTGAAGGAGCGTCTCCACCCCCATCATTCAGCCCCACACTGAGGTCCAGCTCCAAGGGCCTTCTGGCGGTTCCCTCACTGTGAGAAGCGAAGTTACAGGGGACCAGGCAGAGGGCCTTCTCGGTAGTGGCACCCACCCTGTGGAACCCCCTCCGATCAGATGTCAAGGAAATAAACAACTATCTGACTTTTAGAAGACATCTGAAGGCAGCCCTGTTTAGGGAAGTTTTTAATGTCTGATTTTTTTTAATTGTGTTTTTAATATTCTGTTGGAAGCCGCCCAGAGTGGCTGGGAAAACCCAGCCAGTTGGGTGGTGTATAAATAATAAATTATTATTATTATTATTACTGATCCCTTGCCTGCAGTATTGAGGAGTCCAGTCCAATAACAACCCGATACATCCAGAGCCAGCCCTCCCATTAGGCAGCAAATGTTAAGTGATGAACGACAGTGGCAAGATGTTGGAGGGCAGAGTTGTGTGTACCATCACTCAGCCTGCCTTGCACCACCAAGCTACTGTGATGCCAGAAATCTAGCAAAAATCTCTGTCCCATTCTTAGTGTTGAAAGAGGATTCAGCTGTCAGCCTGCTCAGTTTCTGTATATGGCATAGAAATAAACTGTACTTGGCTGGCCCTGGTCATGTCTTGTAGGGCTCAAATTGAGCTTTATTCTGCATGGATCACTAATAGTAACTATGCATTTCAGCTCCACCATCGAATCATTTGTCTTGGAGTTTCCTTAGGAATGATGTGATAGCTAGTTGCAACCGGTATATTTATAATGTGCTGTTGACAAAAACAACGTCCACTCTACAACCCTCAAACATACCACATAATAAATAGGGGCTGAGGAAAACTAGATATTTGGCTACAAAACATCCAAAAAAGCTACCAGTGCAATCTATCATATGAGGATGATGTTTTCACAAGCACTGCTTGTGACCTCATTTAAGATCTGCTTGTAGGGCATCAATGACAGACACTTTTCAGTGGTGGCACAAAATTATGGAATTTCTTTCAAATTGAGATCTGCCTCTTCTCTGCCTCTTTTAGCACTTAAACACCCATTGAAAACTTTTGTTTGTTTAACATGCTTTTGGGTTTGTTTTTCTTCATTTTTTTCTGGTTCTTTTGGATGTGCTTTTTTCTGCTGCTATCTACTGCTGCCTTCAGACAGCGGGATTAAAATATAATAAATCTAATCTAAAATATAATCTAATCTAAAGACAATAAGCACCTTTAGATTTGCACTGATCTCAGCTTGGCAGTTTGAAATCAATGTGGCATAATATTATTTAAGCCTGAGTGTATTGTGCCCATGTAGAGTAGATAGAGATGAACTGAGTAACTAATGCAAGGACATCTGCATTTAATGGAAATGCTTTCCATTCTTCTCTATAAAGGAAAAGGCTATATTGAGATTCAGGGCTGTGTGATAGAAGACTCAGCTGGCATTGTACAAGGCAGCTTGCTGGAACTAAGTCTTAAATCTGTCTTTACTTCTAAGACGGTAAAGGAAGTACTTGTGTAGTGGTGAAGTTGTAAAAAGGCAATATATTTCTTTAATTTAACTGGTCTTCAGCCAACAAAGCTCCCAAAGCTGCTTACAAATCACTAAAAAAAAAAGTCAGTCTCTGCTCTCAGGCTAAAAATACATGTCCCAAAAGCATCTGAAAAGACGCAACACAAAGGGAAAAGATATTGGCAGGGAGGAGGAAATAAGCAAACTCAGGTTGAAGTTCTTGATTGCAAGTTGTTCTAATAGCCAGGGCAGGAAGCACCATAAATTGCTGGTTTCTCTGCTTCCCTTCTCTTTCCTTCTCTGCTGCTGCCTTATGGGTGATTGCTAGTAGGTGAGATTGATGCCTATTTTGCTGTTATTTTACAAAGAAGAGTTAAACATTCATACAGATGTAACAGGCACGGCCAGACGTACAGGCACTGTGAATATTTTTTAAATGGTACGGGAAGTGGTTGTTGCTGAACAGTTATAATTCTTCCTTATTTCAATGTACCATATTTTTCGCCCTATAGGACACACTTTTTCCCCTCCAAAATGAAGGGGAAATGTGTGTGCGTCCTATGGGGCGAATGCAGGCTTTCGCTGAAGCCTGGAGAGCGAGAGGGGTTGGTGCGCACCGACCCCTCTCGCTCTCCAGGCTTCTGGAAGCTATCCGCAAGCCTTCCAAGCCCGGCAGGAGTTCCCGTGGGCTCGCAAGGCTTGCGGGCAGCAGCCTGCAGCCCGAAGCATGGGGTGCCCTCCAAAGGGTGCCCTGTGCTTTGCGCAGGTGTCCGCAAGCCTTGCGAGCACAGCGGGAGTTGCCGCCGGGCTCGCAAGGCTTGCAGATAGCAGCCTGTTCTGAGGACCCTAGCCCCGTGGCTGGGGGGGGGTATATTTTTTAATTCATCCCCCCCCCCCCAAAAAAAACCCCAAGGTGCGTCCTATGGGCCGGTGTGCCCTATAGGGCGAAAAATACAGTGTTTTTTTTTAAGGTTGAACTTAATAAAATAATATGATTAAACTACACATATCTCTTTTTTGATTGTGAAACTTGACTGTGCCTCTGTTTAAGATTTAGTAAAATCTTTGCTCCATCTATCACATGTTTGGGAAACATAATGTCTTGTTCAACATAATGCCTCCACAGCCCATTTTAAAAATATATTCCCGACCAACAAAAACATTCAGAAAACAGCTTTCACTTATCAGAACTGCACTGATAATAATGACTTTAGATCAATTAGCGTATGGAATTTTTATTTTTAAGATGGATGAGATTTCCATATGGAGTCATATTGCTGTTGGGAATATTTTTACAGAGAGCTGCCAAACTGTAGATTGGAACAAAATGATGAATTATTAAGTTTTGTGGCGTAACGAATTTTGAAGGAACGACTCCAGACTGCACTGTCACATAAAACCAAATCTGGCAGTATTTCCCCATCCATCACTTAAAGGAGACTGTATTTAGCCATCAGATTTTCATCAGAATTTTTTTTATATATAAGCATAGATAATAGAACATCAAAGACATCTTAACCAAATTAAAACACCCACCCTCAACTAATAGATTCTACTGCCACAAAACACAAGTTTACAAATGTAGTGAACTAGACCATGTTATGTGTGCTGTGTCAAAAAAAGGAAGAAGGCTCAGCTTGGCTTGATCATTGTTATTCTGTCCTATATTTGCTGTGCCGACAAGAATATATTTCACCAATGAATGTTTAATGACTTGTGAACATCTTGCTTCCTTTTGTTTAAAAGGGAAAACAATTCATAGTACACTGCATGTAAAACAGAAACTATATTATGCACAGTTTAAAGGCAACCAAGAATTTATTCTATCAGCATTGATGGAAATTATTTCTAAGCAAAATTATCAGGCTGAGGTGAAATAATTAATCAAGGTGTGACCTTTGGCACATTTATCGACAGCAAATTCCTTTGAGAACAATCCAGGCAAAGAATACCGCTTGCTCTGACAGTGATGTTCACCTGTTCGGGTGGCGAGAATAGGGATAGGGGAATTTGGGCCGAACCCAGCGCCTCCCTTCCCTTAGGTTGTGCTGTCCACAAACAACCTTCTGAAATTATCCACCCTCTTTTGTGGGTAGAGAAACGGTTTGTGTGTGGTCCAGTGGAAGGGAACCAATTCGCTGAATCTCTCCAGGTGAGAAGAAAGCCTCAAGAGATGGGACTCACCGTTAGCAGTGGTATTAGCACAGCTTTCTTCTCCCCTTGCCTCAATGTCTCATTTTGTGTTGCTTTGGCTACTCACCCACCTGTTAGAAGTCCATGTTCCTGGCTTGATAACACAGTAAACATATATAATTAAAAAGGAGGATTTATTGCAAAAACAAGCAAGTAGCTCCTGACTGCTCTAGCCAAGCATCCGGCATCATCACTCAGTTGACCCTTCTTTTTAAAAACAAACAAACAAAACTTTTAATATAAATATCAATACATTACAAAAATTTTACACACTTGACATTACATTACATATATTACATACACAACATACATCACGTATCTCACCTTCACCTACCTTCCACCTACCTACCATCGAAGACACCGACATACTGTGGTTATTGACTTCCAACTAGTCTCATTGTGTAATTTTGTCAATCTTAAATCTATGCGCATTTCATATTGCTTATTATGTTTATCCTTTATGATAATTACTTCCTTTCTGTCGCCTAACTTTTATCTTCCTCTCTTTCTCTCATCTAACTTCTCTATTTATTAGATTTATTTATACTTCTGTCAGGAGATTTGTGTTTTCTATATAGGTTTTGAGATAATCATTAAATATTGACCCTTCTAAGGAGTCCTTTCTGTCTCAACAGAAGATATTGAACCTGTGACCCTTACGTCTCTTGTTTTGTTTCCTGTCTTGCAGCCGTCCTATACGTCTACGTCTTGGGCTCCTTGGGTCATCTGCAGCCCTTTCCTGTGACGAAAGGCTGTCTCTCTTGCTTTTTGTGCCTGTTTGTGCTTCCTGAGATCTTTGGCTGTGTTCCAGCTTGCTTCCAGCTACAGCCTTATCAGCCTGCTCTCCATGGTCAGGAGGAGGCAAAATCTGCAGCTGTGGGCTCTCCTCTGCCTGAGTAAAATCCAAACCTCTCTGTTCCTAGCTGCTGTTTGCAGTCGGCTGCAAACCTTCGCTTGGAGCTGGTGTATTCATGACACCACCATTTTGCAGTCCTCCCAATTCTGTGGACCATTCCAGGGTACTAGGGTAGAGGGCAGGGAGGAATGAAATGGCAGCCACCACTTAAAACACAGAAATATAGCAATACTTAGTGAATTCCTACTAAGCTTGATTTGTCTGGTGCTTTTTGTTTTTGTTTCTTTTAAAGATTCAGAATTGCTACAAGAAAATTTCAAAAAACCCTTTTCCCCGTTTTTACTGCACTCTCTGTTTCACAGGCTACCCATGGAAGAAATTCCATGCAGTTAGCCAAGAGGAGAGAATGTTAATTCTGTAAGACACTGCCAATATTCTACTCACTCAGGAAACTTACTTAACATTCCCATCATTCCTTCTATTTTGGAAGCTCAGCTTGTATCATTGCTTATGTAGCCCAAAAGGCACAACTCATGCACAAGAGGAAGGGATGAGCAGGCTTGGAGCAACCTCAGGGTTTGCAGAAGTGATAAACTTTAGCAGAGAGGGAGTTCAAAGGGGGAAAGGGAGTAATTTAGCTCACTTCCCATTTAAAGGTGCACTTGCATAACCCATACAAATGATATGCAAACTGAAACACAGCCATCCTTCAAAAATCACACTTCTAAATTTGCAGGGCAGTTTTCCAGCCAAGTAATATATACGAAAATGCATCTACCAGGGTAAAATGTAAAAGAAAATGCATCTATTGGTGAAAATAACATACAAACCTATATTATATTAGGTAAAATTGCTTTGCATAAATGTGTATAATAAGGGAAATTGTATTAAAATGTGTAAATAAACATGACCCCAGTCAAATTAGCAAAAATTTATCATCTGCCCAATAATAAATGTTGGAAATGTAATGAGACTGAAGGTACTTTCTATCACCTTTGGTGGACCTGCCCGAAGATTAAAGCCTACTGGGAAATGATCTATAATGAAATTAAAAAGGTCCTTAAATGGACATTTTCTAAAAAACCAGAGGCTTTTCTCCTGGGCATGGTGGGCCAATTGGTGCCAAGGAAGGACAGAACTTTTTTTATGTATGCTACCACAGCAGCAAGAATTCTTCTGGCAAAGTTTTGGAAGACGCAGCAGCTACCCACTCTGGAAGAATGGCAAGCGAAGGTGATTGACTACATGGGAATGGCAGAGATGACCGGCAGAATCCGTGACCAGGGGAGTGAGACAGTGGAAGAAGATTGGAAGAAATTTAAAATATACCTTAAAAATTGTTGTAACATTCAGGAGTGCTGAGATGTTATGGTGTTAAGAAACAGAGAATTGCAGCTGTAAATCATGAATCTAAGGGAATTATAAAGAAGATGAGTTAATTAATTAAATGGAGGGTTGCTGTTAAAAGGAAAAATAAGGATGCAGAAAAAGGGAGGTATGGGGAAGTCCGGGAAATAAGGTGAAGGAAAACGAGTTTATGAAATTATACATGTTTATTTGTTTGTATGTTTTATTTTGTTTTATTGTTTGTTGTTATTACATGTTTGGAAAATTAATAAAAATTATTTAAAAAATAAAATAAAATGTGTAAATAATAGGAGAAAATCATGAGCACTTAAATAAATAAGTCACAAAGCAATGTTGAAATGTGAACTGAACGTAAGACTGGAAAGATGAGGACAAAGAGAAACTGAAAACTAACATATTTTTTTCATCCATAGCTGCTCAGTGGCCATGTAATGTTGACTGACTGTTGGGCAGCAAGGCACAAAATGGGGGATGCAAGAATAGAATGGACGGACTAGAGTCCTGAGCAGCATCACTTCACACTGCAACATTTTGTTGCAGGCCTCACTAGTCTTTTTCTGTTTTTATTTGCAACATGCTTAGGGTGAAAACAATCTCATTGTTCCAGAACATCCTGAATAGAAGTTTGTGATGATTGCAATGAAAGGAAACATAATAGGTTCTCTTTTATTAGACCACGGCTATTGCTGCAGCTAGGATCTTAGACTATGTCTTTGGTGTATTTTTTTAAAAAAAGAAAATTGCTTTGGTATTTTATGATGCCTTCATATCACCAGCTGCCTACACTGAACTGGATACCCCAATTGCTAAATGAAGCCAAGCAGTGAAGCAAATAATCCATTTGCCGTCCAAAACTATTGGTTTAAAAATCTAGAAATGAAACGGAAGGAGTTTTACAATATCCAGATGCATCACTTTCGGGAAATGTGAGAGAGAAAAGAACAAGCAGTAACTTTGAAAGGTTTCTTCAAATGTAAGACAATCATAAACCCATTCTAGGCGACCCTAAGCCCAGCATCCTCATCTCACAGCAGCCAACCAGATGCTTATGGGAAGCCCACAAGTATAACCTGAGTGCAACAGCACTTTGCCCATTTGCAATCCCCAGCAACTGGTATTCAGAGGTATATGCCTCCAACAATGGAGGAGGAACATATCCATCGGAGCTAATAGCCATTGATAGCCTTAAAATCCATGATGATGTCTAAATTTCTCTTAAGGTTGTCTGAGTTATTGGCTATCACTAGCTCTTAGGGTAGCAAATTCAGTAGTTTAACTATGTGCTGTGTGAATAACTGCTTCTTTTTCCTGTGCTACTGATTCAGAATAGAGTTCAATATCAACAGCAAGAGGAATGGGATTTTCAGTGGATCAAGAACAAACAAAAATCCCATTAATTCATACCAGCATCGTGACTTTTTAAAAAAGTTCTTGCTATTTCAGCACTTCAGGAAAATACACAGACAATTGAGCCATTGTTATCCTATCATCTAAAGGCCACAAAACTATTTAACTTCTTTTTATGAAGCAAGTTATATCATTTTTCACCCACAATCCCTTAGTAGTATTTATACAGATGTCTGGGAATGAATTTATCAATACACTTTCATTGCACTGGTCTATAGTTGTCTATTTATTTGGTCCCATTGATTTCAATGGGGTTACTCCCAGGTGCATAGGAATAGGATTGCTTGTTTAATTTGATTTTATGGCACCTCAATCTAGCTGTTCTACTTGCAGACTCTATTAATGATATGTATACTTTGCAAGAACTTGGCATACCCCTGTAGACATCATACTGTATAGCTCATAGTCTGGCATGTTTATGGTCTCACAGGCTGTGATTCTTCATCAAGTGCCTCCTTTATAACCCAGCTGTTATAACATAAACACATGAAGGAGGGTCCATGGCTAAGCATATAGTATTGCACACACAATGTCCCAGCATCTGCAGTTGTGTTGTAAAAGGTCTCCTCTGATACCCTGGAGAATGGCTGCTGACTAGAGGAGACAACACCGGACTAGACAGGCCAACAATCAGGAAGGTCCATACATTTGTAGAAGGTAGAGCTTTACATGTAAAAAGGTCCCAGGTTCAACCTCCAGGTATGGCTAGGAGAGATCATTGGAATCATGGAGAGTTGCTGCTGGCCAATGTAGGCAATATTAAACTAGGCAGACCAGTGGCCTGGGGCATAAGGCAGCATCCCATTTTCATAAATAAGCATTTTTATAAAATTATCCTGAAACTGGTAGCTATTAATGGTGAAAGAACAAGATGGAGTATATGATGGCTGTAGAAACAAGATTTCATTGAAGAAGAAGAAGAAGAAGAAGAAGAAGAAGAAGAAGAAGAAGAAGAAGAAGAAGAAGAGAGTTTGGATTTGATATCCCGCTTTATTACCATCTGAAGAAGTCTCAAAGCGGCTAACATTCTCCTTTCCCTTCCTCCCCCACAGCAAACAGTCTGTGAGGTGAGTGGGGCTAAGAGACTTCAGAGAAGTGTGTCTAGCCCAAGGTCACCCATCAGCTGCATGTGGAGGAGCAGAGACGTGAACCCGGTTCACCAGATTACGAGTCTACCGCTCTTAACCACTACACCACACTGGCTCTCAGAGCAGGTATAATAGTGGTGACTTTGCTCTACCAACTCCTTCTTCCAAAGGGTAGAGGAGGACATTTCGGGGAGGGCTGAAAATAACCATTTGTCATTATGTATGCTTGCCTTTGGCCTGTTTCATTTTCCAGTTCTGCTGGGATGGGCGGGCATAATGGGAGTTATACTCAAAAATGTCCAGAGAGTGTCAGCTTGAAGAAGGCTGGTATTTAACAATACCGTTACAGTTTTTGGTTTGTTTTCAAAGAAATAGACACACATTCCATAGGGACAGTTTTAGGGAAAGGCCAGAGATATTTTATTTGAAGGAGTTGTGGGGTAAACAGTAATTAATAAATGATGGTGTTTGCTTGATATTTGTCATAGGAAGCAGGTACCGGGAGTAACGCTTTGCTGAGAACTGCAATTAGAATATAATTGACTCCATTTTGCTTACTCCAAAGGTACCCTGAGTCCATAGAGACATGAATTATGGATGACAAAAGGCCAGAACAAAAGAGGGAGAGAGAGAAGCGAGAGGGAGAGATGTTCTAGGCTGACACATGACCTTCCCCCTTCCTCCTCTTGTTTCCCCAGCTAATGAGTGACATTTACAGCTGAGAGAGAATTGCACAACACTAAAATCCCACAAGGGCCTGTGGTTTTTATTCACTGATGATTTAGCGCTGTATTGTTGAGGCAAAAACATGCTTTGTAGCTTTAGCTGACGTGGCATTTTGCATTCTCCCCAGCTTTTAAAAAGCTGGATTTGCCTCCTTGTTTGCTAGATGCTTCCAACAATTTGGGCTGTGCTTTGAATAAAAGAGTAAACAAAGAGATCAACAGTTTCAGTCGCTATCCTGCAAAACATATTCATTGCAGCTGTGTCATCTTTTTCTTTTATATGTACACATAGCCACATCCTTGCATCATTATCCTTCACACTCAGAGATTCAGCCTACCCCAACCTGGTGCTCTCCAGATGTTTTGGAATACAATCCCTGCCATCCTGTCCTTTGCCCATGCTGGCTGGAACTAATGGGAGCTGGATTCCAAAACATCAAAATAACACTAGAATAGGGAAGAGTCAAGCACTCAGTGTGCTACTTTACAAAGGAAAGTCTTCTATTTGAAAGGACAGGCCTCTGTTTGAAGGATTGCCTGGTTCATGTCTGGTTTAAAAATATAGACCCATAAGAAGGGAGAGGAGGATATTTGAAACTGCCCATCAACCATTAGCACCTGGATTAAGCGGGTACACAGGTAACCTGGCTATCATCTTTCCCTACTAGGGTGATATGTGTTGTATTTCAATGTTGTTGTTGTTTAGTCGTCTAGTCGTGTCTGACTCTTCATGACCCCATGGACCAGAGCACGCCAGGCACTCCTGTCTTCCACTGCCTCCCACAGTTTGGTCAAACTCATGTTCGTAGCTTCGAGAACACTATCCAACCATCTCGTCCTCTGTCATCCCCTTCTCCTTGTGCCCTCCATCTTTCCCAACATCAGGGCCTTTTCCAGGGAGTCTTCTCTTCTCATGAGGTGGCCAAAGTATTGGAACTTCAGCTTCAGGATCTGTCCTTCCAGTGAGCACTCAGGGCTGATTTCCTTAAGAATGGAGAGGTTTGATCTTCTTGCAGTCCACTGGACTCTCAAGAGTCTCCTCCAGCACCATAATTCAAAAGCATCAATTCTTCGGTGATCAGCCTTCTTTATGGTCCAGCTCTCACTTCCATACATCACTACTGGGAAAACCATAGCTTTTACTATACGGACCTTTGTTGGCAAGGTAATGTATTTCAATAGTTAATAATTATTTCTAAATTTGTATCCATACATATTAAATAATATATGCCACAGGAGTTCTAGGAGCTCATTGGTAGCTATGTAAAGCAATGAGCTGAGGTACTAAATCTGCTTGAAGTAGGGAAAGAATCTTATTTTGAAATTTGTATTTTAATGCACAGCTTTACAGAATGTGCTAAAGTGTAAACCATTAGATGCCCAGTTTAAATGGAAAGTTCACAAGGGACTTGCTGTGGTTAGAGAAATCACTAAAATGGTAGACATGGAGACAGCTGTAGTCTAAGTTGAATTCTCCAGCAGAAGACAAACAGCTAGCAAAGGAAGTAAATCAAGAGCAGCAAGCTCAGAGTATAATCAATAACTTATCAGGCTGCAATGTAATAATCTATGAGGAAGGTGATACTTTATCATGTCAGAGCAAGAACAAAAACAGCCAAGTAAATCAGGAGAAGAAGATAAATTTGAAGATGGTTTTGATTTGTATTTGGGCTTAACCATGCAGTGCTTGCAGTCATGAATCCTTGCTTTGAATGATACACAGAGTCATAGACTTAGGAGTGTATTTGGACCAGCTTCCTAACTTCTTACATTCCATCTCAATTTGCTGCTCAAGGCTAGAACTGTCTGTCTGTGTGCCAATTTACTCCCCACTTATTCTAACTACATTTGGAAATAGTGCGTACAACAAAAAGACTTGCACTGACTAGTATTTAGGAACCAAACCATGGTTTAGAGTGGCTACTTTGCTTTCATTTTAAATCTCTTTGGACCTTCCAGAGGAGAACAATGGACGTATCTGTGATTTGTTAGTTCAGCACAAATTGTGAATCACAACCACAATGCAAAGATTAGAAAGGTTTAAGCATCTCCCTGGTGTTTTCCCATTGGGAAATTGTCATGGCTTGTCATTTCAGACATTGTGCCACCACGCCAAAGGGGGTGGGTTAGAGAGGAAACCACCCCCACTGTTCAGTGTAGCAAATGTACTTAGTTTCCATTTCCACCACCAGACACACTGGCAGACTTAAGCTGTTCCAGATAATATTCCTATCTCCCAGGTTCTGTAAGAAGACAGTGCTGGGCAAGCTGATAGGAAGTGCTCCATCCTAAGAATAAAAAGTGCAGTGGAGGAAGTATGTGTGTTCCTCCTAATGTTCAATCATAGGATTTCAGTTACCACCAGGAAGTTGATGGTAAGAGCAGTTTAACAATGGAATCAATTCCTAGAAGGGTGGTTGGCTCTCCCTCACTGGAGAGGGAGGTTTTCAGTCACTGGAGGTTTTCAGTCAGAGTCTGGAGAGTCATCTTCTGAGGATGCTCTAGCTCTGGATTTCCTGCACAGAGCAGGGACTGGCCTATATGGCCTAGAACAGTGATAGCCAAACTTGGCCCTCCAGCTGTTTTGGGACTACAATTCCCATCATCCCTGACCACTGGTCCTGTTAGCTAGGGATGGTGTGCTCTGTAGTCCAACAAACATCTGGAGGTCCACAGGCTTGCCAAAGTATTTTTCACACTGCCCTGTCATCCCAATAACATCCCATATTGGTTTTGTGTTCCTTTTATCTTATCTTGGTATACTGGATGTCGTGGACTTAATTCTACTGGGGGGCGCATGGGTAACTAACAAAGAGATGTTCAATTCTTCATACAATTGGGTTTCAAGTTGTTCTGTGCTGAGGCATTTCAGGCAAACTTTTGTTCTCATTATCATTGAGGTATTGATTTGTATGGGAAGTTTGGACTTAGATTAATTGCCCATTCAGTCTCCCAACAGCAAGACTGGAGCAATGATTGTTAAATAATCATCAGAGTGGAGGCATGAGCATTAGGTAATGATTATTTAGTCAGCATCCCCTTCACTCTTAGGAACTGACAGGAAATATGTTGTTAGGGGAGATTGTAGTTTTTTATAAAGTCAAGACAAAGCAACCCATCTTATTCTCTCTCCTTAACAGAGGTATAGGCCTTTGTTTGCAAGATGAGTGCTTTTCTTTCCCTTGTTATTGCCCCCAGAAAAGTTCATTGTTTAAAACAGTGAGCTTTCAAGAAGAGAACATTTGTTTTGTTATTCTTTTAAATTAAAACAGAACAAAAGGTAAGTTATTTTTACCTTATATTGTCTTAGCAATAAGTATGCAAACAATTTTGTGCATTGTTTGAAGGGGGCATTTTTGGCATGATTATGATTCCTATGTTTAGATTTAGAAAATCATGTAGTGAGATTCTGCATTAGTTTGAGTGACGTTATATATGATCACAATAGCTTGGACAGACACACATTATTCTCAGCAATCAACAGAGTTGAGACTGTTAGACAAATTAGTGTTTTGCCTGCATTTCAATGTGTTTTGAAAAATTATGTTCTTCACAAAGGGAACAGAAACTCAGTTGTCCGTATAAACTGACTAAAATACTCTTCTTGCCCCTTTCCCTTGACTGAAAAGACTTTTTATCTCATCAAAACATTTTTATCTGGAATTCAGTGTGACACAAAACATGAAGGAGAAAATGCAGAGTGAAACCTCATACAGGCAACTCCCCATTTACATGGGGGTTACATTTTGAGGCACCATGTGTTTAAGTGAAATTGTGTATATTAGGAACACCATTGAAAAAGCCTACAGACACCACAGGCCTGAAGGATCAGTGCAAGGGCATATGGAATTGCACTTGAAAAGGCTTGTAGGAATGCTGTACACTGTTTCTGTGCCATTTTTGCTCTCTTTGGGGGCAGTTTTTGCCCCTTTTCATACAACTCATACAAGTTTGTGGTGATGCATGTGTGTGTGGTCATGTGTGCCTTGAATGTGTGTAAATGGGGAGTTGTCTGTATCAATAGCAGATAGAAACCTTTTTTATAAGCTCTCAGTTCTTGACCAATGAATGTACAGAGGGGTAAACAAAATGGTGTTTATTGTCCCCACCTTCACATCCTCCAGCTTGTACACTTATATTTTCTGTTTACATGGAGCAGATGGATCCATAAAAATCAGGGATGAGAACAGTAGGAGTGATCCAGCTCCCCTTCCATAGTATTATTTACACACAATTTCACATTGTGGAAAATAGGCTTACATTAATACAGCATGACAGGTCTCTCTATAAATAATCCCAGGTAGAAGCTGTAGAACCACTTGGTTCTACTCTGTATTAATCAGATTCAGATTTTCCATCCACATTACACTAAATAGAGATAGGGATGGGTGCGTGTATATCTGGCTATCAATATCTATCATTTATCTATCATCTATCTATCATCTATCTATCTATCTATCTATCTATCTATCTATCTATCATCTATCTATCTATCATCCATCTATCTCTATCATCAACACACACGTAGTAGCAGCCTAGCTTCTATAATGTTACACAGCTTATCAATTAAAATAGAAATCTGAGGCCCTGCTTTAGATGCCCTTTCCAAAGTGATACAGATGGTTACTGGACACTGGCATTCTCTGTGGTGGTGGCATGACTGAAACACGCTTGTGCTGTGGAACTGCTGTCCTGTGGGAAGGTTAACCAACAATAATGCTGGCAGGAGCAGTCCACTCAGAAGGCAAGAGCTGAGTTCAGACATAAGTCAGGAAATCAGGACAGGTCGTGAAGAAGGAAATGAGAAGCCAGACACAGGTGCTCCAGCACCCCGGACAGTTCTCAAAGAGCAGATAACTTGCTCCAACAAGTTCCCAGGTTAAGCTGAACTTGGCAGCCTACCCAAGTCATTTTCTACTCTATTAAGTATGGACAGCCAGTCATAAAGGGGCAGGCCCCTAATCTGTAGCTTTGTATTCTATTGTTAGGCATCATAAGACCCTTGATGGCTCCTTGGGGAGTCCAGGTCAGAGTACTGTTTTCACAGGATGAGGGTGTGGTCAGGGAATTCAAGCCCAGGGGGTTCTTGGCTACTGGGTTCTTCATTAGTGTCAGGAGGACCTACTCTGGATTCCATCTGCAGCCTACACCAGCATCCCAGACCACACATGACTTTCTGGTCTCTTTCACTCTGAGCCAGTGTGCTGGTTGCTACGTGAGACTGTTGTCTTCTCATTTCTCTCTCTGCTTCCCCTCCCCCACCCAAGCTTTTTTTAAAGTGCTATTTATGTGCTTAGGTTTTGAAGGCTCTATCATTTATAGATTGTGGCATTCTACATTATTTGTAATTTGGGATAGCGCTTGACGGCACAGTGTAGTCGAAAGGCGAGGCAGTGTTTATTTAAAACAAACAAATAAGTATCACATTATATGAGATGGTGGATCACTGTGGAAATCTGTAAACAAACTATTCCATTATTCTATGAAAGCATATTATGCTCTTACTGCATGACAAGCACAATTCACTCACTTAAATGGACATTTTTGTTTGAAGGAGATAACGGTTTGAGAGATGGTTTTTATTTTTAATGCTATATCACCTTTCTCAATATTTCAAGCCAATTATGTATCTGCTATTATTGTAAAGCAATTGCTGCTTTATGAAAATGTCTGTGCATGTTCTCATGTTTTATGTGAAAAAGGACTTTGCTAATGTATTTATTTTGTGTTATGCCTTTCCCCATATGAACTAACCTGTGATTGTTACCTGTGGCCCTTCTTCTGCTTAGCTTCATCAGTGTGGTGGCCGCATGTGCCTTCAAACCATACCCTAGGAGCAACACAGCACTTTGTGACTTTGGCTCTCTTCCCATCCCTGCCTTGGATTTGCCACACCATTAACCTCTGAGCTCCAGCCAGGTTCCACAGGGACTGGTACCTCCAGCTCTAACGCTGACAATTTCACCCTCTGGGAACAGGGTATTATATTGTATAGTGCAAAGTAGCATTTAGTTTACACCATTATCTCCAATACTTTTAAAGCATGTCGTAGGGCTGCAATAAAAACCTACCCTTCCCCCTGTCCAAGTTTTACAGAATTGCAGGGGAGACGGATATAATTATGGTTTTGGAAGTGAAATCATTTGACAATTTTGTTAGGAAAGGTGTTTCCATCGTGGTGCCAGTAGCATCGATCTTCCTCCAGCCCTTGTCTGTATTTAGTTTTTGAGCTGCTATGATAGAGCTGACATTTCTTTTATTCCCAAAGTGCAGCATTTGGGTAAGAGGGGGATGGAAGGCAGCACACACCACCAAAGACACAACAACCCTGATGCTGCCAGGGACAGCTGCCGTGCTATCTCAGATTGCCTTGGGGTAATGCTGTATCTGGTGCATTCTGCAGGAGAATATGGTGACTGCCAGCAGCTATGAGGAGCCCCACTGCTGAGGGCTTTAAAACGAAGTGCAAAACAAAAGGACAGGGACCAGCATTGTTGCCACAATAATGAGCCACCCTCAAGAATGTTTCAATTAATTCTGCCCTGAAATCTTCCTCCAGATTAGCCTTAGCTCAGAGGGGCTGGGGCAACCAAGTCAGATGGGTAAGGTATAAATAAAATAATAATGATGATCATGATGATGATGATGATGATGATGATGATGATGATGTGTCATTAATGAAAACAGGCAATGACCAGAAAGATGCTAGAGCCCAACACTGCTGCCCAGTCAACCCTTAGGCCAGGATTGGGCACTCCTCCCCCTTTTTCTTTTTCTTTTTTGCACTGAGAACTACATTCCTTCAGTAGGGCCACTTCCTACAGACAGTGGGCAGGGCTAAAAACAGCAGTGGGTGGGACATAGCCAAATTTGTGAAGGGCCAATCCTTCTCTTTTATTTTCTGCCACCCACTTCACTTCCACACTTTCTGCCACTTTCTTATTTCTCCCTCCTCCTCCTCCTTCCCACCACCCTGAGGTAAAGAGACAGATCACTCTTGCCAGAAGATGGAACCGATTGCTTGCAGAGGGCTTTTGAAATTAGACCAAGAGTTACAATTTGCCCACCCCTGCCTTAGAAGTATAAACAGAATCTCTAATATGCAGAGCGCACTTACTAATGTGTGCAGGGGCTTCCCGTTAATTTGAAATTGACAGCTTCAGCCACGCATCTTTATTGGGTTTATGAAAGGGGGTTCCCTTTGACATGGAAGCTAAAAGGGAAACTGACTCACAGAGGAGCATTGTGTGAGCACTGAAACACTCGCCAATCTTTGGATCAGAGGCTTAGCCTGTCACTTGATTAAACTGACTCTGTGTTGTTAGGGAACAATAAATATCTTAAACGAGAAATATTGCCTGTTTTTCCATTCTGCATTTGAAAGCACTCCAGACTCCTATAAAAGCCCCAGGACACATCCACTATTCTCTGTTCCATTTTCAGCAAAAGAAAAATGTCTTGAGTTTAATATTTGCTTTGGGAAATTTGTTTTTGTCTCTCGCCACCAATTGCTAGTCATTGCCACGTTTTTATGTCTTTGAAAAGCACACGCCACTCTGACACCAGGAAGAAACGGCTTGATCTTTATATAATGAATTCTACAAAGCCATTATGTGCCCATCAGTGAAATTCCTAGACCACGGGTGTCAGACTCAAGGCCCGCGGGCCAAATCCGGCCCGGCAGACCTCCTCATGCGGCCCGTGTAGCCGCCGCCGGCTGCCAGCGCTTTTTTTTATTCTCGCTTTTTTTTTTTTTTTTTTTTTTAAGGAGAAAGCTTGTGTGTATTCATTGAGGGAAAGACCGGGGCGGGGTGTGTGTGTGGCAGCACTGCACATTCAGAGAAAAGGAGGACGGCCCCGGGGGCGGGCTGATACTTTTACGTGACTGACTGGCTCGAGGTTGTGCAAACAAGGCTGGGCTTTCCCTCCACACGAAATCTGGCTGCCGCAGGGCCGCCTCTTCGCTTTAGCGCGCAGAAGGCGAAGCGCACGGGAGTCCAGCTCCGAGCAGCAAAGCGGGGAAGGAGGCACGCGCCGTCCCACCCCTTTCTCCCCCCCCCCCAGGAGAGAAAAATGCCAGACAAGCCATAGTACGTTCCTAAAGGAGGGCTCTCCCCTCCACGCTGCCCAATAGCAAGCCACGACCATTCCTGCTAGCCAATGGCGAGGCGACAGAGGACTTTTCCTTTTCGGGCGGTGGCGTTTTGGCGCGCCAGCCGAGCTCGGGGGATCAGAGCGCCGGATTCACGCCTGCTTAGCGGCTCGCTCTGCAGAGCTTTCTCCGAAAAGCAGTTGTTGCGGAGAAAGAGATATCAAGTTATAGGTTCCTCTCTCCGCGCCTCCCCGGTTGGCACCAGCGGCAACCACGCGCTGGTTTCTAAAGAAGTCTCGTTCCTCCCAAGGCACGTGTTCTCTTTTTGCAGAGAGGCTGTTGCAAGGCGAGGAAAGCTCCTGGTAATCATAAAAATCCCATAAGGATAATTAAATTGGGATGGGGAAACTAGCTGGGAATTGCATTAGGGCCACGATCCGCAAACCGCTTCCTCCGGAGCAAACACTTAAATAAATCCCAGTGGAACTTCGACCTTGCTTGTCAACATAATAGAGTGGTTACTCCTGTCGCAGGGTCTATTGTTCAAGAAGTGGCAGTTTAAACTATTTGCAGGCTACCGATCCACATCAGCCGCTAACGCAACGTAAGGAGTTTGTGGATTGGTCTGAACATGACCATTTGTGCTCTGCAAGCAACCCCTCGCTGGGGAGAGGCTGTTTAGCGCGGGAAAGACTCTTGCCTTAACCCTTGCAGAGCCGCTGCTAGTCAGCCGTACTCAACCCTCACTGTCGCCAGATATGGCTGGGAAAGACTCTTGCCTTAACCCTTGCAGAGCCGCTGCTAGTCAGTGCCTGGCAGTGCCGGGCTAGATGGACCAATGGTCCGAATCGAATTGTTACAATACTGATGAGACAAATACACCAGTCGATGGCAAACCTTTATTCTGAATGTGGCGGTGATTTGGAATCACTACCCTGCTCCAGTTTCACCTTGTCAGTCACTAATGTGGATTAAAATGCCACCCACACACGCGAAAGCACGTATTGGAAATCAGGCTTTGGTAGTTACAGCACGTTAACCAGTCTTGAGTAAGGTACCAGTACTTACTGCCTGGAATAAAATTGGCGTGATGCATGTGGGTACTGGGAAGACAAAAGCAAAATACTGCTAGATACAGGACTCACGGGATAAATAATAATAATAATAATAATAATAATAATAATGATAATAATTTATACCCCGCCCATCTGGCTGGGCTTCCCCAGCCACTCTGGGCGGCTTCCAAAAGAATATTAAAATACAACCGGCCCTTTGAGGGTGACCAAACTGCTGATGCGGCCCCCGATGAATTTGAGTTTGACACCCCTGTCCTAGACTAAGGATAATTATTGTAGAAGGGGAGGGAGAGGAGTTGTGGTTGGATATGTTAATATAGTGACTTGTGAGTATTCAAAAAACATATCATCAAAGTGCAACCAGGTCCAAAGTTGTTCCTTCCTTGCCCCCACGGCTGTTCTTTTTTAATAATAAAATTCACAAACAGGTTGTTCAAATAAATGCATGCATTTGGTATACAGTGGTACCTTGGGTTACATACGCTTCAGGTTACATATGCTTCAGGTTACACACTCCACTAACCCAGAAATAGTGCTTCAGGTTAAGAACTTTGCTTCAGGATAAGAACAGAATTCGGGCTCCGGCGGCACGGCGGCAGGAGGAGGCTCCATTAGCTAAAGTGGTGCTTCAGGTTAAGAACAGTTTCAGGTTAAGAACAGACCTCCGGAACGAATTAAGTACTTAACCCGAGGTACCATTGTATTGATAATGTACAAATCACCTGAAGTAAAATGTTTGCATACACACACACACACACACACACACACACACACAGAGGGGGGGGGGCACAGAATGGGGTTATCTGACCAGGGCTGCTCACAGCATCAGCCCCACTATGGAAAATGGCCCAATCTTCCTCACCTCTATAAGGCAGCATTCCCCAGCCTGGTGCCCTTCAGGTGTTTTGGACTACAGCCATCATTAGGAAGGTGGCCCATTCTGCACTATAAATCTAAAGCAGTATATACCATTTTAAATAAATGAGGCTCCCCCCCAAAAAAAAGAATCCGGGGAAGTATAGTTTGTTAAGGGTGCTGAGAGTCGTTAGGAGACCCCAATTCCACTCACAGAGCTCCAATTCTCAAAGTGGTCTGCAGTCAATCTCTCTTCCCAGGGAGCCATGGCAATTATAGCTGTGTGAAGGGAGGAGCGGCGTTCTTGCAGATGTACTGGAGCCTGGCTGTTTACCCTGAATCAGTGACTGTGAAGCAATACAAAGTACAATTTTGTATTCAAGTTGCGGCTGCACAGGGCAAGGAATGGACATTTTTATTTGCAAAATTGACTTCTGTAAACTGTGGCTCCTAAGTCTTGCCTGTACTTATTCAACATTTGTCACCAAGAAATCCATTACAGCCTTGTCAGGGCTGGTTCCTATGACAGTGAGGATGGGTCACAACAAACATGGAAGGGGAGGAAGGCAAAGCTCAATGAGTGATCAGACTAGGCATATATAGTATGCACATTTCAGAAGCCTACAAAACTAGAGTTCAAGCTGCTAGGCTTTAGTATGGGCATTTGTTGTCTCTGAATAAAGAAGTTCCTCCATCTACCACCGACCGGGGGGAAACATATATAATGGTGTGGAGGGTGTGGTTAAAGAGGCCTGCCTCTCCCTCATAATACCAGAAATTTGGGTGATCCAGTGATGCCATGGACTGGCTGGACGCAGAGGAATGAGGAGGGACACTAGCTGGGGAACCCCCAAGGGAAGAAGGCTCAGAGCCAGGGGTTTGGTGATGGAGCAACAATGTTGGTCAGAGGGAGCAGACTGAGAGGAGGAGGTGATGGAAACTGAAGAGGCAATAGGGTTTAGTGAGCAGAAAGAGGCTGTGGAGACGGCAGTTCAGACTCAGAGGAGGAGTTCCAGGAGACAGAGATGAGGTAGGGGCAGAGCTACCTGCCCTGGCACCTGGAGTGGTGTGGGGGCGGGGATAGCTGGCTGCATGGCAAGCATCCCTAGCCACCCGCTGCCCACGCATTGAGCACCAGGAGGGGCACCACTAGTCACCTGCGCAGCGAGCATGGGGGTCACTGCTAGCTGCCTGCAGCAGCATCATCCCTAGTGGCCCACCAACTACGCTGTAAGCGTCCGGTGGCGCCACCCACGCTGCAAGTGTCTGGGGGTGCTGCCTGCGCGGCGAGCATGGGGTGGGGGTGGCGCAGCGGTGTCACCCACCCTCACGGCTGACACCCGGTGTGCACCGCACCCCCCACACCAGCCTTCCTCCGCCAGTGAGATGAGGCGGGCTGCAGAAGAATCCATGGAGTCTCCTCCCTCTTGCTGCAAACAGCTTCCTTTGGCCCTGGTCTCCCAACACATGCAAAAAGTGAAGAGGGTGGAGCAACGAGGCACAAGACGACAGAGCCTTAGGCTGCTGGGGAAGGAACTGGGAAAGGACCCTTAGAGCGCAGTCCTCACAACTGCTTCATTGGGGCAAGACCTACTGGAAAGGGTTGCTGTGTTTCTTTGAATAAAGAGTTAACTTCGCTGACATCTGGCGCTCTATTGTTTTATTGCTGACCTCCCCCTGACTCCAGCTCCTGACAAGTGATGCTGGATGTTGGGAAATGCAGTACAGGCCAAAGGAAGTATTTCTTCACAAAATGCATAGTTAAACTCTAGGGCAGACTTTTATTGCTCATGGTCAAAAGCCTATGCAAAAATTCAAACACACTCATTTATTAAACAACAAATAGCATTTACACATGCAGCATAAAACACAGGCAACCCAGTCAATACAAGCCAGTCCCTAGGATAAAACAAGAACTCCAAGCAATAAAGCAAAGGATAAAAAGCAATAAAATAAACATTAATAAAATTAACATCAAATGAGGACATTGTCAGGAAAATTAATAGTTGTCTTGGAAAGTTCTTTTGCATGAGCCCTTTCAGGAGTCAGTGCAAATGGAATCACCCTGTAAATCACTTACACATAAAAATCAATATCTGACAATAGATAACATATCTTTTCTGGGGTGGTTTTTTTTTTTAGTGTAATCCCATTAAAATAGTATTTAGAAATTTAAAACAGGGTTCCAAGTACAAAGGAGAAAATCAAATGTAAGGTGCAAGATCCTATCTCTCAGATTCTGCTGAGCCAAAGGAGCCTGAAATTATCAAACATCAATCATGACCAATGGCATGGTTTGACAACAGAAAGCCATAAAGGTTTGCCTGAGCTTTGGAAAATTAACAGTAACTAAATAGGAAGGTCTACCATGAGAACTATTATGCAGCCCAAACCCAAAAGCTCAGCTTTCCAGGACTGGAGACATCATGGTGCCAAATATGAATTGCTGTGACCCAATAGTGGGAGGGAGCTATTGTTCTCATGTCCTGTTGCACCTGGTTGGCCATTGGGCATCAACGGGATGCTGGACAACTTTGGTCTCATCAAAGACTCACATTTATTTATATGGGGCAATGGGTTGGGCTGTCTCTTGACGTGTTAATCTCCAACCATGCCCAACTTTTACATTTGTAAATACAGTGGTACGTCGGGTTACATACACTTCAGGTTACAGATGCTTCAGGTTACAGACTCTGTTAACCCAGAAATAGTGCTTCAGGTTAAGAACTTTGCTTCAGGATGAGAACAGAAATCGAATGGTGGAGGCGCGGCGACAGCAGGAGGCCCCATTAGCTAAAGTGGTGCTTCAGGTTAAGAACAGTTTCAGGTTAAGAACGGACCTCCGGAACGAATTAAGTACTTAACCCGAGGTACCACTGTCGATTCAAATACTACACAATGCTGTTAGTCTTCTGTGACCTTCTTCCAAAGGAAGCCCAATCTGGGGAAGCACTGTCCCTTAGGAAAGATGGGCAGAACAATAATCTGCAAGCAGCTGGCAATTGCTTATGGCAATCCCATAAGTAGACTGCAAGCATCCTAACATGCAAGCAAGGCACACAAATTTCATATCCTGGCAATTCAGCCATCTTCCACAGTGGTGGAAAAAGAATGAATGATAGAGCTTCATATTAGCTGATATTTACCACATCCTTTTTTTAAAAAAAATGACTGATATTAAAAGTTAACACAGCCCCATCCTAATTTCCACTGGGAGAACACAGTCCTGTGTATTTGCTGACCACATATTTGGACTTTCAGACTCCAACAGAGGTAAAAGATGCAAAAAGCATTCTTCATGCTGGGATAAATTTAGCACGGCTTCTGTCAGCAGAGATAGGAAAAGCTTGTGGCTGACCTGGAAATAGTTGCAGACTGCGAACCCTGAGTCTCCTTGTTCAGGTTTTGGCTGCAGTGCCGGACAGGATACACACACAAGGTTTTGGCAACTAACATAGCTGGACTTGCTGCATGAATGTGACTTGTTTATGTTGAAAACCTCAGCAGCTGTAATGTACCTTCTGTGACTCACTCTCCATATAGCTGCAGGATAGTCATGTGCGAAAGCTTTTCTTAAAAAACAAAAGCTAAAACAACCTCTCTACAATCAGGGTTTTTAGTTAATTCATTTAGGATGCAGTTCTAACCCACTTTCTCAGGAGTAAGCCCCATTGAATTCAATAGGACTTGCTTCTGAGTGGAGATGCCTAGCATTTGCATGGGTAAGCTGCAGTCCTGTACACACAATACATTCATCAAAATAAATTTTACAGCCTCAGATTTTGGCTTTTTCAAACCCTCTAAACAATCAGGATACTGTACTTGGACTGAAACGAACCAGAGAGGGTGTTTAATGTTTCCTTTCAATGTTTCCATATTATTTTGAGACCAAAAATATATATTTTTTTAAAATTACTCATTTTGTATGGTTCCCTCAGCAGCTACCAGCTACCCTTGGAACGACCATTTCATTCATCCTGTCAGGTTCAGAACATTGGTCCTGTCCAATCAGCTCCAGTATCCTTAGCTGTCTGCCAGCCGGGTGCAGCCAATTGTGAGCACTGGGAAAGTAATGCCACTATTATTAATGAGAACTCAGATCACGGTTTCCTGGGCATCTTTTATGAAATGCCTTGAAGTGAATTTTTAAAGGAAGCACTTGTGGACGCTTACTTGGAATTTTAAAATTGCTATTTTTATACTTTTTGCAGTAAAATTAAAGAAAGAAAAAGAGAGAGAGCATGAAAAGGAAGGGGAGAATATAAGGAAGCATGTGGATTTTTAAAAACATTGAAACAGGAGTAGCCAAGGTGGTGTGTTCAGATGTTGTTGAACTTCAGTTTGTACTAAAATTCTTTCAAGCATGTAAATTTTAAATGACGGGAGTATTTTAATGCAGTGGTTTCTGCAATAAAGCTGGACTTTAGAGCAAATACTTTGGTGCAAAATATTGATATAAGAAAATGATGTGCTCTGGTGAATGGTCCCCCACCTGCATGGCTATGTCATGCCCACTAAAGGATGAAATATACTGGGAATCACACACTGGAAAATGTTATTTACCCACCAAAGTGTGGAAAATCAGTTGAAATTCTGCATTCAGCTTACATCAAAGGAGCAATGACTGGGTAGTGCTAAGAGTCACCAAACTGGAAGTATCCAAACTTGTGAGCATAGTGGCTTCTGCTCCTGTGCTTTTAGAAGTAGATAATAGCAGTTGATAATCCTTATTACCTTACTCCCTCCCTGTATGATGCAGTATGCTTCTGCATACTATTTACTGCAAACCACAGGAGTGGGGGAAGCTGTGGTGTTCAGCTCCTGATTTCAGGCTTCCTATAAACATCTGGCTGGCCACTGTCAGAACAAGATGCTAGATTAGATGGACCACTGGCCTGAACCAGCAGGGGCTCTTCTTAAATTCTTATCTCTAGGCTGTAACACCTTCACCTGCTGATTTCTGCAAATCAAGTTTCTGTTAAAAAGGAGGCCAGATTTTTTTTGGGGGGGGGGGGAGGAGGAGAGAGTGTGTCTGTGTGTCTGACCAGTAGGTGAACCTAATCCCCGTAAACACACGTTTTATTGCTTTCAGAAACCATGTTAAATTAGGTCTTGGAAGATGAACATGCTAGCAAGTTCATTTTTATTAAACATTTTTCACTTATGTATATATTTAAATTCATGACAAAAAGCAAACAGGAACCAATGCTGTGCCATTTCTGCAAAAATCACTTTGCCAAATGAATCATTTCACACCTTTTGTCTTTGTGCAATTAGCAGTGCAGGCCAATAATATTTTGCACACGTTCAAAGCACGCATGACCATGCACATGTTCATCGCCACAAACCCTGAAGTGGAAGGAAATGGGGGCGGACAAGAGGTGGGGGCATAACAGGGTGGGGCGGGCTTATACTGTAAGTGCTCCACCATCACACACAACAACCCGGAATGCAACCCCCGTGCAAATTGGGGGTTGCCTGTATTGGGCAAAATGGTAATACTGAAACTCCACCACAGAACATCGAGATTCTGTTAAACTCTTGGAATCACATTGTACCGATTTCTGAGTGTGCAAGAAGAAGCACAAAGCAGAAGGTTGCTGAAATGCATACTTCAAAAATGAAATAAAATTGGATAAGGCCATATTTCTGCTGTCATACTCTGGGCCCTAGAAGTAGTGGAAAGCCGTAAGTGGGAAATAACCCGAAGCAGATCCATAGCTTTTAATCTTCGTTTCTATTTATACCATGCGTTTTTATGTTTCTCTCCCTTTTCACTCCCTACAGCTGTCTAATCAGAATGATATTTTCAGACAGTATTGGGAAGATTTGAATTATGACCCTACAGAGAAGAATGGTTTGTAATAAATTCCCTGAGCCAGCCAGTGGGTATTCAGTTTTCAGAAGACTATAAAGGCAATGGAGGTGAATATATTGTCATAGATCGGTGCTACCAGAGTCAGTTAATGTATGGTAGAAATGAATAAATGGTAGTATTTAGGAAATATTTGGGATACGGAGGGGAAAATACAAGCTGCAGAACTCTTCCAGACAAGAAATTCTTGAGTTAGCTTGTGCAAACCAGCCTGGCTGGACTGGCTAAGTACAGAGCCATTAAGAAACAATGAACAGTCAAATATTGGGCCATTAAGGACAATTTGCAATGCAAAAGGCTATCTCCCCCCCCCCCCCACAGGAGTGGACAGAGACAGAAGATTTGGGGGGTTGTCCAGTTGACAGAGGGGCATGGTGTCCTACAGGGAAAATGTGTCCCTTTTAAAACAGAGAGGTTTAGAGAAGAGGACTAACTGCTTAGATTATTGGGAAGGAGAAAGGAAGTGCCAGAACTGGAGGCAGAGACCATGCAGAGAAGAACCATATTGGCAGTCTGGAAGAGAGGCTCTGGAATGGTGTGCAGGATGCCTTGGACTACAGTGTTGCGTTGCTGTGGGGAACAAGCCCTTCTTGAGATGTAATGCTGTATATAGATGTAATATACAGGTGTATATAGACCCAGGTGTATATAGATGTAAATTAAACCATAAACACTACAGTTTTGGATGTGTCTGAATTCCCAACGGAAATGCAACCCTGGCTGAGCACCTGGACCCCCCTGGAAACTTGCTAGCACTCAGGAGGTGACATGCAACCTTCATAACAATATAAGTGCAGCTACAAGTTTTATTCCAACTAAGTTCTCCTTTGGCTAATGCATTTTCAAAAGCAACTTCTAGCTCTCCCAGCTTTTTTATGCTGGTAATTCTACAGTCCCACAGATGGCAATGGAATCAAAGTGTGTGCAGCTGGGAACACCAAGCAAGCCAGAATGAAGGGCCTGGCATACGATTCCTAATGCTGTGTGCCTAAGATTGTACCTTTTAGTAAATCTGGAATGGTCCTCACCATTGGAGCATATGGTGCAAATAAGTGGATATAAGTACAAATGATAAAATAAACAAATTAGCATATGCCCAGTTATCTTTCCACAAGGGCCAAAATTGATGCCGAAATCCAGCATCGCCTGAGCTTTGCGAGTGCGGCTTTCTCCCAACTGAAGTGCAGAGTGTTTGAGGACCGGGACATTCGCAGTGAAACCAAAATGCTTGTTCACAAAGCTATTGTACTACCAACCTTACTATATGCTTGTGAAACATGGATCACTTATAAACACCATCTCCAACTCCTCAAAAGTTTCCATCAATGGTGTCTCTGACAAATTTTACACATCACTTGAGAAGACAGGCAAACTAATATCAGTGTACTGGAAGAAGCAAGGATCACCAGTGTTGAAGCAATGATTCTTCAACATCAACTTTGTTGGACTGGTCATGTTGTACGGATGCCTGAAGATCGTCTTCCAAAGCAACTACTCTATTCCAAACTTAAAAATGGAAAGCGTAATGCTGGTGGTCAACAAAAGAGGTTTAAAGACTGTCTCAAGGCAAATCTTTAAAAATGTAGCATAAACACTGACAACTGGGAAACACTGGCCTGTGAGTGCTCCAGTTGGAGAACAGCCTTTATCAAAGGTGTCATGGGCTTTGAAGACACTCGAACTCAGGACGCAAGGGGGGAACATGCTAGGAGGAAGGCATGCTTGGCAAATCCACACCTTGATCAACTCCCTCCCAGAAACCAATGTCCCCACTGTGGAAGGAAGTGTGGATCCAGAATCGGGCCCCCCAGTCACTTATGGACTCATTTTTAAAACCGTGTTAATGGAAGAAGAAGAAGAAGAAGAAGAAGAAGAAGAAGAAGAAGAAGAAGAAGAAGAAGAGGAGTAGTAGTAGTAGTAGTAGTAGTAGTAGTAGTAGTAGTTTGGATTTGATATCCCACTTTATCACTACCCGAAGGAGTCTCAAAGCGGCTAACATTCTCCTTTCCCTTCCTCCCCCACAACAAACACTCTGTGAGGTGAGTGAGGCTGAGAGACTTCAAAGAAGTGTGACTAGCCCAAGGTCACCCAGCAGCTGCATGTGGAGGAGCGGAGACGCGAACCCGGTTCACCAGATTACGAGTCTACCGCTCTTAACCACTACACCACACTGGCTCTCAATCTTTCTCGGCTATGAGTGATTGCAGAAGAAGAAGACTTTATTCATATCTGTGTCGTCTTCGGTCATCTTTTTGGGTAGCGTGTATCCTTCTTTCCTGGGATGCATAAGTGGCCACCCAGCTAAAGACCTCTCCCATCATTTCATTCATCGGCTTAGTTTATTCAATTCATTTTTTCACTTTCCATCACTGAAAGGAGTGCCAAAGTGATGTGCATGAGCCCTACCAAAATAATTGGAAACTGAAGGATGAAGGGTTGTGCAGGAGACCTTCCCTGTGAATTGTGTCCCTTGTCTCCAGTCTTTCAGTTGTGATATATGCAGTGCCCCTTCCCCACAAAGCAATAGGAATCAGTGGGGATTTCCCCAGGGTGCAAATAAGCATGTAATTTTGCTCCTGATACTTTGCTTTACAGCAACATCTCATTTGTTTAGACTAGCCCCTGCAGGGTAAGCTTCACTGCTATCTGTATTTGGTGATTCATTACTCTCCCCAGCAGCTCACACCAGCCTAGCTATATATAGTCAATTTATCATCCCAACATGATCTGATGTAGCTTTGCTGTACTGCGGAGGCATTATCATTGCTTATAGTTTATGCAGAACTTCAGATTCCCATTTCCTTGCAAGACATAAGTCCTCCCTTCATTCTTCTTCATTTGCTTTGGCATCCTCAAATATATTTCCTTCCGCATACTAATGGGAATCATGGCTTGGGTTGTATGAAAGGAAATCTGCTTCTCTCACATGTCTTTGGATATACACACCCCATAATGAATTATGTCCTTGTGCTCAGAGCTGGCTTTACTTAGGCTGCAATCCTGTACACACTTACCCAAGAGTCAGCTCCATCCAGCTCAATGGAACCTACTTGTATGTAGATGTGTATAACTTGGTACTGACAAGTTTTCAAATAAAGTATTTCATTCATTTGGATTCCAACGCACAAACAAGTAATTTTAAAACACACATTTCTTATTATCATAAAAATGCTGTATGATCTGAAATCAGTTTTCTTTCCCTAGTCAAGGTTGAGATAAACTAGAAATAATAAATAACATCTTATTTTTAAAAAATGATTTCAAACAAATGCTGCTGCAAAAATAATGAATAACAGAGATCTGAGCCAACACTACTTACTTTATAAATATAAATTTTGTGGTGCAATAGAGCATCTCTCCTTCCCAGTGGTGTCTTATTTTTTATTTTATCCATTTTAAGACTTTAGATATATAGATGTCTTTGGGGTAAAACAGCTCCCCCCAAAACTCTTTAGCAATGCTGAAAATGATGCGGTATCATCAAAATTTTACAGAGAATATGGAGCCGAAGAGCATTTTGGAGCCAGATAAACCCATGAGTCAACAATTGGAGTGGAGGAGGGTGGGTGTTTTCACCTGGTGCTGAAAAGATAGGGTAGCACCAGATGAGCTTCCTGATTTCACATAGCACAAAAAAGTTCAGATCTTCATTTTAATCACCTTAAAATCACTTGCTCTCATTTGCCTTAAGTGATGGGGGCAAAAAAGAAAAAGATAGTTCTTTTCTAAGAATTTCACTCGTTCTTCCAGAGGTTTCAAACTTCTTTCTATTCACAAATGTGTTTGCTTGTATTACAATCAATATAACCTTGGGCTGAATGACCCTGCTATTTATGGGGAAAGCGTTGGGGTTGCTGTTTGACAGCCAGAGAATTGATCCTGCATACATTGTAACCGTCAAGGGAGAGTCTGCATCATCATACATTTCAATGATGTAAAAAAAAGGGAAAGCGCTACTCTTCTTATTTGGCTTTGAATGTGGGACTCACTTGTGCTTAAATATGCAGAGGCTTGTACAGTTAATTTTGTGTGCTTGTGCTTAATGATTTATTTTTCGAAACACAAAATAACGTCATTCATTTACGTATTTATTTCACACACACAAAAAGATGTGCTTGTAAAGATTGTTTCTGAGGATCCTCTTTATGTTGAAAGAAATAGAGCATTGATCATTAAAATAATAAATAAATATGACTTAGAGCTTCTGTTATGAAAGCAGAAGGCATTTCTAGTTGTGCAGGGAAGGGGACCAAGCCTTTCCCTTCTCCTGTCCTTTTCTGCAGCACTCCTTGAGCCTCCCGAAGCAATTCTGTTTTGATTGTCTAGAATCATTTCAGAGTCAGGTGGCCATCTGTCCAAATTGTAGAGGACAGACTGCTGTGCTTCAGGGCTGTTTGTTCTAAGTACCATTCAAAGCCAAAGAACCATAAGAAAGGAGAGCAGGGGCATTGAAGATGCCCATTAACAGTTCATGTATGGTCAGCAAACTGAGCAGGCCATGGGTCACCTTGGTGGTCTTCCCCATCCACTGTCATGAGATATACTTTCTATGTTGGCATTCACATGACTTGAGAGACAATGGAGAGCACCTCTAGGGGTGAAGTCAAACGGCTGCGTTAGCAACACCGAAGTGACCTCTTCAGGGTGCAAGCCTGGGCAGTGTGTATGGAGGTACTGGGCTGCCCAGACAACAAGACCCCTCTCTCAGCCTTGCTGATGTGGTCCAAAGGAAAGCAGAGCAATACATTTGGCACAAACTTGACAACAGAAGTTGCTAGAAGGAGGCGTAACTGTCTTAGGGACTTCACTCCAGATTTGTGTAGCGTTTACTCCTTAGTCTTTTCTTCTCCCAAAGATATCCTGCAAGGCAATTAAGGTTTAGGATCAGAGCTTTCCTTCTCCTAGATGGTCTACCTATCCAGAATGACAAGCTTACCTCCCCTTACTTTCTGCTACAGCTTGTGCAGAAACCACCTTCTTGACCTATTGGTCTCGTCCGCTTGTCCCACTGGAGCCTGTCTTTGCATGGAGGGGAAGTTCCTAACTCACCAAGGGTTTGAATCCCATCGGCTACCCTCATCTGGTTTAGCCAGCTAGTCAAAGCCATTTCCCAGAGTGTGGCTGCCATTGTTGACAGCTTCCAGGAGCCACAGATGAGCTGAATGCAGGGTGGAGACCAAAGGTGGACAAACTACCCCAGAAGGAGCATGATGTGTCCCTTCCAGAGGTACTACCCTTCCCCTAACACCCCATACATGGGCATAGCCAGGATTTATGTTGGGGGGGGGCAGGCTCCATGTTGGGGAGGCAGAACCTCAATTATTTTTATTGTTTTACTTGATTCAGGTTGGGAAGCTGCCCCCTGCCCCCCTGACTATGCCCATGACCCCAAACACCTATTTAATGTAGTAAATATTGGTAGATTTGCATTAATACACCAAACTAGTATTTGTAAATGCTGTTTATAGTTGCATCATCATTTAGTCCTCCTTTTCTGGTGGTGTATTTCCTCTTTTTTATTATTGATATCCTCTGCTGACTTCTGCCCAGAAATCAGTTTAAAAGCTACCCTGACACCCTTTAACATTTATATTTAGCAGCAACAGCTTGGTTCCATTCTGGTTCAAGTGAAACCTTGCTCTTTTCTACCTGTTTCTACGCTGCACCTTCCTCTTTCATGCTTTGAGCTCTGTGTGAATAACTTCAAATGACAGAAGAGATAGCTGCTGCCTTTCACTGATCAAAAATCTGCTTCTTGGGGGAACAACAGGATATCAGCATAAGAAACACAGTGATTCCCCTTGACTAGCATTCAAATTCACTCACCGTCCACACAAAAAATCACCCTGTAAACATGGGCTGCCCCAAGGGGACACATTTTCACCTGAACTCAATCACAATCAGCCAATGCCGCCGTCCTCAAAATTTCTTTGTTTTCTAATATTTCTATTTCCAGGCATACTGGGAGCTGCTGGGGAGGGGAACCTCTATCCATTTCCAATGATTGTGTATAGTACTAGCTCATATCCTATGTTGGACATATTATAGCAGCCAGCCAGCTACATCTTTATTAGAAATCCATTGTAGTTAATAGCAATACACTTAGAACAAGGATGTACTTTGGTTTTCAAAGGAAATTCATTAAACAAAATAACACGATACTTTATGAATGTGTTACTGTTAGCAGCATCTAATCAACGTACTTGGGGATAAGGTAGTCCTTTTTCATTCATTCCCTACAGAGAAATACACTAAGCGTGTGGAAGAGAGAATGGGATCACACTCACTCACCATGCCCCCAGCATCCATGAATCCAATATTCTCTCTGTAAATGGAAGCCTATGTGCATTCCCCTGTATAGTCATAGGTTGTCAACACAACGGAGATTTATTCAGGATTATACATTTATTTATTCAATTTATATCCTACCCTTTCTCCTGAAGGAGCCCTGGGAGATAAGGATCCCCAATTACCTAGAGTTCTGGTTGCACAGAGAACCTCCATGCTAGCATTGCATTTGATCAAGTCCCCTTTACAGATCTCCCAACAAATATTGAGGTGTTGAAAGTGGGGCTAGCAAGGTGTGCAGTGTGAGGTAGTAGGCACCACCCCTGTCTTATTACCCCCATGCAGTTAGTCTATGCATAAAGGGAAAGGCATAAAATAGCCCACTGCCTAACATCAATTCTAATTGCTTGGACTAGAGAAGGTGACAAGAGTCTCTTATACAGGAATGAGCAAAGCTGTCCATTGATTAAGGTAAAGGTAAAGGGACCCCTGACCATTAGGTCCAGTCGTGACCAACACTGGGGTTGTGGTGCTCATCTCGCTTTACTGGCCGAGGAAGCCAGCGTACAGCTTCTGGCGAACCAGAGCAGCGCACGAAAACGCTTTTTGTCTTCCCACCGGAGTGGTACCTATTTATCTACTTGCACTTTGACGTGCTTTCGAACTGCTAGGTTGGCAGGAGCAGGGACCGAACAACGGGAGCTCACCCTGTCACGGGGATTCGAACTGCCGACCTTCTGATTGGCAAGTCTTAGGCTCTGTGGTTTAACCCACAGCACCATGGGACAGTGAGCTGTTCTTTCTTTCTTGGCGCATTGAAAACACCCTCCTTGGGGACTGCAATTTAGAAATTATCCAGTGATGTTAAATTGAATTTTTTTTTAAAAAAAATTCTCCATTAAATCATACCAATAGTGTATGATAGTAGATATGCACCCCTTCCCTTATTTCAACATTGAACTGTCCAGGAAGGCTGAAAGGTGGGGGAGTCCAAAGGATGTTTAAATTAATCCCAGAAGCCGATAGATGGTGGTTTCGCTGAAAGTATAACCTTACAAATATTTAGTGGCACAAGGAAACACAATGATTAGGACTATCTGGACGGCTAATCCATTCCAAACCAGCATGGCAGTGAAAGCTGAGAACTAAAGAATGCAAAACAGGAGTGGATTTAATAAACCCTGCTGTTAAGGATTTTGCAGTGAAACCCCACTTCCATTAGCCTGAATTTATGAGCCAGTTTTATCTGCTGCTCTTACTGCGTATCTCTTTGTCCCTCCATCCAAATCCACATATTATGTGATTTAATTTCATACATCTACCAGTTCCCCCATCCCCGCAATAGTGGTGCCCCCCCAAAGCAGTGTCAAGTCTATTCCAGAGAAAGGAAATAAGAAAGAAACAGCAAGGTACATGGTGGGTTTCATTTGTTTCATGCTCATCTAACATTCTAGGAACCTGGACTCAGAAGATTTCTGTTCTAGCATTATACTGCTCTGTGTTTTCTATTATTTAAAGTATTGCTAGCCTGCTCTTCAGCCAAAAGGCTTACAGCAGCTTACAGATCAATGAAAAACTAGACAGACTCTGTCAGAAAGTTTGTGCAAAATCGTGATTCAGACCAATACAGAAACCAGACATCTGCTGACATCATAGTAGAAAGGAACTTCTCCCACCTACTGATCCTTGAGTTAGAATAGGTCATTGACATTTAAAATTTCCACAACTCAAAACACAGCCAGGATTTGTTTTCAGATTCCTGCAAATCTTCCAAATGCCTTGCTTTCAAGGATGGTGTGTGTGTGTGTGTGTGTGTGTGATGTGACCTAGAAATTTATTATTACTATTTGTTAAATTTGTATACCCCGTTTCATCCATAGATTTCAGGGCGGTTCACAACATAAAATTACAATATAAAAAACACAAAATATATAATAAAAATAAGTGTAGTTACAGACCCTCCAAGTGTCCCTATTTTCCAGGGATGTCCCTGATTTAGCGAAGCCGTCCTGGTTTCTGATTTTATCCCAGAATGTCCCAGTTTTCCTTAGGATGTCCCTATTTTCATGGGAGAAAATATATGTTGGAGGGTATAGACTCTGGAGTTATCTGACCCCTGAGCCGTCTGAAGGCAATCCCATATAGGGAAGGTTTTTTTTTAATGTTTAATGTTTCATTATTACTGGGGCAACCCAGTAAGTTGTGTGTGGTATAAACAGTAAACTTATTGTGGAATGGAATGTCCCTATTTTTATCGGATTAATGTTGGAGGGTATGTAGTTATCACAAGTTATGTCATGGATAAATGTCATTTCAGATAAAAGGTTCGTTATTTACATTCTGCTTCCACCAGCTAGGTGTACCAAAATATACTTGAATTGAGACTCGTTTCTTTAAAGGGATTTCAAAAGGAATACAGCAAGGAGGAGTGAGAAATAAAATAAAGGGAAACCATATATGCGTATCTCCGAAGCATCTTGTGTTATTCACTGATCCAGTTTTATACTAAAGCAGGAATGGGGAAGCTATGGCCTCTCCAATGTTGTTGGACTCCAACTCCCATCAGCTCCAGCCATCACAGCCAAAGGAGTGATAGGATTTGTAGTCCAAAATCTGGAGGACCACGGGTTCCTCAGCCCTCTACTAAAGACTGAAGACCACTCCTTTTGTATGCAGCTGTCTAGTAATCTCTAGGGATGAAAGGCATATATTTAAAGGCCAGAAAGGATCTCACTTCTTAAAGCACTGAATGCAAGCATTGGATGTTTCCGCACTCCTTCTCCACAGTGGATTTGTCTTCTTCCCTAAGAGCACATAAAAACCACTATGAGGACTATTTCCATGTTGCCGTTGTTTTCTCTTCCCCTCCCTCCCCCTCGACCACTTTCCATGAACCAACCTAGTGCAACAGTGCTATCTACAATGTTAATGATGACATCTCATTTCAGGAGTTCACGAGCTGCATCCCAATGAATAAATTCATGAAGTTTAACCTCTCCGTGACCCCATTTCTACCAGCTTTTTGATCCAGTCCCACCCCACCTCATTAAGTTGCTTGGAGTCAGGAGGGGGGACCCCTGCCCTGTAGAATCACATCTGATCTTACCCACCCTTTAAAATGAAAAGTGAAGTGGGGGAAGGGACAACGCTCCAACATATGCAGTGTGGAAAAGATCAGCTGCGGCTTGGGAAGCCAGCCAATTTCACCGTGGTTGTTTTTTTTTTAATCCCTGCAAGTGAACACACAGCATAATTTCTCAACTGAGCAATGCCTCCTGCATGAGAAACATAAATGACATTATAATCATAGTCAGCCTTCATTAGCTTCTCCTGTAGTTAGCTGACTATAGATTAGTAAGATGCAGATTCTGTTTCAAGGACACCCTGAAAGTATCTTTTCAGCCTTGTTTCTGCTGCCAATAGCTACTGATTCTTTAGGACCCACTAAAATAAAACATTCGGTTGTTATAATTCACTCATTACTCTGTCAGTCACTGGTCTCTGACAGAAAACATGCCCCAGTCAGATGGGCAACTTTTCTCCTTCTTCTTCTTCTTCTTCTTCTTCTTCTTCTTCTTCTTCTTCTTCTTCTTCTTCTTCTTCTTCTTCTTTTCTGCTGAGCACCTTTTTGGAGCCCAGCCTGTTTCTTTGGCACCTGTCTTCAAGAAACAAATAGCTTTGCCTCCATTGCCCCAGATCTGGCTTTTACATACAAAAGGCAATTCTTGAATCTGTTCACTCTGCATGGTCCATTGATTTCAGTGGGATTAATTTAACGTGCATTGATCATCACTTTAACACAGTTGGGTCAATTCACATGTTTCATTTTTCTCGTCTGAGGTTACTCAGGCAAGTGATTATTGTGTTTGGATAGCTGTGAAAATGCAATTTGTGAAGTCAGTATTATTAAACAATTATTCCTTACTGAAGATTGGTACAGCATAAGTGAGTCATAGGTAGACAAGCTCTGCATGCTATAGGACTGACCAGCTGAGCTTCCTGTTCTCTGCTAGAAAGGAAAACCCTCAGTCATGTCACTGCCTGCATAGAATGTGCCTTTGTTAATAAAACATATACAACTTATAAAATGTGCACTCAAGCACACTAAGATCAGACACTGTGTATACTTGAGGTACATACTGCATCAAACAATATATGTCTTTATTGGTATCCAAGCATAGAAACCAGTACACTGAAGTATAAAATCAAAAATTGTGAGGCTTAAACCCTAGCCCAGGGAGTAAGGCCAATTGAATTTAGTAGGACTTACTTCTGAGTATATGTGGTTAGCGATCACAAAGCGATAGCTTTTGTTGTGCCATTAGCCACTTCATTAACTTTGTCTTTAAGGTGGCACAGGACTCTTTGTTGGTCTTGCTTCAAAAGCCTTCCAGGGCTACCCCTCTGGAAATTCGTTAATTTTGAAAGGAAACTCGCCAGGAAAGTAACTTATTTATAAATATCTGTTGATAGCTGAGATGTGAATGCCTACCGTGCTAGAATACATGGGGAAATGTATATTTCTGCATCAGCGGACAATGAAATGGAAGAAAAGCATGCACAAAATAAACCAATTGCAGGGGGAAAGGAAAAAATACCAGACGGACATGCAGATGAATGCTGGAACAGATTGTGACATGTTTGTACACCCCTAGCGTCATATGCCTCATCCAGACAGTGATTGCGCCTTTGGGGGGTTCGGTATGGTTCTAGAAGATCTGAAAGTGTTCCCTAGAACACTCCTTTCACTGTGCATTACAACAGAAGGAGTCGGTCTTTTTGAAAAGCTTGTCTGCCCAAATTGATTAAATTGTAAAGGCAGAGCTGCAGCTGGGCGGGGGGGCTAGCCAGGCTTTTTGTCCCAGGTAAAGCTTCCAGAGGCTCCCAGCCTGTGTGTGTATGTACGCAAATGTGCATGGGAGCTACCAAACTGGGTCTTTGACCCAGGTGAAATAAAGCGTAGTTTCACCCCTGATAAAGGAACCTACTAGAGATGGCTTGAAAAGACAAGAAGCTGGTTGTCTTCTTTTGGTAGGTGGGATCATTTTATGATTCTGTAGGTATGCAGCTCCTCAAAAGGAAGAGACTTGTCACAAAGAAAAATGCCTTTTCCACTCCCTGGAGATGTGCGATGTTGGGTCTTGTTTTACCTGGACGCAAGTCATGCCACGTAGTGCTGGTGCTGCACTAGATAGCTGGCCTTCAATGATACTCCAATTTAGGACACATCATATGTCTAAAGCACATGACTTTCCCCAAAGAGTCCTGTCTTATTCCCAACACCCTTCACAAACTATATATACCAGCATTCTTTGGAGAAAGTAATGTGCTTTCTCCAAAGTGTGTGTATTCCGCCTTTGGGGACGCGAGTGGTGCTGTGGGTTAAACCACAGAGCCTAGGACTTGCCGATCAGAAGGTTGGCGGTTCGAATCCCGTGACGGGGTGAGCTCCCGTTGCTCAGTCCCTGCTCCTGCCAACCTATCAGTTCAAAAGCATGTCAAAGTGCAAGTAGATAAATAGGTACCGCTCCGGCAGGAAGGTAAACGGCGTTTCCATGCGCTGCTCTGGTTCTCCAGAAGCGGCTTAGTCATGCTGGCCACATGACCCGGAAGCTGTACGCTGGCTCCCTCGGCCAATAAAGCGAGATGAGTGCCACAACCCCAGAGTCGGTCACAACTGGACCTAATGGTCAGGGGTCCCTTTACCTTTACCTCTACTTTTATGCCGCCGTTGAGAATTCACTTCCAATGAATAAAACTCAAATAGCTCGTGCCACTTTTTAAGGGAGTCTCTTGCAAACTTGACATTTGAGAATCGGAGCAATGATTACCTCCTTCAAATTCTCAGTGTGAGTAGGGATGATGCACACATGTCCCGCTTTCGTGTGTCAGCAGTGGCTGCATGGAGAAGCCAGCCTGTAGCTTAGAGCCCTGTTGCCAACAGACCATGAAACACCCCAACAAAGTCAGGAGGGAACTGGTAGAACACTTAGCAACGTTATCCCACAAAATCCAAATGGAGGATGGAAAGAAAAATTAAAGCATAACGCCTTGGTTATGCGAGAGGAGGAAATCAAAGCAGAAAGGAAACGGCTATTATGTTTTTCAGTTCTGCTTTTTCAAGGAGCCAATATTTTCCCAGTGACCTTGACTAATTCCTTCACTGCATCTGAATACAAATGAAGTGCTCTCTCCAGTGAAATGAGCAGGATGTGGGTTTGTGGCCTTTTAATAATCATTTGTATCAGGTCATTTTGTAACAATTTAGGGTTCGCAAACCAGTCAATAGCATTCAGTGCACTTCCTTCCATATGGAGGTGAGCAACCTTGTTAAATGAGTCGGGAATACATTAAATGAGGGCATGTCTCGGCTGCTTTTGTTGTATGATGACTTGGATTTCAGGGCCCAAAACCAAAAACATGTTTTCCTGTTGTTTGAACAGATGGGCCTTGTTAAATTTGCTAAATTAGGCCTACTTTCTAGCCTTTTCAGTGCCCAGTGCAGATCTTTTTATCATCCCATGCCTCTAAACAAAAATTTTAATGTTAAAATCTGTGTAAGATAAGTTTTTGCTGTTGTTTTAGAGTTCTGTTACACTGATATTGTTCTTTACTGCTGGAGATACAATGCTGTATTTTGTTTGTTTGTTTTTGCTTTGTGTTTTATTATGTTTTTATTATTACCAGTATAAGCCTCCCAGTGATCTTTGCTTTGGTGCACTGTATAAAATCTGTTAATAAAGAAATAGGCTTGGTGATATCTAAAATTAGTCACATTCAGAGCAGTCCATTGAGATCAATGGAATTAAGTAACCTATGGCCATCAATTCCAGGGGGTCTCATTCTGGATGCCACTCTTTGCAGGTAAATTTCTGGTTTAAAATTAATTCTAATAGATTTTATTCATTATATGCTATTTCTGCAGTGTTTACATGCACCACTTAGAAACACTGGTGATTAAATGGTATATAAATAGCTGAAATAAATATTTATTTATTTTACACAGCGGAGATAACCTATGAGTTTATGTGTATTGACTTGCACACACTTGTTTTAATAATTTTGAGGAATGGTATGTATAATGCCATAAGAGGGGTGGGGGCTAAGTGGCAGATTCACCACCACTTCCAAAGCAATACCTGTTTGCACCAGTCACAGCATGAGGTGGGGAGTGGGCAGAGTTCCACATCCATGGTCTTGAAATATAGTCTGAGTCGCATAGTGATTTCATGCTCTTTATTGCAGCTCCTAAAAACAGTGGTTGAAATTCCCCCCAAACCTCTGGCTTTATATACATTATTTACACAATGGGTCCCATGTGATTGGCTGATTCTGCTTCCCTCCTGGGGCCTGACTGGCTGCTCCTGCAGGCCAATCAGGCTATTGCATTCTAGGATCCTACCTGCCTATTGATCTAGGATCCAAGCTCAGTACATAACAGTCTTCACCTAACCCCACCCACCCAATCAGCTGGCCAAGGGAGTTCAGATTGCCCTGTAAGGCTGCAATCCTATACATACTTACCCATAAACACAGAGACAAAACAATGGGATTTACTTCTCTGTAGACACTTATAGGCTAGCATTGTTAATAAAATAGGGTGTCTAGAAAGAACTGTTGAGGCAATGAGGGGTTTATAGCAGCCACAGACCCTCCAAGTGTCCCTATTTTCCAGGGATGTCCCTGATTTAGAGAACCCATCCTGGTTTCTGATTTAATCCCAGAATGTCCCACTTTTCCTTAGAATGTCCCTATTTTCATTGGAGAAATGTTAGAGGGTATGGAGTTATCCGACCCCCAAGCCATCTGAAGGCAATCCTGTATAAGGAAGCTTTTTTAATGTTTAATGTTTTATTATGTTTCTATATACAGTGGTACCTCAGGTTAAGAACTTAATTCGTTCTGGAGGTCCATTCTTAACCTCAAACTGTTCTTAACCTGAGGTACCACTTTAGCTAATGGGGCCTCCCGCTGCCGCTGCGCTGCTGCCGCACGATTTCTGTTCTCATCCTGAAGCAAAGTTCTTAACCCGAGGTACTATTTCTGGGTTAGCGGAGTCTGTAACCTGAAGCGTCTGTAACCTGAGGTACCACTGTATGTTGAAAGCTTCCCAGAGTGCCAGGGCAACCCAGTGAGATATATGTAGTATAATAGTAAAATTATCATTATGAAATGGGATGTCCCTACTTTCATTAGAAAATGTTGGAGGGTATGCATGAAAATCTTCTTCAACTCAATAAAACTCCTTTCTTTAATAACCTTTTTTTTCTTTAAAGGAACATGATGATATTATCAGAAGTCTTTTATGGAACAGGTGCTGATGATGCTTCTCTCTTAAAACCCATTGCATTATATCTGTATCTGCAGGCCTTTCTGAGTCACAGGCTTCAGCCAGGATTTACAGGATACATGGGTTTCATTAGGAGATCGTAGTCAGCACAAATGTTGTGGCTTTCTTTTCTCTTGCATTCTGAAGTGGTTTTGTGGGGGGTTGTTTAAATAAAAAACCTGATCAGTTAAGACTATTTCTCTGTTACAAAGCAGCAGTATATTATTTGCTGTGGATGGAAGAAATGTGTGTGTGTTAGGGGGGGCATTCATTTTGAGTATAATTATTAGTTTTGCACAGCAAATTCCAAACCTTTTCATCTCTGTAACTGGGACTAAGCCAAAACCACACTCACAGTTTCTGTTTTGTGTTGATCCCTGACAAATGCAACCCTTCTTTTTGCTATCTCTTTGGCAGTGCAAGAGAGGGATGTAGCCTTCACTAAGTAAGTTGTATATCGGGTCCTCCCTTAAAGAGGGCACGTATTGTGGTGAGACCTGGACAACCGACACCCTGTGTTGTGGGTGGGTACGTTTGGATAGCCACAACACCCGATTGGTAGGTCCCTCGAAGCTGGGTGCAATCTGGGCAATGGGACGTAGTCTAAACAGTTCGAGGGACCTATTTATGCCCATGCACATGACCCAGAGCTTCCTCTTTCGACGCATGCATTCGAAACACCCGCCCACCTCTCCCTACTTTTAGGGCTTGTGCTTGACCTTGCTATGCTGTTGTGTGTCTGTCATTGGGGCAGGAATTTGCTCCACTTGGCTGATAGGCTGTTGCCATTTGGGTTTTGCCTGCCGCATAGCAAATCATCACAACTTGTAAGGTTGCGGATATGCTCTGGTTCAGGTGATAGGGATGGGAGAACGCTCTCACCATCCCTATGTGAAGGGTATTCCGTTAAAAGAAACCAGGGACTCGATGGTTTGGTCAATGCCTGAGAGGGGGTTGTGCCCATTCATGAGTCCAGGGGGACATTTGGGTGGTGGAGATAGCCCGGCTTTCCGCTTATCCAGGTGTTCACCCTTGGCTGACCTATGCTGAAACCCTGGGTCAGCGCTACCTGCATGGCGGGGAGCTAGTTGAACCAGAGCCTATGCAACAAGTCACTTTTTGTAATCAATAAAGTTGTGGCCTAAATTCTGCCAAAAACCAAAACCAAAATTTGAGTCATGTGTTTTATTTAGGGGAAAGGTTTCTGGGTCTGAACACGCAAAGTCCCCCACCAAGATACATATACCCCTCAGGTCTTGGAAAGAGAGCCTTGTGTAGTCCCTGAACTTAGGAAAGACTCATGTTTGAAGAAGTTCACATTCCTTTTCTTTGTGCAAACTATGGCTAACTGCAGAGCTGGCTCTTGCACATGAGTGCCCACTGTGGGCCATGAGCTTACTTGGAAGCAGTGGAGGCCAGCTAGCAAACCATCACTTCCTTTAGAATTTATACAGAATTTGTACAGGTTGATTCACATGAACTTCATTTATGCTTTTAAGATGGCTTTAAAGAACATACAATGTTAGATTGAGCAGATGTAAGAAAACCCTAAATTGTACATACATTTCAAGAAATGGTTGTGTTGTGAATCAATGTATATTATTTATTTTACTTAACTGAGCTAGACCAAAAATGGTCAGAAACAGACTGAGTTCTACTAGTAGATCTTTAGGTGATCTGTAGTAGATTGGCAAGGCTTTCTGAATGCCAGTTGTTTAACAATAGCAACAGCAAAGCAGATTACGCACCTCAATTAAGCTGCAGAAATGAAGCTAACCATTCCTGCTGGACCAACCAACGGCTCATCTCTTTTGTTCAAACAGTGGCCAACCAGATGCTACTAGGAAGCCTACACAAAGTATTCTATGCATTGTGCATACTCTGATGTGTGTGTATGTATTTGTGTGTGTCCAAATATCCCTTGAATCATGAAACATTGCAATGCAACACCTTTGTTTTTGCACTAGGTTGACCCTGAGCTGCTTTTTTCTTTCTTTTTCTTTTTACACATACACCTTTCATGTCTGCTCTTATGTTTTGTGCTCTCCAATTTGCGCCAGGAACTGGATAATGGTTCTTAATGCACTGCACCTCAGCTGCTTCCCTGCACCCTTTTCCTGCCCAGAATTCAATGACTGGATACATTTTCAGAGCCTTTTGTGAGAGATGTGACTCACAATAATCAAACAAACTTTGCTTCGAGAAATTCATTTCCAGGACAGGAGTGTATGTATGTTTCTCATCTCCCATCTTTGCAATGTCATCCGCCAGGACTTTTTGGTAAACGCAGACTCCACCCGCCCCCCCTATGAAAAGCAGAAAAGAAGAGCTGGAATGTTGAGTACAGAGAAATCACTTAAAGGAAATCATTGATGATTTCAGTTTGGTGTATATGCAAGACTGCACATTGCTGATCTATCGACAGAGTGATTATTTTCTGACTGAATGGATGACTGAACAAAGTCTCCCTACTAAGTGATACCTTCCCTGCACTTTTGATAAAATACCTTACCCAGCTCCACACTGACAGAGACTCCTAACTTGTTTAGGAATATCGTAAACAGAATGTTTCGTGCACTGTTGCTTAAACAGGTCAAGCAGGCCATGTTTTCTAGCAGCACACAATTTGCAGTTTCTGTAGTGGTGGGTGGTGGTGGGGAGATTCTGAGTCATGATTCTTTTCCCTGTTTTTGTCCAATTTCTTTGTAAATAGGCTATTCACTACACACCTGCACTATACATTAAAAGTTGCTTTATACCACAGTCATGGCTCCCCCAAAGTATCCTGGAAACTGGAGTGCTGAGAGTTGTTAGGATAAATCTTAGAAACTCTTAAGATTTCACATAGCACCTGGAGGGGCCAGATCTTCCCCACCATTGGTTTGGGCATTCATCAAGGCCTTCTATAGGCCACAGAGAAGAACATAGGAGTACCTGAGTCTCCTGGAGCCATTCAGGATTAAAAGATGAAGAAAAGGCTTGGGCATTGGAAGGAGCACTATATGACACATGTTGCATCAAGATCAAGGTTAATAGCTGCACAATTATATTATAGCAAGTTCCCTTAATCTCCTCTGTCACTTGATATCTAGTATGTGTAATATTTTAAACATGCAGTTTTGCCAGAAATAGGAAAATGACTTCATCATTTGGAAGACTTAAATGGCTGTACAATCAAATTCCAGCTTTGACAAATCACCTCTTGTTATGAGAGAATCGTTCATTATCATCCCAAAGGATTACTCATTTATTTTTTATTTCAATGAGTTTAAATTAAAATTAAAGCCTTCTCAATTTGTCATATGATGAAATAAGAAAACTGGTAAGGGTCTTTGCAGATGATCATGTTATTTCACAATAAATACGCAGTTGTCAGTTGTCGCAAAGAATCCAAATATATTTGCTAAGCTAGCACATCTGCTGCGAGGAAAAATATATTTTCCATTAAACTCAAACTTTAATGTTTCACTGATGGGAATTGTTTTGCCACCTAGTGAATACTGTTTGGAATGGTACACTGAATATGGTTACAACAGTGCATGGGCACCTATTGGCTAGTGCTTGTGACATGATCATGGCAATGATCATGAGACACCTCCCACCTTTTAACATTTGATTAAATTTTTAAAATAGGCTTGAAATCATTTATTCCTGGTATCAATATCACAAAAAGGAGAATCAGGTCCTATCACATTGCAAAACTACATCAACTACATGGGAGGTTGTCAGGGCTGCCTGATTCCAGAGGTTCCTGGGCAACAGGGGTGCTGACTTGGGCCCCAGATTATGGGTGCCCAGCCGCACAGCATGATGTCATGACATCACATTATGTCACATGTGCCACAGTGGCACCTGGGACCGCCAGAAGTTGTGTTGAAGGCTCCGTGAGGCCTCAGACACCACCACCAAGGCCTTGCAAGGCCACAGATGCCACCTCCAAGGCCCTGTGAGGCCTTGGACGCGACTTCCAATGCTTTGCAAGGACCCAGAAGTCACATTGGAGGCCCCCTTGGTGCAAGTGCCGAGCACCCACAACAAATTTTTTGTGGGTGCCTGAGCCTCCAGGGCACCATGTAGTTGACACCGGTGCTGGACAATATGTCCTATGCTTTGGCCATGCTTCCATGATATTCTCCCATCTTACCAGGGGGTGTACAGAAGTGAAGACAGACATCCCTCAATCTTTCTTTTTTAAAATAACTCCCTTTTTTTGTAAGGCAGCAAGGCTAGTGGCCTTGGTAGGCCTTAGCATTTGCCCCACTTCTGGAGATCACCAGCTGTTTACTTTAAACAAGAAACCTAATGCTGAGATACCTTTAAAAAAACCAATAGTCCAAAAAGACTCCAGTGAATGAATTACTCTCACACAACATTTTGCAGATGCTCAACCCATACTGTCCTCTCTACGCACATTCTTAACAGAATGTGGCAAATATTTTCTCTGCCTTTGCATGAAAAACAAGCATATGCTCAGTTAATGGAATGGTAATGTTCTTACCCTGCCCTATAATTAAGAAACCAAAAAGAAGCGCCACTTAAAAGAGTTTCCTGCTGTGAAGAATTCTGCAGATAGTTGGTGTTTTCACACAGTAGTAAAACAAAAAATAAAAAAGAATGTTGTCACTGCAGCTGCAAAACTTCTAGCCAGTGTAGTGAAATAATATGAATGGCCCTTCACAGGCATCCACACCCACTATAAACCCCCTTCTCTTTCCATTTTCTTTTTTGGCAAAATGAAAGAAGGATACTTGAAACTCTTGGTCAGTCGCATCCAAATCTATCTTGAAACAGCTTTGCTGCTCCTTCAACACCCAACGATGTTTGCCTAATTAAATCACAAGCACTCACATTCCCTGATGTATGAGACTTTTGGCCTTTGCAAATAAATCTCCTGACCATGATTTAATTCTAATCTCTATTCCCCAGTGGCTCACTTTTCATGGCTGTTTAAATATTGCCCTTCAGTGTGATTTCCCCTCCTATCGAGTGTCATATATGTATCCCTTGCCACTCCTGTGTGTCATAAATCGCTTTGGCCAGGACACGGCTATAGTCTTGGCATTTTTCTTGCCAAGAGCCACTTATCTAAGCATGCATCCCTTAACCATCTTTATAGATTCATCCTCTGGTTCTCATCTAGGGCAAGATGCTGCCAGGGCTTAGCAAGAGAAGGGGCTTACTGGAGCTCAACCTTGGAGACTGCTTTCATTCCCAAGGCCTAGCGTTGCACTGCTTGCAAATGAAAAAACATTGGCTGGACATACAAACCTGCTTTGCCAAAATGTGTATCTTAGGCGAAATTTCACAGAAGGATGTATATATGCAGACACTGTAACCTTCCAATAGTTTGACTTGACCCCCAAAGGTATACTCCTCCATTGTCTCCCGAGACAGATGGATGCCAGACAATCAATCAACCAATGTGAAATTTGCACTGAAATGCGAATAAATTTCCACGGTAACTTTTTAAAAAACCACAGGCTGATGTGGAAATGTGGAGAACTGAAGATCGGAAAAAGGAGAAACTGGGGGACTGAAACGGACAGATTCACCCAGGGATCATCTTAATACCCAGACAAGTTCATAGAGAAGGACTTTTTTGGAGCACTGCTTGTTCCATGTGCAAGGCCCATCTTCTAATTCAGGGATGGGGGACCTGTGACCTCCTAGATGTTGTTGGACTCCAGCTCCCATCAGCCCTAGCTGATGGTTAGTTTTCCAGTTCTGCTGCACCAGCTGAATCACCACAGCCAGTGGGTGTAAATGCAGGTGTGATTAAAGCTATGTACTTTGCAGGACATCCTCTTTATGAATAAAGTGTGAGTCTTTGTGAGGTTTTGAACTAATAATTTAATTCCCCACCTATGGAGACTATTTGAAATAGAGTCTTTTAGCACTTCTTGATTTGTCTTCCTTGAAAAGTTGCAGGTAATTAAAATGGTTGATAAAGAGCAATATGCGTGGTCTGGGATTGTTTTCAACCGCTGAAAGCCACATTAATCACAGGCATTTGTAATGTACCATGCATGAAACATGAATGTGAATAAACAGCACAAGTACTGAATACTTATAAATGATCTATGTGATACTGCTTTTATTTTTTAAAAGAAAACTGGAAGGAACAGTTGAAGGGCATTGTTGGCAGATTGTGTCATACGCCACATTGGCAAAAGAGGAATTGAACGATCTCCTTATGTTATTAGGTCCTGTACTAATGTTGCCTATGTGAATATTTATAGCAAGATTTGATGTCTGAGTTTCTTGTAGAGCCTATTCTGTTGGTTCATGTCTCTGGTAGGCTACTGCCGTATTGTTTTTTTCCCCTTAGGAGCAGCTGTTCTTAGATTAGCTGTTCCTAGATCTTATGCTACAATAAACCTTCTAGTCATCAAGATGCAACAAAACTCTCTGCTAGACAGACTGATGCAACTGCCCATCAGGTTAATTAGACATAGACAAGTAGAAAGACATGTTCTGCATCGGGGCTCATGATGCAGTTCATCACTAAAAGATATTTGCATGGTGTTGGGTTTAATTGGCTAGGAAATAAGAATCTGGACCCATTCTAAGTTGTAAAGTCTTATTTTATAGTTCCGTCTCTGCATACAGGACAGACCTTGAATTTCCCTTGCTTTGCCAGTCAAGTGCAAGTCCTACAGTTGGCACTGTCTGTGCTTAGCCCAAGGTATTCTGAAAACAATTCCCTGGATCCACATCTACCACAAGCATTACAAATGGCAGGTCTCAGTTCTGAAACTTCATAACTAATCCTCAGCATGAATGAAGTGCCTCTGCACTTTACACATGCACAAAGTATAGAGCTTTCTGGTAAGTGAGGATCTAATTTCAAGGTAGGTATGAAGCCTGTAGGTAGTCACTGATAAAATTATTAGGAGTGTGCAACAGCTCTGTGCTGAGGCCAAATAGCCAGTGGGTGATTTTACCCCTTCCTAGTCAAACCACAATGTCAACAACCTTTTTTAAATTTGGTCAGGTCCCCTGCCCCCGAAAGCCTCTGTTGTCTTGTTGTTCTGTACTCTCTACTTTTCTGAAATGATATCTCTATATTTTTCTGTGTCTCTGTTTCTCTACTCTAGATCTATGGGCTTTGCAAGAAGTGAGGCTGTTTAAAGACAGTCTTTAAACTAAGATCTTCTACCCTTTGGAGGCGAGGGTGAGAAAAACACAGTATGTTATCAGGCTACTCTCAAAGACAAGTCCTTCTTAAAGGAGCAGTGGTTTCCCTCACAGGGAAGCCAGGCACCTGGAAGGAATAGGCAGGCAGGTGCCCCTTTAATTAGGCTGCCCAAGGCAGCTGCCTATAGTATTGAGGCAACTCTGGATAATTAGCCGTGGTTAATTATGGGGATGAGCAGTGGTAAAAATTGGGATGGGCAGTGGTAAAAATGCCTCCCAGTGAGTACCAGCCCCCATGCTAAAAACTCACTTGGAACTGTAGCGTTAATGGTGCTTGGTTCACAATATCTATGTTTCATCGTCTTTGTGCATGACTGACAGGCACACAAAGCTGCGTTTCTAAAACATGTCAGGGAAGTGACTAAAAAAGGCCATTTTTGCCATTTCCCCCCTTTTGTTCACATTACACTTGAATGTGTCTATTAGCAGAACATAGAAAGGGTCTTTTTAAGATGAGCAGAGGAGGTTAATGTGTCCTTCTGGGGCTCTGAAGTGTGCTTCCTTTGTCTCTGCGAATGATCACAGTGAAAGCTTCAGAGGCACACTAAGAAAAACAAATCTGCAGAATGCAAATCCACCGCTGCTTGGCTACAGGCCCAAAGGATTTTTCTGCTATCCCCAAAAGCAGCAAAATTAGTGTTGCTTAAAAGTGCTGTCCGTTTCTAACTGAGGACACTAGTTTGACATGCAGGACAAAGTGGGGGGGGGATGCTATTTCAGCAGTCTTTAACCTCATCTAATGGAGGAAGCTTTTTGATGGGGATGGGGAAGCTGTGGTCCTCCAGAAGTTGTTGGACTACAATTCCCATCAGCTGTGACCACTGAGCAGCAGCTCCTCCTGCTGCTGTGGAGGGAAAGGAGGGGAGACGCAGCCCCCAGCTGGTTTTAGTTGCAGGAGGAGGAGGCCAGTCATGGAGCCAAGCACAGTGGAGCTTCAATGGTCAGCTGGGTAAGGGAAGGATTGGGGAAGCAGCTCCCAGCCAGTGGAGGCAGCAGGAGGAGGAGGCCAAGCGTGAGAGAGGAGGAGCCACCGGCTATTGAAGCCACACTGCTGCTGCATTTGGCTCTGCCCCGGCTCCTCCCAATGTCCCGATGTCCCACTCACATCATCAGCCCCTCAATGTTCTGCGCAGGTTGGTGCCTCTGCTTAGCACTTTCACCAAACTGCAGTTGCCAGGTTCTTTGGGGAAAGCCATGGCTGTTAAAGTGGTATTAAAAACTCGTCTAAGTTTGTGATGATCCCCGCCCCCCGCTCCAATAAGAAGCCAATAAAACCTTGATTGTTTTTAGAACACAGCCTCAGCTGCAACACAGTGGTAATAATCCAATAAACTGTAATATTATATATTAATAAAGAAACCAAGCCTTCAAAGGAAAGATGCATCGCATAGCTGGGAGAACTGGCGGTGTCATGATTGAGACTCCTGGCAGCTGGAGCTATCATTGGTATGGATCAGTTTTCTGTTGCTAGTGTGTTCTCATTTAGAAGTTGTAAATTGTGTCTCTCACTAGTGTCTTTTTAGCACTGGCACTGGCGTTGTGTTACATCACGGTCCTGTCTTGAATTCTCCGTTTAATTTGTTGCTATTTTGATCAATGTAAACATGCTTAATGGAACAATGCTGCATAGTTTCATTTTTACAAGTGAAATCGACACTTTCTTGACTTTTTCCAACTTTGTCTCTGTGGTCCTGCTACTGTTTCAAGGCAGAAACAAGTGAAATTGATGGTTTAAACCTCATTTTTGGACTTAAGGCTGTAGCAACTCCAGAAACCCACTACTGGAGAGATAGTATTTCAGAACAGCAAATGGTGGAAGGAATCAGGAAATGGGAGAGAAGTGGAGTTACTCTCTGGGGATCAGTGCATGAATCTATTTCTGGCCTATGTTACTTTTGCATACATTTGCCTAGCACTCATTCCATCCCATTTTGACATGGATGCGCATTAAAAAAAAGTACCTCTATGAAAATGTGCATTTATATTTTAGATAAATATGTATTTCCAACAGATTTCTCTCAAAACTCATATTGATAAAGAATGCATATTTCCTCCCTTGTGCCACCCATCTCCTGCCCACAATCTACTTTCATTAGTTTCTCTGGATAACCATTTACACAAATGGAAGATGTGAACGTGATTCATCTCTCCAGTCTAGGCACCTGTGGGCTGCTGGCCCAATGAAATCCCAATGTTGATCTGTTCAGGAAGAAGGTCTGGGTTTTCAAACACCTCTGGCTCTTTCCTCGTGGCCTCCACTGGCCCTTCCTCCTTCAAAACAAGCTTTCATTAACTATATCTCAGGCCCTGGCTTCTATCAACACAGTCTGTCAGAATGGAGCCATTGGCCCATACGAAAGGGCAGTTTAGTTTGACAAGAGTGAGTAGCAGTGAGCCTCAGGCTCTGTACTTCTCCACATCCCTTATGCAGGTGCAAGGAGTATGGTAGTTTGGAAGCTTTTGCTTCCGATTTCGTTGAACCACGGTTTAGTATGCCATTTAAATCCTAGATTGTGTCAAACACCAGGCAAAAAGATTATTGAGAGCTGTATGCATGATTTCATTTTTTTAAATAAAATGTGCATCAGCACAAAGAATCTTGCTATAATTACAATCACATCAAGATTGTTTTTGCAGTGTTTTGTCAATGTAAGTTGCAAATTGACAAAAGTTGTGAAGCACACATATGAACTTAAATTTCAAACGATAACACTCTTCGGGGAGTAGATCCCATGGGAGTAAGTCCCATTACAGTGAGGATGACATCGGAACAGATGTTTATTGGATTGTTTTGCAAGGCTTCGAAAACTGCAGCAAAGTGCTCATACATAATGCAGATTTATTGAAAAGATTAATAGAACAAGAGAGTAATTTTTTAATGAACAGGTTCCACCTAGAGAAATCCAGGTGAAAATTTTGGAAGCATCCCTATATATTCCATATTTTTCCAAGGAAGCTAAAAGGCTGGCAGATTATTCTGAACATATTTAACTTGGAGCAATGGAGACAAGAACTTGGAATAGTATCTTGGACAGCCCTAAGAAGAGGGATTTTGCTTCTATAGTATAGCATCCTTTTTAATAGCATTTTTAGTTCCATATTTTTCTTCAGTTGAGCTCTTTTGAAGCCAATCGGCCTAGCCTAGCCAGAATAACTTTTCGCAAACCTGTTTTCCATTTGCTCTGAACTGATCTGATTTACTTATTCCCTCTTGCATGCCTATGGTCATTCATGTTCTAGTCCCTTGCAGTCTGATTGAAGAGGGCATTTCTTTTCATAATTGCAGTGTCTCTCCCTTCATCCATGAAAGTCCTACTATATCACTTCAGTCCAAGCCATCTGGCCTAGACTACTTGAAAACTAAGCTGCACTGATTAGATAGCAAATGACATGGAGATTGTGTTTGCACCTAAGCTTTTCATTACATTCTGGATGCTTTCCCCTAGCACTTCAGGGACGAGTTGAATTTTATCTAGTGACGAGACACAGACGAGAATCGCTTTTCGGCATATATCACCCACATTTATTCTTACAAGTACTAGAGTCCCTTTCACCACTTAATTTATTACTGAACCAAGTTTGTCTTCTAAATTGTGCCTGTTAAATTTGGGGTGCAAGACTTTGTATAATACAGTGGTACCTCGGGTTAAGTACTTAATTTGTTCCGGAGGTCCGTTCTTAACCTGAAACTGTTCTTAACCCGAGGTACCACTTTAGCTAATGGGGCCTCCTGCTACCACCGGAGCACGATTTCTGTTCTCATCCTGAAACAAAGTTCTTAACCCGAGGTACTATTTCTGGGTTAGTGGAGTCTGTAACCTGAAGTGTCTGTAACCTGAAGCATTTGTAACCCGAGGTACCACTGTAATAGTAATGTTGGGGTAGCGCCTCTGTTACATATGCCTCACATTTATAGGGGTCTCTGGTGCATAGCTGTCAACTTTTCCCTTTTCTTGTGAGGAATCCTATTCGGAATAAGGGAATTTCCCTTAAAAAGGGGAAACGTTGACAGCTAGGCTCTGGTGACAAATTGCTTTTGCCACTGCTTCCTTAGCAGCATGCTGAAAGAACCAGCTGCCTTCTATTGGCTATTTTCTCAAAGAGCTAGAAATTTAGAATCTCTAAATGGGATGGGAGTAGATGTTTGGATCTTGCAGCAGAAGACTAAAACAGATTTAAATCTTTATTCTACACACTAAAGAAATCAAGTTTCCCACCCAGTGGCATTAAAATACTGGAGCATAAGAACATTTTGGCTAAACTCACCTCATTCGGACTGCATGGATATGAAATTATGAGAGAGAAAACACATGCTGTGAGCTTGCAACAGAAATTTTGTGGCTGTTGTTTTAATTCAAACTATTAGAATCCATATTCAGTCTGCAGCACTATATAATATAATACAAAGTTTGTAGTAGTGGTCCATAACTTGGTGGAAGAGCACATGCTTTCTGAGCAGAAGATCCCGGGTTCATTCCCTAACATCTCCAGGTACGGCTAAAATTGTGCGAGCTGAAACCCTCAAGGGTCACTGTAGGTCAATGTCAACAATACTGAGTTAGATGGACCAGCAATCTCACTTGCTGTAAGGCAGTTTTCTAAGTTCCTATGTTTGCTTAAAAAAATAAAAGTCATAAATATTCATATAATTATATATTTGTTTTCAGAAAATATCATAGCTTGTGAGCATGAAAGGCAGAATCAATTCTGACTTCTTCTTTTTCCAAATTGCAACATCTAAGCCAACCATCAAGCATGGAAATAACAAAAGGCACATTTCATGCCTAACACATCAAATTTAATATAGACAGGGTACTGATTTAAACCAGTTAATATGGAAACATATTTTAGCACACCAATCTGCAATAAATCACTACAATAATTCACTACAATGAAGGGTAAATATGCAACATCAAAAACTCAAAAACAACACCTAAAAATATGGGATCATTTTCCTTCACATATCAGCAGTGATCTGTTTCAAATTGTTTAGTAAATCTTTCACTGAACAGATTCACCAAAAACTTTCATATAACTGCTAAATCTATTTGCATGAACCTCATAAAGAAGAATGCCCCCCCCCAATCACAAATTACACACTTCCCTAGCAAGCAGAAAAAAAATTCGTTTAGAATAGGTACCCCTGCCCGTACGGGCCAGTCTTGACAGACTCTAGGGTTGTGCGCTCATCTCACTCTATAGGCCGGGAGCCAGCGCTGTCCGCAGACACTTCCGGGTCACGTGGCCAGCGTGACAAGCTGCATCTGGCGAGCCAGCGCAGCACATGGAAACGCCGTTTACCTTCCCGCTAGTAAGCGGTCCCTATTTGTCTACTTGCACCTGGGGGTGCTTTCGAACTGCTAGGTTGGCAGGTGCTGGGACCGGGCAGCGGGAGCGCACCCCGCCACGGGGATTCGAACCGCCGACCTAACGATCGGCAAGTCCTAGGCGCTGAGGTTTTACCCACAGCGCCACCCGCGTCCCTAATTTTCCTCATCTTCTTAGAAATTGATTCTGCCAAGCAGCAGTAATGCATGCTCATTGTGTTAACGATCTCTTGCAGCCAAAAAATTATTTTAAATAAACGAGTGGCTTTAATTACTCTAATGACTTTGACTACAGCTATCATACAATAAAAAAGAGTAATGTAAGAATGTTGCAAAGAAAAATTGGAAAATTAATATGATAAACAACAAATTACACACAATTCTCCCTTTTAGAGACAAAGAACCAATGTTACTTTCAAGTCTAGCAAAAACAATACACACGTGCAAGAATTTGATACCCAAATGTTTGCTTTGATTTTTTTTCTGATTCAGCTGTTTTCCACCCTCCACAAAACTATTTGGTAGAATTAAAAATGGGATTTGGTGGTTTCTGCTTGGCCTTGAAGTTAACTGGTGATGTAATCCTAAACACACTTATTAAGTAGTAAGCCTCGTTAAACTTAGTAGGATTTAGGACTAAGTATATTTCTTCAGTTTTACCCTACACATTATCTTAGCTGGTTGCTGTCTCTCAGCCTGGCCTATCTCACACACTTGTTGTAAGACTAAGGGAGATAAATACCATGTATGCCTTTTTGGTCTTTCTTGGAAGATTGGTGGGATATAGATGCAATTTAAAAAGTAATAGTATACCTATACATATTATTTCATTGAAGAGAACTTCCCTTTGGAAAAAGTGAGCAGATTACTTGCAATGCCACAAAGCTGCTCTTCAACTTTCACTCCATCTTAGAGGGCCCTCAACATGGTGCCCTCAAGAGGTTTATGGATTACAACTCGGCCGCTGACTTGGGCCCCACCCTGTGGGTGCCCAGCATGCTCCACCCAGCACCGCAATGTCATGATGTCACATCATGATGGTGTAGCGTGGGGTGGGGCAAGGACCTATGCCTCTGCTGTGGGGCCTTGCGGTGGAGGCGCAGGCCCTGGTCCGGTCGTTGCTGTGGCACCAGAGTACCATGATCCCCTCTCTCCCAATTGTCCTTCCTTACCCTTCTTCCTGGTGTGGTGCTTCTCCAGCTGTTCCAATCCTGCAGTAGCGATCTGCCTCTGCTGCGACCGTGCTCCCCTCTCTCAATCCTCCCTCCTCCTTTTCTCCCCCATTTCCTTCCTTCCTTTTCTTCCTACCCAAGTGATGCTGACACAAACACCTCAACATACACTAAGTCAGGGGTGTCAAACTCAAATTCATCGGGGGGCCGCATCAGCAGTTTGGTCACCCTCAAAGGGCCAGTTCAGGCAGCCGTTGGATCTGTCACATCACAGGATGGCATGTGCTCAATATAAAAACAAGTGGAGGTTTCCTGAATGCATGTAAAGTGGAGGTTTCCTGTGTAGAACGGCCGGCGCCGCTAGAGGGCGGACGTTCTCTGGCTTGTAGGCTGCTGCGCATGCGCTGAAGAGGCCACTTTCTTGTGTCAAAAAAAAAAAGAGAGAGAGAGAATAAAAGGTGAAGGCTGGCGGCCTCCGGCGGCTACACGGGCCACATGACGAGGTCTGGCGGGCCGGATTCGGCCCGCGGGCCTTGTGTTTGACACCCGTGCACTAAGTAAAAGAATGTAAGTTTACTGTCTTTCCCCTCTTCTCCCCCAACCTTGTATTGTGCACAGCATGAATGTCTCACATCAAACATGACTGATTTGCAGAAAAGACTCTGCGGCCTGAAAATAGAGACAAATCACGTATTTTTGATTTTTGTCCAAGAAAATATATAATATGAATTATATTTTTTTAATACACACCCACCCACACCCACACACATCAAAGGGCTCATTTGACACATTCGGTCATCCCAATGGCTTTTCCCAGCCAGTGCAGACTGAAATGAAGAAAGCTAACTGGTGTGGCCTGAAAGGATAGTGATAAGTCAAGGAATGCTGAAGCATTCAATACAGCTGTCTACTGGTTGCATCTCTCTCTCTCTCACTGGCCCTACCTTCTGGGAAGCAGAACTGCCTCTCTATCTCGCTCTCCTCTGTGATAGAGAAGAGAGAGATAGAAAGGCCCAGCCAGCCGCCAGAAGGTAAGGCCAGAGAAAGAGGCTTAAACTTTTCTCATTGACTTTGGGAGCTTGAGCTTCCTCAACCACCTGGATATGGTGCCAGTGACTTGCATCATCTCTGTCTGCTGGCTGGGGCAGATGGGAGCCCAACAGTATCTGGAGGGCACCATGTTGGGTACCCCTGCGCTTGCCACTCCATATTCTGTGATCTCAGAGAAGGCTAAGAACTGTCAGGAAATAATCCATATCCCATAAGTCCACGCTGACTGTTATTTATTGAACACTGATTAGTCATATTCACACATCAGTTCTTATTTGTTTGAGACTGCATTCTGAAGGTTTAGTAAACATACAGGAAGGGCAGCAAAGACACTAGATTTGCCTCCCACTATCATTCCAATGAACCTCCATGGGTTAGGGGAACATGCATGAAGCCGGGACCCTTACTCATTTTAAAACCCTGATTTTTCATGGTTCTGAAACACTTGTATAAGAGGCTCTACTTCATGGATTCTTCCTTAAATACATGGAGGTGATTGGAACAACGATGCATGTCGGACAGGGGGCAGACTGTTTACTTGCTGTTCATGTATTTTCCTAACCATATTGCTCTGAAGAGGGCTATTGTTACACAAACACACTTCATCAGAACATAGCCTTGTGAGTGGTGTGTGTGTGTGTGTGTGTGTGTGTGTGTGTGTGTGTGTGTGTTTGAATGTATTGTGTAAGTGCAGACATTAACAACAGACTCCATCTGCACTATACATTGAAAGCAGTATTATCCTGCTTCCTTCAAAGCATTCTGGGATCTATAGTTTGTTAAGGGTGCTGAGAGTTAGGAGACCACTATTCCCCTCACAGAGCTGCAATTCTGAGAGAGGTTTAACCACAAAGTTGCTACAGTAAGTGGCACACGTTTGACTTCTTTTTTTAGCATGCCAGTGGCAAAAAAAATCTTTTTGCTGTGGCAGAAAATCTTAAATGTGCATATACACTAATGGGGTTGGAACTGGCAACAACTGGCCAGGAAAGAAATCTTGGAGTCATGCTGGATAATTCAATGAAAATGTCAACCCAGTGTATAGCAGCTGTGAAAATGCCAAATTCCATGCTAGGGATAATGAGGAAAGGGATTGAGAATAAAACTGCCAGTATCATAATGCTGTTATACAAATTATGGTGTGACCGCACTTGGAATACTGTGCTTGCCTCACCTCAAAAAGGATATTGTAGAATTGGAAAAGATTCAGAAAAGAAAAATCAAAATGATCAAGGGAATGGAACAATTGCCCTATGATTTAAAAAAAAAAAAAGATTTGGGGGGAGAAGTTAGTTTAGAAAAAGGCTCAAAAGAGGAGACATGGTAAAGGGATATAAAATTATGCATTGTGTAGATAAAGTGGAAAAAGAGAGGAGGAGTGTTCTTCTTTCATAATACAAACCCAGGGAGATCAAATGAAGCTGAATATTGAAGAATTCAGGACAGAGAAAAGGAAATACTTATTCATGCTATGGAATTCACTGCCACAACATGTCGTAAGAGCCGCCACCTTTAAAAGGGGTGAATTCATGGAGAATAAGGTTGCCAATGTCTACTAGCCATGATGCCTGCATATGGGTATCAGAAGCAGTACGTCTCTGAATACCAGAACAGAATGGTGGACTTGATGGGCCTTCATCAAATTGAAGGCTTTCCTCATGTTCTAGTAAGAGCAGAAAAACAAAGTAGATCCCACAAGGCTAAAGCCTTTCCATCCCTCTTTTGGACCCTTCTCCTCTCTCTGTGTGGGCTCAATTTCAACCAACATTCTGTAAGCTCACAGGTTCCTGTCATGCAGTGAAGGGTTGTTTTCAAATGCCATTTTCTTTCAATTCACAGAATTATGTGTTTCTGCTTATATAGGGTGTCCCCCTGTTCATTTAGAATCTATTTCCTTTTGGGGGCTGTCCTAAAACAGTGCTCATATGGAAATTCACAAGTAATAGACTGGTATTACAATTATAGACTATGGTATGATTGAGAAACTCCCTGGAAAAGACCCTGATGCTGGGAAAGATGGAGGGCACAAGGAGAAGGGGACGGCAGAGGACGAGATGGTTGGACAGTGTTCTCGAAGCTACAAACATGAGCCTGACCAAACTGCGGGAGGCAGTGGAAGACAGGAGTGCCTGGCATGCTCTGATCCATGGGGTCACGAAGAGTCGGACACGACTAAACGACTAAACAACAACAACATGATTGAGAAAAGGGTACAAAATGGGTGTGGGTATGTACACGCAATTAAGCTCCTTTCTAGCAAACACTGAAATCAGTATGAAACTCAATGTCATATAAATTAGAAGGAAGAACAACACTAAGGGTCTTCTTCAGCATTCACGAATTGTAGTTCTTTATCTAAATATTCTTTTCGCTGTTTGGATTTATATTTAGAACGCAGATACGGAATGCAGATCTTGGAATCCCTTTTTCTGGTCTGAAAAATACTTTAAACTGTAATCTATTTATATTTAGGAAATAATTATTTGATTTCCCTTCCTTTGAACATTATCAGAGACTGCTCTTATACTATTATAATGCTTCCTTTTCTCTGAAGAGATTCCAAATGGTTGGATTTGAGTTCCAGCATAATTCCAGACAGCAAATGCATTCATGACTAAAAACAGCCCCTTTACTCTATCCTCATTAACCTTTAGCCCCCTCTTTCCTATTTCCTGAATATTGGTCCCAGGACTGATACACATCCACACAAACACGCACACACACTGTGGCAGCCGTCATACAACAGATATGTTGTTATCACTCTTTAATATGCACAGCTAAATTCTTTATTGCAATTGCTCAGCACACAGCTGTTGCATACCTTGCGTAGCAGGCTTCCCGGCCACAGAAGCACCTCATTGATGTTGTATCGAGTGATTCATTTGCAGCATGGCAGCCAATTAAAATCTCACCTTGTTGTGGTTGTAGCTGCCGAGAGACCTGGTTATGCCTAGCCTCTTGCTTCTGAAATTACTTGGGAATTCAGGGGCGAAGAGGGGTATAGAAGTGTTTACTTCACTATGTGGCTGACATCTGCAAATGAACACTATGCCCACGTGGTTAAAATGTTTAAGTGGTCACAAGACTGGAGGTGATTGTTTCATGCAAGTTTGAGACTTTGTACTGCACAATTTTGTTCTGAGGTGCAAGGATGTGCTTCATGTAATCTTGGGCTGGAAGGAGGCTGGTTCTCATCCTTAATTTAGCAAGGCTCAACTCCCACATCTTCACACAAAGGTCCCAACTTGTGAACAGTAATGTTTTTTGTATCATGATGATAATGGAGAAGCCAGTTAATTTTTGCTCTTGATAGTTGTGCCAGGAAGCTGATCCCCCACAGCCAATTTGTGATGCACACATCATAGTCATCTCCTAATGGGGTTGGTACACTCAAAGTCTTGCCCCCTATATCTATAGAGTGGACCTCTGGGGCATGCAGCCCTAAAAGAAACACCTCCCCAAGTGTTCACAGGGACCACACCACAGGCACTCTGTTCCTTGGCTTTATAAACAATACATATAATCTAAGACAGGCGTGCCTGGCGTGCTCTGGTCCATGGGGTCATGAAGAGTTGGACACGACTAAATGACTAAACAACATAATCTAACTGACTAACTAAAATGATAATAGTATTAGAAATGGAAGGTTTTCTTCATATTGAGCTCTGTCTTCTTTTAATCCATCAACATAGAAGACTGTCAACTTCTTACATTTCTTACACTGAGGGTTGCTACAATTTTCATAGGATTCATTGGAATTCGGTAGTTTTCCGATGAAAACAATGTGAGCTACAGTGGTACCTCGGGTTAAGAATTTAGTTTGTTCTAGAGGTCTGTTCTTAACCTGAAATGGTTCTTAACCTGAGGTACCACTTTAGCTAATGGGGCCTCCCGCTGCCACCACACCACCACCGCGCGATTTCTGTTCTCATCCTGAAGCAGAGTTCTTAACCCGGGGTACTATTTCTGGGTTAACGGAGTCTGTAACCTGAGGCGTCTCTAACTTGAAGCATCTGTAACCCGAGGTACCACTGTACATTCCATCACTGCTGAATGCTTAGAGTTGGATTCAACTATTCCAGGCCTCAGTGGCAGCAGCCTCTCCTGCTCACCCTCTCTCCAGCAGCCACTGCTAGTTGCCCGGGGCAGGGGAGTGGGGATGGCAGTGGTGGCCATGGAGAGGCAAGCTGTAGCTGTAGCCACAATTGTCACTTGGGATAAACACTGGCTCATCTTCCGCCCCGAGCTCAGCAGCAGCAGCACTGGTGGGGGACATAGGGACATTCCGGGATCCTATCAGAAGCTGGGATAATAAATAATAATAATAAATAATAATAATAAATAATAATAATAATAATAATAATAATAATAATAATAATAATAATAATAATAAATTTTTTTATTTGTACCCCGCCCATCTGGCTGTGTTTCCCCAGCCACTCTGGGCGGCTTCCACAGAGACCAAAAATACACTAAAATGTCTTTGGCTTTCATATGGCTTTCATAATTTCTGGACTGTCTCTGTAAAACTGGGACACTTGGAGGGTATGAAAATGGTATCTGCAGGTATTTTGCCCTACATTTCCGGTGCCTGCAAACTGAGAAAAGGAATGGCATTGAAGAGAATCATGAATTTCATTTTTAATACACTACTTTCCTTCTGTATCACATTGACAAAACCCACAAATGACATTCCAGACCCAAAACTGTGCTTAATCTCACTTGAGAAAATGCCCTTAGAATACTGAGCAAAGGAATGGCTTCTGTCATAGCTAAATGTTGAAGCGGAAATAATGCTAGTTTGTTGTACAAAAGAAATACTTGACCATGCATAAAAGGCAAGTCCTCTTCTGACCCCAAATATTCAGATAATTTAAAAGGCTTTTGATTATGAATGAGTGCCCTTGTATTAAAGCCACATTTGTACTAGAATAATCATGATCACAAACATGCCAAGACCTCACTGAAGTTCTGGTAGTTCTGCATCATGAATGCAGCAATTAAATTTAAAACATGTGAACCATCTGCAGTGTCATGTAAATGCAGGCTAACGTTGGAAATATTGACCATGAGTTTTGAAAGAGACAGGAAAATGTTTTTCCCCTGGCACTTATATTTGTTTTCACTCTCTTCCTGGCATTCTGTTAGCTGAACACCCATTCTGGCCTTATCTGATTTTTGAGAACTACAGTTCCTCTGTGGCTGCAACTGCAGAAGAAAATCACAAAGGAGGATTCAGAATGTTCTTAATGAGGAACGGCTAAGGGAGCTGGGCATGTTTAGCCTGGAGAAGAGGAGGTTAAGGGGTGATATGATAGCCATGTTCAAAAGGATGTCATGTAGAGGAGGGAGAAAGGTTGTTTTCTGCTGCTCCAGAGAAGTGGACAGGGAGCAATGGATCCAAACTACAAGAAAGAAGATTCCACCTAAACATTAGGAAGAACTTCCTGACAGTAAGAGCTGTTCGACAGTGGAATTTGCTGCCAAGGAGTGTGGTGGAGTCTCCTTCTTTGGAGGTCTTTAAGCAGAGGCTTGACAACCATATGTCAGGAGTGCTCTGATGGTGTTTCCTGCTTGGCAGGGGGTTGGACTCGATGGCCCTTGTGGTCTATTCCAACTCTATGATTCTATAATCTAAAGCATGCTGTCTGGAAACCTATAATGCAAAACAAAAGCATCAAAAACAACTGGGGTTGGGGGCAAAGTGAAGCAGAAACCTGCCAAAAAATATAGACTATAGAAAAAAGAAGCTGCTCTGCTTTGTTCCATCTTTAAAGTGATGTCAGCAGCTCATGTGAAATGGAGGCTAACTAGCAATTTCTCAATAATAGATGGATGATGCTGGCATAGCAACAACACAGACTGCAAATATCATGAGAGGATATAATGTGTAGCAAGCACGAGTCATAGCAGAGTCATCAAAAGCATTGCAGATTTCCCAATGGTTGCCAACATTTTCATATCAGAACTAGGGATGGGTGAATCTGTCTTCAGTCTCTCAGTTTTCTTTTTCCATCTTAAACTCAGTCTTCCCAATTTCTGCACCAGGGTGCAATTTAATATTATTATTATTACGCTTTAGCGGAGATTCCTGCATTGCAGATAATTAATTGGACTAGATGGACCTTGGGGTCCCTTCTAACTCTGCAATTCTATTATTATTATTATTATTATTATTATTATTATTATTATTATTATTCAGTACAAACATTTTATCGTTTGTGTGTGCATTTCTGCTGTTTTTTCTTATTCACAATGTTGCTTAATATGGATATTTTTGCAATCAGTTTTCTCTGATGCCACCTTTGAAAAGTGCTCAGAAACTTTGACTAGCTCAAACTGCTGCAGGCAACTGTTGCACAGCGCAGGTTATAGGGAGCATAGAACTCCCTTTTTACAACAGCTCCTCTGGCTATTCTTCAGTGCTCCAGGATTAGGTCCAGGCTATTGTATGCTCCCATATGAAGCTGCCTGGGCTCTGAGATCTTCGAGGGAGATTCCTCTGTCAGGAGAGGGCCTTCTCTGTGGCTGCTCCAAGACTTTGGAACTCCCATCTTCTGCTGGCAGATGAAGACTGTTTTATTCTGGCAGGCCTTTGGGAACTGACTGCTTCGAAGGAAAGGACTTTTACATAGCGTTGTGCTGTGTTTAGTGTTTTTACTATATGCATCTTAATATATTTTGATTGTTTTAATTTCATTGTAGCTTAATTCCCTTTTAACTATTATCTTTTATACGTCTTTAGTTTTCTGTGTTTTAGCCGTACTTGTTTTAATTTTTGCAAGCTGCCTTGAGTCCCAGTTCTGGGGAAAGGGTGGGGTATAAATGAATAAATACATCACCATCATCAGTACATTTTTGTACACGAGTTTTGTAAAATAAATTTTGATAGCTAAGCTGTGTTTTGGTTTGTGTATTGGTTCAGGAAGTGTACATTAAAATGACAACAGAACCAATTTTCTCTCTGTCCCTAATTAGGATTCAAAAGTGAGGAAATTGCAGCGCTCAGTCCAAAATCCCAGCTTTTAACAATTTGCTGGCAGATCAAATTTTGCTTCATTATTGAGTGAGAGAAACGATCTTCTGAAAGGTCAGTCATGACTTAAGATCCTGAGTTACCATGCCCTGGAAAATGCTTGTTGTCTAGCAGATTTCAAGGGAAGGCAATTAGCAATATACAGAAGTCCTTTCACAAGCCCACTTTATCATGGTCATGAATGTGCCCTCATTCAGTTTCCTGAACTTATTGACAATTGTACCCAAGAGAGTCCGATAGCATCTGTTTAATAACAGCAAGAGGATATACAAGTTGTGGATGAATTTATCTGTTTCATTCCAAAGTTTAAGCAGTGGGGGTAAAGACTCTTGGAGTATTTTCATCTGAAGGTATAATAATAATAATGTATGAGTCTTTTTCTATTCAGTTCTAAATAACCCTAGAAGAGTACATGAAGGAAAGGGATGATTCTTGTATATTTTACAACCTAGCAGTTCGAAAGCACCTCCAGGTGCAAGTAGATAAATAGGGACCGCTTACTGGCGGGAAGGTAAACGGCGTTTCCGTGTGCTGCGCTGGCTCGCCAGATGCGGCTTCGTCACGCTGGCCACGTGACCCGGAAGTGTCTCCGGACAGCGCTGGCCCCCCGGCCTCTTAAGTGAGATGGGCGCACAACCCTAGAGTCTGTCAAGACTGGCCCGTACGGGCAGGGGTACCTTTACCTTTATGAGTCTTTTTCTATTCAGTTCTAAATAACCCTAGAAGAGTACATGAAGGAAAGGGATGATTCTGGTATATTTTAAGAGATTTCTAGCCCTGAAAGGGAGGACCTGCCCATTCATTTATTTGCAGAATTGTCACTTAAAACCGTGCCTCTATCTTTGCTTGGCTGCTTATGTGAGGGGAAAGTATAATCCTAGATAATGGAGGGGAGGGGGAAAATAACCATGTTGCTAAGCAACTTCATGCTGTAGCCTCCTGCTACCACTTGATCCTGTTGTAATTTGCACAGCTGATGGCTTTCAGTCTCGGGGAACAGTGTGATTTAAAACTCTTTCCAAGGAGGCATGGGGGAGGTATATGAACTGTCAGAATCAGTGGTGCTGGGAGAGAAAGCCGCAATGGAAAAGAGGACCATCTCTAAAGAGAACTATTAAGGGAGAAGAATGCATGAAAAAAAATGAGGCAGTTTCATTTAAATGGCCCAGAAAAGAAGAAGCAGCAATGCCCGATTTGGTTGTATGTGTCTTAAGATATTTCTGGATCCCAGCCTATTGTTATACAACCAAGTACAATATCTCTCGTAATTACACATAGGAATATAAATAGCTCCTCTGACTTCAGTAGCGAGACTATTACTATTGATAGCAGTACATAGCTTGACTAAAATACACATACCACTGATTTGTCAGACATTGGGCCATTTTAAGTGTAAGAATACCATTGTAAATGTTTTATGAATCACATATTTCAGATATAGCTACATGAATAATTCACCAAGCCTATCCATATTATTGATACTCTATTGTGTCTGTGATATTGAAATTCTAAATCCACATATATATTGAAAAATAAAATTGATTCTCCCCTCCCAGTGCATAAAATTAGTCAGCATTAATACAGAGCAAATCTCTTCAGTGCCAATCATAAAGAATTTAAAGAGATGGAGGGTGAAGCAATTATCAGTGTGAAATACGCAGAAACTCTTCCGCATGGTGGCTGCTTTCCCCTTAATCTGACAAACAGAAAATTTCCCATTGCTTTATACAAATATCTCTGATATACTTCAGTCAGATTGTCATATATGATTCAGATGGAAATAAATAATGCATAAAGCTAGATAATCCTAGCTTAAGAAATCTATCAACCTCCCTAAAGTGGCTTTGCTGGGCTTCGGAGGAGGAGGAGGAGATAAAACATAGACCATGGCAAGAGCTTCTGAAGTGCCATTGATTAGAATTAGGCCTGGTAGGTAGTTAATTAGGGTTATGGTCACATTAGCGGCTTAAAACACAGCAAGGACATTTCCTCTATTGTGTTTCAAGTCACATGTGCATGTTGCTGTACACACCAGAAAGGGAGCAGCAACGTCTTCAGTATGCGTTATATTTTTGGTTTCCTCACCCCTGCAAACCTTGGAACTCCTATGTGCAATGGCTGTCTCAAATGTACACACCTCAGCTTAACTGCAAAGTGAATGTAGCTTATGTTTTCAAATCAGATGGAAACCAGTTTGAGGGGGAACGTATCTGTCAGGGTTGCTTCAAGATCCTAGCTCACAGAGGATCACGCTAGCCAACGGTCATTAAGTAAAAGTCTTTATTGAGTTACAGTTTCCATTCTCAAGCTGCTGCGTGCAACCCTACGTCTAGTAGCTAGATCGGCGAAGCTCCGTCTGAATCTCCGCCCCTCGTACACCAACTTAATATCCTAGCCCTGCTCCACCTTTTCCGCCTGACTGTTCTTCTCTGGGTCCCTCTGCCCCCCTGGGTCTCTTCCTTCCGGGATTCTTCGGACGCTGACCCCCCGGACTCTCCTGTCTCCTTGCGCCGGGCTTTAGGACCCGGCTCTCTTTCCGGGCTGCCTACTGCGCCTCCTTCCTGTGCATTTGAACTTGGCGCGCGCGCCCAACCTTCCACCTTCCGTCTAACCGTTTCTTCGCTCCCAGATGGAGGTGTGGCCACCCCTGACTCGTGCCCTCCCTCCTGCTGTGAGCTGCCAGCGCTTGCCCCCTGGCTCCTTTCCTCTTCCCTGTTCTCTGGCGGTGACGCTGGACCCGATCTCCAACTGCTCTCCTCTGATTCCCCTCTGGCTCTATCTCCCTGGGGTGCCCCCCTAAACTCCCCCCTTGCCTTGGCCACTAGTGCTCCTTTCTGTGAATCCTCCGACTCACTGGAGAGACTCGGAGATCTCGGGTCGTCGTCATCGCTCATCCTTTCTTCTGCCTCCTCCCCTTCGCTCTCTGTTTCCTCCCTTGCCCTTGCCTCTGCTCCTGAACCCCTGACATCCATCCCCCCCTCGAAGCCCCCCACTCCCCCTTCCCCTCCTTCCGGTGCTGGAGCTGGGTGCTGCTGCGTCAAGGAGACGAATGTCGGGTACCGTTCGGTTCCCGTAGCGGGCCTCCCTCCGAAGTCTTCCGGTTCTTCCTCCCTTCTCTCGTCGACGACGGTCACCTCTGCTTCCATCTCTGTGCCGCCGTGCTCGAAACCTGGATCGTCCCCGAAAATGTCCATGTCCGTCTCTCCCTCGCTTCCTCCAGGCGGCGTTGCTCGGCCTGGACCTTCTTGCCACTTCCTGCGCCACTGTTCCTCTGGTTTGTCGTCCCACCAATACGAGGGTTCTGAGGCAGATCCCGAGGGCGACCCCTCCGGGGAACGGACGTCTCGTATCGGGTCCTCGTCCGAGTCGAACCCCCGGAACGTGCTGCCCGAAAGCGTGGGTGTGAAAAGCCAGTCGTCGAAAAAGTCTGCTGGCATCGGTCTATGTGGGAAGAGGGCATGAAACTCGTCTTTGAGCAGAGGTTCGTCCAAGGCGTAGTCCGGCACCCAACTGTTCGCACTGGCCGGGGTGCCCTCCCTGGCGAGAAAGTATTCTACCCCTTCTTCCCCCCATCTGGAATCCAAAATCTCTGTGACTTCGTTGATGCGCTCCTTCTGTGCCACTCCTGCGTGCCCTGTTCTGTCTCTGGCCGGACTCTGCGCCGTTCCGGGTTCCTGAAACCTGTGCGGTGCCTTGTAGGGAGTGAGCACCGATCTGTGGAATACCGGATGCATTCTGGAACCCTCCGGAAGCGCCAGCCTGAAGGCCACCGGGTTGACCTGCTCTTCGACTTGATAGGGCCCCAGTTGCTTATGCCCTAGTTTCTTCTTGGCCAACGACCTGGCCGGCACTGCGTGGGCTGCTAACCAGACCCAGTCCCCCACGTGTAGCTCTTCGCCAACCCTTCTGCGTTTGTCCGCTTGTACCTTGTATGCGTGCTTGGCCAGCTCCAGGTGGCGCCTCAGCTGATCGTGGACTTCCTGCAGTTCCGACGCGAACGCATCTGCCGTCTGCGGCTCCCCTTCCCCCAGCCTTTCCAGTCCCGGGAAGGTTCTGGGGTGCCTCCCGTTGTTGGCGAAGAACGGTGTGACCCCCGTGGACACGTGCTTCGTGTTGTTGTAAGCGAACTCGGCGAGCGGCAGGTAATCCACCCACGTCGCAGGCTGTTGATTTGCATAACACCTCAAGTACTGCTGCATGATGGCATTGACCCGCTCTGCTTGCCCGTTGGTTTGCGGGTGTCTCGCCGACGCCAGGTTGATCTTGACGTTCAGGAAGCCCATCAGCCGCTGCCAGAAATTTGAGATGAACTGCCGCCCCCGGTCGGACAGAATAGACCGTGGCAGACCGTGAACCTTGAACACGTGGTCTATGAACAGTTTGGCGGTTTGTTCCGCCGTGGCCACCTTCGCACACGGAATGAAATGTGCCATCTTGGAGAACAAGTCCACCACCACCAGCACTGCCGTCTTGCCCCTCGAGCTGGGCAGATCCGTGACAAAGTCCAGGGCCACCCTCTCCCAAGGTTCGGCCGGAGTTTGCAGCGGTTCCAACAGTCCGGCCGGCGGTCTAAGCACTGGCTTCGCCCTCTGGCAGGTGTCACACCTCGCCACGTAGTCCGCGACCTCCCTTCTCATTCCAGGCCACCAGAAATCCCTGGCTACTAGTTCCACCGTCTTCTCCTTGCCGAAGTGCCCTGCAGTGGGCGCGTCGTGCAGCTGCTGCAGCACCTTGGCGCGAAGTTCGTCTCCCGGCACGTAGATGGCCCCTTTACGGATGAGCAATCCATCTCTTAGCTGGAAACCGTCGGCCGCTGCTTTGCCCCTTTGCACCTCTGAGATCTTTGCTTGCGCGAAGGAGTCCCCCTGCAACGCTCGTCGCACCGCCTCCAGATCCACGGTTGCCGCGGCGCACGCCCACACTGTTGGTGCGAAGATGTGCATGGCGGCCGCTGGCGTTGCTTCCTCCAGATACTGTGGCTTGCGGGAGAGAGCGTCCGCCATGATGTTGGTGTCCCCCGGGACATACTCTATTCGGAAGTCGAAGTTCGCAAAGAACTCAGCCCAACGTATCTGCCTTTGGTTCAGGAACTGTGCCGTGCGCCAGTGCTCTAGGTTCTTGTGGTCCGTGCAAACCTGCACCGTGTGCTTGGCGCCGATCAGAAAGTGCCTCCACGCCTTGAACGCTGCATGAATGGCCAGCAACTCCCTGTCCCATATGGTGTAGTTCTGCTCGGACTTGCTGAGCTTCCTGGAGTAAAACGCTCCCGGTCGCCACACCCCCTGCGGGTCTTTCTGCAGCAGGACCGCCCCCACGGCTCTGTCCGAGGCGTCAGTCTCCACCCTCATCGGCTTGCTGGGGTTGACATGAAGCAGCTGCTCTTCCGACGCGAAGAGACGCTTGAGTGCCTGAAAGGACTGTTCCGCCTGCTCTGTCCAAATGAACTTCTTTTTCTTGGAGCTAAGCGTGTCAGTGATGGCCGCCGTCTGCATAGCGAAGCCCTTGATAAACTTGCGATAGAAGTTCGCAAAGCCGACAAACCGTTGGACCTCCTTCCGGTTGCGCGGGCTCTTCCAATCCAACACCGCTCGAACCTTGGCGCTGTCCATGGCGAGCCCCTTGTCAGACAGCTTGTAGCCCAGAAAATCCACCTCCGTCACGTCAAATTGGCACTTCTCCAGCTTGGCGTAGAGCCTATGGTGCTTCAGCCTGTTCAGTACTTCCTTGACGTGTTTGTCATGCTCCTGTTGCGACTCCGAAAAGATCAAGATGTCATCTAAGAAACAGACGCACGTCTTGTAGAGAAGTCCCGCCAACACGTGATGCATGAATGCTTGAAAAACGTGGGAGCCATTTTGCAATCCAAAAGGCATAACTCTATATTCGTAGGTCCCCAGTGGCGTGAACATGGCTGTTTTCCACTCGTCTCCCTCCCGCATGCGAATGAGGTTGTACGCACCTCGCAGATCCAATTTGGTGAACACTCTGCCCTTCCGCACCTTTGCGAGGAGGTCGTCAATTCGGGGCATGGGGAAGTCCGACGGCTTAGTCACACTGTTCAAGATCCTGTAATCCACTACGAGCCTCTTTTGGGGCGTATCCCGCTTCTTAACGAAGAACACCGGGCTGCCTCCCACCGCCTTGGACTCTCGGATGAAACCGCGCTCCAAATTATGATCTATGAACTCCTTGAGTTCTTGCAGCTCGTCCTCTGACATGGAATACAGTCTCCCCTTAGGCAGCGCCGCCCCTGGCAGCAGGTCAATCTTGCAGTCATATGGCCTGTGAGGGGGTAGCCTGTCTGCCTCCTTCTCGCAGAAAACTTCCAAAAATTCTGCGTACTTGTGGGGAATCGCTTGCAGCGTGCCTAGCAGTAGCTGTGACTCCTCTTCCTCTCCTTCCTGCCTGGGCACGATGCAGTGTTCAGCACAAAAGGAAGAGCCGAAGGTCAGCTGCCTCTGGTACCAAGCCAGCGTTGGGCTGTGTTTGTCCAGCCAACTCATGCCCAACACAATGGGCGTGTCCGACAATTGAGTGACGTTGAAGCTGATGACTTCTAGGTGATTCCCAAGTCGCATCACCATCGGTGGCGTCTGCTGCACCACTTGCCCTCCTAGCAGCTCCCTGCCATCCACCGTGACCACCTGCAGGGGCAGTGTGGCCGGCAGCAACTGTATAGCATGCTGGTTGACAAAGTCCTGCCCCATAAAGTCCGCATTGCTGCCTGAGTCAATGGTGATTGGTACGTCCATGGTGATGCCATTGGGCAGCTGGAGCGACGCGGTGAGCCTCACCACTGGTTTGGGCGGGAGGGGGTTCACGGGCTGTAAAATCTCTGGGGACTGCATCATTAATACGTCTGGCTGGGCCCCAGTGCCTCTTCCTCCAGCCAGACAGCGTCGTTTCCCTGCTGTGGTTCTCCTTGCTGCGTTGCTGCAGTCGCCATTGCTGAGGCTGCAGTGAGCTTGTGGAGCCTCTGGGGACACTCTTTCGCCATATGCCCTGGCTCCTCACAGACGTAACACTTCCTGTTCCCTCTAGGAGGCTTCGCTTTCACTGCTGCTGGTGCTAGGGCTCTGGTTGCTGACTGAGCCCTGGCACCTCCAACCTCCATCGGTTCAGCTCCTCCCCCTGGCGGAGGCGTGGATTGCGTACGTGCTGCTTCTCTGGGAAAGAAGGAGGAGCCCCTGGCTGGTTCGCGCCCTCCACGCCCTTCGTCCCTGCTCCACGGACGTCCTTCTAGCCGTACCCCCACTGCCAGCGCCCTCTGCACGACCTCCTGGGTGGTCCGGGGTCTCTCCCCCCTCGCAATCTCATCTTTTACAGAGCTGTTTAGTCCCTCCCAGAAAAGGTCTCTTACAGGGGTCGCATCTCTGTCCCATTCTAGGGCACTGGCCAAGGCGAAAAAGCGGGCATGATACTGCCGTACGCTGGCCCTTCCCTGCTTCAGTCCATGAATCTGTTGCCGAGCAAGATCCACGTCAATGCTTGATAAAAAACACGCATCCATCGCTTTAATAAAGGCATTCGCATTTTGGAGCGCCGGATCGTTATCCCTCCATAAATTGCGCAGCCATGCTCTGGCATCCCCATGCAAATAAGACATGATGAATCCCACTTTCTCTTGCTCATCTCTAAAATCTTTACTCAGCAGTTGCAGTGCACACAGTACGTCTGCTTTAAAATTGGGATACTGTTGCAGGTTCCCATCGAAGTGAGAGACCAGACCGCCTGTGCGTCTCCCCAACCCAATCCCCTCTGGTTTGGGTGTCTGTTGCCCTTGCTTCGTAAGCACTTCCAACCTGACCTGGAGATCCCTGTAGGCGGCAGCTGCGTCCTCCTCTCTCTTCCTGGATGCGAGAGCCTCGGCATTCAGCTGTGACACTGCTTCTCTGAGTTCCGCTATCCGCTGTTCAGCCGTCATGTCGGCTGCCGTTCGTGAGCTCACTAGTAGGCACCTGCTTCTCTCCTCTCCTCGAGGCTGTAGATGCCCACAATACAGGAGACGGAGCTTACTGTCAGGGTTGCTTCAAGATCCTAGCTCACAGAGGATCACGCTAGCCAACGGTCATTAAGTAAAAGTCTTTATTGAGTTACAGTTTCCATTCTCAAGCTGCTGCGTGCAACCCTACGTCTAGTAGCTAGATCGGCGAAGCTCCGTCTGAATCTCCGCCCCTCGTACACCAACTTAATATCCTAGCCCTGCTCCACCTTTTCCGCCTGACTGTTCTTCTCTGGGTCCCTCTGCCCCCCTGGGTCTCTTCCTTCCGGGATTATTCGGACGCTGACCCCCCGGACTCTCCTGTCTCCTTGCGCCGGGCTTTAGGACCCGGCTCTCTTTCCGGGCTGCCTACTGCGCCTCCTTCCTGTGCATTTGAACTTGGCGCGCGCGCCCAACCTTCCACCTTCCGTCTAACCGTTTCTTCGCTCCCAGATGGAGGTGTGGCCACCCCTGACTCGTGCCCTCCCTCCTGCTGTGAGCTGCCAGCGCTTGCCCCCTGGCTCCTTTCCTCTTCCCTGTTCTCTGGCGGTGACGCTGGACCCGATCTCCAACTGCTCTCCTCTGATTCCCCTCTGGCTCTATCTCCCTGGGGTGCCCCCCTAAACTCCCCCCTTGCCTTGGCCACTGGTGCTCCTTTCTGTGAATCCTCCGACTCACTGGAGAGACTCGGAGATCTCGGGTCGTCGTCATCGCTCATCCTTTCTTCTGCCTCCTCCCCTTCGCTCTCTGTTTCCTCCCTTGCCCTTGCCTCTGCTCCTGAACCCCTGACAGTATCAAACAGCAGTGTTTGCGTGTCGAGGTCCCCAGGGCCACCCCAATAACTCACACATCACACAGAAATTTTGTTTAAGGTTTTTGGCATAATTTTGGCCACAACTTTATTAAAATACAAAAATGTGAGTGGTTGCTTAGACATTGGTTGCGACTATCTGCCCCCACCATGGGGGACAGACTGACAGTCCGCACGCCTGCGAAAGTCAGAAAAGGGGAATACGCTTGGGGGTAGCAACGGAGCAGGGATCCTGCCCTCAGCCCTCTCCAAATGCAACCAGGAGCTCTTGCAGTGGCCCGAGACCCCTTGACAGGGTGGACAAGCAATTGTTAGCCCCTGATTCCTTTAACGGAATCCCTTGCAGCAGCAGCATTAGAGGGGCAGCCACAGCCAATCCATGTCCCTCAACCATCCAAACCATAAACAAATGCCTAACCGCAACCTTACAAGTTGTGATGATTTGCTATGCAGTAGGCAAAAACCAAATGGCCCCAGCCAATCAGCCAGATGGACAAAATTCTACCGGGCCCCTGCCCCAAGAGCAGACAACCCGATGACAGGCATAGCAAGGTCAAAGTGAACAACCCTAAATATAGGGAGCGTGGGACGGGTAATCCAATGCATGGGGCGAAAAGAGGAGGTTCTATGCCTCGTGCAGGGCATTTTAGTACAGTGGTGCCTTGCAAGACGAAATTAATTCGTTCCGCAAGTCTCTTCGTCTTGCGAGTTTTTCGTCTTGCGATGCACGGTTTCCCATAGGAATGCATTGAAAATCAATTAATGCATTCCTAGGGAAACCGCCTTCAGACAAGGTCCGGGGACAGTCTGTCCCCGGACCTCTTCTGAAGGCTGGGGGGGGGACAAGGGCTTTTCTTCCCACCCCCAGCATTTTAAAAAACCCAGGGACAGCGGAGGACTTCTCCGCTGTCCGGGGCGATCTTAAAATGCTGGCGGGCGGCATTTTAAAATCGCCCCGGGACAGCGGAGGACTTCTCCGCTGTCCGGGGCGATTTAAAAGCCCCTGGGAAGGCAGGCAGGGGGGACAAAGACTTTTGCCCCCCGCCCGCCTTCAGAAGAGGTCGTGGACCTCTTCTGAAGGCGGGCGGGGGGCGAAAGTCTTTGCTCCCCCCCGCCTGCCTTCGAAAGCCCTCCGGGACAGGCAGGCAGGGGGGAGCAAAGACTTTCGCCCCCCGCCCGCCTTCAGAAGGTGTTCCCTCCCCGCCGCCCGGCTTCGGAGCATCGTCCCGAAGCCGGGCGGCAGGGGCAGGTGTTCCCTCCCCGCCGCCCGGCTTCGGAGCATCGTCCCGAAGCCGGGCGGGGGGGGGCAGGAGTTCCCGCCCCGCCGCCCGGCTTCGGAGCATCGTCCCGAAGCCGGGCGGGGGGGGGCAGGAGTTCCCGCCCCGCCGCCCGGCTTCGGAGGAGGTCCGAGGACAGTGGGGAAGACGCGCTGCGCTTCCCCGCTGTCCCGGATATTTCCCTATGGGCTGTCGTCTTGCGAAGCAAGCCCATAGGAAAATTCGTCTTGCGAAGCGCCTCCAAAACGGAAAACCCTTTCATCTAGCGAGTTTTCCATCTTGCGAGGCATTCGTCTTGCGAGGTACCACTGTATTTCAACAAATGGCAACATTAACTTCTTTCCAACAACAAGGGAAGCCCAATCACATCAGTGGCCAACGATCAATTAGCCCACCCCACAACTTTGGAGTGTCCTGTCGGCCCCCACCACAACACGTGCTCTCCATGAAGGAGAACACGCTTTCTCAAGAAACTACAAAATAGAAATATAGTCTATATAATGCTATATAGCCTGTCCTGTGCCCCCTAAGCTAGTCTGCTGCCTTCAGGTATGGTGGAAGACACATCCCATTGCCAATACTGAGGTAAGATACAACTGCCAGTCTGGTTGGCTTTTGTACATGGAATGGTGGTGGCTGTGAGGAGAGGTGCTATCTTGTCTTTCTCCCCAGGTAGCAAAACATATTCAGCTGGCCATGCTGCTAAAAGATGGAATCCTTTAAGTTTTCACCTGAATCAAAACTTAGATAATAATTTCAAGCCTTCCAAATAAATTAGAGCACCCCTTTCTTTTGAAAGAAACCCTCCTGCACACCAGTGGCATAATTCTCAGTATACAGATTAGTTTGCACCAGCATGGAATTGCTTCAAGGGAGCGAATAGAGGAAAAGCGGAGGGGAAATTCTATTCGAGCTCCTGATTTATATTCCAGTCAGATGCTTTTCTCCTCCACTACCCCTTGGCCTATGGAACTTAATCTTACACTAAGAAATGGAAAAAGAACCTGACAGGGTTCGATGGATGACCACCTGTGAAAGTCCTAGAACATTTATTACGAGAGGATGGGAGGCCTCGGTGGGCATAAATCCTCATAATCCCGACCTGAATGGAAACACTCTTCCTCCAGAACATTAGATTGCATTATGAGTAATTTTATATCATTTTGCCACTTTGTACATCACACCTGCTTGCCTTAAACAAGACATTGAAAGAAATACATGAAGAAGACTGAACACTAATTCATGGACTTTAGCTATTAATGGACCTTGCTAAAGACTCCGTCGTTTTCTCTGATGTAGGTTTTGAGGTTGTGTCTGAAACTGCAAACCTCGACACTTCAATGACAAGCTAAAGCCACTGAAATATACAGGACTTAATTCAAGGGTATAAACTAATGGATCTGTGTCCTCTTTAGGGACAAGAGCAATGTTGTCCCTTTCTTTATCTACAATAATGTCTCCATTCATCATATGCTGGCCATAGGGGCAAGGGCCACAGTTCCATAGGAGAGCACATGCTGCTTTCGTGGATATTAGGTTGGCCACTGCGACAACAGGTCCTGGGCAACCCCGCTGCTGCACTCCTTCATTGCTGATCCTGCAAGCAGGAACGTAGGAAGGGGGGGCAGTGGGGGTGGTCCACCCCAGGTGCCCTCACTGAGGGGGGTGACATTCGACACACCACCTGCCCGCGACTCCCAAGCCTACCCCAAGCCGTTGGGGTAAGGGAAGAGCTGTGCCGCTTTGCTGGTGGCATTCCCTCCTCTCTCCTTCATTTTGACAGCTTGGGGGAGGCTTGGGAGTTGCGGGCGGATGGTGCGCCGAATGCCCACCATGGGCGGCTCACTCCACCCCCGTGGGTGGCTCGCTGTGCCCCAGCTGCAGGGTGCGCACACCACTCCAGGCACCCAAGTGGCTATCCCGTGCGTGGGAGGGCACCCTCCGTGCCACACACCCCTTGGGAGTGTGCCTGCCCTGGGCAGCGCGGGCATATGCTCCGCTGCTGCCTGCAAGACTCTGCTGTTAGGTGTTTGGGGGTCTACCAATTCCCACTGGGTTGCACCACTGCCTCTGCTGTGCTGTGTTCCCAGTCCCAGATTCTCAGGGTTTCAGCCCAGTCCTGCCAGTTTTGCCTGGCTCACTCAAGTTCCAAAATTTTATCTTCCAAGAGTTAGAAGCTGTAAGATTGGGGTCACAAGTTTAGTTATCATCACAGTGCACTTGGGTATGTGCAATTCAATGCAAATAACTCAAGACTGTATGTTATTTACCAGGGGTGGGGAACTTCCATCCCAAGAGCCTAATTGCACCCATGAAGGATTCCCATTCGGCCTGCGAGCCCATTTTGGCCAAGCCAAACCCACATGTCCCAATAGTCCCTTGCAAAGCATTACCTTGAGGACCACTTTGCAAGGATCTCAGAAAGACTCAACAATCAGCGGATTGTCCCATTTTACCCAGCCCTTTGCAAAGTGATACTCAGAATAGTGTTTTGCAAGGCGCTCTATCTGATTCTCATTCCTGAATCTGGTTGACCCTATAGTTTCAGATAAAATGAGAGAAATCTTTTTAAGGGCTCGCAGAACTGATGTCTTAGCTGCTTCCAGCAAGTGGTTGCTATCTCTGTTTAAATGGTTACATTCTGAATGGAAACCAAAATTGCCTGAAATAGATCATATGAGATCTTTTCTATTCAGATATGGAATGTGACATTTTGTATGTCAGTATTAAGTAGATTTAAAACACCTCATTTGCAATGATGAAAATCACTGCATTGTAATTGATTTGATCATGGGCCTGTATTATATAGGGATACTTATTAGAGAGTAATGCTTCATAGATTAAATGTGACTAACCTGCCATTTTATTGCTGGTGATGGAGGTGGAATGATTTAGCTAATATACTGAAAAGCAATAGACAGCTTCAGCATCCCTCTAGCAAGATATCCAGTGCTGCTGCTGGAAAAGAAGCTGTACCCTGTAAAATCTTACCTAGAAAAATAAAAATTTAAATCATCTAAAATGAGTCAAGAAGTGGGGATTAGTTTTAAATCTCTTTCAAATTACTACTCAGAGAAATGTGACATGGCACCTTTTTTGCAATTGGAGGAGAGAGGTTAAATCCATTATTTCTGATGTGTCCAGACTATTAGATTTTTTTTAAAAAAAATCTATCCATAATTCCTGACATATTGAAATGGAATCTACAGCAGGTGAATTGCACCCATTTATCAACAGTTGGCTGCCAACCAAGGTGAACAGCCAAAAGACGAGCACTGAGAGTCAAATCTTCCTGACGTATGCAGAGGGAAAACTTTCTCCTCAAATTAATTACAATATTAAGTGCATAGGGTAGCAAAAACTGTCATTAATATGAAAGTGATGAAGTCTCTCTTGAACCTTTTGTCCTCAGAGTCCAAGAATTGCTTCAAAAAGAAGCCATGGAAAATGGATGCCAAAGCTTCTGTAAGTGATCTTAACTTCTTCACTACTCTGCATGAGGAGTTAGAATCCACATGGAACATAGTATAAAATTCAGCACCCTTAATTCCTTGGCATCCTTTGGATACCATGCAGGTTAGTAAGAAGACGTATATAGGACTAAAATATCTGCTTGCATCCATTTAAATATATATCCCGTTGCAGGTAATACACTCACATTGTGTTGCTGTCAGTGGACTATAGATTCAAGTGTAATTCAGATAGATAGTAGTACTGAATATGCAGTTAGATGCGGATGCAAATAAGCACCTGTGTGAGGATGGTTTATCTGCATTACTTTTGGTGGACTCAGAGCACTTGAATGTACGTCTGAGTCCACATTCCATCGAAAGCAATGCAAGATGGATAGACAATCTGCACTGAGATGCACAGTTACTAATTGTCATGGAAGATTTGGACTTGGAGAATGTGTGATGCACCTAAGATCCCCCAGTAACATGGTATTTTCAGTTGGGAAGGGTTTAGGGTCCCCTCTTTTCTCTTGCTCAGAAGTTCTTGTGAAGCAGGTCAGTATGAAGAGCCCTTGGAGAGCCAGTGTGGTGTAGTGCTTAAGAGCGGTAGACTCGTAATCTGGGGAACCGGGTTTGCGTCTCCACTCCTCCACATGCAGCTGCTGGGTGACCTTGGGCTAGTCACACTTTTCTGAAGTCTCTCAGCCCCACTCACCTCACAGAGTGTTTGTTGTGGGGGAGGAAGGGAAAGGAGCATGTTAGCTGCTTTGAGACTCCTTCGGGTAGTGATAAAGCAGGATATCAAATCCAAACTCTTCTTCTTCTTACATGGACTCCCTGGTGTCCGTGGACTGCCCATTGGAAACCACTGGTTAGACAAATTTCAGATTAGACCAATTAGTGGTTACCAACCATGACAGCTGTGTACTGCGTCCAGCTTCAGTATTGCTGTGCCTCTTAATAACAGCTGCTGGTCTACTTCACTCCTGTTTGCAGACATCCCATAGGCATCAGGTTTGTCACTGTGATAACAGGATGCAGAACAAGATGGGCATCTTCTAATGTTCTTATGTCCTTAGTTGTAATGTCATATTCTTTCAAATGAAGTAGTGGATATGCTGCAGCTTGAAATAATTAAAAGTCCTTTATATTAGCATTACTAAAATCTCTTTAAAAAGTAATGCGTCACTTCATTTTTAATAATCTTCGAGGAAAGACAAATCAGTGGCGAATGTTTGGAAGATGACACTCCCTCATCAGTCTCTATTAGCTTGGATGTACACCTGGGAGTTGCAGTTCTTTAAATTACTATGCCTCCCCACCCCCAAGGGGAGAGACAGCACAACTTAATGTATTTTTAAAAGATGTCAGAAATGATCCCACATATGCAGTTGCTGCTTTTCAAATGTTAATCACCAATCCATTTCAATTACAAGAAATGGCCTGCTCCCTTGGTATTCCTTGTTAATGATTTTCAATGGGTTTTTGAAACAACCAGTTCCAATTATGAACTATATAAGGACAAAACCCTCCACAAAGCCTTGCTGTGGTATGCCTATGTACTATAAAGCAAACGTCTTTTGTTTTCAAATGGAAATTCAGCTTTTGGTTGTTGCTGTAGACTAGAAGAATGAAAGAAACAGAAATTCCATTTGCTGGAGCAAGGGTTTTGCTACACAGATTTCCATGACTATAAATAAAAAGAAAACCTCACGCTGTCATTACTATTGACATTGGGTGGAATTCAACATCAGTCTATCAAAGGCGTTCCATCTGCCCGAGCATATCAGCTTGCCAGACAGAACGATGCTCCCTGAACACTGGTTTGGAGATTCTCCTGTCCCCCCACAGAGCCAATTTTAGGGGACATGGAGGTAGGAGTGGGGGGGAAGCTCTGTTGCACAATGACTGGTGGGGTTTTTTTAGTTGAATCTCATTATTTCATTTTGAAGCTGCATACACTTGTGGAGTGGGGATTAGTCATAGTGGGAGCATAGATAGAACAGTGGTCATAGGAGTAACTCCTAGGGGCCCACAATGAAATATTTGAGGGAGCCAGGACCTCACAGAGTTGATCGGCATTCCCATTCAATTGGTGTGTGTGCACTGCATCATGTGATAGATTATGTGGAGTGGGGTTTACCTGGGCCCCCACAATATTTTATTCAAGTTGGCACCCCTGATGATGGGGTTGAGCAAAGTGGGCTGTGGCTTTGTGACACCGTGCTAGTTGGGATGCTTGCTGATTCCAGGGGAATTAAAATCTGAAACGCAGATTCCAAAACAGTACTGGGGGATGAGGTGGGGAGTTCCAGTGAAGCTTTGAACCTTGCCCTGTGTCAGTTGAAGCACATGGTGTATCAATAGACACCAGTGCATCCTGATTCCGTTCCTTCAAATGATGTCAATGGGACTCAAAGCATTAAACCAATGTATTGAAAGTGTTCCTTCAGGTAGAGTCCCTTCACAACCTGATTTAGCATGTGGTGGGGCACTGCACATGACAGCCATGGAGGCAGGGCTAATCACACGACCCCTGTGACCCCCTCACACATTATTTCAATCCCCTCCACTGTTGTTACTACTCGTGTTGACCAACAGAGCAGCTATCAGTGCTGCACAGGACCTGCAAAATCTGATCGAAGTATTGTGATGGATGTATTCAACAAGGTGCCGTAAGTTTTTCAAAGCATACTATTGTCTGGCAGCGTGCAATTTGGGAATCTAATTTGGGCTAATCCCAGTTTAGCCGACGCTCAAATTAAGTCCTAATGGCTACAAATGCTTCTGTCTTCTTTTCATGGTCCCGTGCCTATTACTCTATCACTGCTCCTAATAACCCACACATTACAAGGAACAGCCCATGCTTTGCACTACCTTAAAAATACATTGTATATTATGCAGAATAATTGGCTCAATGTGGGTGGATACAAAGCTATTGAGGGTGGCTGTAGGGATCAGCAAAGCCACTTTGCCTCTGTTCTTTCATCCTTTGGGCTGGCACAGCAGCTGTTACCTCTGCAGCACCACAGCCGCTTTCCCAGGCACTAAATCTGCATGACACTGGATTTCCTCCTCCTCATACCCAGCTGCTAAATCCTGGCAAGGAGCCACCTTTCTTTGTGAAGGAGGTGTAAAGAACCCCCCTCCATGAAATTATTATGGGGTGTCACCTTTTTGTATTGGGTAAATTTTGTCAAAACTATCCTGTTTGTGTACTCCTGAAATATTTTGTGTGTGTGCCTTCACGTCCTTCCTTTGGAAACTAAGGAATTAAATAATTAAGAGTGCACATCCTCTATACATTTACTTATGAGGAAGTGTCAGAGAGTTGCATGGTGCTTTCTCACATATACCTAGGAGTCAGTTCTATGCAACTCAATGGAACTTACTTCATTGTAGACATATGCACTATTGTGCCACAAAATAAATATTGCTGAGTTACGGCACTGAATATATTTTGATAATATTTAATGAAGGTAATCATTTATCTGGCATTAAAAATAAGCCTGGGACAAGGGAGGAGAGTCATCATAAATACCTTGCTAGATTCAAGAGATATACATGGGGCTATTTGAATAATGCGGTTGACACTGAGCACTGTTCCACCATGAACAATCTCATTTAAATCCCTTTAAAAGCTGCAGTTAATGACTTAATTTATCAACATGCTTATCTCATCACACTCCACTCATATTGGCCCTAGTCTTTTCGCAAGTATGCACCACCAAGAATTCACATAACTTCTAAATTAAGATGCCCTTGTTCATGCAGTTAAAGAAAGCATGGTTACTTGGTCAGAGGAAGCAATGCTTCTGAACACCAGCTCTGTCCTGATCCGACGAGGAGGCGAAAAGGAGACCACTACCCCCCAGCTGTGCCACAATTTAAACAGCAGTGGCCACGCCCCCAACTAACTAGATTGGTCAGCTGGGGGCGTGACGTGGCTGGGAGTCCCAATGATGCAGGCAGCATCTCTCCACCCACTGCCGGGTCACTGGGATGTGCTGGATGCCCTCCTGCAACTCCATCCCCCGGGGAAGGGGAGTGGTCTTGCTGAAAATCACATGAGGAGAAAGGTCACTTTCCAACAGGGTGGCCACTGTGAGAACAAGATGCTGGACTAGATAGGACATTAGCCTGATACAGCAGGTTCTTTTAATGTTCTTATATGTACTCCGAGGGCTTGATTTTTGGATCCTGCATATATTCACTGAGACTGATACTATGTCAGTTTGTTTTTGTTTGCAGTAGAGGAGCTGAGTGTGATAACAGCCTTTCCTGTTGTGATGCACTGGGTTATTTGTGCATAATTGGCTCTGTAAATATGCCTTGGGACCATAGCTGTCAAGTGTCCCTTATTTGAAGGGACAGCCCCTTATTCCAGTGCCATGTCCCGCTGCTGTCCCTTGTTGATATATGTCCCTTAAATGTCCCTTAAATGATGTCCCTTAAATTTCAAAGGAAGCAGCTCCTCTCCCTCCCTCCCTGCCGGCCAGGGAGGAGGGAGGCTCCAACTGTGTTGCTTGGCTGTGTTGCTCACCCAATAAGAAATCTAAGAATGACTGGGGGGTGGAGCTTGCATGCCTTGTGTGTGGCTAGTTAATGCAAGCTGAGGGGTTTTTTGAATGCTGGACACCATTTTGTTGCACGTGCTGCTGCAACCTTTGCAATGCAAAGCCAGGCCGGGGAGCCATCTTAAGTTGAGGCTGCATAGGCCTTGTGGTGCATGTGATTCAGATTCTATTCAGTTGAACCTCTGGTTACAAAGTTGGTTGGACAGTGTTCTCGAAGCTACCAGCATGAGTTCGACCAGACTGCAGGAGGACAGGAAGACTGGAGTGCCTGGAACAGGTGAGGCTGCAGGTCCCTTATTTTGGCTGCTGGTCCCTTATTTTCAAGGCTGCTGGTCCCTGATTTTCAAATCTGTAAGTTGACAGCTATGCTTGGGACGATTCTTAATATCTTTTTTATTTTCTTTATTTGTAAAGTCACCCCCACAGTCCAAAGACGCTTAATCATAACTGTCAACTTTTCCTGTGAGGAATCCTATTCGGAATAAGGGAATTTCCCTTTAAAAAAGGGAAACGTTGACAGCTATGCACTTAATGCTAAAAAACCTGCGAAATATACCGCATAATTCATACAGAAAAATAGATAAGCAAACCATGATGTTATTTGTGCCTTAAAGGATATAGGCTTGAATGCCTTTTGTTTTCAGACAACAGTACTTATGACTTGCTATCATCAAACCTGTAGAAGTTGTGCTATTAGGAGCTGAACAAGCTTTCTGCATGGCGATGGGTTGGTAACCCCTGTGGCTTGGCCAGATTCCAAACTGCCAAATCATATTCTGACTTCAAATATCTGTATTTCCTCTGTAATCAAAAAGGAAGAAGTCATGCTATAATTTTATTCCTAAAATAACACTGCGGTATTGCTCACACAGAATGCCTATTGTACTCTATGACTGAGGGACCACAGAGATCACTGTTATTAGTTCTCTATAGATGTAGGTTCAGTCATTTGAGGACCTCTTTGACATTCTCCAATGAAGTCATAAATTGCAACTGTCTATGAAGATATATCAATTAGTAAATGAGCAAGTACGTGATCATGATTATTACTCTACTCTGTAGTTTGGTTAATTTTCACAGTTTATAATGGCACACATTTATACTGAGACATTTCCAGTGGTGTATATTTTTCAGATATTTATCATAACAGAAGCCAATTCAAAAATTACTCCAAAGACCAACTATCCCAATGAGTCAGAAAAGGACTAGTTTACATGAGCTCCCTGTAGTCCTTGTGTGGGCACACATATTCTTTGTAGCATTATGAAATAATGTGTTTCAATTTTCCAGTTTTAATGTAGGAAGAATCCTCAGTCTTATGGCTATAGATGCTTGAAAAATATATGTGGCAAAATGCAATGGCAAAAACTGCAAGGGACCCAGAAGTCAAAAGAAATATCTGATTAGCTAGGCTTGTCATGTGTGTGTAAGTCTCTCATACAACTGGTTGTCTGGTACATAATTGTTGGTTAACTTCTCTGCAGATAGACAAAAATATGTATACACATTGTAACATGAATGTGTGTTAACAGCCATTTTCATAGCTGAATGCATATATTGAAATCTCAACTCCTATAATGTTCTATAAAATGACTGGATCGTACTGTAATCTGGAGATTTGAGATGTCCATTGTTTGTCAGCCACATACAAATGAAGGCTTGTCGTGTTATATAAAGGAGAAAAAGGAATAGTACATTTGAATTAGAGCTGATACCAGATTTCATCTAAAGAGGATTTTGAGGTGAATCTACAGTCTTGCCTGGGGGGAAAAATCGTTAGACATTTTGAAGGATGTGTATTTTTTCATTGAGATCAGCAGCATTTTTCACAAGGACTTTTGCATATCTAGGATTACCATCTTTTTTATACAAAGGAGCTTTGTATGAGAGGCTGAATATCAACATCTGTAGCTTTCCATCATTAATGCAACTTTGTACTCGAAAAAAAATGTTTCCCTGATTATTATTTTTCCAATAGAGTTCTTGAAATTGTGGTGACTCCGTTCATAAGAAAGGGCCGTCACAACCTACTTAAACAGGGCAATAGCAATGTAAGGCTCTCAGTAGACCATTTTTGCACACAGAAAAAAACAAGTAGCCTTTCCCCCAAAACATTTCCATATTTATTGATTCTTTATTAATATGTATATACCACCTAATAAGCAAGATCCCTAAGCTGTGGGAAGGCTGCTCTCTGGATTGCATTGCTCATGAATATATGAGGCTGCCTGATAATGACACAGGTCATGGGTCCATCTAGCTAAGCACAGTCTACTCAGATAGGAAGTGATGGCTTGAAAATGCAGCTAACGTGCACAGTCTTTGTTATGTAAATAGCAGTTGAGGGGAAGACAGAGCAGTCGGCTTAGGGCTCATCCACATTTCTGCCTTCCATGCTGCTTGCCCTCAGGAAAAACCCCTGTTTACTGATGAATCTGAGCAAGCATCAGTCAGGTTTCTCCAGACTGACGTTTGCTCCAATTTAGCACTAAAGAGCAGGTTTTCCAGGGGAAAGCAGTGGGGCAAAGGCAAAACCACATGCTCCCATGCCTAGAAAGGGCAGGACACATGGAAACTGCTTGGACCTGTGCTCTCTAGATGCAGGACAAGCATAAATGTAGAGGAGCCATCATCAGTGTGCAAGATTGGAGGATGGAGCTTAACCTATCCACAGTACAGTAATGCTTAAACCATCTTCTGATTTCATAGTACTGTATTATTATTTATGTGCCACATTCTACAATTATTCCTTTTCCAAGCTGCTATTTATATTTCAAGGGAAGATGGGCCTCATAGCTCAGTTGGTTATAGTGTGGTACTGATAATGCCAAGGTCACAGGTTTGATCCCTGTATAGTACAGCTGCATATTTCTGCATTGCAGGGTGTCTAGTCTCATGATCCTCAGGAGTCCCTTCCAATTCTATGACACCTATGAGATCCCATGCCACCGGAAGAAGCCCCCTTGCCATCCATATAGCTTCTTCAGAGAGTTCTAATAATAATAATAATAATAATAATAATAATAATAATAATAATAATAATTTTATTGCATCCTAAGGTGGCTCTGGATTCCCTGTGGCTGCTATTTGCATGAATAGCACTTTCATGTAATTAATATCCAGGTTTGGTCTTCAGAGAGAGGTCTTTTTCATCTCTCTGGAGGCAGAACAAGACGTTATAAAAATCATGCACTGCCATTAAAAGAAATGCCTCTGTGCTGAGTTCTCCCTCTCTCCTTCTGCAATGTAGTAATATTTACGCAGTGAAATAATCAGGTTTCTGCATCTCTACCAATGATGTAGCAGCTAGTGATGTGGAGTGGGACAAAGAAATGTAGAATGTTATGGATTCAGGATGTAGGATAAGCAATACTGAACTTCTGAGGGGATAGTAACAAGAGTGGAGAATGTTGTACTGGCGTCAGTATTCAGTGGGAGTCCCATTTCCCCCTAACATCTCATTCCAAAGAGAGATTTCTTCAATTGCAAATGTTAGGGATTTAACTAGTGTGCAAAGCTGCTGTACCACTAACCTAGCACTCCTTCCAACTAAGCTACAGTCCTTATTATTTACAGTCCAGGAAGAACCAGTGGGTTGGAGATACCACAGCTCTGGTGCAGGAAAATTCTGGGGAAGAAACTCGCACTTGTGATTCCCATAGGTAGAACGACCTTTATATTTATATAACTATTTGATTGAGGCCATGCCAATGTTGGGAAAGTAGCAGGCTAAATCTAACCACCCTTTATGAACACTAGGTTAAAATGGGGGGGTACTATTATTGCAGTGGGTTTCTCTTTCTAAAATTATGTGCAATTCATAGCGGGAACATGTTATTTTCTAGAAACTCTCAGTGAACAGCTTTGCAGATAGGGCCATTGCTCAGTGGTAGAGCAGAAGTTTCGTAATCAGAAGGCTCCAGATTAAATCCCCGTCCCTGCCCAGCTTCTCAATGGCTGGGAATGTTTCCTGTCACTGCCAGTCAGTGTAGACAGTGGTAGGCTAGATGGACCAGCGATCTGATTTTGTGTTAGGCAGATTCCTAACATCTTGCAATGAGGATGACAGGCAGGGCACAACCTTCTAAGAATCTCTTGTTCATCTCAGGTCCCATGAAGAGGAATGGAAGCGGTTGCACAACGCATCTCCACTTTGGCGGGGCTTACACAGCAATAACTTCCCAGTGGATTGAACCCATATTGTACAAGCTCAGTTTTGGCTCATATTCTTTACCCCAGCTAATATTTCCTATGGATTCCCCATCTGTGTGTCTCTGCATCCTCCTCCCACTTCCCCGTCCTTAACAAGCCCTTTGCTGCATCCTTTGTACATTTCCAGGGTTGTTTGTTTTCTAGGTCAGTCAGCTCTGCTTTGGTCCCTGCTGCTCTTGCTGCCTTTTTCTAATCTCCTTCCCAGACTGAACTCATTTCCTTTCCTGGCCTTAGTCCTCGTGACCCTTTCCAAGCTTCCTTTACACCTGCCCAGAGCTATTTTCCTGCCAAAGCCAGAATATGGCAATTATGCTTTGAAAGCATTTAATCAAGCCAAAGCTGGAAGATGCAGCAAATGATAGCATTTCCTTCCCTTCCCCCCTTTCTTCCCTCCTTGTGTTCATGCATGTGCATGTATGTAGGCAGGTATGTGTGTGTGTTTGTAGATAAGAGAGCTGAGCTGAGTTGTCCTGGGGATGAAAATAATAATAAAAAAGGGTGACATTCATAAGCCCTGAAATATTTTGCACACGGGCAATAATTAAACACTGGGTAATATAATCCATTGCTAATATTGTTTCAATTGAATACACTTCCCAAACTCTTCTCATTAGAAATGATGTTCTTGGCACTTCAACTGCAATGCAGTATGAGCCTAGATTTTTCCTTCCTTGGATTGCTCTGTATTTACTTGTTTGTTTACAGGTATGTTCACACACACACACACACACACACACACACACACATATACATTGTATACACAGAGGAATGGGATTGTGCGTACAGTTCACATCCCAAATGTTTGTTCATTTAATGTTAGTGTGAAAGGGACCTGATGTACATGGATGAGTTTTACATACATTGACCCATGCATTTGTAGCCTGTCTTCACAAATGATGTAAAAGGAATGGGCACCAGAGAGGGGAATATGAGCATCCTCACAACTTTCAGTAGCCTTAACAAACTACAGTTCCCAGGATTCTTTGGGGGAAGCAGTGGCTGTTTAAAGTGCTATGATGGTGCTTTAAATGTCTGGCACAGATGGGACCTCAAACTGAAAGCAGGAAGAGACCACAATAAATACACATTGAGAAATTCCTCCCTCCCACCCCTACACATTCCTATGGAACTTCATGGCTTGCTACAATTAGTAACAGGAGGTTTGGTGTTCTGGTAATGAAATAAAAATTTCCTCTTTTAAAATTAAGGTTGCTGTTATGTACTAAGCTAGGATCCCAGAATATTTCAGATGCACACAGATGGCTTTTTAACCAAGCATTTTACTGTACATCTGCACCTTGTTAATTCTTTTTCACATTTCACAGGATGATATAGATTACCGTATTTTTCACCCTATAGGACGCACTTTTCCCCCTCCAAAAATGAAGGGGAAATGTGTGTGTGTCCTATGGGGCGAATGCAGGCTTTTGCTGAAGCCTGGAGAGTGAGGGGGGCCGGTGCGCACCGACCCCTCTCACTCTCCAGGCTTCAGGAAGCTCTGCGCAACCCTTGGGAGACCAGCACGACTTTGCGCCGGTCTCCCGAGGGTTGCACAGAGCTGCCTGCAGTCCCGGGCTTCGCACAGCTCTGCGCAAGCCTGGGGAGACCGGCACGACTTCCCGCTGGGCTCCCTAGGCTTGCGGATAGCAAGCTGTTCTGGGGGCTGGGGTCGGGGGAAGCTCGGGCTTCCCCCACGCCAGCCCCGTGCCTGGGGGGGGAATAATATTTTTTCTTTATCCCCCCCCAAAAAAACTAGGTGCGCCCTATGAGGCGGTGCACCCTATGGGGCGAAAAATACGGTACCAAGCTACCCTGGTTTGGTCATCTGTGTGGACTCAACCAGTTTATCTAGTAGTTACATGCACACTGGGGTGGTTTCCAGTTAGTAAATGGTTGTCTCTAGCCCCTTTCATCATCATTAACTGCATTAGTAATAAATTATAGCAGTCTAGACTTGGCCCATTTGCAAGGGCCAAGTTCCATATTTGGGAGAATATCAAGTTATGATTGATAAAGCCATGAGCTACTTCCAGGCAGCAGCCCCAGCAGTGCATGTGAGTCTCTCTCTCCCCACCCCTCACATGCCCTCCTTATTAAAGTGGGGCAATGCTTGTAGTTGATCACAGTTTGATCAGTTAATACATTGACCTTATGTTACACCACTATCACTGAGGTCCTCTGATGGAGGTTTTCTTGTGGTTCTGCACACCCCTGAAATTTGGTTGGCCTCTACTTAGCATGAATGACCCTGCCCTGTGGAACCAGTAGAGGTTCAGCCGGAATCATCCCTGCCTTCTTGTATTCAGAAAGGCATTTGAGATGTGAATTTCTATTCCCAGGCAACATTTAATTTATGCTTCTACTGATCTTATTTTGGTGTTGCGTTCTTAGGCATACCACTATGTTGTCTTTTTCATCAAAGTGTGGTGTGTAAGCATTTAAATAAATAAACAATCCCCTGAATTTTATTTCTCAGAAAAAGAAGGGGGGGGGGGGGAGATGGCTATTTCACCAATAGCAGCACCAGGCTGAGAGGAATGTGGGTATTTTCACTAAAAACAAAAGCCCTGAAAGGCGATCAGCCCCCTGTGCACATGTTTAAGGGGGAGGGGTGTCTCATTATGTTCTTGTCACTTTCAATGAATATATTCCTTTGTGCAAGAAATCTAGCCTGAATTAATCCCAGAGTGATTGTGTTTTCCAGATACTGTGTGTAGATTTAGTAGATCTTTACAGGAAGGTCCACACTTAACAGAGTTTAAATCAAACTCTTATCTTATATCAGCAGACAAGCTGTATGACTTCATGGATATTTGCATGTGTAAAAAGCCTCTTGGAATGCAAATAGATGTGTGGGAGAGGACTTGGCTATTTGCATATGCTATACACAAGTGCATATTTTTGTCACGTTTGCATTTTGCCGCTGTGCCTTTTGCTGTTCCTGAGGCATATTGAACTCATCAGACTATATCCCCCTGAATTCCTAGACTGCATATTGTTCTGTGTATTCCTGCTGCAAAGTCAACACCTGCTTGTTGAAACTGAGAAAATCAGCTGCCTGGTTTCCCAGAGCTGAGATTAACCAACATCCTGTTTTTAAACTCCAGTCTCTGTTTTTGTAATGGAGCAACATAAAGATTCTCCAGAATGAATCTGAGATTTGAACCTCTATGCCCCTTGTTCCTTCTAATTTAAATAGATTGTCCTGTCATATATTTATTGAGGATATAACTATGTACAGCAGGCACAAACTGTAACAGATAAAAGGGTGCTTCAGTCTGCTTTGCTATTACACTAAAATTTAATACCTCTTATAATACCTTCCATAATGGGCACTAAGGAACAGTTTATTGAATTGGTATCATGAAGTGGCAAAATGTTTTCTAGGCTACAAAACTTCAAGCTGCAAGCATGGGCAGGTGGCAAGACTGAATGTCTCCCCATGAAAAATGAAATTCTCAGTGTACATAGAGACTACCAGTACCTCAAGGGCAAGCTAGCCTGGTCTCATAGCCTGCAATTTTTCTACAAGCAACAATATTTCTTCCTTCAGGGCCCATTCAGACATGAAACATCCTCTTTTCCACAACATGCACACACAGCCTGAATTGGTATAGTATAGGCCATGATAAGTGTCACCCCATGAGTCCTTTGCGAGTCCAAATTGGACCCAATAGAATATGATCTTTGTTATAACTTGAATAAAATTTGAGAGTTCCCTGTGGAGATGGATTTGATCATTAAACCACTCTGAGAATTGTAGCTCTGTGAAGGGAATAGTGGTCTCCTAACAACTCTCAGCACCCTTAACAAACTACAGTTCCCAGGATGCTTAGGGGGAAGCCATGCCTGCTTGGGGTCAGATGATACTGCTTTAGATGTGTAGTGCAGATGCTGCCTAGTTAAAGTCTGCCCTTAATCCATGTATTTTAAAATATTTAAAAAACCACACACAGAGAGTGATGTGCTGTGAAGTGTGTTTGTATAACGGTAGCCCTCTTCAGGAATTCTGCACTAGGTTTAGGTCAATATGTGAGCCACAAGCAAACAGTTACCTCTTTCCTCCACCCATCATTGTTCCAATTGCCTCCATGTATTATAGGAAGAATCCATGAAGAGGAGCCTCCTTTACATATATTTCAGAACCATGGAAAATCAGGGTTTAAAAATAGGTATGGGAGGCTCCCGGCTTCATATATTGCGTGGAAGCTGTGACTTCCTAATGTGATACCTTTGTGCTTTAAATGTATGGTGTGGCTATGAGTCTGCACTGAAAATAATCCCATGCCCAAACAGGGCAGATATCTTAAATGATATATACAATGAGTCACACCACCAGATTGCCAAATGCAATTCTTAGATGTATTAAGCTTGCCATTTTCAGTAACAATGAGACAGAATTAATAACATTATGCAAGATACGAGTGACGCCTCATTTGGAATTGTGTCTAGTTCTGGGATCGATTTTCAAAAATACAGCGGTACCTCAGTTTACGAACTTAATCCATCCTGGAAGTCCATTCTTATACCAAAGCCATTCTTAAAATGAGACGTGCTTTCCCTAATGAGGCCCCCCGCCGCCGGTGCCCTTCCACTGTTCGGCTTCCGTTCATAGACCGAGATAAAGTTTGCTAACCAGAACACCTACTTCCGGTTTTGAGGAATTAAAAAAATGCAGCTTTTTCACATTGATGGAAATCCTGGTAACATTACCAAATTCCTATTACACCTTCTGAAAAAATCCTTAGCCGCTATTTTGGAACAAGATAGGGATTAGATTTTTGCTCCCTCTGTTATCTCCTGTTTTGTCTTGCCATCACTGCTGTAATCTTTTATTGCTCTTTGTCATTTCAATATCTGCTCACTAACTTAAGCTTTTGGCATGCCAAATATAAATATGAGTATTCAAGGCTGCCTTTACAGCTTAGTACAACATGTTCAAGAGAACTTCAAATGACAGATATTAATACTGAATCCCAAACTGTCAGAAGAATCCAAGATCACACTAATTTCCTCCAGCAATGCTTCCATCATTTAAGTAATATGGCAGCTGCTCTCTACTAACTAATCACCCTTCACTGATGGAGGGTGTTAGTTTGGCAGTCCCAATGAAGGCTTTGACACTGTTCAAAGGGGATGAGCCTCCTTCTGCTGAGGCTCTAGATAAGTCCCTGAGACACTAAGTAATGTAATTGATAGCATCCTCCTAGGTATGTTTACTTAGAAGAGAGTTCCAGTTGGGTTTAGCCTTTATGATATGTGTTTAGGAGTGCAGTCTAAGGGAAGAACAGCAAGCTTACAAAGAAGAGTCTTGTCATATCGTAAAGCATTTTTTTCCTATCCTTGTGCCTTCCAGATGTTTTGGATTACAGTTCCCATCAACCCTAGGCAGCACAGCCAATGATCCAAGATGAGGAGAGTTGTGGTCTAAAACATCAGGAGGATAGCAGGTTTGGGAAGGCTGCCCTGAAATTTAGCAGATTTATCAAGGTATAAAAATGTGTGGACTATAGTCCTTCTCCATCAGATGCATGATGGGCTATGTCAGGCTTCCTCAACCTCAGCCCTCCAGATGTTTTTTGGCCTACAACTCCCATGATCCTTAGCTAGCAGGACTAGTGGTCAGGGATGATGGGAAAATCTGGAGGGCCGAAGTTGAGGAAGCCCCAGGCTATATATCTAGTTGGCAGATGTATGAATAAAGATATAACATGGGTCTATAGAGAGAAAAATAATGAACACTTGAGTACAAAAGGCATGAAATGCAATAGTCTAGGGCTCAAGTTGGTGATTCACATCTGTGATATCCCGTGCAAAGCTTGGCTGTACACATGGTGATGTTTATTAATTTATTTCAAATTTTTATAACCTGTCCTGCCTCCCCAACATGACCCAGATTGGTTCACAGCAATAAAAATTACATTAAAACAACATATTGAGGGCAACAGTTAAAACTAGGACTACAAACAAGCCATAAAACCACTGGCCAAAACTCTGAATAAAATAAAAAGTCTTTATGTGTTTCTTGAGTAAAGGAAAAGATGAGGACCATCTGGTTTCCCTTGGGAGAGAATTCTGCAGCTGGGGTGCCTCCACTAAGAATGCCTTATCTTAGGCCCCAGGTCTCTGTTTCCATACAATATTGACACCAGTTGAAATCTTCCTAAGGGTCTCTGATCTGTACATCCCATCATAGTTTGAGGTTAGGCTGGTAGATATGCAGGAGTAGGCTTTCTCTAGAATAGTACCCTGTCTTTGGGACTCTTGGAAATCATACTAAGGATTTTCTCCTCTTCTGTTGAATAAGGAGTTATTGTTCTCTTTCAACAATATTTTAAATGGAAATTGAATCATTGTTCTGGCCCTGCGATTTTGCATATCTTATTTTATCTGATGCTACTGTTTTGGATTCAGTTCATTTGCAATTTATATTTTCTTGGTTTACTTTTTGGTGTTGTATTTTAACTTTGTGAGCCATTTCAAGGGCTGTTTCAGCTGAAAAGAAGTATAAAAATAAACTACAATTTAACTAGGTGCATACATGTGTGCACATAATTGGGTTTCTCAGAGCTTAGTTAATGACTGGGAGATGACTCCACATATTTCCTCCACTGAAGCACTGGATTCCAGGTGGTGATTAAAACTACATGTCTATGGGATTCATTCTGTGATGGCTGATTTTCACATGCAGTTCATCCATTGGTGTTACAGCAATCAAGGCAGGGCCACTCTTATCACCAGGCAGACTGAGTTGGCAGTTGGGATGGGAGACCAGGGTTGAAATCCTTACTTGGCCACTGAGTGACCTTGGACCAGTCGCTGCCTCTCAGTCTAATTTACCTCACAGGGTTGTTGTGCGGATTGAGGGGGAGGAGAAAAATGTACACCATACTGAGTTCTTTAGAGAAAAAGGTGGGATATAAATTAATAAATTAATAAATTAATAAAGGCCCGTATATTCCAGTGTCCTGTGGCTGAGCAGCTGCATATGGAAACCTACAGGCAGGACCTGAATTCAACAGCATTCTCCCCAATTGCCACCTGCAGTAAATGGTGTTCAGAGGTCTACTGCCTCTGATACTGGAGGTAATATAGTTGTCATGATAGGCAGCCCCAAATTCTCCATGGATTTATCTAATAACCTTTTGAAAAGTGTTTGTGTGTGTGTGTGTGTGTGTGTGTGCATGCATGGAACCTAATTAGTCCAGAGGTAGTGGCCCAAGAATTGCAGCTCTCTCTCTTTGAAACCGTAGCCTGCAAAGCATGGAAGACGAATTGATCTCTAGAGACACAGTAATGAACACTCTTTTGACATGTTTCCAGGTATCAGTTTCATTATGTTGTCAAGAGTATTGCTTTAAGACAGCAGAGGGGACACCCCTTATTACTTTGTCTGGTACAAATAGATTTGGAGGTGAAAATATCAACACAGAATCCCACTTTAGCTCTTTTAGGAATAGTGCTTTTTAGTTTCTTCAAAACACGCACATCTTATGACAGATTTTGCAAAGCAAATTACCTGTTGGAGCAGGCATGCTGTATCAATGATTTCAGTCTTCAGTTGTCACCTCATATTGTGTAAGACAGAACATCTTGCTATTGTCACAATAACTGAGTGGGATTTGAGTTTCTTATTCTTAATCTCCTGATTTGAGTAGTCCTTTATTTTATATTTGATTGATTGATTGATTGATTTAATGTCCCACCCGTCTCGCAATCAGGACCAAAAGCAACCCAAGATTGAAAGCCCAACTAAATGTGATGATGGGTACATCTCAATATTATTGAAACTTGCTTTAAGATCTGAAGAGAAATATGATTATTCAGACTGGAAAGGATTGGAAAGAAGGGGATGCCAATTTTTTCCCTCCCTGTCTCTATCCTGATAACTCCCTGCCCCGCCCCCCGAGCTGCTATTTTCTTCATGCACATCATTTTGCATGCAGATATATTTTTTAGAATGAGACTGCTGTGTTTTGACCAATGGTCTCAGCAGTACAGAGGTGGGGTTTCAGTGGTACCTTGGACAGCTCCATTCAGCGCTCAGGCTGGAGAACGTATAAAATCAGAATTCAGATGTTGCTTCAGCAGCAATTATCCTCAGAACTGAGTCTTAAATGTAAGTTGCGGCTCTTTCTCGGTTATTAGCTCCATCTTCAGTGAGAGGAGTCTCATAATTTAAAGGGACCCAGCCTGTTTTATCTGTCATTGACTCCGATGAAGTGAGGAAACTGCGGTTCCACTAGGTCTTCTGAGCTGGAGTCATCTGAATCAGACGAAGACAATGCAGTTTCCTCAGACCAGGCAATGGCACAGTGATTTCCTCTAGTGCAAGTGCTTCTGATTGAATATATATACGTGGGGCTGGCTCTGAGGGAAATTCCCTCTCCCATGTTGAATCCCAAGCTTAATCCTCTGAAGGGGAAGAATATAATTAGGGCAAATAGCAGCTTTGGGAGGGAGGACTTTTCCCTAAGAAAATGGCACAGTGTGAAAGAGGTAACTTCCTCCTTCTTATGATCCTGTTGTGGGTCTTCCCTCTCCCCTGATTGCTATTTGCAAACATTTAAAACAGGGGTGGCTAAACCTAGTTCAAAGGCCATGCAAGATCCCACCAATTTTGGCAGTGACTGTAGAAAAGAAAACAAAGTAGGCACAGTGCTGGGGGTGGGCAGAGCTGGAGCCCTGATGGAGATGCAAATCATGCCCTCTCAACTCATCAGTCGGATCATTTGATGAGGGGAAGGGAGCAATAGCCTTTCTCCTCAGCTGATCTGCATGAGTCAGCTGAGGAAGGGGGGGTCTGTGCCTGTGTGGTTTGTGTGTACAGTGGTACCTCAGGTTAAGTATAAAACAATCCAATACACATCTGTTCCGATGTCATCCTCACTGTAATGGGACTTACAGTGGTACCTCGGGTTAAATACTTAATTCGTTCCGGAGGTCCATTCTTAACCTGAAACTGTTCTTAACCTGAAGCACCACTTTAGCTAATGGGGCCTCCTGCTGCTGCCGCACTGCTGGAGCACGATTTCTATTCTCATCCTGAAGCAAAGTTCTTAGCCTGAGGTACTATTTCTGGGTTAGAGTCTGAAGCGTATGTAACCTGAAGTGTATGTAACCCAAGGTACCACTGTACATGTGTAGGTGAGGGACTGTGAAAAAGGGTGGGTTGACCATACCCACTGGCAGCATGCGGCCACTGTAGGGTTGGCCAAAGATTAATGCAGCCATTGGGTCTCTGATTTAAAGGGAGCAGAGATGCATTTACTCATCTCCACTGTCATGCTTAGTTTGGCCCCGAAAGAACTGCCAGTATTATTTAAATAAGGAAAACAAAACAAGAGATGTACGGTAATTAATGAACTAATCATTGTTGTGGAGGTGGTGGTGGATTAGTCACCAAAGGAAATAAAATAAAGTAAACGTAGATACCAGGGGGGCTCCTGAATATGTCAAATTGTCTTTGCATCTTTAGAAAAGGATTTTAATTCAAGCTCTGCAGTATTGTTCATTAACTGTGAAACTGTGACGCTCTTCAGTCTGTCAGTTTACATTGTTAATAATTAGCTTTTCAGCACAGCCCATTTTTTTCTAATTTATTTTATGTCAAACTTTCTTTCTTCATTATTGTCAGGTAGCATAAAATAACTAGTGGCTGTCTTTAAAGAGCTTTAGAATCTTCTTGGTCTTTACCTTTAATCCCTGAGCTAACATAAAATCTGCCCTGCCTTCTTCATCTTCTTCTTCTCTTCCTCCACCACCACCTCCTCCTCCTTCTCCCCAGCACAGAGAAGATCAAGAGAACTTATCCATGATAGATATTTGTGTGCCTGCTGGATTTCACTGAACAAAATAGAAAGAAAGAAAGAAAAGAATGAATTTCTCTTTCACAGTATTGAATGTTATTATAGTTAAGCTAATTTTGACTTACTGAGTCTTCAGATGTTATCAGTCATCCAAACCTCAGACTCTATTCTTTACTAAAATGGATTTGACAAATTCATGGAGAGCAGCTCTATCAATGGTGATCCCACTCCCCATCTTTAGAAAATCAGTTGTTGTGGGAAGACAGCAGAGGGAATCTATTTCCTCTGTGCCCTGACATGAGCTTTCTGTATGCATCAAATATCTCCCATTTTTCCTCTTCCAAATTATCTTCTGCCCATCATACTTTGCAGTATATGAAAAGGTGTCCTAATTCATACGTCAAAAAAGGAAAGGAAAAATGCATAGATATAAACCAAAAGAAATCTATTGAACTGCACCGAGTTACTTTTGTGCTAAGCACATTTACTTATCTGCAATCCTCACCATTTTCAGATGTACTTAAGTTCAATAAGTGTGCTTATGACTTACAGAGAAAAGAGCATATTTTAGTTTAGTACACAACTTTTCACTTCCCTCATCAAATAATTATTTAATTGTTTGAACATCATTCCCAGGTATTCAGAATTGTCTCATCTCTTGAAAGGAATAATTTTTAAATGGTTTGCGCGTTTTGCTCATACTTCTTCATTGAGGACCAAAATGCACCAAAACCAGGAACATAAAATTGTTCCTCCATTTATTTAAGGATATCAGAAAGGGTTGCTCATTTTCAGTCACTATTTAGCTTTAAAAAGTCTTCCTAGCACACTAAACCCATTGGGGATGTTGTTAGGCTGGTAATTTGAAAAATGAACTCTTTCACCTCAGTTTTGGCTCCTTTGTCTGAAAGAGAAGATTGCTTGTTCTTTTTATTTTGAGAATCAAGCACTTTGCATATTTATATAATCAGCACATTTGTTTTATGCTTTAGCCACACATGCACATAACACGAGCACCTTATTTATTCATCTTTAGAAGGTTGAACTGCTTTTGTTAGAATATATATTTGATTTCCAGATTTCCATCTGCTTCTTCTACTGAAAGGAACACTGCACAGTCTTCCAAACAGTGGAAAACACATTTAACAAGGCTGCAAATTACAACACACTGGGATTTATTAAGTAAACTGTATAGAAAAGGAAAAGGAAAAGCATTCATTTTAGAGTTGTGCATAAACCCACACACCAAAATTGAAAGAGTGGCGGGGGGCTTAGTGGGGGGATGTAAGGATTTTTTGATTTATTTGTTAAATTAAATAGGTCAGTTATGAACTAAAATTAGACCATTTTATTTCTGCTTAAATAGGCATGTGAGAGCAGTAGGCAAGTTTAACACTGTATCCATGAGAGGTTCTCATCCCACAGGGTTACAGATTATGCAGGCTCCCCTCCTCTTTTCTCCATGTCTTCCAAAAGATGCTGTCTTCCTATTCTTAGACTGGCAAAATTCCAGTGTATGTGTTTGGCTCTGAAACAGAAACAAATGCACAGAAGGGGAGGAAAAACATATTCTTTGGTATGGATTACAAATGACAAGATTCTCAATGAAAAACAGCATATGTCAGCTCAAGGAATTTAGCCTCTTATTGTTTCTGGAAAGAAAGTCCATGAACTTCAAAATGTCCGCCCCTCCCCCCGAAATGTTGGAGTAGGATTGCTATGGAGAAAGAGATGCTCTTGGAGGTGGCTAAAACTTTACTAAGGTCCAAATACCACCAACCCCGCACCCCAAATAAAAACAGCATTTTGGCAATACATGATGCTAAAGAGGATCTGCCTAGGACCAAACAAATGCCTGACTTTTACAAGCTGGGAAATGTGCAAAGGAGAGTGACCAGGATGATAAATGGTGTGGAAACCAAGCCTTATGAGAAATTGTTGAGGGAGCTGGATATATTTAGCCTGGAGAAATGGAGACTGACGGGAGACATGGTAGCCATCTTCAACTATCTGCAGAGCTGTCACATGGAAGATGAAGCGAGATTCTGCTCCACAAAGGGGAGCAGAACTAACAATTTAAATTCAAACTAAGGAGCTTAACTCATAAAATGATTGTTCATAGGCAGCTGCAACAACCTTGTTACATTTATTGTTGCAAAGTAAATTAATCAAGCCATTAACTTCACCATCAGCATTGTTTACTGTAACCCCAGATGCCATACACAAAAGCAATAATGCCTCATTGTATTGCATCCCAACATATGGCGGATTATTTCATACCATCATCAATGCACATTCACTGTAATAAAGAACAAAAATTACAAGCCAGCCAAACATCCCACACTGACAAGAATCTTCTGTTCCAGCATAGATTTCAATACACTTTCACTCCTATATATAAGCAAGCTTATCTAATCTTTTCCCTAAGATATCATTCACAGAGCAACTGTAAATCGATTTGAAATGGCAAAGCCCTATTCAAGCCTCAAATAGATCTGCAGGTGCAAAATAGATGTTTGATGGCAGTCTTTGAAGTTTTAGTGGTAAAACTATAAGAGATTGGATTCTCATTTTTTGTCTCTGTCAGAAAGTGAAGCCTAATAGTTCACACCAAAGTGCCTGGAATAGGTGTGGGGAAAGTTATCTCATGCCAGGATTGGAAATGAACTTCAGAAGTTCACAGAAACCCACCGCAAATTGGAGGTGTGTTTTCCAAGCCCCTTAAATCCAAGCCAGATAATAATTTCTGGTTTCTTCCCTACACATTCCAAGAAGAATAAGTGCAAAGACAGCTATTACAGTTTTGGGCCGGGTGAAAAGGGAATCAGTTGCCCCTAATGTTTCGTGGGCAATATGACTGAAAGTTGTAAAAATCAGAGAGGTGCCCCTAGGAAGAAACATACCAAACTGCAGGCAAATACATCCAGGGGCTTCTGTACCAGGTACCTGTAAAGTTGATTTGGGTGTGGGAAGAAGAACCTGGATTTGAGAGCACTGAATTTGAAAGTGCTAGTAAAATCATTCCCTCTGATTACAAGCTGCTAATCACAATTGAGCTCCTTCTCTGTGTCCTCATCCCATTCGCTTTCCTGCATCATCCCACCCTGGTTTTAAGGCATTAAGGTATACTCAATACATTACTTTTTCCCTTCCCACAAATACTTGTCTGCAGCATGATGCTGTTATCTGAATCACTGAGATGTCACAGAATGATTAACAAGTCCCTGCTTTGATTTGTACCACCTCCTAGAGGTCCTGCTCCACTTTTGACAAGACCTAAATACCCCTGAGACTTCCCACTTCACCTTGTGATTCATCTGACTCTGATAAACACAGGCACCTCTGTATCATCTCTATAACCCCCTCCCAATGCTTTTACTTCCACTATATTGATGTTTTCTGCCAAATAAGACTGAGGGTGGATTGCCTTTTGCTAGAAGACTTCTACTTGGCGAGATTGAAACATGTTTCTTAGTCGGAGTGGTTTAATAGTAACAATAAATTACATTGGTAACCATCCATAAAAATAAGCCTAAAGAACCATCAAAACAGTTTATGAATTGCTTGTATACATAGAAAATTCAGCTACTGATTTATGCATACAGTAGAAAAAAACTATAAACCAGCCAAAGCTCAGAGCTTCCAAAACGATTTGTTAATTGTCAGTGTAGGCTTATTGGCACTGTGTGACATAAACACAGATGCAACAGATTAGGTTGAAGAATCCAGAGCAAGCTGTATATTGGCATTCATGATTTGAGATAATAATCTCTTAGATATTTAAAGAAATAAACTATACATAAATCCCCAAAGAGATACATGGCCCATTGTACTGGTCTGTAGAACTATCAGTCAGTGCACAAGGAAAAGATTACACTCAAGTCTTTTTGGCAACAACCACAAAGAACTTCAGGTTACAGCAAATGTGAAATCATTGTGCCTACATAAATATTGTGGCTAAAGGAAGGCTGGAAGTGACTATCACTCCAATACAAGCAGATTGCTTTTACCATCACACTTTGGCACAGAAGTGTCTGAGGGCCAATGCTTTCCAAGCATAGTCCTCCTGCAGATACATAGCCTCAGGTTTCCATTCCTCAGCACCTGCATTTCTGGCCAACTCTCCACTCAGCCAGAACTGTCTGTGCTGTGATACATATCAGTACAAAGCTTGCCTCTGTGTCATTACACGTACCTGTATGCTGATGTGGACTATGGCTGGGGAAGATCTTGAGAATCTTCCTAGTTTGCTCTTATGCATGCTCACCTACATCCTTCAGTCAGGCCCAGCATTAGCCTCAGGCTACTTCTGGAAGGATTTTATTCTAGGCCTGCACCCTCTTTTCTGGCAGGAGTGGCCAGCTGGGGTGCTGGGACCAGCCTCCAGGCAGTGGCATTGCTGCCACTTATTGGGATGAGGCAGGACAGTGGCAAGCTCAGGGTGGCATGGATGCAGTGGCAAAAGCACTGGATTTGCTCTGCCTTTTTCTTTAATCCACAAGACAGCATGAAACACATGCAAAGCTGACATGGAAAGGAAACAGGCTGATCTGTTCACCCCTAGCTGATACAGTAAAGTTTCTTCTCCATAGAAAGCTAATTTATAGTAAATCAGTCCATTGGTCCATCTAGCTTTGTCAGCAGTGACTGGCAGTGGTTTTCTTGGTCTCATGGAGGAGTTTTCTCCAACCCTACCTAGAAATGCCACGAATTTAACCTGAAACCTTTTGCATGCAAAACATGTGTTCTACCACTAACTGTGACCGTTTTTCTTCCCTACCTGTCCAAAGTCTGACAGGTGTGCCTCTGGCTGAAGCAGCAAAAGACAAAAGTATGCAAGGACCAGGTGGCAAACTTAGATTGCAATCCTATACCTACTTCTCTCAAAGTGCCCTACTGAACTCAACTTTTTAGTAGACGTGGATAGGATTATGCTTTTAATTAACAGTTGGGTATCAAGACAAATTTATCTAATCGATGAGACTGTTCTACCATTAATGGGTCTTGTCAAATCGTGTGTGGTCCAATGGGTATGGCAGTTCAGAAGAGCTTCAGTCCCTGTAACAACTGCTTGTAAAACATTCATTTTGAAAAAAATCCACTGATGGATTTTTAATTTCCATTTTTTAGTTTCCATTTTAGTATCCATTTATAGCATCCATCAGTAGTATCCATTTAGTAATTGTTTCAGTTGCAGATTATTGAGATTATATTAACACAAGTAGGTGGAAGGGTGAAAGTAAACATATACCAT